>NC_090984.1:14207613-14832613 GCF_041146395.1 Eulemur rufifrons | reverse complement strand
CGGGCTGGCTCCAGAGCCTTCACTCTTAGCCGACACTCTCTTCTGGTTTCTAGTTGCTCTTGGAAGTTTGGTAGATCTGGTCCCGGTGGGCCCATATGCTTGTGTGGCAACAGTCAGCTGATGCTGGCACAGTGCTGTCCTTTTTGCCCCCACCTGGTTGCCTGTTTTTGTCACTTCCCTACCCCCAGAGGCATTTGCCTCTGTTACCTCTGCTTTAAAGGGCTGCTTCTACACAGCCCCTCATTCACACCCCTGCCCACAGGTGGTGTGGTGACAGCAGGCCTGGCCATCTACGACACGATGCAGTATATCCTGAACCCCATCTGCACGTGGTGCGTGGGCCAGGCCGCCAGCATGGGCTCCCTGCTTCTCGCCGCGGGCAGCCCGGGCATGCGCCACTCACTGCCCAACTCCCGCATCATGATCCACCAGCCGTCTGGGGGCGCCCGGGTGAGTGCCAGGCCGTGAGCTGCTGTCGGGATGCAGGACAGGGTCTGGGCACAAGGACTGGCTGGGCGGAAGTCAGGTGTGGGTGTCGGGGTTATTCACTCAGGTATGGTGAGGCCAACAGATCGGGGGACAACTGCCACTGAAAGGATAGTCTGTTACTCCAATCCCAAGAGGAGGGGGTGCGCCAAGCCATGGCACCCCAGGCAGGGTCACATGGAGATGCACCAGCGTCAGTCGGGGAGCAGAGGGAGTGAGGGGAAACACGGGCAGAAGCCTTTACTGTGCCGCTACAGGAAGGAACAGGCAGGGTGGGGCGAGCAGACTTAGGATTAGCTGGTTTGAATCACTCTGGGTTATAGAGATTGCCCCTAGCAGTCTGGTACTCAGCCCTGGAGAAATTAGGGCAGGGGGAGCACAGTGGCCCAGCGTGTTAGAGCCCAGTTAGGGAGGTGGTGGGGGCTGTGAGCTCTGGACTGGCTGGTTAGCATTTGAAAGGTAAAAGGTGAGTTGTGTCCTGCGTCCAAGAATTAGCTAGCCCCGGAAGGGGCTGTTCCTCCCCAGTCTGCAAGGCCCAGATGCAGAAAATAAGAAAATATACTTAGTACAGTCAGACAGACTTCCTGGTGGCAGCAGGGATGATGTAGGACGTGGAGGGACTCACAGATCCCTGTCCCGCCTGCCTCAAACTGGAAGCTGGAAGCCCAGGGAGGGCTCCCGAGTCCTCACCTCGAGCCTCCTTGTGAGGGGCTGACACTGATTCTGGCCTTTGCCCTCTCACTGCACTTGGGACGTCCCTCAGGGCCAAGCCACAGACATCGCCATCCAGGCGGAGGAGATCATGAAGCTCAAGAAACAGCTCTACAACATCTACGCCAAACACACCAAACAGAGCCTGCAGGTGATCGGTGAGTGCCCCTGTCCCAGGCAGACCCCCGGCTGCCCTCCTTTATTTTATTCAATGCGGACAGAGTTACCGGGCGTTGCTCTCAGCCAGGGCTTCCCAACCTCAGCCTTGTGACATTCAGGGCCAGATCATTCTCTGTGGTAGGCACTGTCCCGGGCACTGTCAGCTGTGTAGCACCATCCCTGGCCTCCACCCACTAGATGCCAGTAGCCTCCCCCAATTGTGACAACCCAAAATGTCTCCAGACATCACCAGGTACCCACAGAATCGCATCCAGTTAAGAACCACTATTCTAAGCCCTTTCAGAATATAGACTTAAGAATCCTCACCAAAAAGCTTCATTGAAAATAGGTCAAAAGGTTTGAACATGGTCTTCAAAAAAGAAGATTCCAAGTGGCCAGTAAGAAAAGATGTTTATCATCTTTAGTGATGATGTTTAATAATAACATCAATAGTTATTAGGAAGAAAGGGCGCGGTGACTCACACCTGTAATCCTGGTACTCTGGGAGGCCAAGGCGGGAGGATCGCTTGAGCTCAGGAGTTTGAGACCAGCCGGAGCAAGAGCAAGAGCCCGTCTCTACAAAAATAGAAAAATTAGCCAGGCCTGGTGGTGCACGCTTGTAGTCCCAGCTACTCAGGAGGCTGAGGCAGGAGGATCACTTGAGCCCCGGAGTTTGAGGTTGCTGTGAGCTATGATGACTCCATTGCACTTTACCCAGGGCAACAGACTGAGACCCTTTCTCCAAAAAAATAGTTATTAGGGAAAGGCAAATTAAAACCACAGTGAGATACCATTTCCATCCACAATGGCTAAGGCACAAAAACATTTACAACAGGAAATGCTGATGAGGGTGCGGAGCAACTGGAACGCTTAGCTATGACAGGTGGGCGTGAAAATGGGACGCCCACTTTGGAAAGCTGTTTGGTGTTACCGGCTAAGGCTAACATGCAGAAACATCCCCCTTGGTTCCCATGCTCAGTATGTGACCACGGGCACTTGTGTCCATGAAAGATGTGTACAGTGACTCGATGGCAATCTGGTTTGTAGGAGCCCCAAACTGGCCTGGTGCCAGCGGCATGGGTACCTTACCAGTGGTTTAAATGACAGAAACGGGCAGAGCTAATCTGTGCTGCTAGGGTGGGGGCAACTTGGGGCATAGGGAGGCGGTGGTGCGGATTAGTGACTGAGGGCCCCAAGTGGGGTTTGCGGGGCACCGGTGATGTTCTGTTTCTTGGTCTGGGTGCTGGTCCTGTGGGTATGTTAAGTCTGAAAATCCATCTCACTGTACGTTTATGAATCACGCCCTTTCCTGGATGTATATTAGACATCAATAAAAAGTTAAAAAAAAAATTGAAATAGGTATTCTTCTGATGGGGAAACCAAGGCTCAGAGTGAGGAAGACCAAGGACACACAGGGAAGAATTGGCGGAATGAGGACATGTCTTACTCAATTTGGACTGCCTAACAAAATACCACAGACTGGGTGGTTTGAACAACAGAGATTTGTTTTTCACAGTCCTAGAGGCTGGAAGTCCAAGATCAAGGTGCCAGCTGGTTCGGTTCTGGTGAGGGCTCTCCTCCTGGCTTGGAGGTGGCCACCTTCTCACTGTGTCCCCACATGGTGGGGAAAGAGCACACTCTCTGGAGTCTCTTCCTAGAAGGGCACTAATCCTATCATGGGGAGCCCACCCTCATGACCTCACCTAACGCTAATTACCTTCCAAAGGCCATATCTCTAAATACCTTCCCATTGGGGGTTGGGGCTTCAACATAGGAATTTGGGGTGGGGTGGTGGGGACAGGAACATTCAGGCCAGACCTGGCCCCAGGTCTTTCCTCTTACCCTCACGTGTACCATGTCCCACTTCCCCCACCAGAGTCGGCCATGGAGAGGGACCGCTACATGAGCCCCATGGAGGCTCAGGAGTTCGGCATTTTGGACAAGGTCCTGGTCCACCCTCCCCAGGACGGTGAGGACGAGCCCGAGTTGGTGCAGAAGGAGCCCGTGGTGGCAGCGACGGTGGCAGAGCCTGTCCCAGCAAGCTCTTGAGAGCTGAGCCTCATCTCCAGGGTCACAGTGAGGGACCAGGTGCAGCCAGACCCCGGTGTGAGCCCTGCTGGCCCCTCGCTGCCGAGCCTGGAGAGGCCCCTTGAGGAACTTTGCATCTGAGGGATCCCTGTGGACGGGGCAGCCTGGCTGAGACACTGTGATTTTAAATTAAACCTTCGTGTTCTTTGCTCCGCGTCTGAGGCACCTTCCGTCTCGCTCCTCGAAGGTGTGCACACGTGTGTACCTCACCAGGTGCGCACTTCACCCTCCTGCTTCCACTCTGAGCCGACACTCGGACCCTCCCTTCCTTCAGCAAACTCTTCTAGGCATATACTAAAGGCATGGTTCTCAAGGCCACAGAATACTGTGAAGAAAACACAAAAGGCTGTTCCCAGAGAGCCTCCATGCTGTGGGGGTAGACAGTTAAAAAAAATGTCAGTCCAGCGGCGGTGGTTCACACCTGTGATCCCAGCACTGTGGGAGGCCAAGGCAGCCTTCCTGTGGTTCCTCCCGCATGGCAGGCACAGACCTGCCACAGGGCTTTTGCACTGGCTGTGCCCTCTGCCTGGACTGCTCTTTCCCCAGATACTAACAAGGCTCCGTCTCTCATCTTCTACAGGTTTTTGGGTAAATGTCACCACCTCAGTGAGGTTTTCCCTGACCACACTATGTAAAACTGTAACTCTCTCTCACACATACCTGCATACCACCTTTTTTTTTTTGGAAGAAGAGTCTCACTCAGTTGCTCAGGCTGGAGTGCAGTGGCACAATCATAGCTCACTGCAGCCTTGAACTCCTGGGCTTGAAGCCATCCTCCCACCTCAGTCTCCCAAGTAGCTGGGACTACAAGCATGTGGCACCACACCTGGCTAATTTTAAAATTTTTTGTAGAGATAGGGTCTTGCTGTGTTCCCCAGGCTGGTCTCATACTGGCCTCAAGTGATCCTCCTGCCTCAGCCTCCCAAAGTGCTAGGAAGATTCTAGCTAGGTTTTAAAGGCAGGGCTAGGATGTGAGATGTATGTGACAGAGAGAGCAGTCTCCAAAACCTCCAAGCTGTTGGCCCAAAGCAGCTAGAAAGATAGACAGCCTTCACCAGAGATGTGGCTGGAGGGAGAATTATGGTCAATTTTTTGTTTTTTAAAATTCAGAGCATTGGAGAGGGGCTACATTCATCAGTTACAGTTGTTAGAACTTTTCATTATGGACCATTTAAAATATATACATTATTTAGGCCAGGCACAGTGGCTCACGCCTGTAATCCCAGCACTCGGAGGCTGAGGTGGGAGGATGGCTTGAGGCCAGGAGTTTGAGACTAGTCTGGGCAACATAGCAAGACCCCATCTCTATAAAAAAATTAAAATTAGCAGAGCGTGGTGGAGCGCACCTGTAGTCTCAGCTACTGGGGAGGGTGAGGCAGGATCACTTGAGCCCAGGAGTTTGAGGATGCGGTGACCTATGATTGTGCCACTGCACTCTAGCCTGGGCGACAGAGTTGAGAACCTGCCTCTTAAAAAAAAAAAAAAGTAGGCCGGGTGCAGTGGCTCAGGCCTGTAATCCTAGCACTCTGGGAGGCCGAGGTGGGAGGATCGCTCCAGGTCAAGAGTTCAAGACCAGCCTGAGCAAGAGCAAGACCCCCATCTCTACTGAAAAATAGAAAGAAATTAACCGGACAACTAAAAATATATAGAAAAAATTAGCCAGGCATGGTGGAGCATGCCTGTAGTCCCAGCTACTCGAGAGGCTGAGTCAGTAGGATTGCTTGAGCCCAAGAGTTTGAGGTTGCTGTGAGCTAGGCTGACGCCACAGCGCTCTAGCCTGGGCAACAGAGCGAGACTCTGTCTCAAAAAAATTAAATAAATAAATAAAAGTAGATATATACACACACACGTGCGCGCACATTATTTGAAAGCAAATCTCAGACGTTTCATCTGTATTTCAGCATGCATAGATGAGAAATCTTTAAAGAGAACCATAATGCCATTTTCAAACCTAAAAACATAATAATACTTAATACTTACTGAAAAGGGCAAATGAAATGATGCCGATGCCTCGCTTTGAACTTTGACCACAATCGCTAACTGTATACCTGTGGCCCCACCCCATAATCCTGCCCTTGACATCAGTCCCCTGACCCCTGTAACCTTGACCCCTTCATCTCAGCCTGACTGTACTCTACCCTTAACCTCTAGCCCTAGCCGACTGTATGACCTTAGCCTTGGCCCAAATCCTTCTCTGACCCCTGACCGCAGTCCCCTGGCCAGATCCTGCCCTGGCCCCTGTGCGAAGCACCGGCTAGGTTGGACCTTTACGGCTCTCGGATAATAAAAGAGGCGGTGCTAGGGTCGGCAACAGACGGACTTGTGGCACAGCCAATGGTCTAAGCCACTGCATCGTTGCTGCCCAATAGCGCGGGAGAGAAGGCGGATTCTGCGGCAGCCAACAGCTTAAGAGGGTGAGCCGAGCAGTAACCAGTAGCCCCGAGCGAGAGGCGGGACTCTGGCGAAAGCCAATCTCTGGGGGGACTGGCGCAGTCACAGCCAATGGCTCTGGGGCGGGGGTGTTGCCCTTAACCTGACAGCTTCCACGACCCGGCTCCAGGGCTATGGCCGGGAGTGGGCGGCTGGCGCTGAGGACGCTGCCCGGGCTGGGGTGGGTGCGGGGCTCGGGCCCGGCCGTGCTGAGCCGCCTGCGGGACGCGGCCGTGGTGCGGCCTGGCTTCCTGAGCGCGGCCGAGGAGGAGACGCTGAGACGGGAGCTGGAGCCCGAGCTGCGCCGCCGCCGCTACGAATATGACCACTGGGACGCGGTGAGGCCGGCGGCGGCGTGGGGGCGGGGCCGGGGCGCCAGAGGCGGGACCAGGATTTTCAAAAGCCGGAGTGGGCGGGGCCTGGGCGAAAGGGGTGGGGCGTGAGTGCTGGGGGCGGGGCGCACTGGAAGCGGTACCTAGAACGGGGGGCGGGGCTGAACCCCGGGCCGTGGGAGGGGCGGGACCTGGGGGAAAGGGACTTTGGGGCAGGATCTGGAACCAAGAGGTGGAAACCGGTGTGGCGCGAGATGAGGCAGGGCAGCTGTTGGGGACAGAGACTGGAGACTTGGTGGGATCCAGTTGTGCGCAGAGGCTGAGAATTGAATTTGGGGACAGGGCCAACATTGGGGACGAGGAATTGGAGCCTGAGAGTGGGTGGAAGGGACTGAGATCAGACCTAGATGGGCCCTGGGGCAGGGTTCTCTGTATGGATTTGAGACCTAGATAGGGTGGTGGTTGCGAGTTGAGGGTCGGGTTGAGTCAGGCTGGGAGAACCAGCCCCTTGCCCTGTGCTCTGCCCCTCCGTGCCTCAGTTTCCCTGTCCTCTCTGTGAGCTCCCAGGCTTGACCCAAGCCCTCTGTGCAGGCCATCCACGGCTTCCGGGAGACAGAGAAGTCGCGCTGGTCAGAGGCCAGCCGGGTCATCCTGCAGCTCGTGCAGGCAGCCTCCTTTGGCCCCGGCCAGACCCTGCTCTCCCCGGTGCACGTGCTGGACCTGGAGCCGCGGGGCTACATCAAGCCCCACGTGGACAGCATCAAGGTGGGCAGAAGCCAGCGCCTTGCAGTGCCCAGCTGGGGGGTGGGCAGGCCAGGCCAGTCCAGAGCCTGACCCACCACTACGCCCCCTCTTCCAGTTCTGCGGGGCCACCATCGCCGGCCTGTCCCTCCTGTCTTCCAGTGTCATGCGGCTGGTGCACACCCAGGAGCCGAGGGAGTGGCTGGAACTCCTGCTGGAGCCAGGCTCCCTCTACATCCTTAGGTACCGCCAGCCAGGGAGCCCCCGCCCCTCCCTGCCAGATGCCCACCCACTGCCTTGAGTGCTTCCCTCAATCCAGCCCCCCCAGCAGATGCTCTAAGGTGTCTCGGGAGGCAGCAGACAGGCTGGAACCTGGGTCTGCCTGGAGCAGGGGTCGCCTCCTCCCGCCCAGTCACACAGCCTGCGTTTTCTCTCACAGGGGCTCAGCCCGTTACGACTTCTCCCATGAGATTCTTCGGGATGAAGAGTCCTTTTTTGGGGAGCGTCGGATTCCCCGGGGCCGACGCATCTCCGTGATCTGCCGCTCCCTCCCAGAGGGGATGGGGCCAGGGGAGCCGGGACAGCCACCCCCCACCTGCTGACCCCGGCCGTCCCCCAGCTTCCCGCAGAGACTGGATTTGTGAATAAAGGTGGAGAATGGACAACCCAGCCACCCTCCTGCTGGCTGTTTGCCGGGGCTGGGCTATGCAGGGGAAGCCCAGCGTGGCACCTGCCTGCGGGGACCCCAGGGGCGGGGAAGGCTGAACACACAGTCACAAGGCCAGGAGGGTGGTGTCTTTTATTGTGCTCATTGCTGGCCACTCTGGGGTACCTCCCCTCTTGGTCTTCTCTGCACCTGGGCCTCCAACATATAAGTCAGCCGAGCTCCTCCGGCATGGGGCTCCAGGACACCAGGCTGGTGCCTTCACCCGCCACAGCCACAGGCAGCTGCAGAGAGCTGGGGCAGCCGCTGCCAGCGGTGGCGGTCATCGAGGAAGGCCACGTCAGCGTAGCGGGTAGGCCGGCAGCAGGGCCCACCATGGGCTCGGCCCTGGCCCCGCAGCCAGGCCAGCACCAGGCCATGCTGGGTGCGGGCACCACGGTGGCAGCTGCCGGCACAGTAGCGGAAGATGACCTTCTCCTCCGAGGTGTAGCCCAGGCCCAGCTCCACCACCGGCAGGGTCAGGCTCCATAGCTGGCACGGGCTGGCTGGCGCGCGGCGCAGGCGGGCAGGGGAGCAGGGGGCGTCTGCGGGAGAGAAGGGCGCTGACACCGGGCAGGGTCTGGGCAGGAAGGAGTTGGGAAGTGACAGGGGTCCCTGGGGGTCCTTACCCAGCCGGGTCCCTCCAGCGTCCACCGCCTGCTCAGACAGGGACTCTCCCTTGACCATCGGAGTCCCCCTGGCATTGGGGCCCCAGCCCAGGCCCAACTGCAGTGGCAGCAGCAGTAGAGCACAGAGCAGGGCCATCCCTGGGGCCATTATGACGGGCAGGTCCTGAGGGTGCCTGTGCTCTGAATTTATACCCCTCCTGGGCCGGGGAGCTAACCTCTTCCCTGCCGGCCGCCACAGCCAGAAGGCCCCATGTCCCACACCAGTTCTGCTACTGCGTCCTCTGGGCCAGGCATCGGTTCCTCCTGCCCTGCTTCCCGCCCTCCTAAGAGTTAAGGGCCCACACCCCCCAGCCCACCCCACCCCGGCATTCCACAGACCCATTTCCGACGCCCCTGATACCCCCTGATTTACGAGTCTTGTGCCTTCAGCTGGGGCCGAGCCCAGGGCAGGCAACCAGTGTCCCCACCCCACCTGCTGTCTGGAGGGGGAGGTAGGGGGCTTCATGGGTTCCTCCGTGGGGTCCCTCCCTGCTAAGGCAGGGTGCCAGGGGACAGGAGCCCCCCGTCACGTGTCGTGTGCCAGGTGCAGCAGATGTGTGTGCTGGGCAGGGCAGCTTGGCAGGTGGGTGAGCCCATCATGGCTCCTGCCTGGAGGATTAAGACATCATACCCCTGTCTCCGGGCCTGGCCAAGCCAGCATCAAAACAGGAAAAGGGAGAGGCTGGGGGACAGCCAAGGACTGGGACAAGGGGGAAGGGACTCCTGTCTCTGGAAGGCCAAGCTGGGAACCCCAAGACTAGCCCCACCCTGGGATCCAAGAGCATTGAGCCCGAGGGGAGGTAGAGGCCCTCCAGGTCACAGTTGCGACTAGCACAGTGACAGAAGCAGCAGCAGGTCACAGGGAGGTGCATCCTCTGGTAGCTTCCACGCCCAGCCCTGTGTGACCCTGGGGAGGTGATCCTCTGTCCCTTCACCAGGACAAGGGGGCACCTAAGTCCTCCCACACAGCTCTGAGGTCAGACGGACGGGTGCTTGGTGTGTAGCATAGTCTTGGGCGTTTCTGTGCCAAGGGGATGCACGTACAGACAGCGTGCGTGTGTGTGTGTGTGTGTGTGTGTGTGTGTGTAGAGGGGCTCCACCCCATGCACAGGAGAGTGGGGTGGAACTCGGAGACTGCACCCCATCAGATTGGCAAAAACCAGAGAACCTGCTTGCACACAGCTGTGGGTGACCCGGGCACTCTCCGACATGTGGTGTAAAGTCGTAGCAGCTCTTTGAATGAGCAGCTGCTCCTGGGATTGTAAATCACACCTTTCTGCCCCAGGAAACCTGCTTCCAGATTCATCCCACACAGGTGGGTGAAGCAGCCGGCACAGGGACACTCGCTGTCTTGTGTCTGTATTAGGCAGCACTGGAGGTGCCCTGAACTCCAGCCATGGGGCATTGCTGCACTGATGATGTGGCTGAAGTCCCTTGTCTGAAGTCACCCAGAATTAAGCAACAGACCTGGGATTTGACCCCAGGTGCCCCCCTGAATGCAAGGCCCCCGCCCCTAACCACTGCCTGGCCTCCTGGTGGGGAGGCCTTAGACCAAGGTCCACATGACAGGGACAGAGAAACCGCCAGGGCAAGGCGCCAGAGCTGCTTTCCTGCTTGGCAGGAGGGTGGGGAGGGAGGTTGGACTGACGGGGACATTCCTAGGAATTAGCCTGATATCTCAGGCATCCCCACTGGGCAGCCAAGGGTCCGCGGAACTGGGTGGGGAGGTTTTCCACCTGCAGTTTCCAACCACAGGCAAGACAGAAGCCTGACATCCTGCCCCCTGACGGGTCACTCAGAACAGGCGTTCTGAAGTGGTGGCTGCAGCCAAATTCTATTTCCAGCCACAGGAATTGGAAAAGCCCTTCCCGTACAGAGCGCCTGGCAATGCATAACCACACTCCGACGGAGGTAAGGGTAACCCCAGAAACATCGCTGGGGAGCTTAGAGACAGGGCCCAGAAACCAGGAGGGTAAGGATTCAGTGGCCACTTAGGGACAGAGTCCCTGAGCTGAGAACCACACATAGAATGGGCGTGGGATGGCACCCCCGGGTGGCTGGCAGAGGCAAAGGCAGTACCATCTGGAAGGACCTGCCTGCAAAGTAGGCCACGCAGGATGCTCACAGACAAAGAGCTCTCAGCTGGTCGTGAGCACCTGTCCCAAATTACAAAGCCCAAGAAAATAACAGGAGGCCCGTGAACTTCAGATTCTAGATGCCTCTGATAGACTATAAGGATGCTTAAAATTGGCCAGGCGTGGTGGCTCACACCTGTAATCCTAGCACTCTGGGAGGCCGAGGCGGGTGGATCATTTGAGCTCAGGAGTTCAAGACCAGCCTGAGCAAGAGCGAGACCCCCGTCTCTACTAAAAAATAAATAAATTAGCTGGGCAACTAAAAATATAGAGAAAAATTAGCCGGGCATGGTGGCACATGCCTGTAGTCCCAGCTACTCAGGAGGCTGAGGCAGAAGTATTGCTTGAGCCCAGGAGTTTGAGGTTGCTGTGAGCTGGGCTGATGCCACGGCACTCTAGCCTGGGCAACAGAGTGAGATTTTGTCTCAAGGAAAAAAAAAAAAAAAGGATGCTTAAAATTAAAACATGAGCCAAGTGCAGTGGCACGTGCCTGTAGTCCCAGCTACTGGGGAGGCTGAGGCAGAAGGATCGCCTGAGCCCAGGAGTTGGAGGCTGCAGTGGGCTATGATGATGCCACTGCACTCCAGCCTGACCAACAGAGCCAGACCCTGTCTCTAATATAATAATAATTAAAAAAAATAAACTATCTGAACAGAGCAGTGACCTGCAAAGGAAGCAAAGACAACTTTGAGCAATTGAAAATGGAGTCACTGACGAACTAAATACCTAATGGGCTGCGCAGTGGACAAATCAGGCTGAAGAGAGGCCCTGTAAAAGGGAAGGCAGAGCTGTAGAAGTCACCCAGAGGGGAGCACACAGGCTCAGTCAGTGGGACAGAGCTAGAGCGAGGAGGAGGAGGAGGAGGAGGAGGAGAATGAGAGGGTCTAACGGGCATCTGAAGGTTCCAGAAGGGGCTGGAGGAGGACACTGCTTAGGCTTTTTGGAATTGGTAATACCAGGGCGCTGGAACTCAGGGAGGGACGCAAAAGGGCGCTGGACATGCGGCAGTGAGCACACAGAGCCATGAAGTCGCGGAGGAAGAGCCTGTTTATTGGGCGGCCTCACTCCTTGAGCGAGAAGTGCATCTTGTCGTTGATCATCTTGCGCTCGGGGTTGAGGCGCTTGAGGATCTGGGCCAGCACGTTCACCGTCTGCTCGCTGCTCAGCCCCGTCTTCTTGGTCTGGAACTTCTTCAGCAGGTCCTTGGTGGTCATGGGCTTCCGCGTCAGGTAGCGGCGCACGGCGTCCTCAGTCACCTGCACGTCACTGCTGAGCAGACGGCAGGGAGGTGGCGTGAGCAAGGTTCTCCCTGGCTGCCCCAGCCCTCCCCGCCGTCCCGCGAACTTACCTGCTGCTGGGCGTCGACTTGCCCGACGGCGGCTGAGGGGTCGACTTGCCAGACAGGCTCTGGGGCGCCGCGTCCAGCCGCAGCCGCTTGGCTGCCGGTGTCTCGCCTGCACGCTTCCCTGTCGGAGCAGGCTCAGGGCTGAGTTTGGGGAATGGGGAGGCTGGACCCTTGGGCAGGACCCTGGGCTGGGCAGTGCCAGGATCGGGGCACAAGAAGCTCAAGGAGGGACAGGCCTCCGTCCCTACCTCTGTGTACCCTCCCAGGGCAGCGGGAGGACGCTGGGCACTCACCTTGCTCTAGTTTGTTGGCGGCGGCCCGCAGGGTGGAGGAGGTGCTGCCGCCCTCTGCACTGGGCGTGCCTGGGCGGCTGTTGCCCCTCGAGCTGCCTCCCGAGGGCTTCCGCTCCCTCTTGGGGGGTGTCTTCTTCTTCTGCAGAGGTCAAGGTGGGGTGGGGACGTCAGGCCACACCTGATGCCGGGGCCGCCCCTGCCCCCTCCCTGGCTGGGCCTTACCGCCATGAAGAGGGCCGAGGAGGCCTCGCTGTCGATGTCGCTCTCCTCCGAGCTGTCTGACTCCTCGCTGCTATCTGCAGGGGCACAGGCCGGGCTTCAGGACCAGAGCGGCCCTGACCTTGCACCCACCCTTGCCGCCGTTGCAGATGAGGGAGCCCACCCTGAGCCTCGAATGCCGAGGCCACTCCGGCCCCACCTTTCCGGCGCTTCTTCTCCTGCGGGGTGGGCGCCTTCTTCTCCTCCTCCTCCTCCTTGTCCTCCTCTGGTGGTTTCTCCTCCTCACTCTCCTCGCTGCTGTCGCTGTGCTCATCGACTCCTGGTTGGGGAAGAGGGGAGGGTGTGGGCAGGAGCGGCCCACAGGTGGCCACCCCCCAGCCCCGACAGCCCCCTCAACCCTGAAGGCTGCCGCCTACCCTTGGGGCCCTCCTCCTGCTGTGGCACCTTGGGCTTGACCCCCTCTGGCTCGTCCTGGGAGCTGCTATGAGACGGGAGCGCGTGAGGGTGAGCGCGGGCACCGCGGCCACCGTGAGTGACTGGGGCCGGGCGGCACACCCACCTCCCAGCTGCTCACCTGGAGCCGTCCGACATGTAGTCCACTTCCTGGCCCTCGAAGTCCCCGTCGTCACTGTCCTCGAAGGCCTCATCGTCCGAGCCCTTCTTCTTCTTCCTCTTCCTGCCCGCCTTGGTGGGTGGCGCCTTCTTCTTGGCCTTGGGGGCTCTGCTCCCTGGCGGGGGGTGGTGTGGGAGGAAGAGGGGGTGGCTCAGGGCACACAGGAATTGTGGTTCTCATATTTTATGGTGCTTTGACATCCCAGGGCCTGGCTGGCTGGGGACACCGCCCCTCCAGGACCAGCCAGCTGGCCCAGGGTGGCCTCTCCTACGCAAATGCCCCAGGCCAGAGCCCACACCCCCAAGCGCTTCCTCTACTGCTCACATGCCAGGCGATCAGCCCTGCCCTGAATTGCCCCCGGCCAGGAGCCAACCAGCCAGTGACAGCCCCTGCGGCCCAGAACGCCCTGGAACCGTTCACACTGGCTGACCCTACGTGGGTTCCCACTACAGCCACAGCCCTGGTGCCCTGGGAACCTGCCCTGCCTCCCTGGATGGCCTCCAGAGCCTCCTATTTCCAGCGCCACTGTGAATGACACCTTCCTTTCAGCGGCATTAACCCACCAGTCACCTCCAAGAACTAAGGCCCAGGCACCTCGGGACGGCCCAGCCTCACCTTCCTCGCCACTGGCATCGCTGTCGTCAGACGACATCTCCAGGTCATCTTCCAGGTCGTGGATGCGCAGCTCGCTGGGCTTCCTGCGGCTGCGCTTCTCCTTGTCCTCCTCCTCCTCGTCCTGGCCCTGGTCCTTGAGCCGCCGCTGCTGCATGATGCTGAAGTGGTTCAGCACCTTGTTCCTCCTGGCGGGGGGACAGCGGGGCTGACGACAGGCCACCAGCCCTGGGCCTGCACCAGGCGGGCCCAGGGGCACCGCAGCGTGACTGCAAAGGTGCTCTGACCCCACCCTCCCAGGGACGCCTCAGATCACACAGGGAGGACGACACCAGTCCTCCCTCGACTCCCTCCTGGACGGTCACGTGGTGCTGGTGTCTCGCACCTCTCTTGGGCTCACAGAATCTTCCCCGATGCATTCACATTGGTCTCTTATCATCACAGTTTATGGGTGACTTTTTCTTTTTTCTTTTTCTTGAGAGCCTCACTCTGTCACCCCAGGTAGAGTGCAGTGGCATCAGCCTAGCTCACAGCAACCTCCAACTCCTGGGCTCAAGCGATCCTCCTGCCTCAGCCTCCCGAGTAGCGGGGACTATAGGCATGCACCACCATGCCCGGCTAATTTTTCTATTTTTAGTAGACACGGGGTCCCGCTCTTGCTCAGGCTGGTCTCGAACTCCTGAGCTCAAGTGTTCCTCCCGCCTCAGCCTCCCAGAGTGCTGGGGCTGCAGGCGTGAGCCACCAGGCCTGGCCTGGGTGACTTTTTCTTTAATGATAAGGCGTACTGATGTCTCCATCAGAACACTGGAACACGGTAACATGGTCCCACTGCCCGTGGATGTTTTAAAGAATGAGACTGCATTTAATGAACTTACAAAGCAGATTTGAAAGAAAATACAGCAAATGAAACAACAAAGAACACTTCTGGAAGCCAAGAGCAGAGGCTGGGTGCAATGGCTCGTACTTGTAATCCCAGCGTTTTGGGAGGCCCAGGTGGGAGGATCACTTGAGGCCAAGAGTTCAAGACCAGCCTGAGCAAGAGTGAGACCCCGTCTCTACTTAAAAATAGAAAGAAATTAACTGGACAACTAAAAATATATAGAAAAAATTAGCCGGGCATGGTGGCGCGTGCCTGTAGTCCCAGCTACTCGGGAGGCTGAGGCAGGAGGATTGCTTGAGCCCAGGAGTTTGAGGTTGCTGTGAGCTAGGCTGACCTCACGGCACTCTAGCCTGGGCAACAGAGTGAGACTATGTCTCAAAAAAAAAAAAAAAAAAGAAAGAAAGAAAAAGAAAAAGTTCCCGGGCGTGTGTAAGCCTTTAGTCCCAGCTACTCAGGAGGCTGAGGTGGGAGGATTGGGGCTGCAGTGAGCTGTGATTGCACCGCTGCACTCCAGCCTGGGTGACAGAGGGAAACTCTGTCTCTTAAAAAAATCAAAAAAAAAAAAAAGAAAAGAAAAGAAAGAAAGAAAAGAGAAGGGAGCTCGCCCTCCTGCCCTCTCTGGTGGGGCCTCAGGAAGGGCGCTGCGCGAGCGAGCGGACAGAGCAGCAGGGAGCACTGGACCCGCAGGCCTGACGCTGCACCAGTGTGGGTTGGGGAGGACGCTGGGCCCTGCCTGCCTTTTACTTGGGTTGCTTTTGGCGTGAGTCAACCTATAACTCACTCAGAAATGTAAAAACTAAACAAAATGATTAAGCAAAGGGGAAAAAAAGCTGTTTCTTAACCTTTTGCAAGCCACAAAGTCCATCACCATCTGCTAACCCTGGACACGCGCAAATGCAGTTTTGCAGACTTGCTCAGAGCGCCCTCCTGTGGGTGCCCAGGGTGGTGGGGCCCTGAGGGGGTCTCGTCCTCAGCCTGGCATTCGAGGCCCAGTGCAGCCTCATCCCCCCCACAGTCACTCTGCTCCAGCCTTGTGCGCCACGTCCCTGCAGCCGCCTGCCAATCATTCTACTCACCCCACCTGAAGACCCCCACTGATGCCACTGTTCAGGAAGCCCCTCCCAGGACCCCCGAAGAGGAGCCGGCCCCAGGCTCGGGGAAACCGAGGGGGCAGCTGGACCCACCCTCTCTGCCGATCTGTGCTCTGGGCTCCAACACGCCCTCACAGTGCCCTGCACACCGCCATCGTGGCCCTAAGGGTCCGGAGTCTGTCTCCCCACTGCACTGAGAGCTCATGAGGGGGGTGTGGGGTCTGCCCTGGCCACCACTGAGTCCCTAGCTCCCAGCACAGGGCCTGGCAACACACTCCCTTTCCCGCACCCCGGCCCCCTCAGCTCACTCACCTCTCCCACTCCTCCTCGGCCTCCTCGGCAGTGAGCGTGCGGTGCCGGGCCAGCGGCGTGAAGTTGTACCAGTTGTGCACAGGGAAGGCCTCGAAGGCCCCGTCGGGGCACTGGGTGAAGATGTAGTAGGACGTGTTCTCTGTCACACCTCCCTTCTTTATGCCCTTGAACCTGTGGGGAGCCATAGTCAGGGAGCCAGCCCCAGCCCTGCCTCCTCCAAGGTGCCCGCCTGGGCTCTCCAAGGAAAGCCCGGACTGTATGAGGCCCTGGGGTCAGGCCCATCTAGATTTGCCTCTGGTTCCACGGCTCACGGGCTGCAGCTGGGACCAGGTTCGGGACCGAGATGGGACAGGGAGGCATGGCTGGACCTGAAGGGACACTCGACTGGGGCCACATCTCCTGGAGCCTAAATGACTGCCCAGCTTCCTTGGGGCCCCCTACCACCGCCACATCTTCTCTCCCCACTGTCCAGACAATCACATTGCTCTGCATACCCTTCCCTGCCTTCAGCCTTCCAGGGCTCCCCTGGGCCCAGGGTCCAGCCACATCCCGGCACCCACTGCCCTGCGCCAGCCGGCCCACCGTCTGTCACGATCACATACTGTTCTGCCTGGAGCGCCCTTCATCAACCTAATCTTCACCCCTCCTGCTCGCACTCCCCTCAGGCTGCCCTCTCTGAGAGGCGTCCCAAACATCACAAACCACCCTGCCTCAGGGCCGGCCACCTGGGCGTCCTGTGTTGTGGCACTCAGAGCCACCACAGAGCCAGGCACCAGCACCAGCCCGGTTCATCTGCAAAAATAAAACCTTGCAAGGGCGGAAGTGCTGGCACCCGCATCCTACAGGTGGGAAACTGAGGTTCAGAGAGGGCATCCCACAAAGTGTGCGGCACGAGGGGGGATGTAGGCTGGTCCTTGGGGCTAGCAACCCCCCGCCCCCCGCCCTGCCACTTACTTCCTGCCAGACTTGCCATTGACACGGAGCAGCCAGGGCTGGTCCTCGGGCCGGAACTCCTTGAGGACGACGCCGTACTTCTTCCTCCGGGCCTCCTCCCGGAGCTTGCGGTTGAATTCGCTGCCCGCACCCGACTCGGGCATCTCCTCCTCTTGGTAAATTTTCTTGTTGCTCAAGTCCCGCTCCAGCCGGGCCTGCGGGGGAACAAGGAGCAAAACCTCTCAGGGTCCTGCCTCTGCTCAGGCTGTGCCCCACGCCAGGAAGACCCCACGCTCTCCCCACACTGAGATCCGGAGGCTCAAAGCCAACTTCCCGCTTGGCAAGAAGGGAGCGGAACGTTAGTGCTTGGTGAATCCGGGTAAAAGGAACTTGGGGGAAGCCTTGTATTTCCAAAAGTTAAAAAAAGAAACAAGATCACTGGAGTGGTACAACAAAAACAAAAAAAATAAAAACTACCTCCCTGGACTTTTCCATTTGACTCTGCATTGCCCCATGAATTTAGATGCCATTAAAGGATGAGTTTTTTCCAAATTTCAATCTCTGGGCAAGGCCGGGCGCGGTGGCTCACGCCAGTCATCCCAGCACTCTGGGAGGCCGAGGCAGGAGGATTGCTTGAGGTCAGGAGTTGGAGACCAGCCTGAGCAAGACTGAGACCCCATCTCTACTAAAAATAGAAAAAATTAGCTGGCTGTGGTGGTGAACATCTGTAGTCACAGCTACTTCAGAGGCTGAGGCCGGAGGATTGCCTGAGCCCAGGAGTTTGAGGTTGCTGTGAGCTAGGCTGATGCCATGGCACTCTAGCCCAGACAAGAGAGCAAGACTGTCTTACAAAAAAACAAAAGGTCAATCTTTGGGCAATTTAGCAGTCTACAATGCATTTTAAAATGCACAGACTGCTTACCCTAAGGATTCTTCTAGATATAGCAGAGGTTGAAACAACATACACACAAAATGTTTTGCAGCAGCAGTCACCTCCTGCTGTGCAGCCAGGTTCCTAACAGGCCACGGACCAGTAGCAGTCCACGGCCTGGGGGTTGGGGACCGCAGTACTGCAGTGCTGCTTGCTGTAGCTAAAGATTGGGAGTGGATCTAAATGCACATCAATAAGTCTGGTTAAATACACTGGGGTTCCTCCATTCAACGGACGCTATGCAGCCTGAAACAAAAACAAAAGAGACAACTGTATGGAACAGCTGCCAAGACATATTAACTGAAGAAGACCCACATTACTTCCCATTGTCATGAGATTTCGGACCACTGGGGATAAACAGAAGATCCTGTAGGATCCCAGGGAGGAGGGAAAACAGGTTTCGTATAAAGCAGAGGTTGGCATGGGCTGGCCGCCTGTTTTTATAAATAAAGTTTTATTGGCACACAGTTATGCCTATTCATTTACTACTATCTATGGCTGCTTTCATTCTACAATGGCAGAGCAGATCACTAGGGACAGAGACTGGCCAAAAAAGCCAAACATCATTATTATTAACTGGCTCTTTAAGAAAAAGTTTGCTGACTCCTAATACATCAGATCAAGAATGAGAATGGCAAAGATTCCTCAACAGCTACAGCTTTTGAAAGCAAAAGGACAATGGAGCAATGCTTTCAAAATTCCAAGGGAAAATGATTACCAGCCTAGAATTTTATACCCAGCCATGCTATCAACCATGAGGTAAGAAAGAATAAAGCTAGTTTTAGGGACACAAGCACTCACAGCATACTTCCCACACCTCCTTTCCAGGGAGCTACTCCAGGGTGTGCTTCATTAAAACAAGGAGGCAAATAGGAAAGACAACAATGTAGGAGCCATGAAATGGGAAATCAGGGGAGACATTGGGAGAAAACCCAGGAAAAATGTCAGAAGATCCCACGCCACCCTACCCAGATGAGGCCATAGGGCAGGGGGAGCGCAGCCAGTGCAGACAGGGCAGGTCAGCAGGCTCTGGCAGGGAGGGAAAACTGGGAGGGAAAACTCCAAGGGAAGGAACTGAGAGAATACACACTCAGATTTACACAACTAGAGGAGAGTTTTGGACTGAGCTGGTGAAGCAAACTAAATGAACCGAGTTGGGTGCACTGGTTTGAGGCCAGCCTGGGCAAAACAGCAAGATCCCGTCTCAGGAAAAAAGAAGCAAAGCTAAACTAAACAAATGTTAAAATTACAGCACATGTAAAAACTCCAGGGAAAACTGAACATTGATCTAAAACCACCATATAACTCAACTGTGAGGATGGAGTACTATGGACTAAATGTTTATGAAAATCTGTTTGTTTTTTTAATAATTAATTCATTTTTCATTTTATTTATTTATGAATGAATGGACAGGGTCTCGCTCTGTCACCCATACTGGAGTGCAGTGGCTTCATCATAGCTCACTGCAGCCTTCAACTCCTGGGCTCAAGTGATCCTCCTTGGCTGGGCTTGGTGGCTCACGCCTATAATCCTAGCACTCTGGGAGGCTGAGGCAGGTGGATCCTTTGAGCTCAGGAGCTCGAGACCAGCCTGAACAAGAGCAAGACCCCGTCTCTACTAAAAAAATAGAAAGAAATTAGCTGGACAACTAAAATAAATAAATAAATATATATATATATATATATATATATATATAAAATTATCTGGGCATGGTGGCGCATGCCTGTAGTGCCAGCAACTCGGGAGGCTGAGGCAGGAGGATCATTTGAGCCCAGGAGTGTGAGGTTGCTGTGAGCTAGGCTGATGCCACAGCACTCTAGCCCAGGGAACAGAGTGAGACTCTGTCTCAAGAAAAAAAAAAAAGTGATCCTCCTGCCTCACCCTCCAGAGTCACTGGGACTACAGGTCCATGCCACCGTGCCCAGCTGAAAGTATGTTTGTATATGAATGTGTAGCTGGAGCTTCCGGAAGGCAGGGCCCCCACAAGCTTTCAAATGGATGATGACCTTCCTCCCTGGGAAGAGGATGCCCTGAGCAAACACTCACTTGCCCAACATCCACATAGAAATGTTATCACCTCTCTCAAGTACAGTTTCATTGGCTTCCAGGGATGAGGTGATATATATATATGTATTTTTTTTTTTTTTTTGAGACAGAGTCTTGCTCTGTTGCCCGGGCTAGAGTGAGTGCTGTGGCGTCAGCCTAGCTCACAGCAACCTCAAACTCCTGGGCTTAAGTGATCCTTCTGCCTCAGCCTCCTGAGTAGCTGGGACTGTAGGCATGCGCCACCATATCCGGCTAATTTTTTCTATATATTTGTAGTTGTCCAGATAATTTCTTTCTATTTTTAGTACAGACGGGGTCTCGCTCTTGCTCTGGCTGGTCTCAAACTCCTGACCTCAAGTGATCCACTCGCCTCGGCCTCCCAGAGTGCTACAATTACAGGCATGAGCCACCACGCCCGGCCAAGGCGATATATTTTAAAGTAATCAAAAGACAGAACTGACCTCACAAACAAGAGGTGCACCAGGAGTTGCCCCACTGTGGGAGAGTTTGAAGCTGCCGACTGCAGACATTGGGCTGACACCGCTGCTGAGCTGGCCCAGTCTCTGTGGCTTCAAATGCCACCCAAACACCCAGATTCTCCATCCCCATCTCCCAACTTATACACCCAAGCGCTTACTTACTACCCGCTAATGCTGTCCAACTAGCAGCTTAAATATAAGATGTCCTGAACTGAATTCTCAAAGACTCCATCCAAACTCTACTTTCTCCAAGCTTCTCTCAGTAAATGGAATCATCTATGATTCACTCTCCTTCACCCCTCAATATCCAATCAACCAACAGAGCCTGTTAGTTCCACTTCCAAAACACCCTAGAGTCTGGCCACCCCTCAGACCCTCCACTGGCTCCAATGCCCACCCAGAACTTGCCTGGACCAGTGCAGCTGCCTCCACCCTGACCTCCTGTCATCTGTCCTCAAACCCATAGTTTGTCTCCCTTTAGTGGCCAGATCATTCTACGACTTCCCAGCTGAAAATCCTTTAATGGCTTCCAAAGTCCTTTCTAGTAATGATTCATTTTTATTTTTATTTTTCCGAGATAGGGTCTTGCTATGTTGCCTGCTCCGGCAGGGGCTGAACGCGATCCTCTCACCTCAGCCTCCCGAGTAGCCGGGACGACAGTTGCACGCCACCCTGCCAGAATCTAAAGTCCTTTCTAGAGCCTCTGACAGTGGGCACTCTGGGGGTGTCTGTAGGATGTGGCCCCCAGCCCAGCCCCCTCCCTTGTCCAGATAATGCCCATCAGTAGGCACAACTTCTAGATGTTCCCCTTTAAGAAGGCCTCCTGCGGGGACTACCAAAGTTACTCACAGGAACTCTCAGCAATTCAGCCTGGGCCTCTGTCATTGTTTTACCTCCACTTGGGGAGAATTGAGGAAACTGAGCCTTAATTACTATTAGATCTGAGCAACTATTACTTAAAAGCTGGCAATGTGGATAAAAAACAAAAAGGAACAAAAAAAAGTAACTGTTACAACCATCAAGTCCAGGTTCATGTTCTCTCACCCTCCACCCCCAAGACCAGGGACTTACCTGATTCCAAGTAGCAAAGTTGACTTTATCAGCTGCATTAAATGCCATTATGTTATACTTTTTGTTTGTGTTCCTGGAGTGGGCAAGAAGAGGGAGTGTTACTTCAATCAATAAACCCACCCTAGCTCAGCCCTTTGTGCTGGGCAATGCTAGGGATTTTTAAAAGAGTACTAGGACTCCAGTCTGCCAGAGAAGCTGCACCCATCCCCTCCTGACCCCATGCAAAGAGCAGGAGGGACAAAGATTTGGGGGAAATACAAGGTGTGGGTTTAACTGAGAACTCAGCCCTGGGGAGGGAGGAAGGCAGGGTGTGCTTCCTGGAGAAGGAAAATATTGGAAGTGGGTTTTGCAAGATCAACAAGAATCCGCCCAACACAGTCAGTTTGCGGGGGTGAAGGGGAGAGGAAGGCATTCCTGGAAGAGGGAACAGCATGAACAAAGGCCTGGAAAGGACAAAAACCTGACTAGTTGAAAACAGAATGAAGAATACGTCCTTAGGGCTACAGTCCTGGCATGAAGAGACCACACAGGCCTTGAATGCTAGGCCAAGGAGCTGAATCGTGCTGTGTATGAAATGCACTGATTCATTCGTTCAAAAAACAGTGACAACCCCAAAGAGGCTTCAGCTTAACCCCAGCCCTGCCCTCCTAGTCGCTCCCAGTCTGGAGGGAGAACCACAGGTAGGGCTAGAAACGCCTAGAAAGCTCATGAAGGTTTTAATTCCTTTGTGGGGTGGGGGGTGGGGAGTGGGCGGTGGGGCCGGAGACTTACTTGGGAACACGAACGACATACTCAGTGACATTCTGGCTGCCAGGGCCCTGCGGAGAGAGTAGGCGGATGGTGAGTGCGGGGCTGCAGAGGTCGCCGCCGGGACCCGCGACGCCCGCCTCATTCATACTCACTAGGGCCGCCATGGGCAATGGTCGGGGGCTCAGGTCCGGTGCGACCCGGATTCTTTTGTGTCTGCCCCGGAGTTCACGTCCCTCAGTCCCCGGGGAAGCGCCTTCTCGGCGTCGCTTGGGGAGCGAGGACCTCAAGCCTTAGACACCACCTGTCCTGAGAACAGCCAAGCGGAAGCACCGCCCGGCCAGATCCGTCTGCGCCTTCGCCTAACCTGGAAGTGAAACCCTTCGGCGGTTGTGGCCACCCGAATACACTGTCACCTGTGCTCCTCCTCCCGCCCCTTTACAGACACAGCAAACCCAGGCCGAGTCTGAGGAAAACGAACTGCCTCCTGTCGCAGGCGCACTCTTATATAGCGCGTTAATCTAATCATCTGGGGCCGCGCCTCGTGACGTCATCGTGCGAGCCTCCCCGCCCCCTCCGCGGAGCATCCTGGGTAGGGAGGTAGAAAGGAGTCCCTCCTCGTGGCTTCCCGGGCACTTTGCGCATGCGCTACTGCCCTCCGGAAGTGAGTCCAAGGAGGCTGCATCACCATAGCAACCAAGGCCTACTCGGTGGGGTCGAACCCCACTCCTCCTGAGCATGTTTGGGGTTCATTTCCTGCCCCTGCTCTAGGGTGGGAGGGGACCCCATCGTCCCACAAAGTGATCGGGGCAGGGTCCTTTGTGACGTTGAGCTGAGCCTGGAGGGGTCAGGGCCTGGGTGGGGATGGGGCGTGACCACCCCGAGGGGCCGCCGGCGGGATGGGTCTGTGCAGGTCCAAGCTGCCCCAGACAGGCAGGCCTCTGAGGCCGCAGGAGAAGGGTAACATGGCGGGGTGGCTGGGGTCCTGGGGGAAGGGGAAGGAGGCTGTCGAGGACAGGGAGGGAGGGGCAGACCCCCAGCCATGGCAGTAACACAACTGCGCATGCTCGTGGCTCAGTCCTTCCTCATTCCCTCCGGGAAATGCTCCCGCACGTGGTGGGTTCTGGGCCCCCTCAAAGAGAGAATCTGTGCAACCAGCACCTTGTCCTCTTGGAGGTCACAGGGGGGTGGAGGCGACAGACTCATAACAGGGGAATCTACAACCCAGGAGGGAACAGAAGCAGCACAGCCGGCTCTGAGGGCTCAGGGAAGAGGGGAGGTTTCAGCTGGGCCCTGAGGGATGCATAGGAGTTAGCTAAGCAAAGGATGGAAGCAAGGCACAAAAATTGGACCATAAACGACAGACACCATAGATGTGTCTGGTAGCCTTAGACATTTATTCCTTATCCACTACTAGATGGGAGGAACTGTGCCAGCTACTGGGAATACAGGGTGAGTGCGACAGAAATACTCCCTGCCCTCATGGGGTATAGTGTCTGGCACGAGGCGGGGGCGGTGGGGGATGGGGGAACCACCAAGAGCAAGGAAACCGGGAAATCAGGACTGACTGTGGCCATTGCTGTGGAGGAAATGAAGTTCTTTAGACAGGGCTTAGAGAAGGGCTGATGGCTGAGGTGTGACCAGAAGGAACTGTCAACCCAAATAAATGACCGAGGCAAAAATCTCAATCAATGGAGGTTTATTAAGCCAAGATTTTGAGGACGCACATGGAAAAAACACGCACCGCAGACAAGCTGTTTTTCTGATGGGGAGGTTGAAACTTTCAGCATTTTAAAGGCATTTAAAGAGAGAGGATAAAGGCAGGGGGGAGGGAGGGCTGATGACGTAGTGGCTACAATCTTTCAAGGCCCAAGAAATCTACATTTTACATAAAATCTGGGAGTGAAGGAAGCATCGATTTTGTAGATGTCCCTGGGTAGGTGGAAGAATGTCTGATTCTGTTTTATCTCCCATTCTGTCACCTGTGAGAGAAACTTGTAATTCATTATTAGTGTGGAATGGGATAGGACTTAGTTTTAGGTGCTAGACATAGGTACAATTTGCATGTCCTTGCTTATGGGAGGTTAGCAAGAAATTTCCTTACAGAACAGAGCCAGGTAGATATTTTGCAGGTGGAGGAAACAGCCAGGGAGGAATGAGTTTGGCAAGTTCAAGGATCTGAAAGGAGACCCCCGGGGCTAGCTGGGACAGAGTGAAGGCAGGGGATGGGGGTATGGGATGAGCCTCAGTTTCCTCAACTGTAAAATGGGATAATAGAGTCACTGCGATGCTTCAGGGAGACACCGTGTGCAAAAAGGGCCTGCAGGTTCAAGTTCACATCTTCATCCACAGTAGCACGTACTCACAACATGCCTGGCTATACCGTTGGGCACAGACATGTACCTACAGATGCCACCCTAGGGCAAAAGAGGGTATGCCAAGAGACCTGTGTCCAGTGTCACTCAAGGACATGCTCTACTAACTAACCTGCGGTCACAATCACATCGGGCCCACTGCCCGCCCCCAACCCCAGGCGCTAACCCACCCCCTCCCTCTTTCCTGGCACCATAGACATCCTCAAGTCCCCCCTGATCATCTTCGTGATGGGTGGCCCAGGCTGCGGCAAAGGGACGCAGTGCAAGTATATGGCCACCAAGTATGGCCTCTGCCATGTGGGGCTGGGCCAGCAGCTGCGGCAGGAGGCCCAACGAGGCACCCAGCGGGGCCAGCAGATCCATGACATCATGCGGCAGGGGCTCCTGGTGCCCACGGTGAGAGCTCACCGGCTGGGGGGAGAGGGAGGAAGAGGGTACAGTGGAATAGGCCACCCAGGAAGGCCTCAGCTCCTGGCTTGGCCTTCACCTTGTCATGCCGAGCCTCTATTTTCTTGTCTGTAAAATGGGGAGACCACATCACAAGGCCGTAGAGAGGTTGGGATGACATCACCCCATCAAGCGTTTTTAGCAGAACACTTGGCACTTAAGAATCATGCAATAAAATCAGCAAGTGTTTATTCCCTGCGTGACTCTGCAATTATCACGGGCCCCTTCCAAAGCTGCTTCCTCACCTGTGACATGCAGGGAAACTCAGTACCTCGTACACTGATTAAATGACACCCAGCAAGCCCGGCGTCTGGCAGACACCCACCCAGTCATCTGTTGGCCACCCAGTTCTCAGCAGTGGTCTCCCTAGGACATCAGAGCAGACCCAGAATCCAGGGCGCTCTTAGCGGACATTGTCACCTCATCATCACCGGAGGACCAGAGCTTGCTAGGGTGACCCTTGTAGAAACTAGACACCCCAGGGTGAGGTTCGGGGGAAGAGACAGGCCCTCGGGCACTGAATCCACCCCCTTCCTTTCCAGGGCATCATCTTAGATATGGTCAGTGACAACATGTTGTCCCACCCGGAGAGCCGGGGCTTCCTCATCGACGGCTTCCCCCGGGAGCTGAAGCAGGCCCAGGAGTTTGAGCGCATCGTGAGTGGCCCCAAAGTGTGTGTGTGTGTGTGTGTGTGTGTGTGTGTTTGTGTGTCCCTCCCCACCTGGGGTAAGGCTGTGCTGCCTGCAGACAGGGGGCTGAGCCTCCGGGGAGAGGAGGTGCCGAGAGGAAAATGGAACGTTCTGTTATCAAGGGACAGTCAGGGCCTTGGAAGCTTCTAGAACCCAGGAAAGACACTAGCAAGCTCTCTGAGGACAAGGAGGAGGTTATTTCAGTATGTTCCTGCCTGGTTCCTGGCACCTGGTGGATGAATCATTTGCCCACTGAGTAGCAGGTGGGCTCAGCCTCCTCTCAATGAATGAATGAATGTAGTTATTCATTCATCTGTTTATTCAAACCCCTCCCCCCAATCTCTGAATAGTTTTTAGGACAAGCCTTGTCCTCAGGGCTGGGGGTACAGAGTTCACAAGACAGACGCAGTCCCTGCTCTCAACAAAGACATTTCTGGTCGTGGTTAAGGGCAGTGAACAACAGCAAACATAATGACGATCTGGAGGAACTGGAGTGGGCTATTTCAGGTTGTGCGGTCCATGTGGTGACATGGGGACATTGGAGCGCTGAGTGGAGGGGGAGGAGCTGGCACTGGGCAAGTTGGAGTGAATTTGAATTTCTTCAGCTTTTTTTTTTTTTTTTTTTTTTTGAGACAGAGTCTCACTCTGTTGCCCAGGCTAGAGTGAGTGCCATGGCGTCAGCCTAGCTCACAGCAACCTCAAACTCCTGGGCTCAAGTGATCCTCCTGCCTCAGCCTCCCGAGTAGCTGGGACTACAGGCATGCGCCACTATGCCCGGCTAATTTTTCTCTATATATATTTTTTTTAGTTGTCCATATAATTTTTTTCTATTTTTAGTAGAGACGGGGTCTCGCTCTTGCTCAGGCTGGTCTCGAACTCCTGACCTTGAGCGATCCACCCGCCTCGGCCTCCCAGAGTGCTAGGATTACAGGCGTGAGCCACCGCGCCCGGCCTTCTTCAGCTTTTTTACTTTTTTTTTTTTTAATTTTCACAGACAGGGTCTTGCTCTGTCACCCAGGCTGGAGTGCAGTGGCATCATCATAGCTCACTGTAGCCTCGAACTCCTGGCCTCAAGCTATCCTCCTGGCTTAGCCTCCTGAGTAGCTGGGACTACAGGTGTGTGCCACTATGACTGGCTAATTTTTCTATTTTTTTGTAGAGACGCGGATATCACTATGTTGCTTAGGCTGGTCTCGAACTCCTAGCCTCCAGTGATCCTCCCGCCTTGGCCTCCCAAATTGCTGGGATTACAGGCGTGAGCCACTGCACCCAGCCCAGGTTATTTTTACACATCAGTGTGGACTTTTTGAAAGGTCTTGGGCAAGCACCTGAACAGCAATGACACTGTGGACCTGTGGGGGATGGGGGGGTCACTTCAATTCCGTTTAGAAATGGTTACGCAGGAAAAGAGAAACTGCCCTGGAGGCCTTCTAGGCTTTTCTGGGACTTGCTAGATCCCAGTTAAAATCCCTTTCGAAGAAGTCCTGGCACTTTGATAGAATCAGAGGTCATGGGGGCTGGGACAGCAGTCCCCATGGGCAGGGGACAGGGCCCTGCCCTTTGCTCACACCTCCACTGAAGCAATTCTGTCCAGATCATTGTGATGAGGTTAAAGAACAAGTCACCTAGCCCTCTGGGAGGCTGAGGCAGGAGGATCGCTTGAGGTCAGGAGTTCAAGACCAGCCTGGGCAACAGAGTAAGACCCCATCTCTAAAAAGAAAAAAGAAAAAAAATTAGCCAGGCATGGTGGCATGTGCCTGTGGTCCCAGCTACTCAGGAGGCTGAGGCAGGAGGATCACTTGAGCCCAGGAATTGGAGGCTGCAGTGAGCTCTGATGACGCCACTGCACTCCAGCCTGGGCAACAGAGACTCAGTCTCAAAAAAAAAAAAAAAAAAGAAAAGAAAAGGAAAAAAATGAGCAAGTCTCGGGCGCCCTCTCCCGGACTGGGAGTTCCTTGAGGGCAAAGGCCAATTCATTTCTCTGCTGGCCTCAGCCCCAGGCCAGCACAGCAGGTGCCCAGCTGAAGGATTCCACAGGTGGCCGCAAAGTCTCAGAGCGGAGGCTGCAAACCCCGACCCCCGTTTGGTCGACCACCGACGTGTTGGGTCTGGACCGTGCAGCCTTTCGCGTTTCCTTTTTTGCATTCTCGGCCAACACTCAGCAATGGGGCGCTTCCACATCAAAACCTGCAGCTCCTCTTGAAAACCGACTGACTTGGCAACGCGGGGCCTGCACGTCCCCATGGCAACAGCAGCGTGAATGCTCCCTGAGCTTTCACCCAGCCCAGCGCTGCTCCCAACACTCTGCACGGATGAACTCATCTTCCCGAATGTTCCAGGTGCCTGCCCCGTTAGCATCCTGATCTTTCGCAGTGGAATTGGGGAGCTTGCCCAGGGTCACACCACTGAGGTGGCAGAGGCAGGACTGAAGTCCAGGCAGCCCCACTCCCCGTCCAGATTGTAACCTCTTCACCGGGAGACCATGGAAGGGGTGTGCCGCGCCCCCCTGCAGGCATTTGAGTTCGTGGTGGCCTCTGCCTTAGCATCTGCCCAGAGGTCCTGAGTCGCCCGGCATCCCCAGAGCTGTAACCCGTATTTTGCAGATGGGGAAACCGAGGCCCAAGGAGGAAAGGTTTCCTGAGGTTGCCTCCTGCCCTGTGGTCGATAGGGCTGCCTGGTTAAGCTTTTTTGGAGTCGGAGGTTCTAATCCCACTCAGCCACTTCCTCCCTTATCCTGTAGCCCATGAGAATGACTAAACTCTTAGAGCCTCTGTTTCCTCTTCTGCCAACGTGGACAGAAAAACTAGAAGCATCTCTACGACCTGGGGCGGGGTGAGCTTGTTCTGGTGGCAGTTTCACATGTCTCTGTGTTTGCTTCAATCACATCTGCCATGAGAATGCCAGCTCCAAGGGGCCGAGGCCCAAGGCTGCTTATATTCGGAGCCTGGCACGGCCTGTGGTGGCCGTGTGTAAGTGTAGGTCGAATGGATACGCAGCAACCCCTGCTGCCTCCCAGAAGCACTCCACTCCGCTCCACTCCACTCCCCCTCCTGGCACAGTGGGGAGGACATGCCCAGGGGACGCATGTGCAGCTCCGATTATTATAATTAGGTAGGACTATGTGGGAGCATCCAGGCGTAGTCCTCAAAACACCCAGGGACAGGAGGCCACTTGTCTGGGTTGGCGTTTCTCAAAGTGCCACCTGCAATGTGGGATAAAAGAGGGTTTGAGAGTGTTGTGTTTTTGTTTTTGTTTTTTTCAGACAGGGTCTCGATCTGTCACCCTGGGTAGAGTGCAGTGGTGTCATCATAGCTCACTGCAGCCTTGAACTCCTGGGCTCAAGCGACTCTCCTGCCTCAGCCTCCTGAGTAGCTGGGACTATAGGCGAGCACCACCATACTCGGTTAGTTTATAATTTTTTGTAGAGACCGGGTCTCTCTATGTTGCCCAGGCTGGTCTCGAACTCTTGGCCTCAAGCAATCCTCCCACCTTGACCTCCCAAAGTGCTGCGATTACAGATGCGAGCCACCACACCCAGCCAATACTTATGTATTTTTAAAAACTCTTTATTAATGATAAACTCACAACAAATTACAGAGATAGCAGAGAGGCCCATGCACCCTTTGCCCAGCTCCCACGATAAGGATGTCCTGACCATCGTCCAACATCAAATTCAGGAAATCGACATTGCTGTGCATGTATTAATATTTTTACTGTTACCTCCATTGCAGGTGACATTGACTTTCCATTGACCAAAGTGATATCACTGTCTTTAAAAAAAAAAAGTTAAGTAGAAAAAGGAAGTTGATGGAATTCCAAGTCTGAAACACTGGCCCTATGCAGATGTGGGAAACACAGTCTGAATCAACCAGTGGCTTTGCCCAGGAGGCATGGGAGAGACCACACCCCGTCACCATCGCTGTCCTCGCCAGGAGAAGGAAGTGTTTGCGGCCTCTGTGTGTGGGCAGTGTTCCCTGAGTGGAAAAGCCCACAAGGGGCTGGTCGCGGTGGTTCACACCTGTAATCCTAGCACTTTGGGAGGCTGAGGCGGATCACTTGAGGTCAAGAGTTCAAGACCAGCCTGAGCAAGAGTGAGACCCCCATCCCTACTAAAAATAGAAAAAATTAGCCAGGCATAGTGGGACCTGTTAGTCCCAGCTACTTGGGAGGCTGAGGCAGGAGGATGACTTGAGCCCAGGAGTTTGAGGTTGCTCTGAGGTAGGCTGATGCCAATGCACTCTAACCCGGGCGACAGAGTGAGACTTCGTCTCAAAAAAAAAAAAAAAAAAAAAAGTCTTGGCTGGGCGTGGTGGCTCACGCCTGTAATCCTAGCACTCTGGGAGGCCGAGGCAGGAGGATCCCCTGAGGTCAGGAGTTTGAGACCAGCCTGAGCAAGAGCCAGACTCTGTCTCTACTAAAAATAGAAAGAAATGATCTGGACAGCTAAAAATACATATAGAAAAAAATTATCCAGGCATGGTGGCACATGCCTGTAGTCCCAGCTACTTGGGAGGCTGAGGCAGTAGGATTGCTTAAACCCAGGAGTCTGAGGTTGCTGTGAGCTAGGCTGACACCACAGCACTCTAGCCCGGGCAGCAGAGCGAGACTCTCTCAAAAAAAAAAAAAAAGAAAGAAAGAAAGAAAAAAAAAAAACAAGGGTTCCTTTCCATGTTTGAAAAAAAAAAAAAGAAAGAAAAGAAAATCAGAATAATCAGAAGAATTAAAGTAAAAAAAAAAGAGAGAGAGAAATAAAATAAAATAAAAAGTCAACAAGGAAATCCTTCATATGTTTGTGATGAAACATTTCAAACATATGCACGTAAGTGCAACCCCCAACGCCAAGGTCAAACCATTATCACAGTTTGGCCACACGAGCTGTATCTGTGCCCAAATCTCTTGTCATTGCTATAGCTGGTTATGTATTTTAAAACACATCCCAGATCGCGTTATGGGCGTTTCCTCATCCAACCATTATGCTGTTAACACGTCTGAGATGCTTAACATTAATTCCTCGATACCATTTTTTTTCTTTTTTTTTTTTGAGACAGAGTCTCACTCTGTCGCCCGGGCCAGAGTGCTGTGGCGTCAGCCTAGCTCACAGCAACCTCAAATTCCTGGGCTCAAGTGATCCTCCTGCCTCAGCCTCCCGAGTAGCTGGGACTACAGGCATGTGTCACCATGCCTGGATAATTTTTTTCTATATGTATTTTTAGCTGTCCAGATCATTTCTTTCTATTTTTAGTAGAGACAGGGTCTCGCTCTTGCTCAGGCTGGTCTTGAACTCCTGACCTCAAGCGATCCTCCCGCCTCGGCCTCCCAGAGTGCTGAGATTACAGGCGTGAGCTACCACTTCTGGCTGGAAACATATACTCTTGAAAAGAGAAAAAAAAAAAAAAGAAATCACAGTTTTATTCTGATACTTCCAGTTCACATGTAACATTTTTAGTGTTTTTTCCTGTCTTTTCTCTTTCTCTAAATATTTTGCTTACTAATACCATTAACATGCTCATTCGCATGATACCATTGGCTACAAAATAGTTTCAAAACAATATGCCAATATTAACTACTAAGCATAAAACTACTTTGTATGTATTGAAACATCAGTATGTAGCCCATAAACGTGTACAGTTATTATGTGTTAATTTGTAAAATGTAAAGAGAAATTTTAAAGAGAATGAAACTACTGGAAGAAGTTGAAGATTTCTTTGCAGCTCTCATTCTCCTTATATAAAATCCAATTGTCTGGCCGGGTGAGGTGGCTCACACCTGTAATCCCAGCACTCTGGAAGGCCGAGGTGGAAGAATTGCTTGAGGTCAGGAGTTTGAGACCAGCCTGGGCAAGAGTGAGATGCCCGTCTCTACCAAAAATAGAAAAATTAGCCAGGCGTTGTGGCACATGCCTGTAGTCCCAGCTACTCAGGAGGCTGAGGCAGGAGGATCGCTTGAGCACAGGAGATGGAGGCTGCAGTGAGCTCTGATGACCCCACTGCACTCCAGCCTGGACAACAGAGTGAAACTCTGTCTCAAAAAACAACAACAACAACAACAAAAAAACGTTGTCCCGAGATATCTGGGGGGGCTTGGCTCCAGGCCCTCCCTTGCATGCCACAATCCGAGAATGCTCAAATCTCTGATATAAAATGGGGGTAGTGTTTGCATATAACCTGCACAGCGCCTCCTGTACACTAAATCCTCTCTGGGTTACTTGTAAGATGTAATAGAATGTAAATGCTATGTAAATACTTGTTACATTGTATTGTTTAGGGAATAATGACAAGGAAAAAAAATCTGTACTTGTTCAGTACAGATGCAATTTTTCCCCCCCGAATAGTTTCAATCTTTGGTTGGTTGAATCCATGGATGTGGAGCCCCTGGATACGGAGGGCGGACTCTCCCTCCATGGATGCACAGTACAAATACTGGGTCACTTGAAATAATTATTTGCTGTGTGTAGTTATGTAATGAAATTGATACATAGTTGGGTCATTTGTTTCAGTTTGTTTTTCAATGTTTAGGGATTGCTTTTCTAAATTTAATTTTTGAACTGGTAAATTATTTCATGATTCCAAAGTCAAAGCCACATAGAAACGTACATCCAGAGAGATCTTGTTTCTATCCCTGTGTACTCCCACCCCAGTTTGCACCCTCCTTCCCCCATTTCCCCCATAGGGATCCTTTTCTATTAGTTCTTGGTTTGTCCTTCTGCTGTTCGTTCGTTCGTTCGTTCCTTCCTTCCCTTTCTTTCTTTCTTTCTTTTTTTGAGGCAGAGTCTTGCTGTGGTCCAGGCTGGAGTGCAGTGGGGTCATCAGAGCTCACTGCAGCCTCCAACTCCTGGGCTCCAGCGATCCTTCTGCCTCAGCCTCCCGAGTAGCTGGGACTACAGGTGCCTCCATGCCTGGCTAATTTTTCTATTTTTAGTAGAGATGGGGTCTTGCTCTTGCTCAGACTGGTCTTGAACTTTAGAGCTCAAGTGATCCTCCTGCCTCGGCCTCCCAGAGTGCTGGGATTACAGGCGTGAGCCACCGCGCCCGGCCTGCTCTTTCTTTTTGTAAATACAAAGTAGGTGTGTGCATGTGTGTGTTGGTCCTTTGCATTCTATATATACGATTCTTCACTTTTTTTTTACTTTACAATAGATCCTGAAGATCTCACATCAGCATTAAGAGATCTTCCTTGTTCCTTTTTTTTTTTTTTTCCAGACAGATTCTCACTCTGTTGCCCTGGCTAGAGTGCCGTGGCATCAGCCTAGCTCACAGCAACCTCCAACTCCTGGGCTCAAGCGATCCTACTGCCTCAGCCTCCCGAGTAGCTGGGACTACAGGCATGCGCCACCATGCCCGGCTAATTTTTTTCTATATATATTTTTATCTGTCCAGATCATTTCTTTTTATTTTTTTAGTAGAGATGGAGTCTCGCTCTTGCTCAGGCTGGTCTCGAACTCCTGACCTCGAGGGATCCTCCCATCTCGGCCTCCGAGAGTGCTAGGATTACAGGCGTGAGTCACCACGCCCGGCCTTCCTTGTTCCTTTTCACGCCTCCGTAGTATTCTATCATATGGCCGCACGATTGTGCATTCAGCTGACCTCCTATGGACAGGAAGTTGTTTCCAATCCTTTGCCACTACAGATAATGCCACACTAAAGAATAACCACATCTCATTTCATCTTTTTGCTAGTATCCTTGAGGTAGATTCCTAGGAGTGGAATTGCTGGGTTAAATAGAAACATATACATCCCGAGCAAGAGTGAGACCCCGTCTCTACCAAAAATAGAAAAATTAGCCGGGCATGGTGGTGCATGCCTGTAGTCCCAGCTACTCAGGAGGCTGAGGCAGGAGGATCGCTTGAGCCCAGGAGTTGGAGGCTGCAGGGAGCTATCATGACACCACTGCACTCCAACCTGGCAGACAGAGCGAGATCTTGTCTCAACAACAACAACAAAAAGGATCAGCAAATGCCTTCTGTGCCAACGTAGAACCATCCTGAACTCTGCTAAATGAATGAAGTGTCTTTCCCGTTTGTATAAAAAGGTGGGAAAGAACATCGGGACCGCATTTGCTTGTACCCTACACACCTGGCAGAGCTGCAGCGGGAGACGCAAGGAGCCGGTGGCTGCGCTGCCTCCAGGGAGGGTGAAGTTGGGCCGCCGGGGACAGCGAGGAGACGCTTCCCTCCTTCCCGTGTGTGTGTGTGTGTGTGTGTGTGTGTGTGTATGCGCACGCGTGTGCGGTTTGGCTGCAAACAGCCTGTGCTGTGTCTCTGGAAGATAACTATGTAAAACTCAAAACTAAAAAAATAAAATAGGCCAGGGAGGCCCGATGATGTTTCACCTGCCTGTGTGATGGTCCTAGACGGCCGGGCTTTGGGGGAGCTGGGGCGCGAGGGCCAGTGCCCCCAGCCCCACCCTCACGGCCCCCTTGGTTGGGTGCCTAGGTGGGCCGGGCCCCCAACGTCGTCATTGTGTTCGACTGCTCCATGGAGACCATGGTCCGGCGCGTGCTGCACAGGGGCCAGGTGGAACGCCGGGCGGACGACTCGGAGCCAGCCATCCACCAGCGCCTGGAGACGCACTACACCTTGTGCGAGCCCGTCCTGACCTTCTACCAGCAGAAGAACCTGCTGCGAAACGTAGGTGCTCCCTGCTCGCTGCACCCCCAGCCCCCCGGGAGTGAGTCAGGCCTGAGCAGCCTGGGGTCACCGGGGGCTGGTTCTCGGCGTGTACTCTGGGGCTGTCGTTTCTTCTGGGAGGCAGCGCAGGCTGCGGCCCTCGGGGCTGTGCTGGCGTTTAAGGTCTAAGCATGATGACTGACTCCAGAACGCTGCCAATTAAAGACATTTTAGAACCCAACCAAAGAACATAAGATCATGGCCAAGGGTCAAAGTCGGTGCGGCTCAAATCCACCCACCTGTATCCTCAAGGTGGGCACAGTGGTAGCTTAACATTCTTAAGGTGACCCACCCAGCTCCTGTACCTTCCAGTTTGGAAGACAAAAGGACTTAGGCGATGTCTTTGTCCCCACTTGAAGGTAAACACCTGAGATGTGCCTTCTCCTGCCCCAGCCCAGGCTCAACCCAAGGACAGCGATGCCCCCCAGAACCAGCCTTGGCTCCCTTGGGAGGGGACAGGGGAGTTGGAGGGTGATTCCCCGCACACCCCTCCCCCCCGACGGCATCTCTGCACAGCAGTTAGTAACGTGGGACCGCGCTCTGCCCACCTTTCCTGACCCTCTCACCTCACCTGCCTGGGCTCTTCCCAGGCTGGTCGAAGTAGGAGAGAGAGATGTCCCTGCCTCGGGACTCAGACCTGACCTGTGTCCCCCCTTCCCTAGATCCTGGCAGAAGAGGCACCAGAGAACATCTTTGCCAAGTGCTGTTCTGTCATCGAAAGTCTGTAGTGAGACGGGAGGGGCTGGGGGCTCGGCTGTGCCCCTTGCCCGGAACCTGTCCAAGAGGGGCTCGGGGCCTGGAGGTGAGACCTCTGGCGAGGGGGCCAATGCCCCTCGTGACCTCAGAGGAACAGCTTCTCTCTTCCCGGGTGCATTTTCCCACTAGGTGGGTTGACCAGAGGCCACCAACAAGCACACCCACAGGGGCAGGTGCCTGACACACCTGGCTGAGGACCTGGGGGCTGGGACAGCCCCACCTAGAGGCAGCGGCTGTTAGTGGCCCCTGCTTGGTGCTGTCAGCCTGCGGGTACCACCGACCCGACCTGAGACCCTGCCTCAGGATGCCCTCCCAAGGGCAGATAGCTCAGGTGGCCCCTCAGCGCCCCCTCCCACCTCCTGTCCAGCCCCGTCGTCCTGGGGAGGCTGTCGCCTGCCACCGAGCACGGGCACAGGCCAGCTTCCACCTCAGGGATCCGAACCTTAGCAAAATAGGCTGGAGCCAGGCCGCCCCGTGAGGCGCAGTGCCTGGCTCTGCCGTGGCAGCCGCATCCATGGGAACACCTGTCCCTGGGGGCCTCCTGCCCATGTTCTTGGGGGGGGGTGAACTGGGCTGGGGAAGACAGCACTGCTGGGCACAGCCAGCCAGCCCCTTCCTGCACCAGCAGGGCAAAGCCTCGGGGGACCGAACCTCATCTCGCCGGCTGAGCCTTGTTCCTCCAGCAAACACAACTTCTGCTGGCATGCATTTTTTTTTTTTTAAACAAAAAGCACTTTATTTAACCAAAAAAAAGGAAGGAAGGAGAGTGAAAGAGTTAAGAAAGCACAATGCACCTGCAGAAAACTATTTTATATTTGTGTTCTTACAAAAACCACTACAAAGCTCATAAAGTCCAATCACCATTATCAGGCTTTCCCGCCCCCCTCCCCACATCTATAAAGAACAAATACCTGCTTCAAAACTCTACGGGAACCAAGGAGAAAGTGGGGGAAAGAGAAAGACAGACAGACAGCATCCGGCAGACACGGGGAGGTTTTGTTATCATTTATTTGTGAAGTTAAAAACGAGCGATAAAAAGTAAAAACTGCCATACAATTTTTTTTTGTTTTGTTCTCATTTTGTTTTCAGTTTCAATCTCCTCTTGAACAGATGAAAAGACAACAGACCAGACCAGTCCTGGGAGGGGGGACAGGCGGGGCTGCGGGGAGCTGAGCCAGGGGGGAAGGAGGAGAAGGAGGAGGAGGAAGAGGAGGAGGAAGGGGGGGCTCGGCTGCTGGGGGGTCCTGCAATACCAACACCTGGTCCAAGGAATGTTCCAATGCTAACTAAGAAAAAGAAATAGCAAGAGTTGACTTTTTTTTCCTTTTTAAAAGTTTATTTTAAAAACAAGAAGAGGGCCAAGGGTGGTAGGGAGAAAATGAATTGCTTTATCCTCAGAGAGGCAGTCTGGGGAAGGCTGGGGGTGGGGGGGTATAGTTTTTTTTAATATATATATATATAATTTTATAAGTTTTGTTTTGCTTTGTGTGTTTAACTTTAAAAAAAATTTTTTTTTGGCAGAGATTTAGTTCTCGCTATCTTTTATGGCTGGCTCAACGTGAAGGATCCCGATTTTGAAAGGAAAAGCATGTGAGACACACACAGAATGTGAGAGAGAGCGAGGGCCCGGCATGCCCCCGCCACGCCCCCGGAGCCACTCACTGGAGGGCTCCCCCGGCACCCCCCATGGCCGCCATCGCTCTCTCGCCAAACAAACCAAAACCAAAACCAAAAAAAAAAAAAAAAAAAAGCCCCCAAACAGAACAAAATGGAAAAAAACATAAAGATTTTTCACAGATGAGGAAGTTCACATTCATTCGATTCATTGAGCCTGCGGAGAGGGAAGAGATAGGAATCGGTCACTACAGGAGGGGAGGGCGGGACACTAGGGGGTGGTGGAAGAGGAGGGGCTGGAACACCCGCGAGTGCAGGGGCCAGGAAGCCCCCTCCCAAACTGCAGCTGGCTGGCTCAGGCTGGAAGGACGCTGTCTGTTAACTGTCTAGTCAAGAGCTCGGGGCCTCGGCTGAAGTCACACGCTGCTCCCTGATGGAGGAGGAGGAAGGATAGGACAGCAGGAGGAGAGAAGCAGGGGCCGCAGAGGGCAGAGGCAGAGGGGAGAGAAGCGCACTCAGGGCTGGAGGGGAGGGGGTGCCCTCTGTCTTCAGGAAGGCAGGCGGCTCCCGGCGCGTCACAACATGAACAATGTCAGAGATCACGGTGTCCCCACAACACCCCTGTGAGGTAGGTTGGAAGGTGGCAACGATCTTCATGCCCACTTCACAGACAAGACTGGGACACGAGGCGAGCACAGAGGCCGAGCCCAGCGGGGCGGGGGCCCTGGCCAGCCCCCTTGTCCCTGCCAGAGCCAGGCCGCCTGCAACACAGTCACTTGGACACGGGAAAAGAGATCTTGGGTTTAAAAAATAAAAGAATAAAAAGAACAAAAACCAAAAAAGTGATGCAGAAAAGGGAAAAAAGTAGACGTTTTCTTCCCAAGTGGCCAGATTGCGGGTGATCGGCAGCCGACGGGACGCCGCTGAGCGCCCGCCCGCCCCACCCCAGGACTACCCAGCAGTTCCAAAGTTCCGCCAGTCTGTCTTGCGCTCTCCCCCAGCATCACGACAGCGGGACACAGGAACAAGCAGCTGGCGGAGGGAGGCCTCTTCATTTAACCTCTGGACCCAGCGTACGCTCCCCCGGCGGCGTGTGGGGACTCCCGGAGACCTCTGGCCACACGGCCCCCGCTGCAGGCATCAAGGGCACACCCCGCAGGGGAAGGGATTTCCGGCGCTACCCACTAAGGCAGGATGGACGGTGGCCGGGGGTTGGAAGGAAAAAGGAGGAGGAGGAGGGTGGCAATTCCCACTTGCCTGCTGCTGTCCCTGCTGTGTGGGAGGTGGCTGGGGGCCGCCAGGACCTGGAGTCTGTCCGTAGTAGGCGGCCTGCTGCCTGTAGTACTCAGCCCAGGCCGCGCTGTAGTCTGGCTGGGAGCCTGGGGGTGCTCCGGGACCCCCACCAGTGGCCACTTGTGCTGTGGGTGGACAGGGGTGTGTGAGAGGCGGTGGATGAGGGCCGCTTGCCCCCTGCCTCCTCTGCGCCACGGGTGGCTGCTCACCCTGCTTCTTGTAGTACTCCTCCCAGGCCTTCGTGTAGTCCTGCTGCGGGGGCGCTCCAGGCTGCTGGGGCTGCTGGCCTGTGGGGGCACCAGGAAGGGTCAGAGGGCGCCCTCTCGGCCAGGACTGAACCCCCCTCTAGCCGCGCCACAGACTCACCAATCTTTTTGTAATACTCCTCCCAAGCCTTCGTATAGTCCGACTGGCCGGTGGGTGGGGGCTGAGGGGGCTCACCCTGGGTCGGCGGGGCCGCGGGGGCTGGCGCAGGGCCCGGCACGGGGCCCGGGGGCTGCTGGTAGTAGTGTGAGTAGTAGGCGGCCCAGGCGGCGTTGGGGTCTGCGGCTGCAGCAGCCGCTTTGCCTGCGGGAGGAAGATGAGTCTGGGCTGAGGGGGTGGGCGTGGGGACCAGGTCCTGCCCTCGCTCAGGCGGGCGCCACTTACTTGGGTCATGAGGCGCAGGCGGTTGCCACTGGGGGTAGGTGTTGCCCCAGCCCTGGGGTGGGTACTGGTGAGGAGGGGGCCCCCCGGCGCTGCACGAGAGGAAAGAGGGGACAAGTGAGCGGTGGTGCCGGGCTGGGGGCAGGGATGGATGCAGGCCACAGGCCGGGGAGTCTGGGGAGGACAGGCCCCACGTTGCAACGCAAAGGACACTGACAGTGTTGGCTCAAGGATGTAAAACACGAGCCCCCAAAATTCACTATGCACAGAACATTGTCTCCAAAGGAGTGTGTGCTTTACAGGTGAAAAGTGAACAGCAGGAAAGAACAGCACCTTTTCCAACAGTATCTACAAAAATGGGCTGGACTCGGCCTCAACAAGCAAGGCTCCAACAGGGAAGCTGGGCTTCTCTTGAGGGTGACTAGAAATGGGGCCTGTCACCCCCGTGGCCCGCACGGCAACCCCCACACCCCAAAGCCTGGGGAGCTGGGAGCAATACTCACTGAGGGGGGGCCCCCGGTGGCCCCTGGTTGAAGGGCCCAGGGTTGAAGGGCCCCATGGGGCCGGCAGGGCCTGGGCCCCCTGGGCCTGGTCCCACTGGGCAGAGAGGACCCTGGAGGGAGGAGGAGCAGACAGGGTGAGCACGGAGGGTGAAGGGTGCGTGGCCCGAGCACCTGAAGCTCCCCGGGAGCCCACCTCGATCTTCTCCTCGATGAGCTGCTTGGCGTGGTCGATCTGCTGGGGTGAGCCCCGGATGATGAACAATTTGAAGTTGGGGTCCCCGTTGGGCGGCAGCTGCCGGGAGATCTCTACGAAGGCGCCCGTCTGCTGGTTTATGGCTTTCACGTTCTCGCCACCTGCATAGCCACAGACTGTCAAGGGAGGGCCGGGGGTGTCGGGTGCCAGTAGGGTGGGTGGCGGACAGCACAGAGGGGCCACACTCACCTCGGCCAATGACCAGCCCGCACTTGTGAGTGGGGATGGAGAAGGTCATCTCCCCGCCAGGGGGCCCCCAGTTGCCTTGGCCTCTTCCTCGGCCCCGGCCCCCTGGGGGCATGCCAGGACCCCCTGGAGGGCCTGGGGGACCACTCTGCAAGACAGGAAGGCGGAGGGTCAACACAGGAAGCCAACTAGCCCTCGAGCTTCCCCAGCAGGCTGGGCTGGCCTCCTCCCAACACCCCCTACCCCCAGCACCCCCAGGCCCTACCCGGAGGCTCTGGAGGAGGTCGTTGATGATCCGGGCCGCGTGCTCGCACCTGTCTGGGGGCCCCATTATGTGGGCTATCTTGTCGGGACCTGTCCCGTCATCTGGGGCCAGCACCAAGAGAGCAGAGAGAACAATTTAAAAGAAAAGCCAACCTCCAACCCCCTGCAGTATGGCCTCTCCAGGGCAGACTCTGTGCGGACCCAGAGCGTGTGACATGGTATCAACACTCGGCCTGCTCTCCCTGACTCCACACATGCAGGATCCAGGCAGGAGCAGGCCCACATCCCCAGAAGGAAACCAAACAGCCAAGGTAGGGTGGCGGCTGAAGCTTCTTCCAGCGTGTGGTACCCCAGAACTAACCCGTGAGCTCCCCAGAACAATCCACCCCTGAGGAGCAGCAGAGGGCCTGCTCCTTGCCGCAGGCTGCCCAGACCTGCTGAGCAGAGCCCGGAGTTAAAGGACAGTGACCCGACCCAGCTCACTGCTTATACGGCTGCCCTGTCAGGGTGGGCTGTTTGGTGGGAGACTGAACGGGGGAATGGGATGGGAACAAGAAAACACAGTCCATCTGGACTTGGAAAGACCACAGGTCCAGCAGCTGTCATGTGGCTGTCCCACACAGGGAAGGACAAGTGTGCCTGATGGCTGGACTGGGAGGAAAGAGATGCCCCGAGGAGGCCAACAGGCTGACCATGGTGCCAAGTGCTCAGAGCTTGCCTCCCAGGGGCTGGCTGCTGGTGGCAAGGGTAAGACTGGCCGCCCCGCCCGCCCACCGTCCAGGCCCCGACCCTGCTTAAACTGGATCCGAACGCCCGCGTCGTTCTGGATCTTCTTGATCATCTCTCCGCTCCGGCCGATGACCACCCCCACGGAATGCCTGGGCACCGGCACCTGCGGGGGGACACAGTCAGCTGGGTCCGTCCTGCAACTCTGCTGCCCCTGGGCCAAGACGAGCCACCCCCCATGGGGGCCCCACTCACATCTATGCCCCCACCAATCCGAGAGCCATACTCGTTCCGGTCCCCAAAGCCGCCTTGGTCGCGTTCCCGGAGAATGTCCATCACCATCTCGCAGGCTTGCTGCAAACACATGGGCACAGTCGCTGTGGGCAAGACCTGCCGCCCCTCAGTGCCCCGCCAGTTCCCCGCAGCGGACATGGGCCTTAGCGAGCACGCATCTTTGCTGCACCCAGCACAGCATCCCACTGAGCTCTTTGCCACCCTAAGGGGCAGGCATCGACAACAGCCCCGTTTTCCAGATGAGAAAATGGAAAGTCAGAGCTGACTTCAAAGCCAGTGATCTCGAAATCTCCACGTTACACCTGTTCGCACAAGCCGTGGGAATGCACACTCCGGGTCACTGGTCCCCCCGCCCGCCCCCCTCCAGAATCCCCTACACCCCCCACCAAGCACACTCACCTGTACTTTATAAGGATCCCCAATGATCCGGAGAGGCTTGTCTACGTTCGTGTTCTGGGAACCATCCTGAATTAGAATCATCTTCACTCCAGCGCGTTCCTTTACAACCAATGTTAACGGTTAGTGGTAGGCTTTCACAGAACTTTCCGGGGCTGGTGCAGGCAGGAGGTAGGCATCATGCAAAAGGATAAAAGCTGCTGGCACAGGAGCCGGCAGGGGTGGGGGGCTGCAAGCACAGGGAGGAAAAATGCCAGGACTGGGGACTGCTGTCTGGGACCCCCCTCACCTGCAGCTGCTTGATGGTCTCCCCGCCCTTGCCAATGACCAGGCCGGCCTTCCCCGCAGGGATCATGATCTCCTGCACCGTGCCGTTCTGGCCCCCGTTGGCGTTGTCATGGAACTGTCCTGGGGGGCCCCCACGGCCCCGAGACACGATGTCATCCAGCATCATTTTTGCTTTCCTGAGAAGGGAAGAACGGGTGCTTCCATCTGAGACAGAGCACTGGCCAGAGAGCCCACCCAGCTCAAAGGGAAGGTGACCCCAACGTGCATATCTGAGAGATGATGAGGGGCCAGGCACTGAGGTCTAGGCTGGAAGGTTTCCCAGATCTCAGGACTCTGGGGAATCAACTTGTTCCTACAACTCTCTGGAAGGGGCAGGAGAGGAGGATGTGGCACGGGAGTCACACCGCCATTCAGGGGCATTGAGAGGGCTTCTGCCTGTTCCCCTCATCACAACGAGAGGTCCAGCCCAGGACTTACTGCACAGATTCTGGGGCTCCTGTCAAGGACACACTGCGCTCGGGGAGGCCGCCACTGTCTGGAGAGAAGAGGAGACAGGGTCAGCGCCCTGCATGGCCTGCGGGCACAGAAAGGCCTGCCCTGGAGACAAGGACACTTCAGAATAACCCACGGCCACTTCTGTTGCCATTCGGCAGCCTGACAAATCAATTTACCGCCCCCGAACACCTGGGAAGCTACGTGATGCAAGGCCAAGGTCAGGAAGCTTAAAGTCCAGTAGGGGAGGAACTTTTAGGGAAAAAGATCAGGTGGAGGGAGAGGCAGATTCCAGAAGGCCCAAGACACAGGCCACTCCCACTAGCACTGGGAATCACACAAGCCTCTTCTACAGGTAACGCACCTCACATACGTGAGACCAAGTATCCCAGAAACCCCTGCCAAGCTGGCATTTTGCAGCTTAGGAATCCAAGATCCAAGGAGGTAATAACTTGATGCGCAGCCAGACCTGGGACTGAAACCCAGGCCTGACCTCCAAGCTAGCCCACCACCCCTGCCTCGTGTATTCCCGCCCGAGGATTATCTCAGTTACGCAGCGACCTATTGCAATGGTTTGGAGCACGGTGGCTGCAACGAGGCACTCTGCTCAATTCTAGACCTTCCACCTCAGTCCATCCCCATCAACTATAAAAAGTGGGGGAGGAAAAAAAAAGTCAGAACTACCCGTGGTGGGGCTGTATTAGCTGTGTGAGCCCAGCACACACTAAGCACCTACAAATGACAGCCCCTGTCACACCTATATGGTCCCAACAGAAGGTAAGTTTAAAGAAGAAATTAAGGGACTAAAGCAAAGTGCAAAGAGCCCAACCCAACCCCTGCCTCCATTCCGGCGGGAACCTGGTCCTCTTGTACCTGGAGAAATCTGTACTTTGCAGCCTGAGTCCTGCTGGATTTTGTTGATTTGTTCTCCTCCTCTGCCAATGACTAGGAAAAGGGGGGGAAGAAAAGGAGAAAAGCAGAGACTGAGGGAGCCCAGAGCTGAGAAGACCCTGCATGCAGGGTCCCCAGCCCCTCGGATATTCAGGAGGGCAACAGCCATCCCGAGCTCCCCCGAGCCACCTGCCCAGACAGGGAGACAAAGGGACAAATGACAGCAGAATACAGGAGCTCCTCTCAGACCAGGGCTTTTGGGCTGGCAGGGGCTCGGAGACACTGTCCCTGAAAGGGAAGAGGGCGGTATTGGGCCTCCCCGACCAAGGTGACCCACACTCACTTAGGCCCACCATGCCGTCTGGGACCCTGTACTCTTCTGTCATTGAAGTCCTACAAGGAGAGACACTGTAAGTCAGTCTCAAGTGGCAAAGGCGGAGGACGGATGACCTAGAAGATCTCCTGAAGCCAGGACCTGCCCCCACCAGCCATTGACACTTCTGGCTGCAGATCTTGCTTCCTACAACGTGGGGACCAAGACCCCACAGGCCTAAGCAGAGTCTGACCACATACAGGTCACAAAACCTCAAGGCCTCAGTTTCCCCATCTGTGCCATGAGAGGCTCGGGATGGGCAGTGTGACCCATGGCCCGGTGCTGTCCCACTGACTCAGGGCAAGAGCAAGAACTCAAGATGCTTTTACAGCAAGCTGACACAGTCATTTTATGCCTGTTGACTCTTGTAATAATAAAAGTAGTTGGCTGTGTATCCTTTTCATTTTCCTACTAAATTGTTTTTACTGTGTTTTACAAAACTACCAGCCCATTAAAAAGACAAAAAAGAAAGCATGACCACTCACAAACAACCTACGTCAGATTTATCTAAGTCCACCTGGGGCAGCAAAAAGGTAGCAAAGCCCCCTGTGCTCTGCCGACACCCAGCGGACAAGCACGTGCATAAGACACGGGAGAAAAACAAGGCCCTTCCCAGCCTCTTCTAGGAGGATGGCGGTCAGCACTGCTCGGAGTCCCGGCCCAGTGGAGGAAGCACCAGGTGCAGAGACCGCCCTTCAGTCCGCACAGTGGACGGCCACAGCCTCTCCTCCCCTGCCCTCCCACCCTGTCTGTGCACTCCCTGGTCAACCAGTGGTGGGAGATAAAACCCTGACCAGTGCAGCCTTGGGCAGAACCATACCCAGCAAGCGACAGACGAGAAACCAATGTGTGCCCCAAACCACGACTTACCTCGGGGGAGGATGGATGGGTCCAAGCTGAGAACTGATAGCTATAGAGAAAAAAACCCAAAAGAAAGATTGGCTTAGCTCCTCCTCTCTGGGCACCCCAACACTGCCTGCCCCAGGGGCAACTGGTGCTTGTCACAGTGGTCTCAAGCCTGCTCAAGTGCCTGCTGGGCGCCATGAAGCCCTGCCCAAGAAAGCACATACAGGGTAGTTCTCCTTCAATTCCAGGGGGTCCTGGGATCCCTAAAATTTATGGGCCCCAGACTATAAACACCAGGAGCCACCATAAAGAAGAGCTGCTGCCTAAGTGCTTCTGGCCCCCAGCTCCTAAAGCTCCTATGAAGACCCAAAGCCACCCCCTGACTGCATCACCCGATGGACTTACAGTCTCCCTGGGAGGCCAGTTTCTTGCTCTCCGGTTGATCTGTCAGAGAGAGAGGATGTCAGATGCAGCACCCACCCACCCACACTGCCTCAAACCCGATGCTGGTGCCACATGTCCTGGGCAAACAACTCCCCTCTTCCCCCACCCCCAACACAAAAGCAGAGAGAGAAACTCAGAAGAGAACAACCCCAGAGGGGACCCAGACTTCACTCATCTCCCAACACTTCAGAGTAAAAAAGCCTTTTTTATCAAGTGAACAATGACGGCGACAGCCGGGTCCTTCTGATTTAGGCTTAGACCTGACTCAGGGCACACAGGTTCCTGGATAGACCTAGCGTTGACCAGGAGTTGCTCTCTGGCTGCTTCCCCAACGCTGCATGCCCCAGGGCCACCAAAACTTCACATCAGGCCTCAATAACCCACCCTACGTTTCCTCAGCCTCCCAAAAAGGGAGGAATCATCTTGGGAACTTACAACTTCGACCTAGTCACAAGCAATCTGCCCTCCTCTCCGCCACCTGATACCTCAGGATGGCAGACTGAACAAAAAGAATGAACAAAGCTAGGACTGCTGAGGTTTTAATAAAAGACCTAACAGCAGCGGTCCCCCCGCCCCCTGAACTCTGAACCACACTCAAACAAAAGCTCCTCTTTCTGCCCCCAGCCCTTCCTCCCCAAGCCAAAAGCAGCAGAGGAAGTGAGTTACCTCCATCTTCCAATTGTCTCTTTTGGCCCCCAAAACCAAAATCCGGAGTGCTGTTATTCACTGTTGTAGCAGCATCGCCTCCAATTTTGGCTGCGATCTAGAAGTAAAGTAGTAATAAGAATTACCACCAAAGCCACCCTCCATGGTGCTCAGGTCAACTTCTCAGCACATCTCTGGGTTATGAAAACCCATCAGGTCTCGCTGTCAGGCCTGGGAGCTGCTCCCCCGACGATGTGGGAAACAGCCTGTTGGTTAAGGCATCCTACAAGCAGTGCTTCCCTAAGGCCTCCATACTCTCACAAATTATCCAGGAATATCAAAATTCCCCTTTTCCCTTTTGCTGGGATTTGTGTCTAAATTGTCTGTGGCCTGGCTATAATCCAGTAACTTGGTTCTAAGGGTGAAATGAACAGATGCTTGGGTGCCAGGAGGGTCCTCGGGTCACCTCCAGGAGCAAGAGCTTTTAAACATTTCCTCCTGCTGGTGGCCCCAGAGCAGAGAACCAGACAGTGTGATTGTACCCTGGTTCTTCTGGGATGCTGGAGAGTTCAACTTTCCTTCATCTCCTTCACTCTCAAAATCTTTGCATAAATTTACTGAATACATTGGAGGGAAGTGGTTGTGTCAAGGCATCAGAAATCCTCTTTTGACCAAAACAAAAGACCCCTTTGGAACACATGCTACATTTTAGGCACATAAAGAACAACTTAAAATAAACCCCAATGCAGCAAACTTAAGACTAGAGTCTGTCTGTGGTTTAGAAACCCAAATTTGAGCTCAGGATCTATCTTTCTACTTTTCTCAATTTTAATGCTTACCTTGAGCCAAAGCTGTTGGGGTGCTCAGATGGGCCTTACCCCACCCCAAATGACAGCTCCAACTCCCACAGTTAAAGCTGCCCCAGAATCAAGACAGTTCGGTGGACAACCTGATCAAATGCACTGTTAGGACCCACCCAGCGCCAAAGGTGAGGAAGCCAGAGACCACACAGGCGTTCACCTAACGGAACCTCCCACCTTGGGAGGAGTCAGTCCCAGCCCCGAGGCATTGGGACAGCCCCGGAGAGCACTCAATCAGCCTCAGCGGGTCAGTTTCCTGAAAGGGCGGCAAAGTCCTCCCATTCTTTGGGCCCCCACCCCTCCAGGCCGTGGGGAGGTAGCGAATGGAGCTGGGGAGGTCGGACACCCAAGCATGTGACACCTCCTTGTTGTCATCACGACTCAAACAGGCTGGTGGGACCCTCCCCTCTTTTCCAAAAAGACACAGACCACGGGTGAAGCTACCAAAAGCATCCAAGAGCCAGTCCCTATGCCCATCTTCCCCATTTCGCCCAAGCGCTCAGCCACACCGGCCGCATAAAGGTCCCCTACCCACTTTCCAGACTCGAGAGAAGGACGCCCCCTTCCGACCCCCCAAAGTCCCTTCTTCCTAGGGAAGGGACAGAAATGGGATTGGGCTGGGGTCAAACGTAACCATTTGCCCTAACGTGGACACCAAAGCATGCCCCTCACGTGTCCTAATGGGGGGGGTTCCCAAAGTCAGTCCCTAAGCTCCAGGAACCCCTGCACACCCAGGGGCCGCTCTGGGTGACCCCCGGTGCGGCCCTACCCCCTGCAGGGGGGTCACCCGTGGGGAGCCCACTCGAGGTGTCGCGGGAGGGCCAGGCCCCCGTCTCCCGCCCACGTGACCCCGTGACTGCCCCGGGCCCCCCCCCCTCAGCGACCCCGCGCGCGCGCGCACGTGACCCTCGCCCCCTCCCCCGCCCGCGCGCCCCTCAGGCCCGCGGCCTCCTCACCTGGCGAGCCCGCTGCACGGCGTCGGCGAAGGCGTCCTTGCGGATCCCTGGGCCGCCTCCGCCGGGCGGCTGCGAGGGGCCCCCGGCCGAACCCCCGCCCGGGCCACCGCCGCCCGGGCCGCCGCCGCCCCGGTCCCCTGCGCCCGGCGGGCCTGGCGGAGGGCCGCCCCCGGCGCCCCCGGCTCCCCCGCCCCCGCCAGCGGGTGGCGGCGGCCCGGGCGGGGGTCCTCCCGTGCTGTAGTCCGACATGGCGCGGCGGGGCCGGGCCTGGAGCGGAGGCTGAAGCTGAGGAGGAGGCGGCGGCGGCGGCGGCTCAACGCGGGAACAAGGCCTCGCTCCACACGGCCGCGGAGCACTCTGGGAACCCAGCCGCTGGGAAGACGACGCGGGGGGAGAGGGTCGCCCCCTCCCGCCGCTGGCGTGACGGACAGCTGCGGTGGGCCAATGGGAGGCAGCGGCCGCACCCCGGACACCAATCGCGGGCTCTGAAGGCGAGCGGCCAATCGGAGTGCAGCGAGAGGCAGTGGGCGGGAGTCCCTCAGTGACCGACAACTCTCGGAGGCAATGGGCTGTGGACTGCCGGAGCTGGGCGGGGAAATCAAGGCGATCCGAGAAGGCGGGAGGCCCAATGACGCGAGAGTTCCAGATTTGCGGGGCGGCTTCAGAACCAGATTGACGGCTCCGAAGAGTCACGTGGACTGAGAGGCGGGGCCTAGCGAAAGACCCACCCCTTAGACGGATTGGGCGGGCGATTGGCCTGATAGTCGTTCGCTCGAGCCAATGAATACAGACGGAAGGCGGTCCTTGTAAAGATTGGCAGCCGATTTAGTCCAATCCCTGACGAGTACTGGATGATGAGGTTGGCTTTGGACTTGATGGCTTTCCGTGTTAACCAGAATCCCTTTCTGGCCCTGACATCTAAGCCAATGGCTGAGCGGCAGGGGCGGGTGTTGGGGTGACTGACACTGCTTGGGACAAATGGCTATGAAAGAAATAAAGGTGCCCGGTTTTGGTGGGAGCCAGTAGAAGCGCAGCTGCATTGGGGCGGAGCTGGCCGCCGGACAGCGAGAGGGGATTAGCGGGAGCTGGAGTGAATGGCAGTCGACGTGGGCGGTGGCGACCGGCTGCCTGAACTCAGGCCTGATGTCTGGTTTAGCTCCCCAAGAGCCAGGCTGGGTAGGCCCAGCACGTGGCCTGCTTGAAGCCTTGGACATGGGGTGCTTCTGGGGTGGGGCGGCGAGAGAGTACGAAACCTGGGGATCCCTGTACCCCCCTCCTCTCTCCTCTCTTGCCCCAGGAATCTAGAGTTTCCACTTCTCCTCCAGGACTCATGGAACCAGCTCCCCTCTGGAACTCAAGAGTCCTAGGTCCGTTCCAAGGACCGAAGGCTCCCAGCCCCTAATTCCACACCCCACACCCCCTTTACATAAGGCCCCGGAATCTGAGCCCCCAAATTCCCACCATAGGCCCTCAACTTTTCTCCTGGACCCGGGCATCATCCAAGCTCCCAATTCTCATTCAGGGCCCAGAGACCTAAGGTCCCCAATTCCCCCTCCTGGACCCAGGTATCCCAGACACATCCAACAAAAGCCATCTCTTTATTCTGGATTGTCTGCGCGTTGACCATTTCACCCTGGAGCCAGGACGAACTACAAGCAGCAAGACTGGAGCCCAAAATTCTAGTCTCAGGCTGCACCCTGGGGTGGGGGTGGTGAGGACAGGAATCTTCTGACCCGTGTCTCCAGCCTGCTTTTGCCGCCAAAAACTGCCCCAGGGCCTGAGCCTGGAGGGCTCTTTGGAGCCATGGAGGGGAAGGGTCCTTCTGTCCCATTTCTGCCTAGGAAGTGTAATGCAGCTCACAGTCTATACGCCCAGGGTTTTCTTCATTCCCTCATACACCACATAGCTGATGCCACCTGCTGGCAACACCTTCAGTAACGTGGGGGTCATGCCTCGGTACAGCCCCAGCCAGCCCTGCTGGGCTAGGATCCTCCGAAAGACTCCTCGCATGGTGGGGTTCGAGCCCTCCACGGTGTCTGCAGGAACAGAGGCAGGCTCAGGACTTGGCCAGAGATGACTCCGCCTCCTGGGAGGCTGGAACGTAAAGCAGTGAGGGCTGAAGCCATGGATAGGGGCCCAGCGGTCATTTGGAGAGGAGTTTGGACGATTTATAGAGGAAATGGGTCAGTTTTGGGAGGAATGGGGGGATCAAGCAGGTATGAGTTTTTGGGATTCATTTTAAAGAACATCTTAGAAGACATTAGAACTTATTTGGGAGGGAACATCTGAGATCTGCTAGAGATTTGGGGAGTGTGCCCAGGGGTAGTTTGGGGACATTTTGAAGAGCAGGGTGGTGGGCTAAGGCCCTGTTTGGAGATTTGTGAATTGGTTTTGAGGTTTGTGAATTGGCTGAGTCCATTTAGGGGACTCAGATTTGGGGCGTTCCCAGGGTAGTGGGGGAAAGTGGGCATGAGTTTTGGATCAGACTTGGTGAGTTTAGAAACTATACTGGCTTGAGCAGCCAGTTGAGAGCTGGGTCTGATTTGGAGAAATTGGGAGATCATTTGGGGAGTATTTGTCTTTGGGGTCTGTGTGGGGGCCTGGGTCGCATTTTGGGAAGTTTGTAGGGGTCATCTGGGAGATGGATGTTAGTTTTAGGGATTTTTTTAAGGGTTAATTTGAGGGATGGTATCAGATTTTGGGGTGAGTATGGTAAGTCTTGGTGGGCTCAGGGGTCAGCGAATGTGGCCAGGATCCAACATGGAAAGTCTGGGGGTCGGTTTTGGGAGATGAGATTGCCCAGAGATCTAGGGCAAGGCGGTGGCTACCAGGGGCCAGCTGACCTTGAGCCTGCATCCTGGTGCGCACCAAAGTCAGCGGGTAACTGGCCATCTGGCCACAGGTCGTGGACAGCGTCACAGAGGACAGACTGACCAAGCCTCTGGGGTCCTCCATGTCCCTGCCTGACTTGAGCCAGAGGCACCGGAGCATCTGCAAGCAAAAGGGGCCAGGAGAAAGCTCACACTCAAAGCCTGGCTACCTCCCCCCACAACCGACACCCCCTCTTGGGACCCACACCTCGTAGACGGCCAGGTCGGTGCAGGCATAGGGGACGATGCCCAGCATGTTGGGCAAATAGCCGCGGTAAAGGGCGCGGGTGCCCTCCCGCTGCAAGATCTGCCTGGCGCAGTCCAGCAGCCCCTTGTACTGCCCCGTCCGGCGCAGGGTCAGCCGTGTCTTCAGCACCTGGGAAGGGTGGGGATCGAGGTGACTCATTTGATTTAGACCTGGGTTTCAAATACAGATCCATCAGACTCTCTGGACTGCTCTCTAAATTTTGGATTTCAGACGTGCACGTGCTGACAAAGAGACCAAGAAGGCCAGAAAAGTGACGTGAGCCAAGTGAGGTCTGTTAGCTGTGACCAAGTTCCCGCCCAATTCCTCCATGGGAATTTGGGGCCCAGGTGGCCAGACCTGCCAATTTTCCAAAAGCCTCCAGAAATCAGAATTTTGATGAAATACTCCAGTATTGCGAACTCTACAATTGCACAAAAAATAGAACACCTAGTGTGGCAGGCAACATTCGAAGGTGGTCCCCAAGGGCACCTCCCCCTCCATAAACATGGCCTATATGATGCTCTCACCACCTAGAGCAGGGGCTGGACCCATGAACAGGATGAGATTTCACTTTCCTGAGGAAATTACCTTACAAGGCCAAGGTGATGGGTTTTGCAGATGTAATTAAGACCCCTAATCTGTTCTCTTTTTTTTTTTTTTTTAATCTTTTTTTTTTTTTTGAGACAGAGTCTCACTTTGTTGCCTAGACTAGAGTGAGTGCCGTGGCGTCAGCCTAGCTCACAGCAACCTCAAACTCCCGAGCTCAAGGGATCCTCCTGTCTCAGCCTCCCGAGTAGTTGGGACTACAGACATGCACCACCATGCCCGGCTAATTTTTTCTATATATATATTTTAGCTGTCCATATAATTTCTTTCTATTTTTAATAGAGATGGGGTCTCGCTCTTTCTCAGGCTGGTCTCGAACTCCTGAGCTCAAACGATCCGCCCGCCTCGGCCTCCCAGAGTGCTAGGATTACAGGCGTGAGCCACCGGGCCCGGCCATCTGTTCTCTTTAAGGTAGGGGTCCCCAACCCATGGTGAATTGTATAATTATTTGATTATATATGACAATGTAATAATAATAGAAATAAAGTGCACAATAAATGTAATGAGCTTGAATCATCCCAAAACCATCTCTCCGCCACCCCCCACAGTCTGTGGAAAAGTTGTCTTCCATGAAAACAGTCCCCAGTGCCAAAAAGATTGGGGACCGCTGCTTTAAGGTAATCAAAAGAGAAATTGTCCTTGGTGGGCCTAACTTAATCAGTGAGTGCTTAAAATAAGAGTCTGTAGCTAGAAACAAGAAGTCAGAGAGACAGGAAGCACTCTCCTGTTGGGTCTTCTCTGCCCTTCCTTCCTTCCTTCCTTCCTTTCTTCCTTCCTTCCTTCCTTCCCTTCCAGGGCTCCCTTTGTCATCCAGGCTAGAGTGCAGTGGCGTCATCATACACAGATCACTGCAGCCTCAAACTCCTGGCCTCAAGCAATCCTCCCGCCTCAGCCTCCCAAAGTGCTGTGATCACAGGCATCAGCCACCGCACCCAGCCTATTGGGTGACCGAAAAGCAAACTGCCTTGTGTGTGGAGATGGTCATGTGGCAGAGAGCAATGGTGGTCCCTAAGAACTGAGGACCTCAGTCCTACAATCATAAGGAATTCAATCCTGCCAACAACCAGGAAGCTTGGGAAAGGACCCCAAGCCTCAGATGCGTTCCTCTGTAGCCCAGTGGACACCTTGGTTTTGGCCTGATGAGGCCCAAGCAGAAGACCCACCTAAGCAGTGCCACAGAAACTGTGAGATAACAAATGTGTGTCATTTTAAGCTGCTGAATTTGCAGCAATTTGTTCCGCAACAATAGGACACTAATGTACTTAGGAAGAAGCTTAACGAGACAAGTGCAAGAGTTATAGGAAGAAAACCTTAAAATGTCATTAAAGGACATTCAAAGAGACTCGGATGAGTGGAATATGTTGTTGGGTACGTAGACTCAGCATCATATGGTTGGCAGAAATCTCTAAACTTATGAATTGAACACCATCCCCCTGAGACACAAATAAATACCAATAGGTGATTTTGCTTTCTTAACCTGACAAATTGATTTGAAAGTTTATACAGGCTGGGTGTGGTGGCTCATGCCTGTAATCCTAGCACTTTGGGAGGATTGCTTGAGGCCAGAAGTTCAAGATTACAGTGAGCTACGATTGGGCCAATGCATTCCAGCCTGGGTGACAGAGCAAGACCCTGTTTCTTCAAAAAAAAAAGTTTATATGGAAGGTAGGTGCACTGGCACCCTACTTGGGAGGCTGAGGCAGGAGGATCATTTGAGGCCAGCAATTTGAGACCAGCCTGGGCAAGATAGCAAGACCCCATCTTAAAAAATAATAATTTAAAAAAAATTAGCTGGGTGTGGTGGTGCACACCTGTAGTCCCAGCTACTTGGGAGGCTGAGGCAGGAGAATCCCTTGAGCCCAGGAGTTGGAGGCTGCAGTGAGCTATGATGATACCACTGCACTCCAGCCTGGGCAACAGAGACCCTGTCTCTCTCTCTCTCTCTCAAAAAAAAAAGTTAAAGACAGAACATAAAACTATATTAGTAAAAAGATCAGTGGTTCCAGGGATTGAGGAGATGAGGGAGCGGTGAGTAGGTAGTGAACCAGGGCTTTTAAGGGCAGCAAAACTATTCATGTGGACACGTTATATGTCTGTCAAAAACCCACTGAACTGTACGACACAAAGAGTGAAACTTAATGTACACTATGGGCTTCCCTCAATAATAATGTATCAACATCGATGCATCAGTTGTAACAAATATGCCACCGTAATGTGAAATATCACCAATAGAGGAAACTTCGTGTGAGGAGGGAGAGGTATATGGAAACTCTCTGTACTTTCTGCTCAAAAGTTTGATGCATAGTTCACATCAAGAAGGAGGAGGGGCTGGGCGAGGTGGCTCATTCCTGTAATCCCAGCATTTTGGGAGGCTGAGGCCAGGAGTTTGAGATCAGCCTGGGCAACATAGCGAGACCCCATCTCTACAATTTTTTTTTTTTTTTAAAGTTGGGTGTGGTGGTGGCACCTGTAGTCCCAGCTACTCAGGAGGCTGAGGCAGGAGGATCGCTTGAGCCTGGAAGTTCGAGGCTGCAGTGAGCTTGATTGCACCACAAAGAGGACAGGTTAAGTAGGGGAGGAGAAAGATGGCAACTAATTTCCGTGGTGTTTCCTCTGTGCGGGCAGACGTTCTCTTACCTCCATGGGGTTGATGAGTGTCTGGGAGGTGGCTGCAGCCAGGGAGCCAGCAAGGAGACGTTCCTGAAAGGGTGGGGACCCGTGTACTCCACAGAAGTAATTCTTACACTGCCATGGGAGAGAACAGTGTGAGAGCGAAGCCGGCCACCTTCCGATTGGAAACCCGTCCAGGGGGAGGGGGCTGAAAGGTGAACGTGTGTCTTGGACGAGGACTTGGACTTTTGGGGGCTACAGGAGGGGTTTGGGGTTTGGGCTTGAGCTGGGGACACCAGCCCACCAGTTCCCCACCTGTTCAAACACAGAGAACTTGATGGCGTACTCCGGGGCTATCTTGAGGACATTGATCCCATTGCCACGCCACAGTGAGTGGACGCCCCCCTCCTGGACCATGCTCCGGAGCCCCCCCAGCAGGTTCATGAAGTTAGTCTTGGAGGAGTAGACCTGGGCAGGGGGAGGGAGGACCCTGGAGGAGCCCCGTGAAGAGCCCTGCACCCCGTCCCTGTCCCTGTCCCAGCCTGGGCCGCAGCCCCCGCCATCTTCCTCAACCACTCAGCCCCAGCCCCGTCTCCCTCCCGAGCTGGTTTCCCCTCCATCGCCTCCCCGGCCAGTCCTACAAGTGTCCAAACCAACCCAGACCCAAAGCCAGCATCACCCCACATTCCTGTCTCATCCCACCTTCCATCTTCTCTGCAATCCCGTCCAAAGACCCCCCATCCCCAACTGCCTGATCTCCAGCCCCAGCCTTGGCGCAGTGTTGGGTCCCGTCCCTAGTAAATTCCCCCAACTCAAGTCCATGCCCCGTCTGCATCCGCCCCGCCGTGCCCCGCAACCCAGATCTCAACCAGGGCACGGGAGCCCCTGACTCCAACCTCCATGCCCATCCTAAGCCCCGTCAGCGTCATCTCCACCCGTCCCCACCCTCTGTGTTCTGCCGCCGCCACCACACACACCTGCATGTACACCTTGGCGCGGTCCAGAGGGGCCGTGCCCGTGCGGGACACCGCCCCCGCCATGGCTCCCGAAAGTAGAAACTTCCACAAGGCTCCCTCGTTGTCCACTTCCAAGACCTCCACGGGAACCATCAACTGCTCTCCTGTGTCTAGAACCTGCAAGGGCAGAGCCAGCCCTCGCCCACACTCGGCCAGGCTGGGGCTCCTTCCCCCAGGTGCGCCCCTGGGACGCCCTCCTGGTGAGAGACCCACCCTGTCCCCCCCGACCCAGACCTGCCGCTTCACGGTGGGATTGTAGATCTGCTCACCTGCTGGGATGGCAGATGCTCCAGGTTGTTTTCGTGCACGTGCCCGAACACGTACCCATACACGTGAGTGCAGCCTGGGTTCCAGGACGGGGGCGGGGGCGGGGGTGGGGGCGGGGGCGGAGGGGGCGCATTGGTGATGAGGGCCTTGACCCTCCTCAGCAGGGTCTGGACCCCGGAGCAAGGCTGCTGATCCCCCTCGGGAGGCGATCCCATGGCAGCTAGAGGTGAAGACACCTGGATTCAAATTCCTGAGGAGTCGTCTGCCCGTCCAGCTACCACGTGGGAGTGTCTAGTGGGTGGGTGCCTAGGCGACAGTGAGGTCATAGAGGCCCTGTGACCTTGCTGAGTGTGGCAGGCAAAGCAATGATCCTTCTCCCCGCTGCAACCCCCCGCCCCCACACACAAAGGTTCACATCCTGATCCCTGCCTGATCCCGTTGACTACGTTCTTGTGGTGGGAGGAATTTGGTGTCTCGACAACATTATTATGTTGAAGTCCTATCCCCCAATGAGATGGAATTTTGAGGTGGGGCATTTGGGAGACAATTAGGGCTAGATGAGTTCTTGAGGGTGGGGCCCCCATAGTGGGATTAGTGCCCTCATAAGAAAAGAGAGATCAGACCTCTTTCTCTCTCTCTGGTTTTTTTTTTTTTTTTTTTTTTTTTTGAGACAGGGTCTCACTCTGTCACCCAGGCTGGAGTCCAGTGGCGTCATCATAGCTCACTGCAGCCTCCAACTCCTGGGCTCGAGGGATTCTCCTGCCTCAGCCTCCCAAGTAGCTGGGACTATAGGCATGCTCCATGACACCTAGATAATTTTTCTTATTTTTTCTAAAGATGGGGTCTTGCTCTGTTGCCCAGCCTGGTCTTGAACTCCTGGCTTTAAGTGATTTTCCTGCCTTGGCCTCCCAAAGTGCCGCTGGGATTACAAACATGAGCCACTGTTTTTGTTTTTTTTTTTTTTTCTCTCTCTCTCTCTCTCTTTCTCTTTCTCTCTCTCTTTCTTCCTCACTGAGGAAGGAAGTGGGTAATGAGCCCAGGAATGCAGGTGGCTTCTAAAAGCTGGAAAAGGCAAGAGAAATGGATATTCCCCTGGAGCCTCCAGAAGGAACCAGCCTTACCGACACCTTGATTTTAGCCCAGCAAGCCCATGGCAGACTGCTGACCTCCAGAATAATACATCCGTGCTGCTTGGAGCTTCTACATTCGTGGTCACTTGTTACAGCAGCTGAGGGAAACTCGTACACCGGGTTTCATTGTCACAGCAACTAAGCAAGAGAGGATGAGATGGCTCTGGAGCTCTGGGGGAGAGAGACACAGTTGGTCCCCAAAGTGAGACTGGCGTAGGTTTGATGTCAGATGTTCCTGACTCGAATCGCATCTTGAATGCTTCTTGCTGTGCAATCTTGGGGTTCTTACTTTCCTTCCCTGAACTTCAGTTTCCCCATCTGGAAGTTGGAAGTAACGATAAACTGTACTACATAGTATCATCAGCAGGATCCAATGAGAAGCTTAGCTGAGGGCGCTTCCAGCATCTGGGTTGCTTAGGTCGAAATACTCGACTTCCTCCTTAACTCCTTTTTTTCTTTCGTGCCCATACTCAAATCATCAAACCCTGTTGGCTTAACCTTCCAAATATATCCACACTCTGGCTGCTTCGTTCGATGTCCATGTGGGGCCATCACCCTGATCTGCCCCATTGTTGCTCCCCTGGTCCCACTGCCGGCTGTGGTCCCTGGGTCCCGCCCTTGCCTTCCCCTGCCCCAGTCTGTCCCCAAGGCAGCCACAAGAGGGAGCCTGTGAGCACCTGAGTCAGGAGGCTTCCCTCTGCCCACAGCCCTCCATGGCTCCCACCTTCCTCTGGGTCAAAGCCCAAGTCCTCCCCTATCCCCTCCCTGCTTTCTCCCCCTTCTCACTCTGCTCCAGCCACATGGGCCTCCTCTTTGTGCCTCCAACATGCCAGATGCTGTCCTGCCCCAGGGCCTTTGCACGGGCTGTGCCATTTTCCCAGAATGCTTTCCCCCCAGACTTCCCACAGCTCCCTTCCCCACCACCTTAAAGTCTTTATTCAACTGTCACCTTTATGAGGCCTTCCCAGACCACCCTATTTAAAATTAAAACTCTGCCCTGCAATATTTTATTTTATTTTATTTTTTGAGACAGAGTCTCACTTTGTTGCCCAGGCTAGAGTGAGTGCCGTGGCGTCAGCCTAGCTCACAGCAACCTCAAACTCCTGGGCTTAAGCGATCCTTCTGCCTCAGCCTCCCGGGTAGCTGGGACTACAGGCATGCGCCACTATGCCCAGCTAATTTTTTCTCTATATATATTTTTATTTATTTATTTATTTTTTATTTAAAAATTAAAAATATGGAACGCTTCACGAATTTGCGTGTCATCCTTGCGCAGGGGCCATGCTAATCTTCTCTGTATCGTTCCAATTTTTAGTATATGTGCTGCCGAAGCGAGCACCTCTATATATTTTAGTTGGCCAGATAATGTTTGTCTGTTTCATTCACTTTTGTGTCCCCTGTCTAGAACTGGGTCTGGCACATAGTAAGTGTTCAATGAATAAATGAATGAGAGAATACATTAAAAGGCTTGTCACAGGGTGAGGGCACATAGTACTTGCTCACTAAATATAAGTTCTTTTCGCTTTAAGGATGTTGGTTGAAACACCCCTGATGTTATAGGGAGGGAAACTGAGTCTGTCAGAGGTCATACTGCATGTTAGTTGGCAGAGCTTCCTGGTTTGCAGCCAGACTGTCATGGGGTATAAGGACATAATTTAGAGGAAGTAGGAACACAACATAGTTAGCAAGGTTTGATCCCTTTTTCTTCTTCTTCTTCTTCTTCTTTTTTTTGAGACAGAGTCTTGCTTTCTTGTCCAGGCTAGAGTGAGTGCCATGGTGTCACCCTAGCTCACAGCAACCTCAAACTCCTGGGCTCCAGTGATCCTCCTGCCTCAGCCTCCCGAGTAGCTGGGACTACGGGCATGCACCACCATGCCCGGCTAATATTTTCTATATATTTTTAGTTGTCCAGATCATTTTTCTTTCTATTTTTAGTAGAGACAGGGGTCTTGTTCTTGCTCAGGCTGGTCTCAAACTCCTGACCTCGAGCGATCCAGCCGCCTCGGCCTCCCAGAGTGCTAGGATTACAGGCGTGAGCCACCTCGCCCAGCCTTGATCCCTTTTTCGAGCGTGTGAAAAATCAAATATATGTACATGTGTATGTATTAGCTAGCTATTGCTTTGTAACAAATTATCCCCCTCCAAAAAATTTAGCAGCTTAAAATAACAAACATTTATCATCTCATGCAGGTTCGGTTTTGAGGGTTAGGAACTCAGTAACAGCTTAGCTGGGTGTTCTTGTGATCCAGTGTTTGAGGGATAAAGGTCTAAGATTTCAGGATCCAAGATCTGAGATCCAGTTGTTTGGGTGGAAGGATCTCCGAGGGGTGGGCTCTCCAGGGTCTCTTGTGGGGTTGGCCAGAGATGGCATGATCCTCTTCCAAGTTCAGTTACATGGCCACTGGCTTCCTTCAGAGCACATGATACCGGAGATAGATAGAGAGAGAGAGAGAGAGAGAGAGAGAGAAGTGACCAAGATAGCAGCTGCAGGGTCTTTTGTAACCCAATCTTGGATGTAATATACCATCAATTCTGCATTCTCTTGGTCAAAGGGACCCACCCCGGGAAAATGAGAGAGGGAACTTCACAAGAGCATAAATAGTAAGAGGGAAGAATTGTTGGGGAATACCTTGAAGGCTGACGATCACAGTCTACACAGGAAAAAGTTCGGAAGAATATAAATTAATAGCCTCACAGTGGTTATGTAGGGGCTTTGAGACACACACATATGTATTTATATCTATCTATCTAATTGATATTCTGAATTTTCTATTTTTTGCAATGAATTTGAATCACTTGTTGTGGGGTGAATTTTATCCACCACAAATGTATGGTTTAATTCAAGTCCTAACTCCTGGGACTTGTGAATGTGACCTTATTTTGGATATAGGCACTTTGCAAAATACAAAAATGTATCCTCTTACAGTTCTAGCCCCCAGGATTTTTATTCACAGTGGCCCAAAGGTGAAAGCCATCCAAGTGTCCACTGACGGATGAATGAATGAACAAAATGGGGTCCATCCATACCGTGGACTATTATTCAGCCACACAAAGGAAGGAATTTGTGACACATGCTACAACATGGATGGACCTCATAGGCGTTATGCTAAGTGAAATAAACCAGATGCAAAATCACAAACACTGTATGATTCCATTTATATGAGGTCCCTAGAGTCATCAGAGTCACAGAGACAGAAAGCAGAATGGAGGTTGCCAGGGGCTGGAGGGGAGAGGGAAGGGGACGTTATTGCACAATGACGTGAATGTGCTCTTGGTGCCACAGAACCGTACAACTTAAAAATGGTTATAATGAACCAGGCGCGGTGGGTCACACCTGTAATCCTAGCACTTTGGGAGGCTGAGGTGGGAGGATCATTTGAGGCCAGGAGTTCGAGACCAGCCCGGGCAACATAGTGAGACCTCACCCCGTCTCCAAAGAAAAAAAATAGTAAATTTTTAAAAATGGATAAAATGCTAAATTTTATGTCTTGTATATGATTTAAAAAAGGTTAATAAGAATTTCTGTTGTTTTGAGTCATCCAGTTTGTGGTAATTTGTAATGGCAGCCCTAGGAAACCAATACACTTATGCTATTAGAAAACAATATGTAATAAACTTAGAGGAATTCATAGACTCCCCCCACCCTGTTTCTCTTAGATGTGGCAACTGAAGCTGAAGGAGAGTCATTTCCTGGTCCTTAGGACTGTATGTGATGGGAAACTGTCCCATGTCCCTTCCCTGGGGGCAGGTTGAAGGGGTCCCACATCCACCCACCCCTTTTCAGTAAAAACCACAGTAAAAGAGCTTAGAAAATTTATTCCTTTTGTTATTTTCCTTTGAAATAACACACACAGGCAGGGAGGTGGGGCATGGTGGAGGTGGAAGCCGTGGGGGAGTCCTCCAGCCCCCCAACATCCCAGGCCCTCTTTCCAAGTCTGTTCATGGGGTCCCCCAATTATCCTAAGCTCAGAATCCAACTATAAAGTGCAGAATGTAGGGGGGCAGGGGGATGGGGCTTGGGTTGGATGGGGAGGGAGGCTTTGCTCCTCTCTCTGCTACAAAAATAGACCTAGAATGAGTTTTGAGATTTGGCTTTTGTTTTTTTGGTTTTTTTTTTTTTTTGCATAATTTGGATGTTTGGGTTTAGGGAAGGGTGGGCTATGCAGATTTGCTCCTGGCTTCTAACTCGTGAAGACCCCAAGCATGAGCGACTGGATCATCCCAAGGGACTTGGGCCCTGGGGGTTATGAGCCTATACGGTGGGAAGGGGGTGGAAGACGCTGCAGGGTGCGGGGTGGGGCAGGAATGGACGTGGCTTCAGGGACCAGACTCCCCACAGGGCAGGGAAGTGCGGGAGGACACAGAATCCACACAGGTCGTGTGAGAGGCACCCCTTCCCCTGCCGCCTGGTGATGTCCCATGATGACTTAGGACAAATCCTCTAGGTTTTCCAGCGCTGTGGGGCAGGTGGGATCTGGGCTTCCCTGCAGGTCTCTAGACCATGTGGTCTCATGTCGGGGGCACTGGGCTCTGCTGTGTGTCTGGGATGAGGCCGTGTGGGACCCAGGAGGCTGCGATTGGGCTGCTAGGATCTAGATCATGGAGCCTGAGCACTGGGAACCCAGCGTCTGGGGTATGCAGATGAGAAACCGGGAATCAAGGGCGGGGCCCAGTGCCAGGGTCTGCCTTCTGTGCGTGAGCTTTTAGTAGCCAATGATACGGGGCGAAAGGATCTGGGTTCTAGAATCTGGAATCCAGCGGCTGCAGATTGCTGTGCTGTTAGGGGCTCCTGCATTTGTTTGAGGAGGCAGAATCCGGTGGGTCGGGACTTAGGAATCTGGGATCCTGTGGTTGGGGGCTGAGGGTGTGGTGCTTGAAATTTAGGGATCCAGCAGTCAGAGCAGAAGGATCTGGGACCCAGTGTCGAGGTAAAAAAAAAAAAATTCAGGAATCCAGTGGTTGGGGCGAGGGGATCTGGGATCCAGTGGTGGGGGCCCCAGGATCTCGCATTGCATTGGCAGGATCCGGTGGCCGAGGTTTCCTGATGTCCAGAATCCAGTGGCTGAGCTTGGAGAGCCCGGGCTTGAGGCATGCAGATCTGGGGTTGGGGGATCTGGGATCCAGTGCTGCACGAGGACACCGGATCCGGTGCCCGAGGGAGCTGGGATCTGGGTGCTGAGGTACAGGCAGGGGTGACATGTGCTCCTGTGGTTGGGGTATCAGGATCCATTCGCTGAGTTAAGTGGGATCCAGTGGTTAAGACACGGAGGTCAAGGTCAGTGGGTGGCACAGGGAAACGTGGGATCCACCTTGGGGATTGGGGGGAGGCAGGATCCAGTGATCTGGGGGGGTAGGGATTAAGGGCTGGGGTGTGGATAATCTGGGATCTTGTGGTTTGGGTGTCAGACTCAGGTTGCCAAAGTGCAGGATCCACAGTTGAGGGTACAGTACAGGGGGATCTGGGATCTAGAGTCGGAGTGTCAGGATCCAGTGGTCGGGTCGTCAGCAGAGGTGTGGGGGACGTCATGACCTGGGTGAGGGATCGCGGGGCAGGGGCCGGGCTCCGGGTCCCTCACCTGGATGTGACCCCCAAGGCCTGCTTCATGTTCTCGTAGACCACATAGGAGATGCTCACAGCTGGAATAACCTTCATGAAGTTGGGGGCAATGCCCCGGTAGAGGCCCCGCACGCCCTCCTGGGACAGGATGTGACGGAGCAGACCCAGCATGGACACCTGGGGGCCGCTCTTGATGGAGGCTGGGAGGGGGCAGGGGGCCAGGTAAGGCCAAAGTTCCCTTCTCATATCCCCCCTGCAACCACTTCCCCTCCCAGGGCTGGGCCAGGTGTCCGTTGCAGCAGGAGGGAAGCAGGTTAGACTCACAGTGGGACCTACCACTTTGAGTCAGGTCTTCTACTGGCCTTGGAACTGGCAGCTCACCCTTTCACCCCAATCTTGGGACCCAAGTTTGAGGACAATTAGAAACAGAGCAGGTATGTGTGCGTGTGCGTGTGTGTGTGTGTGGTAGGAGGGGGGTAGAAATGTCCTCTTCCTGGAACTCCATGCCCTGCTGTTGCCAGCTAACTCCTATGCATCCTCCAAACTTTTTTTCCAAAGCCAGCTCTTCAGGGGAGCCCTGTTTGGCACCCCAGCCTAAGTCAGCCTAATCCTCCACCCCTTCATTCAACCCTCCATCAGTACTCAATTGTGGAATGATTTATTTAGCATCGTTTTTCCTCTCCGGCCTGGGAGCTCTAGGACTGTGGGGACCACGTCTGTCTCGTGCCCTGACACATCCCCAGTGAAAAATCACACACAAAAACCACAAAACGCTAAAATTTCCGAGGAAATTCTCAAAACAGACTCACGGATGGTGGGAGGCTCGGGGGTGGGGGCGGGGTGTGTGTTGGGGGAGAAGAACTCATAAAAGAAAAATACAGACAAAATCAATGATCAGCTGGGCCCTGACTTGCCTTTCCCTGCTCCTAGCCTCCCGCTCACTAGAACCCAGGCTTGCAAGCTAGAGCTCAAGTTACCAGCCTGGAAATGCCAGGCATTTGCCAACTGTGGCCTCCCAGCTAAGGCTGCTAAGGGAGCTCGTCCGGTGCTGAGCGCGTCTGTCGCCCCCCCCCCCCCCCCCCCCCCCCCCGTGAATCCACAGCTCCGTAAGGATCAAGGACACCCGTTCCAAGGTCACAAACAGGTAACTGAGACCCCGACAGGCCGTCTAAATGCTGGAGGGTCCCAGCCCAGGGCTCGCCCGCCTGGTCAGACTGGACTTGGCCCATCCTCCCGCCCAGGCCTCACCTTGGGCCTGCATGCGGGTCCGGACCAGGGCCAGGGGATAACTGGCTATCTGGCCGCAGGTGCTGGAGATGGTCCCGCAGGCCAGGAGCACGAGGATGCCTGGGTCTGCCGAGTCGTGGCTGTATTGCTGGAGCCACCAGTTCTTCAGGGTCTGGAGTGGAGAAGGGAGTAGTAGGGCGGTTTGGGGGGATACCAGGACCCTGGCTCGGACAGCTGGGGGTGGGAGTGGAGCACCCACAATGGATGCTGGGAGGAGGAGGGGGGCTACGTAAGGCCAAAATTCCCCTCTCATGTCCCCCTCCTGTGTCCCCAGGGCTGGGCCAGGGGGCCATTGCAGCAGGAGGGAAGAGGGTTAGACTAACACTAGGACCTTGCTGGCCAGCTCTGCATGCCATGACAGCTGGTAGTAGCCAGGCACTTAGTACCTCCTGGGGGCTGTGCGAGCTCTTTTCCCAGGCGCCCTCACTCAAGCCTCAGCCGGACTGTCTGGGGCAGGTAGAATAACGATCCCTGTACCGTGTGACTAATGATGCCCTAGAGCCCGGAACCCAAGCACATGCTACCTGACGTGGCACAAAGGACTCTGCAGGTGCGATTCAGTTAAGGCCCTTGGGATTGGGGGAGGTCACCCTGGATCACCTGGGTGGCCCGAGGCCATCACAGGCCCTTAGAAGAGAAGGGTAGATGGTGGCTGTGAAGACGGAAGCAGACGAGAGAGGGAGAGAGAGAGGGGAACTGGAAGATTCTACGCTGCTGGCTTTGAGGATGCAGGAAGGGACCATGCGCCACGGAACACGGGCAGCCTCTAGAAGCTTTTTCGAGCCCAGGAAACAGATTTTCCTCTAGAACCTCCGGAAGGAACACGGCCCTGTCAATCAATAGCTTGATTTTATAAAGCCCAGGAAGGGCACTTTGGACTTCTGATGTCCAGAACTGCAAGATGGACGATACAGGCCGGGCATGGTGGCTCACGCCTGTAATCCTAGCACTCTGGGAGGCCGAGGCGGGTGGATCGCTCGAGGTCAGGAGTTCGAGACCAGCCTGAGCAAGAGTGAGACCCCGTCTCTACTAAAAATAGAAAGAAATTATATGGACAACTAAAATATATATATACAAAAAAAAAATTAGCCGGGCATGGTGGCGCATGCCTGTAGTCCCAGCTACTTGGGAGGCTGAGACAGGAGGATCGCTTGAGCCCAGGAGTTTGAGGTTGCTGTGAGCTAGACTGACGCCACGGCACTCACTCTAGCCCGGGCAACAGAGTGAGACTCTGTCTCAAAAAAAAAAAAAAAAAAAAAAAAAAAAAAAAAAAAAAAAAAAAAAGATGGACGATACATTGTGTTGTTTTAAGCCACCAAGTTCATGGTCATTTGTTACAGCAGCCACGGAAGACAGATACGCTGCCCAAGGTGGGTGCCCCACCCTCTCCCCTTGGCACCTCAGTTCAGATCTGCCGACTTCCAGCTCCCCCTGAGGACTTTCTCTGGATCTGGGCTGGGCTGCTCTGCCCACTTAGGAGCAGGCAGGAAGATATGGAGAATTCTCCAGAAGCAACCTTCCGACGCCCGACGTGGGCTATCCATACCCCAGCTCCCTCACCTCTCTGGCAGGGCACGTCCTACGCAGCCTCCCAGAGGTGCCCAGCGAAACTGAGCTCCGTTTGCCGGCAGTGATAACTTGCTCGATAACTCACGGTCATGGGTGGAACTGTGTCTCCCTGCAAAGGAGATGTGGTGTCCTAACCCCCAGTACCTTAAAAGGTGACCATCTTTGGAAATAATAATCTTTGCAGATATAATTAGTTAAGCTGAGGAGGGTGGGCCCCTAGTCCAATATGACTGGACACAGAAAGAGATGTACACGTATTAAGACAGCCAGGTGACAACAGAGTCAGAGAGTAGAGTGACACCTTTACAAGCCTCAAGACGTCCTCCTGTCTTGGCCTCCCAGAGTGCTAGGATGACAGGCGCAAGCCACTGCACCTGGCCGTTTCCTACGTCAATTCTAATCCATTGGTAATGGCTGCCTGGAAGTGGAACTGTGTTGAGAGGAATTCAGAACTGTGATGGATTAGTAATGCCTGGCCTGGGCATAACGTGGGTGAAAAATGCAAGTGTTTACCTTTATTGCCTTTGTAATTTTAGTAGCCTTCTTTTGCATTTGGAGCAGCATTTGCCAAACAGATGTTTAATGGGTTAAGAGCTGTCTGTTGAAAAGAGGTTCTGAAGACTAGATAACTATGGCCAACACTGAGCTAAAAGAAAAATAGTTAAGTCACTTTACTGCAGGACTTCTCAGAGCCTTTAAGAGGCTAACATAGATTTTGATAGTCTAAGAGGGCCCAAGGTTTCTAAAACTTCTTAAGACTTTCAACACCCCCCCCCCTTTTTGGTGAAGAAGATATAAAATAAGTTTGCATCTTTTTTCTACTCATGGCCATTAATGGCTTCCTATTGCACTTAGGATAAAGCTATACCCTTATTGTTGAATCCATGCACGATCTTCTGATGCTGTCTTCTGCCCTAATCAGCTCTCTCCAGCCACTTGAGATTTCTACTCTTCTAAAAGGTCACATTCATTGCTGCTTCCAGACCTTGCTGTGCTCTCTGCTTGGGTCGCACTCCCTTCTGAAGATACACTTAACTCATGGCTTCAGCGGCACTTCCTCAGGGGGGTTCTTCAACCCCGCTCCTGCCCACCGTTACTTTCCATTACGAATCCCAATTTATTACCTTCTGGGAACTTATCCGGAGCTGCCACTGTCTTATTTGCTGCCTGACTGCTTGTTCTCTGGAATGGGCGCTCCGGGAGGACAGGGAGCACGTTGGTCTCATTAGATGCCACACCTGCGGCAGTTAGCACAGTGCCCAGCGCCCAGTGGATGCTCAGTGAATAGCTGCTAAGTGCATGAGTGAACGAAAAGGTGGAGGAACAAATGAATGAGTGAGCAATGCCCTTGTCTCACCTGGCTGTCTAGATGCGGGGCGCTGGGGAGGACAAGGATGGATGGGTGCTACAGAGTACTTTAGATCAGGGCCAGCTACATAGTTTGCGGGACCCAGTGCAGAATAAAAATGGAGGGTCCCTTGTTGGAAAATTATTAAGAATTTTAAGACAGCAGCAGCAGAGCATTAAACCAAGCATGAGGGCCGGCGCGGTGGCTCACGCCTGTAATCCTAGCACTCTGGGAGGCCGAGGCAGGAGGATGGCTTGAGGCCAGAAGTTGAGTTTGAGACTAGCCTGAGCGACATAGCGAGACCCCATCGCTACTAAAAATAGGAAATTAGCCAGGCGTGGTGGCATGTGCTTGTAGACCCAGCTACTGGGGAGGCTGAGGCAGGAGGATCTCTTCAGCCCAGGAGTTTGAGGCTACAGTGAGCTATGATGAAGCCACTGCACTCTAACCTGGGTGACAAAGCGAGACTGTCTCAAAACAAACAAACAAACAAACAAAGCACTGGGCCCTTCTGAGAGACTTCATAGCAACTTCATAGGTTGCATATCCATGGAGCTGGCCCTGTCTCGGACACAAAGATTTTGGGGGGGGACTCCTGGGGACACCTTGGGCTGTTGTGACTTGGGAGGGCAGGCGAAACTTGGTGATCCCACCAGGAGAAGGGAAAAGCAACAGATGAGGCCCCCAGGAAAAAAATGGCAAAAACTGCCTACTCCTGCCTTTGTTGATCAAGGGCCCCAAGATGCTAGTCGTGGGGTGAGGGATGCTCAAATGGGCGGGCCCTGAAAACGACACTGGCTGGGAGACAGAGGCTTGGTCTGATACATGCGTTGGGGAAAGTGTGCATCTTTGAGACATGTCTTTTCCTGCACTCACAGTCCTATGAGCCAGAGGGGGCCCTGGCTTTTGGGGGATCCAGGAAGGCTGAACTCAAATCAAAGGTTCTCACTGCGGGAAGTGGAGGAGTGGGAGAGCCCAGTGCCTGGAGGGGTCCCCGAGGAGTCCAAAGCCCAAGGTGCTCTCATTCCATCCCTAGCTACGGGAGGTCAACAGGGCCAGCCCCAGGGGAAGCGGTGTCCCGTGAGCACGTCCCAGAGGGGAGAAGGGAGGGAGGGGCGGGCTGCCCACAGACCTCGTAGACAGCCAGGTCGATGCCAGCGTAGGGGATGATGCCCAGCACGTTGGGCAGGTAGCCACGGTAGAAGGCGCGGGGCCCTTCGTGCTCCAGGATGCGTCTGGCGCAGTCCAAAAGCCCCTTGTACTGGCCTGTCCGGCGCAGGGTCAGCCGCGTCTTCAGCACCTGGGGAGGACCTGTTTATCCCTGGAAAAGCTGTCCCTGCCCCCAAATCACTACATCCAGGAATGAAGTCACCTAGAAATCACTACTCCTCGATGCCTTGAGAATAACTGAATTAACAAAAAACACTTACCTACAATCTTCTGCTAACCCCGAATCTCTATAGCTAGAAATGGTGACACCTACCAGAGTAGCATGTGGCAGCCAACACTGTGTCCCACTATTTTGTTCCCTTCTTTCTTAATAACAGAAACTGTAACTTTCACCAAACACACAGCCACTACAAATGAAGATTCTGTTTCCCCAATTCCTTAGGTATGTGGCTAAGTCACTAAGTCCTAGCCGGTAAAACAGAAGCAGAAGAAAGAGGTATGCGTGAGGTTCAGAAAGCATCCTTAGAGGTGGGGAGGTGTTTCTCCTCCTTGGCTGGAATGTGGGATGTGATGAGCGGAGCATAAGCAGCCATGTTGGTCCATGAGGTGGTGGACCAACAAGATAAACAGAAGGAACCAGGTCCCCAACACTCTGAAGCTACCACTCCAAGCCTGAACTGCTCATCTCTAGACTTCATTTATGTGATTTAAGTTTTCTGTCACTTTCAGAATCCTAATGATACACTGCACAACCTGAAACCAGAAATAGTTTCTCTGAAAACAGCTAGACATCTAGATATGCTGCCCCGGGGAACAAGCATCCTATCCTTAGAAGAGGCATATTCGTAAACAGCTGGCTCCCATGATGACCATCCCTACAGCGATAAACCAACACTGCTGTCCCCAGAAAATATATCTCGAATAACCAGACAGGCTATACGTGAAACAGCACTGCTCTAATGAGCTGCAGTTTGAACCAGAGAGAGGCTGAGGTACCATCCCAGGGGTATTATGAAATGCGGTGTGAGGTGGGTACGGAGGGCTCCCTACCCTGCAATGGGCCCTCTGCCGGGGTCCCTCTTTCTTACCTCCATGGGGTAAATGATGGTTTGGGCCGTGGCACCAGCCAGGGAACCAGCCACAAAGCGTTCCTGCACACGCAGTGTCTCCTGATGCCCCAGGATAGCCCGCTTGATCTGAGGATGGGAGACACAGCGATGGGTAGGATGGCGGGGACCGAGCCTTCCTTGCACTCCACTGTTCTCCTGACTTCCATGGAACTGACCTGCTGGGGACATCACTCGGAGGGGCTGATGCCCACTCCCGGGGACCTGCATTCATTCGTCCCCTGCCCCAAGCCAATCCCATAAGTCTTCACGTCTAGCCCAGGCTACCCCAAGCCAAGCACACCCCTCCCTGCCCCTGCTCGCACCTGCTCATAGGCCATGAACTTGATAGCTGACTCAGGCGCGATCTTGAGTACGTTAATACCATTGCCACGCCACAGGGAGCGGATGCCCCCCTCTTGGACCATGCTCCGAAGGCCCCCCAGGATGTTCAGTCGGTTGGTCTTGGAAGCATGGACCTGAATGGGGACATAAGGCGGCTGTGAGGTCCCCTCCAGGGTCCCAGACCTGTGGGAGTGGGAGGGTTTCTCTAGGGTCCCTCACCTGCATGAAGACCTTGAGGCGGTCCAGAGGGGCCGTGCCTGTCCGAGACACGGCACCCGCCACCGCTCCAGCCACCAGCTGCCTCCACCACATGCCTGTCAGCTTCTCCTGCTTCGAGAACTCGTCTGGCACAGTCAGGCTTTCCCCAATGTCCAGGACCTGAAGGTACAGGGGCTGGGGATGTCACACCATGGCAGAGACAAGGACATGTGGCTTAGTCCTAAATGAGGGAGTCTCCTCCATGAATACCAGGACACCCCCGAGAGGGTGCCAACGACTCTTGCTTGGAGAGCCCAGGAGATGCCTCTTGGATCCTACCAGATGCCACCAAAACATCCAGCCTAGCAGACTGCCTGTAAGGTCCTCACATCCCTCTTGAGACCTCTACCAAATCCCACCAAAGGCTCCACCAAATCCCACCAAAGGATCCTGCCACGTAAAGATCTCTCCAGATCTAATCAGATCCCATTGAAGGATCCCAATCGAGGGTCTCCCATGTAAAGATTCCAGAAGATCCCTCCAGGGCCACACACCCTCCCACAGATGCCACCAGATCGTACCAGACGCATTACTTGTGGATTCCCACCCAGGAACTGGGGATCAAGAGCAACCCCTTCCCCCAGCTCCGGTGGATCCTACTGGATCCTCCAAAGACAGTGGCTTTCCAACTTTTCTGTTCAGCACAAGAATCTTTTATTTAGGCAAAAAGAACCCGGCAGAAGGGGAGCTGTGTGGGTGGAGGGTGGGAAGCCTGGTACCCCATCTGGGGAGCTCTTTCTTCTCTGTACCCCCAGCCCCCATAGGCTGCCCCCAGAGGCCCCAAAGTAAGTCTGAAGGACTGGGCACAATCAGATAGCAGAGATGTCCTGAATGGAACCCCTGCACCCCAAGTGGAGGAAGAGAGGGTCTCATCTCGTAGCTGCTACCAGTGCCTTCTTCTAGAGAATTCTGGCCTAGCCTTTCCAAGCCCTGGGGAGACAGGAACAAATGCTCCCCACCCCAGGGGAGGGGGCACAGTCTTCTGGCTGGGAAAGCCACCCCCAGCTCACCGTGGAATGCTTCCAGAAATAGAGCACATCCTCCACGTTTTCCAGCGAATGCAACAGGAAGTGGTCGCGCCATTCCTGCCAGTCGATGGTCATTGTGCCGTCGCGGTCCATGCTGGGGGTGGGGGACAGGGAGAATGGGAGCGAGGACAGGCTCAGTGCCTGGGGCTGGGTGGCTGGGGTGAGGTTCTGCTGGGATTTGCAGCTTTGGGAGGAGAGTGAGCTTCCACACACTGGGAGCTTGCCACGTGTCTAGTACAGGTCTAATCACATTCCACAGTTGTGCAGTGTCGATTCCCCATACTAAGCCTATCCTGGGGATATCTTGGGGAGGTGGGATTACTGTCCTCATTTTACAGAGGGGGGAACTGAGGCTCAGAGAGGTGAGGCAGCTGGGCCTCAGGTCTGTTTGACTCCAAAGCTCCAACCTCTCAGCTCTGTCTTCCTTGGGGCTGGGGCTAAGGCCCAGAAGTTCAAGGTGGCCGAGGGGTCACAGGGTCCTGAGTTACCTGGGATTCCATACCCCTGACGACTCACCTGTGCAGAATTTTCTCTGCCTGCTCCAGCGAGATGGAAATGCCCAGAGCTTGGAAACTCTGCTGGATCTCTGAGACATCGATATGACCTGGTGAGAGGGCCCAAGGTGGGGAATGGTGTGTATGTGGGTACCCTGGGGGACCCCCGGACCGTGGATCAGGACAGCTTGGAATGGAGATGGTCTACCAAGACCAAGGGATCCAGAAACCCAGGGCAAGGTTTGCGGCAGGGTTTTGAGGGGATCCCTGACCCACTGGGGTCAAAGAGGTGGAACTGGGAAATATTGGGGGGTTCCTCTGATCCATGAATGAATGAATGAATCCAGCGGTAACTATATTGGTCTCTATGTCACAGGGGCTTGAGAGGCAATATTTGAAACCCAGAAGATGCTACGGGAGTGGTGGGGGGCAGTCTCTGCCCCCATATAGGGAATCTAAAAGAAGTGAGGGGTTCTGCCCCCGAAGGGAGAAGGAGGTGGGCTGGGTTGGCTGGGCCTCGAACCACCTAGCTGGGGGTGAGGAGTGCTCCCGAAATAGCCTGTGAGTCATCAGGGAGAAGCGGCCCTCCCCCTTCCTCCCATCCTGCCAGTTCTAACCCCACTGATGTCTCCCGGGCCCCCCAGCCCCAGCCTCCCCTAACCTTGGCCCGCAGGCAGGACAGCCAGCCTTACCGTCCTGGTTCCGGTCAAGACTGTGAAACATGAGCAGCAGGCGCTGTTCTCGCTCCTGCAGATAACGGGAAAATTCCTCCAGGTCCAGCCCGCCATCTGGGTCTGCGCCATCCTCAGGAGAGATGCCCTGGCGGTGGGGAAGGGGACAGAAGACGTCACCCCCCTCCCTCAATCAGCTCACTTCCCTGCAAGATGCCCAAGGCCACCATAGGTATGCGAGGTGGCTTATCAGTTGAACAGTTTTCCCCATGAGCCATCTGAGGCTCTGTGAGGTCAAGTAACACATTCAAGGTCACAGAGCCAGGAAGTGGTAACCTTGGGTTCTGGTCTCCAAAGCCTGTCCTCCTAGCTGGCTCTTAAAAAAAAAAAAAAAACCTACGTCCACATGGTGGTCTCAGGAGCTCCCCTGAGAGACAGCCCTGAGCAATGTGGGCCAGTAGAGATCCAAGCTGAGCAGCGTGGCGGCCTTGGTGTTCCCATCTGGGAAGTGGGCGTCTGCACTGGAGGAGGTGGAGATGCTTTAGGGGCATCTGAGGCTACAGGTGCGGGGAACACCTGCAAGGTAGGGGGAGGGGAGGAAGTTCCTTCCTTGATAGGTGCATTTCCCCCAGCTGAGGGTGGTCTCAGACTGGGTTGGGTCCCCAGGCTTGAAGCAGCCCGGGGCAATGAGCCAAGCCCCCGACAGAGCAGGCGGGAAAATGTAAACACAGGGCCCCGGGCGGCTGGCTGCAGGGCTGGGGGTGCCCAGAGGAGGGTGGAGGGTGTGTCTCCGGAGGTGGGAGCAGGGCACGTCTCGGGCTGTGCAGAGTCCAGAAGAGGGTGTGTCCCGGGCAGTGGGCAGGAAGGCACCAGCTTTGCTCCCAGATAGACATCCCCCACCCCCAGGTTCGGTGTTGGCCCGGGGCCGAACTGCAGGCCCGGGGCCTCGGTGGCCCTGTCTAGAGCCGTCCTGTTAGGCCAGACGCGCGTGGGTCAGGGGAAGGAAACCTGGACACAGGTCCTGGAGTCCAGCCACAGGTAGTCCCCGGCGGCTCCGGCCGGCCCACTCAGGGGCTCGGGTTACCGGGCGTGGGCTCTAGGTGGGGGGTCCCGGCGGGGTACCTGTTGGGCACCGCGGTCTGGGTTGCCCCCGCCCAGCCTGGCCAGTCCCCGGCGCAACTCGTGCACGTCCACGCGGCCATCCTTGTTACTGTCCAGCTCCTCGAAGAGGCGACCCCAGCGCTGTCGCCGCTCCGCGTCTCCCGGGCCCCCCCGCATGGCGCCGGCCCGGGGGGGAGGGGAGGCCCGGCAACGGCGGCCTCAGCGGGGGCTTTGCGGCTCCCCCTCCCCCCGGGGCCCCGCAGGGCCAGCTCCTTGGCCACTGGCTCCGCAGCCTCCGCGCGGCTGCCCGGGCTCTGGCGCTCGCAGGGGGTGGCGACTGCTAGCCGTCGCCGCCCGCGCCAGAACTCGCATCTCCTCCCCCGCCCCGCACTGGGGGGAGGGGGCCGAAGGCGGAGCTGGGGGCGTGGGGAGGGACGTCTGGGATGCTCTGGCATTGCACAGCCGAGGGGGCATCGGAGCTCCTTTTGGGAAGAGGGGCTAGGGCGCTAAATCGTCTCAGCTCTGGTTTGAGAGTCTTGCCTCTGCGTGCCTCAGTTTCCCCTTTCTTCAAGGCGGTGAAGTAGGAGGATGTTAAGGATTGTTTCGTAATCTCTTTCCACTTGACTCCCTCACCTACTAATCTTCAGGAACTAAAGTTCTCGCTTTCCCCATACGTATTCAAGAACCCTGCGCCACTCAGCGCTCCATCTGCCCGCCCGCCCCTGTCACATTCCCTGCTCGGCCACAGAAACATAAGATCAAGACGCGGTGCTCCCTCTGCCCCTCCACCAGCCCCAGTCTCTTCGTCCCGCCCGCGCGCCTCCTTTCTCAGTCCCACTCAGACTGGGAAACGGAAGATCAATACGCGGCGCGGCTGCCAAATCGGCCTCCTATTGGCCAGAGCCTTCATAGCCCCGCCCACCTATCCCATTTCACCCGCCCAACCGGGCGGGGCCTCCCCGGTGACCCCGGGCTGCCTTGGGCTCCCGCGGTCCCACCGCCCGCCAGGCAGTCTTAAAGGGGCCGCAGCCCGATCCAGAGGCTGGGCGGGCTGCTCTCTCCAGACCGGCTTGGTGGGGGATCTCAGACTCCCGGACAAGACCGGGTGGCCAAGCGCTGGAGGCGGGGCCCCAGCGTGTCGCGCTCGCTGCACCTGCTGATTGCCCCGCCCACTAGTTTCGGGCGCAGTTTCTCTGCTGGCCATCAGGGGGAGGGGCGCCCAGATCACTTAATAATAACAATAGCTGACTTTTTGATTCAGTACGTTGCACATGCCAGGACTTTTACTCACCTTTCGCGTCGTCCTCGCCAAAACCCTATAAAGTAGGTGGTACTGGCTTTCCCACGTTCCAGATAAGGAAACAGGAGGGTGAGCGATCCTCCCTCCCCAGGGCTCATGCTCATAGCAGGGGTTGGCACGTTTCGTTCCTGCCCAGCCTCTGCCCAGACAGGTGTGTTCAAACAGGTCTGTGCCAGCAAATGGATCCGTTATAAAGGGTCCCCTAGCAGATGTTTTCATTCGCAGGTGTTCCTTGCAGATGGCCCACAACATGAAGGATACAGATGTTTTCCCACGGAGATGCCCCAAATAGGTGTTTTTTTTCTTCACTGACAGGTGGGCCTCCATACACGTGAGCCTCTGTCCTGCTGATCCTCCCCACAGATGTGCTTCCATATGAGTGTGCCTCATACAGATGTTCCCAGGTCTTTCCCTCGCTTGAGCGCAATTCTACGCAGGTGTTTCTCATACAAGGTGGCTTCTTTTACCTCACAGGTATGTTTCTCAACAGGTGCTCCTCCACCCATGAATGCATTATACAGTCTCCCTCCCAGTAGGTGTGTTCCAACAAGTACACACCCATCTGAGTACGTTTCCACAGAACTAGGTCCTATACAGGTGTACTTACCTGCAGGTGTGTCTCATACAGGTATTTACAATACATTTCCACACAGGAATTCCCCTGGACAAGTGTTGTACATTTCACAGATGTGCCATGCAGATGCGTTTCCAAAACAGGTCGACACCGCACCACAGTGCCTCACTCAGATGTTTGCTATGATGCAGGTGTGTTCTATACAGATGTTTTCCACACAGGTGTGCTTCCATTCAGCTATACCTCATATAGATGTGCTTCAATACAGTTGTAGCCTGTAAGTGTTCTTACACGTGAACCTGTGCAGGTGTCCTCTATACGGGTTTGTCCCCACACAGATCTTGACCACACAGGTGTTTTTTCGGTAGGAGTGCCTCATACACAGGGGTCTACATGCCCCGTGTTTCCACACCTGTGCGCTCCTACAGATGTGCCCGCAGTACAGGTGTGAGGTCCTTCTAACAGCTGCGCGCTTCTTCATTATGGGATTGGCTTCCGGTTACAGGTGCGCCCTGGGCACGGCCCCGCCCCCTTCTTGGCTCCGCCCTCTCATCTAGGCTCAGGTGCACAAGCCGGAAGTGCGCTCCCCTCCCAGGTGAGTGACTAAACTTTCCGGGTCACGTGAGCGGGCGGAGCCGGTGGTGTTGGATCAAGCGACCGACGGACCGACCGAGGTTCGAGAGAGGGATCGGGACCAGGAACTTGAGCGAGGTCTAAGACGCCTGGGCCAGGTAGGGGCGGCAGGACGCGCGGCTTGGTCTGTCGCCTCCCAGCCCCCTTCACCGAGTCCTCTTCCTTTCTCCAGCCCAGGAACGCGCGCCTGGGAGTTAATCTTTAATCGCTGACCTCTGGCGGCGGGGGCGGGGCGGGACTCGGGGTGCCCTGGCGCCGGTCGCCTCTCCCGTGGGCCTGCGCCTGGGTCCAGCCCCCAACCCCACACCCGGGACTCTCTCCTTCTCCCGCCCCCAGGTGCCCAGTCGTAGGTACCCCGGGCGCAAGATGCGGTAGGAGAGGCGCGCGCGAGAAGCCCCATCCCCGGCGCTGCCAACCCCTCACCCAGCCCATGGCGAACCCCGGCCTGGGGCTGCTCCTGGCGCTGGGCCTACCTTTGCTGCCTGCCCGCTGGGGCCGAGCCCGGGGGCAAAGTAGGTACCGGGCGGGAGCGCTGGGGGGAGGGTCCGGATTCCTGGGTCTCTGCTAGGGGCGGGGCTTAGAAGCGCCGGGTGCCTGGGGCACAGAGAGAGGGCTCTAGAATTGGGGAGTGGACATGGGGTACCTTGGGAAGGGGTCTACAGGGTTAGCCTGGGGGTTTAGGATTTCTGGCTCCTTCCTTGGACGGTGGAAGTTAGTCTACGAGAACTCCTGAGTTCCCGAGGGCGGTGGATTTGTGGACTGGGGTGCCCGGCTCCAAAGAGAACGCGGGAGAAAGGGAGACTCGTGTACCTCTGTGTATTCGAGTGTAGGTGAGGTGTTTGGGGTGATCTGGGAGCCAGGAGGAGGGGCTGGCTTTAGGTGGGGACCCAGCCATTCAGTCCTGGGGGGAGGTGTGAGTCAGACGCTCCAGGGAAAAGCAAGACCCGCCCAGGTCCTTAAGGGCTCCTGGGCCAAAGAGGTGAGGGGGCAGGGCTGGGCTTCCGGACACCTTCTGGCATAATAGCCCCCAACTCAGCACAAACAACTGCTGGTTACTCCCTGCTGGGTTCTGCTGGGCTGCAAGGTGGGGGGGCTGGTCTACCCAAAAAGACTCAGTGGGGCAGTTTTAAGTGGGCCCTGCTGGGGGTCTTGGGGGAATGCCCTAGGAAGGTGTGGCTGGGCTGAGATGGCAAGGCCAGCTGGGGACTGATTTATTCTCTATCCAGCCCCCACAGCGTCGGCCCCTCCCGCCAATGGAAACACCACTATTTCGCCTTCTGGCTCCAGCTCCAATGGGGCCCTGGTGAGTTGGGGGTATATGTGGGAAGACGGCAGCAAGGATGTTATTTAGGGGGTCTCACATGTAGCAAGTAGAGGGGATTAGACCCCCCCCACCCCCAGAGGTGGCAGGCCAGGGTGGCATCAGAGAACCCAAAGTGGAAGAGACCAGAATATCATAATGGAGGTAAATTGGGAGATGAGAAGTCCCAGCGCAGGGACACTAGGAGTCCCTGGAGGGCACACAGGAATCCTGCACATGGCAGGTGCCAGCAGCCCCACGTGCCCCCCAGGCAGCAGGCGAGCTAAGAGCCCAGACGTGGGGGATGCGGTGGGAGCAGGGGTCCCAGATGTGGCAGGTACTTGGAAAAGGGGGAATCCCAGACCTGGCAGGTGGGGGAGACTCAGAGCCCTGGAAAAGGTAGATGAGGATCTAGGAACCCTAGGCCAGGTCACCAAAAGTGGCAGGTGTGTGTGTGCGTATGTGGGGGAGGATGCCGCACAGGTGGGGGTGGACAGGATCCCTGGGCTCAGGTGAGTCACACTTGTCCCCTCGCCACAGTCTCAGGAAGCCATCACCGCCATCATTGTGGTCTTCTCCATCCTGGGTGCCCTGCTCCTGGCTGTGGGGCTGGCGCTCTTGGTCCGGAAACTTCGTGAGAAGCGGCAGACAGAGGGCACCTACCGGCCCAGCAGCGAGGAGCAGGTGGGTGCCCGCGTGCCACCACCCCCCAACCTCAAGTTGCCGCCGGAGGAGCGGCTCATCTGAACACTGGGGCCCGCTGCAGCCACCACTGCTGCTCAGGACTGCCTGGTGCTGGCTCGAACACAGTAGCTGCCACCAAGACACCAGCCTCTGATGGCTCAGGAGGACATGGGGGGCAGAGGGGCAAGGGGCACCCGCCTGGCAGGCTCTGCGCGCAGCATGCTGCCTCTGCTTGACTCTGCCTGCAGCTGGGGTGCCAGGGCTGGGGACCTGCTCCCCGCTTGCTGAACCACCTCTGTTGTGCCACGCAGGCCCGAAAACCCCCTCTCCTTTTTTGCAGTTCTCCCATGCAGCTGAGGCCCGGGCCCCCCAAGACTCCAAGGAGCCGGTGTGGGTCTGCCTGCCCATCTAGGTCCCCTCCTCTCCACCCCTCCCCCCACTTCTTTGCTGTGTGATCTTTGGGGAAGGAAGGCAGAGCCCTCTCTGGGCAATCAGACCCACCGTATGCTTAAGAATAGAAGAGAAGGAGTTGCTTCAATTCTAAGGCCTTGCCCTGAGGGCAAGGGAGGGTGGGGACTGCTCACTTTTTATATATTTATATAAAATTGGTAGTGAGATACAATAAAAGCTTTTTTTGAGCTGGTGGGGGCATTAACCTAGACAGAAGAAGCAAATGCAGAGGTGAATTATAAGGTTGCAAGGGTCCTAGGGGACCTGGCAGGGGACTTCCTAGAATCCCCCCCAGGGAATTTCAGATGCCCCTGGAGGGAGGGAGGTGGGAGGGATAGGTTTCTGAGCAGAGAGAGGGCCCTAGATAAACTCACCAGGAAAAACCAGCTGTGGGCTCTTGTGGCTTTATTGAGGGACTGGGGTGTCCTCTGGCCCCCTGATCTTTAACTCTCAAAGCACTTCTTAAGGTCAGCGACTCTGGGCCGGCTCCTGGCCTGGGGTTCTTGCCAGTTGCTTGTGGGTGCAGCAGGGGGATCAGGGGCTCCCTGCTCCTCGGGCAGCTGGAGGTGAGCATGCCTTGTTAGCAGGACCTTGGGAGGCTGGGTCGTGGGGGTCTCCAGAGAGCTGGGGCCCGAGGAAGAATGCAGGGGCTGGGATGTCCAGGCATTGTCAGAGTTGGGCTTTGTGGGGGCCAGAAGTGGGGAGCTTTCTGGAGGTGTTGGCTGGGTGGGAGCTGTGGGGAGCATAGAGGAGGAGCTCTCCTGGGCTCTAGAATCTTCAGCTGCTTTGGGGGGAGGAGAGAGACGAAGGATCAGAGATTCCGTGAAAGGGGAGAATTCAGGGTCCCCTTGGCTGCTTGGGTCTGCAGACGCTGTCCAGGACTGGGATGAAGAGGTGACTTCCTGGTCGGCCTCTGAGGGTAGCTGGGGATTGGGGTTCTTTGAGGCACCGGTGTCATCCAAAGGCTGGGCGTGTTGCAGGGACAGCAGGTGCACAGGCAGGGACGGGGGCTGGGGTTCTGTGGGTTTCTCCTCATCCAGTTGCCATCCTCTTCCTGGTATGTTGGGCTGGGCGGGGTGGAGGGACAGCAAGTTGCTGGCCTTTAGATGGGGCAGGGGCTGGCAAGTTGGGTGGGAGGGGGAAGATTGGGATGGGGTGTGTGCTGTCTCTCACCAGGCTGAGGCAGCTGTCCAGGTCCCCTCTGTGACAGCAGTCTAGACTCTGGCTTGGTCGCAGGCTGCCTGCGCTCTTGGCTTCCACACTCAAACTGTCCAGAATCTCGCTCAACAGGTCCAGTTCTTCCCCAGACCCCAAGAAACTGCTGTCCAGAGCTTCCTCTGCCCACAGGCCTTGGGCGCCCTCAGGACTCAGAGGGGGTGTCCTGGGCATGAGGACAGGTGACCTCAGATATTTGCCTGACACCCCCCAGTTCTGGTCAGGCTGCTCTAGAGAGCTTGGGGACACTCCTCCCCATCAGTCTTGGCCTCCCACTTCTAGCAGCGGCACCCCACTTTGAGCCTTACCCCTCCCCTGGGGGCTCAGAGGGTCCTTCTTCTAGGCGGAGCCTCCTGCTGGGGCGAAGGGGCCTGTTCTGCAAAAGATAGATTTTGGGGGTGGGGGATAAGACCTCAGGAGCTGTAGAATCAGGGGACTGGGGCTTTCCAGAGGAGGATGAGTTTGAAGCAGGTGCCAAATATTAGGGTAGCTGAAGAGGGAGGTGAGATGTCTGGTTGGAGGGATAATTCCAGGTGTGCATGGAGGAGGGGTGTTCTCACCTGTCCAAAGTGCTGAATGATGGGTCGACGCTGTTGCAGGCGATCTGAATGGCTGAGGGCCCTCAGGGAGCCTCCCCTCTGGATGGCAGAGTCCCCATCCTAGGAAGAGGATGCATGAGCTCGGAGCCCCTCCGCCCCTCCCCCTTTGGTATTATTGGGCATTCATTGGTCTTACCTTGAACATGAGGCTCTGCACACCCTTCAAGCCACTCTTGGCCTATGAAGGGGCCAAGGGAAGAATTAGATGCAAGGGTGATTGGACCCTGGGAGTTTGAGAGCTCAGCCCTCTGTCTCCTAGGACAGCTGCCATCTGTCCACCTATGTCCCACAAATACATCCACGATTCCCTATGTGCCACCATCTGAGAAGTTAATACAAACTTTCGCCCCTTTGAAGACTACAAGAGGAATATTCTCGAAGGAAGTAACCCCCCCCAATTGAAATGGGGGAGTGGCTAAGCAACATGGCAAAAAGGTGTTTGTGTCTCAAAAGCCGGGAAGAACAAAATTGAATGGACAATGTTGAGCTGCTGAAGTTGGCCCCAGGAAACTTTTCGGTTTGGGAGGAAAAAAACCAAAAAACCACAGGGCAGAAGCTAGGATTGTATCTGAGGAGAAAAGATGTTGGCCAGTGAATCTTGGCTGTCGATTTTAAATAGGCAGGAAATTATTGTGATGAAAATGAGTATGGACTATGAAAAATAAAAGTGGGAAGAATTGTTAACAGTTTAAGTGCTGGTTTAGTTCTGATAAACACATCTGCACTTAGAATGTTGGGGTGAAAATGTCTCATCCCCACTAAGTGATCAAAGTGTCCTGTGTCCCCTCTCCCTTGTCACCCCAGCAAGAATGGCCTGTCCAGAGTAGCCTCACCGAGCGGTATATGTTCTTGACGGCTGGTTGGGTCTTGGCCTTGACCGAATGCAGGAGGGCGCCACCACCTTTCTGGGGGATAACACACCAACGAAGACAGGCTTGGACATTTGGGGACCAGACCCCATCTCCCCACCCTAGGCTGTGAGATACTGAGCAAGTTCCTCTCCCTCTCTGAATCTATGTCTGTTTCCTCACTTCTGTGGGTGAGCGAGCTCATGAGCTTACCTGGCGACTGTTGTGGAATTCAGTTAATCCAATAAGAAACACTTAATGAGTGTTTGGTGTAATTAATTACCTTTAGGTTGTCTGCCCAGAGCTGATAGGAGCGAATTGTGCCTGGGGTGGAGAGAGAGGGCTGTGTGTCATTGAAGGCAGGCTTTAGGCTGGAGGTGCTGGTGGGGTGGGGACTCCAGGGCTGGGCTCACCTGAGGAGGCTCCGCAGCAGGTGATCTCCTGCTCAAATTGATCTGAGAAGCCCTCCCCCGTGTTGAGCTTCTCCAGTCGGCCTTCGATGAACTGGGGTGGGAGTCAATGAGTCAGACACAACTGTGCACGAGGACTCAGCAGTCTGCCTGCTGTCGAGGTGGACAAGCCATCCCTGGCCCCACCAGGAGCCACCCTTAGGACCTGGGGCACTGGAGCCCACCTTAGGAACCAGAGATCCAACCCTCTTCCCCACCCCACAAGTCAGGGCCTGTCCCCAGGGACCAAACCTCAATCCTCCAGACCAACCCACCTCCTCCCAGTGAGCCTGGAGTAGGTTGACCCCCCCACCTTCGGGGATCTGGAGTCCAGCCTACTTACCACCCCTCCCCACATGTCCCTAGGATGCAGAAATCCTGACCTGCCTCCCCTGCCCCCACCGAGGGGAGTCAGCAGTCAGGACTTGCCTCCTCTGGAATCTGACCATGTGGAGCCCCACCCCTGACCCAGGAAGATCCCTGCTTATGGGACCTGGGAATTTGGTCCCACCCTAGTCCCTCTTGGGAACCCAGGAGTAGTCAGGGGCTCCCATCTTTAGGAGCCCAGGAGTGCTTGCAGTCCTGCCTCCCCGGCCCCAGGGACCCTGGGAATCCTGCCAGACCGGCTGCAGCCTGGCCCTCAGGGACCCAGCAGTTCCCCTCCAGCCCTGGCTCCCCCCTCAGGGCTCTGGCGCACCTGCTTGAACAGCTGCAAGTGCACCGCCTTCTGGTGGAAGGCCTGCAGGGGGGCCCCGGGCTTCTGGGACAAGAAGGCTTCCTCACTGAAGGTCACCGGCTGGCCCTGGAAGAAGCACCCGCACCCTGAGCTCCCTGTGGCTTTCCTGTCCCCAGTCACCTCCTTCATTCTACCACTTCTCTGTGCAGCAAACATTGATCAGGCACCTGCTGTATGTCTGACCCCTGTGCAGGGCTGCAAGGAGGACTTGGGCTTTTCCTCTGAGGGAGGTGGGAGCCCTGGAGGGCTGTGGGCAGAGGAGGGACATGACTTAACTTAGGTATTCACAGGTGGCCTCTGGCTGCTGCAGGGAAGACAGGCTGTGGTGCTTGGCGGGCAGGACAGGTGCAGATTTGGGATGTGTTGCAAAGGCAGAGCCAACATGAACATCAGATGCTCACATGATCCTTGGGCCACCCCGCCCCGCCCCTCAAAGATTGTAAAGAATGGTTGTGAAAAACAGAGAAGGAGGCTTGAGAAGTCAGCAGTTCAAGGTCAAGGACCTGGCTTCCACATTCACCCACTGTGGAATTTCTCCAAACCTCATATGTAAAATGGGACTATAATGCAATAGGATCCATCTCATCATAATATTGTTGTGAGCATTAAATGAGATAATAGTAATAACAAAACCTAGCTTTTATGGAGTGCTTCCTATATGCTAGGCAGGATTCAAAGTGCTTGGAATATGCTGTTTCACTGTCTCAAAAGACCCTTTTGGGTGGGCCTATTGCGATCTCATTTTACAGATGAAACAGAGGCCCGAAGTAAGCATTCCATGAATGATAGGTATCGTTATTAATGTGATTCCTTCCAGAACACACGAGACCTCTCCCTTCTGGTCCCTGCTGCTCACCGGGCTGCAGACGAGCGCGTCTCGGTACCCCCCGAAGAGCAGAGCCTGGGCTTTGAGGAAAAGACGGGACACCCCTTCCCCGGGGACCAGAGCGACCTTCCTTAGCCGAAGTCTCAGCAGGGACACCTAGAGGACAAAGCGGGTGGCGCTGAGTGGGAGGGTGTGGGGCGCAGGAGGGTGGCAGCGGGCGACACTGACCACGTCTGGGGGCAGCGCCTGCACGTCGTTGAAGGGCGTCTCCAAGGTGTTGGAGTCCACGTTCATCATAACGACGTCCTCCAGGGCTTTTTCTCGTACTTTCTGCGGGGGAGGGCGGGACGGCCACTCAGAGCCTGAGGATCCCTGGCAGGGGAGAGTATCTGGGGATACAGAGGGAGGGGAACCCCTCCCGCCTCGCCGTCCGGGGGGGTCGGCGCTCACCTCGGCGAGACTGGCGTGCACTCCAATGAGGTAGGGCATGGGCGCGCTGCGGACCGAGGGCGTGGGGTCACAAGGGCACCGTCCCCAGGCCTTGTCCCCAGGCCCCGCCCCTCCCCAGACTCCTCCCTCACCAGCAGTAGTCCAGCAGGTGCGGGGGCAGCGTGGGGATCAGCACGTGCTCCCAGCGCATGGGGTACAGGAGGCCGCAGGACGCGTGGACGCACGATGTCAGCTGGAGACGCATGGGGTGGGGGTTGTGGAGTCAGGGCCCGGACTCCCAACTTCGAGGACCCACTCTGAGACGGTGGCTGTCCCAGCTCCATTTCCCACGTCCCTAGTCTCCTGTCCCCCCTCCCCTCCCCGCTTCTGGGTAAGGGGCGAAAAGTGGGACCCTTTTAGGAATCATATGGACACCGAGAATTTGGCTGAGTACAGTGTGCTTTGAGCGGGTGGAGCGGGGACTCAACCCGTTCTAATTCCTCCCTTAGGTCAGAGCCAATATGCAACCTTCCTGGATCCCACCCCATAGGGGTAGAGCAAGGACGAGCTTCCACTGATCCCACCCCGAAAGAGGCGGAGCTACCATTCAGCTTGCTCTGGCTCCGCCCCTAGGAGTGGAGCCACTTCCTACTAACCCCACCCTAAAGAGGTGGGGCCAAAATGCAACCCTCTGGCCCTGCCCCCAGGGGTGGAGCCAGCATTCAGCTCCCACCTGTCCTTTCTCCAAGGGGCAGAGCTAGAATTTAGTGCTCTCTGGTCTCATCCTCCAGAGGGGCGGAGCCAGGCCTGTTCTGGTGCATACGGGGTGGAGCCTGGACTCAGTACTCCCAGAGAGGAGGAGCCACAGCGCTCCTCCCTCCAATTCCCTCATGGGGTGGAGCCAGGATTTAACTCTCCCTGACCATCAAAGGGGTGGGGCCAGGATTTTGGCCTCAGGCTCCACCCACCACGGGCGGAGCCAGACCCACGCCACCCCCTGGTCCGCTGGGGGACCCCCCTCACCGTGCTGAGCTTGCTGGAGGTGAGCAAGACTCTTCTCTCCGCCAGGAGTGCGGCGAACAGCCCCACGATGTTCTCGGCGGTCACAGCCACCACCAGCTCCGTTAGGTTCCTCTGAGGAGCAGAGAGGTGCTCTGGGCGTTGACTGACACCAGGAGCTGGCATACCCCTCCAGGTTTGGGGACCTGTTCCCGCACCCAGTGTCCCCTCCCGGTTCCCTACTCACGTTCTCAGGGATGGATGGTAGGCAGCCGGAATCGGGAGCCACGAAGCAGGAAAGCTGGAGGGGACATTGGCAGGGAGCATCAATCAGTCATGGGGCTGGCCTCACTTGGACACCCAGCCTTTCAGGTGGGTCCCCAAGTCCCTCTCACCGGCTTGCCATTCCCGGGAGCAGGTGGCTGCACGCCCTGCGCGCTGGACATCGTCACTCTGCTGCCCTGGGGGAGAGTATAGCTGTGTGGTCCCCAGGGCGCAGCCTCCTCACCCACCTAGGGCCCAGGGCTGGGGGGCTACTCACCAGCTCCAGATCCACTGAGGTCTGGGACCCAGGCAGGGACTGCTTCAGCAGATCGAGAAGAACATCCTCAGCCTCTGAGACCTGGGTGGGAGTCGGGGGTCCTGAGGGCCATGACTCAGGCTAGGTGGCCTGGGAGGGGCGGGGAGCAGGACTCCTGTAGGAGTGAGAGCAGGGCTGGTCTCACCTGGTCCTGGGCTAGGAGGTCTCCCACTGTGTTCAGTAGCTTGTAGAACACCTCGAACCAAGGCAGGTGGCTGTGGAGAGAGGGGACGGGTTTCATGAAGCGCCCCTAGGCTTCGAGGACCTTCCTAACCCCCACCCCAGACCCTCATATGCCACACCTGAGGATGCAGAGACAGCTGTGGGCACCAGCCCGCAGGCGGCAGAAACCGAATCTTCGGTTGCCCGCTAGGTCCGTGAGGGCAAAGGTGAAATGCTGTACCGCGGGGCTGGGGGGCTCCCTGGAGATGGGAAAGGCTCTCAGAGAGACCTGGGCGTTCTGGCTCTCCGGCCACCCCCACCCTCCCCAACAGTGCTCCTGGGGCCCTGGGTTTGTAAGTCGCCAGTTGGCAGGATCCCTGCATGCCTGGGTCCCTGGGTCCCTGGGTGTGTGGGTCTCCAGTTTTCTGGGTCCCTTGGTATTCTAAATCCTAGTGTTCGTAGGTCTCTTGGGTATCTGGGTCTCTGGGTCCCTAGGTGTCAGAGCCCTGAATCCCTTGAGCCCCTGGGTTCCTTAGTCCCTGGATTTCTGGATCCCGGGGTCCCTGGGTCCCTGGATCCCTGGGTCTCTGAGTCGAAACTAGGTTTCTAGTTGTCGGGATCCCTGAGCGTCTGAGTCCCTGGATCTCAGAGTCCCCAGGAGTATGGGTCTCCAGATATTAGAGTCTTTGGTTGTTGAATCCTTGGGGTCTTTTAGGGGTCTCTTGGTTCTCTTCACCCTTCCATACCTTTCCACATCAAAAGGGAAGCAGAATTTAGGCACCATCTGCATAGCTTCCTGTAGATGGAGAGAAACACAGGCTGTCTGACCTCTCGGGTTTGGGCCCCACCCCTGGACTCCAGGTCTAAGTCCTCGAGTTTCCTCCCCCCAGGGGACTGGCTCTGGCCCTGGGGGAGTAAGGAGGTAGCCTGAATACCTGGTCCCTGAAGTCTGGAGGGAACTGCCGCAGGATTGCGGGATCTGTAGGGCAGTGCAGGCCTCTGAGTTCAGGGCCCCAGGCCCACCCTCCACGCCCCCCTCCACCCACATGTGCCCAACTCACCCTCCTGCAGAGACGCAGGGCAGGCTGCTTCGAAGAACCAATCAAACACGGCAGGGGCTCCCCCTCTGTGGGACATGAAAGGGCTTAGCGGGTCCAGGGACTAGCTTCTGTGCATGAGTGTGGTTGTGTCGGCCACTCTGCACGTGTGTGTGATTGTGTGTGTGTGCACGCTGGTGTACACATGACCCCCAGGGGCTTGTGGCGGTGGCGGTGTGGTTGTGTGAGGCTGTGCATGCAGCGGTGTTGATTATGCATCCAACAAGTCTGGGACAGAGCAAGAGAGTGTGACTGTGTGTGGGTGACTGTGTGTGGCTGAGTGCATGGCTTGTGTGAGCGTGCGCGCGCGTGTGTGTGTGTGTGTGTGTGTGTAATTCAGTCTGGTGCCTGCCTGAAAAGATGTCCTTACATCTTTGGGGTGGGACTATGAGGGTGTATGGCTGAGCAAGTGTGAGGGTGAACGATGCCTGTCTTTTCTTGCACGGCTATGAGTGTCACTCAGGAACTGTCTGAGCATCCTGGGGGCTGTCTGTGTGTCTCCGAGTACGAGATCCCAGAGAGCCCCGGTGGCCAGCCCCACATTTCTCATCAGAGAAGGGAGAGCTGGACGCTCTGGTACTTACCTAAGCTCTACATTCTCTGCCTTCCTCCCTGCCCCCACACCACACAGAGGATGCTGAGACTTGGGTTCAAGAAGTGAGACAGGAGGGACACCAATGGCAGACAGAGTCCCTGACATGGGGTCCCCCGGCACTTCACCCCCACGTTGACCCGAGTCACACACGATCACCCACTCACATGGACACCCAGCCCCCCCTCTCCCCTGATCACCCACACTGCAGACCCCCGGAAGCTATCACTGAGACACGCCACACACTCAGAGGGGTGCGTGCACTCCCAGAGTTATAGACACGATCACACGACACTGGAAAGAGAGGGGGAGCAAGGAGGGGACTGGGTCCCGCCTGAGCACGCCCCAGTAGAGTCTGCAGCTAAGCGTCTGCCCTGATTCCAGCCACCTGCCCCTGGGGGTCACTCCACCCCACCAGCCTGCCGCAGCCCCAGCCCCCTTTTGCCCCAGCCCAGGCCTAGTCTGGGAGTCTCGGTTCAGAGGATGAGGGACAGACAGGGCAGCTCTTACTCGGGTCTGGATCCCATGGTCCCTGCAGGGCTGGCCTGGCTTGGCCCTTTCCCCAGGGGTCCCCGGGGCCTGTGTTAGTTTGGGGCTGGGCCCCGAGCCGGCTCAGCTTCCTGTGTGGCTGAGAGAGGAAGTTTAACGTGTGACGTCCCCGGACAGAGGCCCTGCCCCCACCCGCTGTGAGAAACCCAGGCATCCTGCCTCCTGGCCTTCTCCGGGATGGGTGGGCAGTAAGTGATTAGCCTCAGAAGCCAGACCCCCAGCTCCAGTCCTGCCAGGCTGGGCCACGTCTGGTCTCCACATCACACCCCGGCCCTCTCCTCTCCTTCCCTGCTTCCCAGCAGGCGAGATTCACAGTCTATCTAAAATGTTTCCATTTCCCTCAACTCTTCTTTTCCTTGGTCCACTCACACTGGCCATTCACGGTGGCCAGGGAGTAGACACAGGGGCCATGGAGGGGGACCACAGAAATCACAGAACACAGGCACAGGGACAGACAGACAGGAAGTCACCAACACAGGCAGACCAAGTCCAGATCAGCCACACATAACAGACAGACACAGACAGACAGTGAGTTCTACAGTCAGAACATAGTCACAGACACACACCAGCAAGGACAGAGAGATGACACACACACAAGAGCAATCAGTCCTACCCCAGCAAGATGACTCAGTACAGAGAGACAGCAAATTGCAGCTCCAGACAGAGACAACACGTAGACACACACACACACACACACACACACACACACAGACCTCAGCCATAGACACAGACAGGATAACAGAGAAATAGACCCAGGTAATAGACAAAAAACTCACAGAACACAGACATAGGTAGAGCAGAAACCAAGAGACAGATACAGCCAGGACCCTGCTAGACACGCAGAAAGACACAGCCAGACTCAAACAACAGCTGGACACACCCAAGCTGAGCTGTAGACTCAGAAAGACAGAGGCACCAGGTGGACAGATGTAGCCATGTTGAGACACAGGAATCCACGGACACACCCACAATCTGAAAGACAGAACACGACACAGCCACTCATGGTCACACACACATACACATGACATCCTGCAGACATATTAGGAAAATTAAAATACAACAGCCACACTGTGAGGTGCAAAACCACCTTGTACCCACAGTCAAACAGTCAGAATTCCATCATCTACAAGCCCATGCAGTCTGATGGACTAGTGCTGTGGTCTGAATGCGTGTGTCCCTCCAAAATTCATGTGTCGAAACCTAAATCTCCAACGCAATAGTATTAAAAGGTGGGGCCTTTGGGAGGTGATTAGGTCAGGAGGACTCCGCCCTTGTGATTGGGATTAGTGCCCTTATAAAAGGGGCTTGAGGAGGCTGTTTGTCCCTTCAGCCACTTGAGGACACATAGAAAACGCCATCTAGGAGGAATATGCCTTCGTCAGACACTGAATTTGCTGGCGCCTGGATCTTGGACTTCCCAGCCTCCAGAACTGTGAGCGATGCATTTCTGTTTATCAATTATCCAGTCTGGAGGCCGTTGGTACTTTAAGACAAGGGTCTGCCATCCTCCTCATGTGCCAGCAATGAATAAACTTCTCTTTCCTTTTCTTCAAACTGTTTGTCCTCGTTCTTCATTCTTTCTTTGGCTATGGGGACAAATATGGAACTTTCAGTAACGTCCTTACATTTGAAAAAAATTTTCCATAAAAATATCTGGAAAAAATTATGAAAGAAAATATAAATTGTCTAGTCTAAAGTATGTCGTTATAGCAGCCTAGATGGTATTTTGTATCTAAGACAACCAGGTACATAGACACACCCACACTCACCTACCCCCAGGTACCCCAAGACATGCCAGGCACAAGGGGTTATGAGGACACACACTTATACCCATAAGAGACCCCCACTATCTTGTAGGAGGCTGAGAAGGGGGGAATGTGTACAAGCATGTGAAAACACACACGTGCACACACACACACACACACACACACACACACAAACACTTCCAAAGCCCCAACTAACATGCAGGTGGATGAGGTTGAACAGAGTTTGGGTCCCCCTTTCTCTCCAAGGGCACCGGGAGAATAGGGGTGCAGAGACCTCCGGGCTTCTCTTTCTCCCGCTCATACCCCTGAGCCTCCCAAGGATGTCTTTTTATATTTGAACTTCAATTCCACACAAATACTCAATGGCAAATCCATTGGGTGGGGATTAAAAAAGAGTGCTGTGCCCAGCGTGCTGAGCTGGTTGTTGCTGCATTCTGGCGTCCAAGATGCTTTCCTTACACCCCTTCTTATTCCTGGCTGTGGTGGGAGCCTGTAAGACAGCTGGGACCCTAGCCTGGGTCTAGTGGTCTCGTGTCATGTGGTGGACATAATTGATTGTTTCTCAGCATCCCTCCTTCCCACCTACCCTTCTCCCTGGTTTGTCTACCTAATGCTGAGTCTGGAAATTAAAAAAAAACTACATTTCCCAGATGCCTTTGCAGCTCGACTTCTGGCTACAGAATTGGTTCCACCAATTGGAAATGCTCATGAGAGATTTAGAAAGTGGAAGTGAGCCCACGTGTATGTGTGTGTGTGTGTGTGTGTGTGTATGCGTGCGTGCGTGCGTGTGTATTTTGCTGAGAAGCAAAGTTGTGGAGACATGGATTTTATATTAATGAATTTGTGTTCTCCACTGGACCTATTTCCAGGTCATGGTTCTGGTAGCAGCCTCCACCTTTCTTACCGTAGAAAGGAAGCAGCTCCTTGGTGGCTCGGCTATAGGGTATCGAGATGGGAGCATGACCTATTCCAGGGCTGCTCAAAGTGTGGTCTCCTTCACATATTATTAGTGTTATCTGCGAAGCTTGTTAGAAATGCAAAGTCTTGGCCTCCCCCACCCCCCACCCCCGGACCTACTTACCGAATCTGAAACTCTGAGGGTGGAATCAGGAAGCTGTGCTTTATCAAGTTATTTTCTGGTGATTCTTTTGCACAGTAAAATTTGAGAAACACTGGCCTACAGCCCACTCTCTGAGCTCCTCCAGTGATTTTGCAAGCCCCATAAATTCTTGTATTCAATCCCTTTCTGCTTCATACACCTAGATCCCCACACTGAACTTTGGCTGACAAAGTGACATCAGAGTTCTAGAGTTCAACTGGTAGGGTTGGAATCTCAGCTGAATGCTTAATAGTCATGTGACCAGGGGCATGTGACTCTAGGTGGCAAACTGTAATTTCCAAAGATGGCCACAGCTCTATGTCCCATCCCGCATGCTGTTTTCGAATCTTGCCATTCTACCCTCAAGAGGTAGAGTCTGTATCCCATCCCCTTGAATCTGGACAGGACTTTGTGACTGCCTTAATGAGGAGTCTGGGGGAAGTGATACTATATGATTTCTGAAGCTAGGTCATAAAAATTTGCATTTTTCTTTTGCATTTACTTCTGTCTTGCTCTCTTGGGATGTTTGCTCTTGGGAAACGCAGCCACCATGTTGTGAGGAAGCCCAAGCAGCCTATGGAGAGACCCACGTGGAAGAATACTGAGGACTTTGTTCAACTTGCTCCTGCTAAGCTCTGAGCCAATAGTTGATGCCACCTGGCCAGTCAGTTGAGAGCCACCTTGAAAGTAGTTTCCTGAGCCTCCAGCTAAGATGTTCTAGTTGATGTTACAGGGAGCAGAATGACCTGCCCTGCCCTTGCTCAAATTGCAGATTTGTGAGCAAAATAAACATGTGTTGTTGTTTTAAGCCACTAAGTTTTAGGGGATAGTTTGTTACTCAGCAAAAGCTAACTGATACGCTTTGTCTCTCTAAATCTTAATATCAAAGGGGATAAAAGCTCAGACCTTACAGGGTGATTGTGAGGGTTGCATGAGCTGAGGCATGAGCCAGGTACACTGTAGAGCTCTATGAGTATAAGCTACTTTGTTATTCGGGCAGGACTGCCACTCAGGTGCTAGCCCGGGTGGACATCTCTCTGGCACCCTTCCCTAGGGCTTCCTCCTCCTGCCTTCCGTACTTGCAAGGTGCCCCACAGAGAACAGCAGCAGCTCTGTGCCCACAAGCTCTCCTTGAATCCTCACAAACAACCCCGTGGTGGGTGTGTGGGATTCCTGGGGAAAAACCTCTGATCCCATTTTACAGGTGGGGAAACTGAGGCTCAGAGAGAGCAAATGGCTTGCTCCACACCACACAGCCCATTAGTGGCATAGCCTGATCTGTCTGACTCCAAAATCTCTGCCCCTCCCTACCATTTCTCCTGCCCAGAGGTGAGAGGTCAGCACCCACCCCCACTCTGCAGGGAAAAGCCTTTGCTAGCTGCACAAGGAGATGAAAAATGAACTAGGCAGAAGCTTCTGAGATAACAATTAATTTATTTATCCAGGGTAAGGGGGGGAAGAGGAGGGTGGGGAGGGCAGTGGGGACAGCCTCTCTTCCTCATGGGTGCCAGTGGTGTCCCACCACCCCAGGTAAGCCAAAGGGGGCAGGAGCCGAGGGGGATGAGGTCAGGTGGGACCTGGGGAGCATGGGGAGCCAGAGGGGAGCTAGGGCCTGGGGGTGTCAAAAGTGAGGCAAGGTCAGAGGTGAAGAGAGATTCAGAGGGAGGGGTCAAAATGGGGTTCATGGGGGAGGTCAAAGGTGAAAAAGAGATCAAAAGTGAAGGAAGACTTGTGGAGTTAAATGCAGGGTTTATGGGGCCAGAGGGAAGCTGGGGCTCAGGGTCAAAGGTGAGGGGACTCTGAGGCTCAGAGGGAGGCATCAAAATTAAACCAAAGCTTATAGGTCTAGAGGTGAAATGGGGTTCATGGGGGGGAGTCAAAGGTGAAGAGGTCAGGGCAGGGTTTATGGGGTCAGGAGTGAAGCAGGGCTCCTGGGGGTGTCAAAATTGGCAGAGCTCAAGAGGGGGGCCAAAGATAAAGTGAGGCTCAAAGGTCAAAGGTGAGGCAAGGTCAGAGGTGAAATGGGCTCCAAAGGCGTTGCCAGGGTCAGGGCAAAGTGACATTCATGAAATTGCAGGGTCAGAGCTGAGATAGGTTGAGCGGCAGGGAGGAAGTGGGGGTCTAGGGCTCAGAGAGGGGCTCTAGGGGGTCAAAGGTCAGATGCCCCATGGTGCGGCAGACAGGAAGGGAAGGCAGGGGCCCTAGGCCACCTCCTCCTCGGCCTCCTCCTCGAACTCGCCCTCCTCGGCGGTGGCATCCTGGTACTGCTGGTACTCGGACACCAGGTCGTTCATGTTGCTCTCGGCCTCGGTGAACTCCATCTCGTCCATGCCCTCGCCCGTGTACCAGTGCAGGAAGGCCTTGCGGCGGAACATGGCCGTGAACTGCTCGGAGATGCGCTTGAACAGCTCCTGGATGGCGGTGCTGTTGCCGATGAAGGTGGCCGCCATCTTCAGGCCGCGGGGCGGGATGTCGCACACGGCTGTCTTGACGTTGTTGGGGATCCACTCCACGAAGTAGCTGCTGTTCTTGCTTTGCACACTCAACATCTGTTCGTCCACCTCCTTCATGGACATGCGGCCCCGGAACACCGCGGCCACGGTCAGGTAGCGGCCGTGGCGCGGGTCGCAGGCGGCCATCATGTTCTTGGCGTCGAACATCTGCTGGGTGAGCTCGGGCACCGTCAGGGCGCGGTACTGCTGGCTGCCCCGGCTGGTCAGGGGCGCGAAGCCGGGCATGAAGAAGTGCAGGCGCGGGAAGGGCACCATGTTCACGGCCAGCTTGCGCAGGTCTGCGTTGAGCTGGCCTGGAAAGCGCAGGCAGGTGGTGACCCCACTCATGGTGGCCGACACCAGGTGGTTGAGGTCCCCGTAGGTCGGCGTGGTCAGCTTGAGGGTGCGGAAGCAGATGTCATAGAGGGCCTCGTTGTCAATGCAGTAGGTCTCATCCGTGTTCTCCACCAGCTGGTGCACGGACAGGGTGGCGTTGTAGGGCTCTACCACCGTATCGGACACCTTGGGCGAGGGCACCACGCTGAAGGTGTTCATGATCCTGTCTGGGAACTCCTCGCGGATCTTGCTGATGAGCAGGGTGCCCATGCCCGAGCCGGTGCCACCGCCCAGAGAGTGGGTCAGCTGGAAGCCCTGCAGGCAGTCGCAGCTCTCCGCCTCCTTGCGCACCACGTCTAGGACCGCGTCCACCAGCTCGGCGCCCTCTGTGTAGTGGCCCTTGGCCCAGTTGTTGCCGGCTCCGGATTGGCCTGGAGAGGGGAGGGGAGGGGACGCACAGGTGATCTAGGGGAGACCCCACCCTCAACCCTGTCTCCCCGCCACCTGGAGGGCGCCTAGTAATTGAATAATAACAACAGTAGCAAAAATAATAATAAAAGGATCAGTAATTAATATGATGATAATGAACTGTTTTCTCTGCTTCCATCCTTGCACTTTTGCACCCAGCAGCCAGAAGGATCCTAGGAAGACCTAAATCCAGTCATGCCCCAGCTTAGCTCAAAAACCATCCCACAGCTCCCACCTTTGATTAAAAGCTCAAGTCCAGGCGGTGGCTCACGCCTGTAATCCTAGCACTCTGGGAGGCCAAGGCGGGAGGATCACTCGAGGTCAGGAGTTCAAGATCAGCCTGAGCAAGAGCGAGACCCCATCTCTACTAAAAAAATAGAAAGAAATTATCTGGACAACTAAAAATATGTAGAAAAAATTAGCTGAGCATGGTGACACATGCCTGTAGTCCCAGCTATTTGGGAGGCTGAGGCAGAAGGATTGCTTAAGCCCAGGAGTTTGAGGTTGCTGTGAGCTAGGCTGATGCCATGGCACTCTAGCCAGGGCAAAAAAAAAAAAAAAAAAAAAAAGCCCAAGTCCTTTCTGAAACCCACCAGGCCCTGCATGACCTGCCCCATCCCCTCCCTGTCCCTCCCCTCCTCCCTCTCTCCCCCTCCTCTGCTCTGGTCACATGGGCCTCCTCGCTGGGCCTCCAACATGCCCGGTGTGGTCCTGCCCCTGGGACTTTGCATGGGCTGTGCCCTCTGCCTGGTGAGCTCTTCCCCCAGGCCTCCCCAAGCTCCCTCCCTCCCTCACCTTCAGGCCTTTGCTACCCCACATGAGGCTGTCCCTGGTCACCCTCTACACAGCTGCAACCCCTCCCATTTCTTTTCTTTTTTGGGGTGGGGGGGAGACAGAGTCTTGCTCTGTTGCCTGGGCTAGAGTGCAGTGGTGTCATCATAGCTCACTGCAACCTCAAAGTCCTGGGCTCAAGTGATCCTCCTGCCTCAGCCTCCCAAGTAGCTGGGACTACGGGCGTGCACCACCACACCTGGCTAGTTATTCTATTTTTGGTAGAGACGGGGTCTCGCTCTTGCTCAGGCTGGTCTTGTACTCCTGGCCTCAGGTGATCCTCCTACCTCGGCCTCCCAGAGTGCTGGGATCACGAGTGTGAGCCACTGAACTCAGCCTCCCTCCCATATCTTATTCCTCTTCCCTGCTTTATTTTCTTGAGGGCACTGACAAATCTATGTTTTTTTATTAATCATGTTTATTGCCTATAATCTTACAAGCCCCAGGATGACAAGGGTTAGTATTAGAAGATTGGGTGGTGATATCGTGAATATTTCTTCTAATCTCCTCCTCTGCCTGGATAAGTGAGGTTCCCACCCTCACCCCACAGCCTGTGCTCCCCGTGGCAACCACCAGGGGACACCCATGAGCACCTGAGTCAGGTCCTGTTGCTCCTCTCTGCCCACAGCCCTCCATGGCTCCCACCTTCCTCAGGGTCAAAGCCCAAGTCCTCCCCCTGGCCCACAAGGCCCTGCACCACCTGCCCTGTCCCCTCCCCACCCTCCCTTCCTCTCTCTGCTCCAGCCACATGGGCCTCCTCGCTGTGTCTCCAACACGCCAGGTGTGGTCCTGCCCCAGGACCTTTGCATGGGCTCTTCCCTCTGCCTGGGATGCTTTCTCCTTAGGTACTCACATGACTCTTCCCTCGCCTCCTTTAGGGTCTCTACTCCATGTCACCACCTCAGAGAAGCCATCTCTAACTGCCCCATCCTGGTCTGTAATGAACCCTCCTCCTCATTCTCAATCCCTTTACCTTGTTTTAGTTTCTGTGTAGCACCTGTTACTACTCAATCATACATACAAATTTTTCTACTTGTGCCTGGCTCCCCTACAGAACATAACCTCATGGAAAGTAAGGGCTTTGTCTCCATCACCACTGTATCTGGCATGCAGTAGGTGCTTTGGAGTTTGGAGTCCAGGAGGGGTGGACAAGACAAGCTGTGTGACTTTGGACAAGTGACTTCCCCTCTCTAATCTGTATGAAGTTTCCAAAAGAGAATAATGAATCTCAAAGACTGACTGCATGGAGCATCTCAGATGTGCCAAATGCGGGGCATGGCCTGTGTCTCTGACTCCTTTCCCCAACTCCCCAAAGCATGCACGGACTCTTCTTACTTCCATTTTACAGGTGAGAGGAAGGAGGCACAGAGAGGTTAGGTCACCCCCAGAAAGTCACACTGCAAGTGAGTGGGGCAGCCAGGAGCCAGGTGGTCTGGCTGCCCCACTGTCCCCCACCCACTTACCTCCCAGAGGCCATAGATCTCTTGGCCCAACTGTGAGTCCCCCACCCCTGGCCCCAGGGTTATCTTCGAATTCCTCATGCCCTTTGGCCAACCTCATTCCATACTTCCCCACCCCTTTCCCCCCAGGACCTATGATGGGCCACGCCCACACAGGTGCATCATTATCTTTTGGAACCTTCGTATAGATCAGAGAGGGGAAGTCACTTGTCCAAAGTCACACAGCTTGTCTTGTCAATCCTCCTAGACCCCAGACTCTAAGCCAGCAAGCTTGGAGCAGGAGAGTGGCTGGGACAGGGTGGAGTCTGGGGCTTGAGGCCAGCGTGTGTGTGTGTGTGTGTGTGTGTGTGTGTGCTTGGCAGGCCTGGCCCAGGAGAGCTTTCCCGGAAGGACTGTCACAGGGTGTGGACGCCCCACCACCTTCACATATGTCATTCCCATCTCTTGGCTCTGCAGTGCTGCTTGGCCAAGCCAAATTCTACTCACCTTTTAGGTTGCAGATGGTGACAATGATAATGAAAATGACACCAAATGCTTGTTTTCCCTCTCCGTGTGCCAGGCACTGTTCAGAATTACCCATATTCACAGCGTGAAGCCTCACGATCCTGAACAGTAGGCATTTTATAACCCCTGCTTTCGAGATGAGGGTTCTGAAGCACAGGATGGTTAAGGAACCCACCCAAAGTCACTCAGCTGACTCCATCATCAGCTGAGTTTTACTTCTTTAAAATTCTCTGTTGCCCGGCTCCTTCTACCAGGATGTGAGCTCCACTGGGGCTGTTTTGTTTTCCTCTGTATCCCCAGCTTCCGGAACAGGGCCTGGTATGCAGTAGGTGCTCACTATTTGCTGCATGTATGAAGTGGAAGGGGTGGGAGTCGCACCCAGGCAGTCTGCCGTCCATTCAGACTGTTGAATTAAAATGCCACCTCCTCCAGGAAGCCTTCCCTGAAGCTCCCTCTGTACCTTTCAGATTCCCTGCTGCTCCCCAGGGCTCCCATGGTGGCCTGGGTGTCCCGCATCAGGGCCCTCTGACGGTGCTGACTCTGCAGGTGCTAGGTAGAGGGTTTTCATCAAGCATTTGGAAGCATAAGGCGCAAGGAGGCTTCTCTGTCTGTGCTCCTTGGTGGGGACTTACCAAACACAAAGTTGTCAGGCCGGAAGATCTGGCCAAAGGGGCCTGAGCGCACTGAGTCCATGGTGCCGGGTTCCAGGTCCACCAGGACAGCTCTGGGGACATAATTTCCTCCTTCAGGGAGACAGATGGAGGGCAGTTCTGGTGAGCGCCAGGACCCCGCAGGCAGGCACCTGGGAGCATCTTGCCCCCTGCACCCCCAGGCGGAACATGCTCCCTGCCACCCCCAAGGCGGGAGGTACCCCCTTCGCCCTACCTGTGGCCTCGTTGTAGTACACATTGATTCTCTCCAGCTGCAGGTCACTGTCCCCATGGTAGGTGCCGGTGGGGTCGATGCCATGTTCGTCGCTGATCACCTCCCAAAACTGCAGGGGGGTGGTGGGAAGGATTGAGAGACCCGGAGCAGGTGGCCAGGCCGGGTACCTCCCCGGAGCCCCGCTGAAGCCCCTCCCTGGTGGCCTCCCTCCCCCAGCAAGGTGAGGGGGGGACTTAGAGGCAGGGTGGTGCTGACACGATGAGGCAGCAAGAAGGCAGCGGTGGGGGCGGGGTGCCGCGGAGTCAGCACCCCTTCGCAGCCGGCCAGTGCCAGCGAACCCCGGCTGCAGCCCGCGGTGGGGGGATGGGCGGGGTCTCTTTGTGCGCCTGGAGGGGACAGTCGTCCAGCTGTGAGGCCAGCTGTGGCAAGCGCACAGAGGCCGGGTCCCGCTCCTATAGGCCTCTTTGTTCCCGGCTTGGCCCTGTCCGCGGCGACCCCTCCCCCACCGTCCCTGGGGTGCTGGCCTCCTGGGGACCCTGTCCCCCAAAGACCCCAGCTCCGGGGACCCCGCTCTGAGCCTCTCGGCCACCACGGCCGCCTCCTGCCGGGGCCCGGTGGCCCCGCTCCCCGTGCACCTTGGCCCCGATCTGGTTGCCGCACTGGCCGGCCTGCAGGTGCACGATCTCCCGCATGGCGGTGGCGCTGCTGGCGGACGCGGCGGTGGTAGCGCGGGCGCTGGGAGCTGCGGCGGCGGCGCGGGCTGTGGATGCGGCGGCGGCGGCGGCGGCAGCGGCGCTGGGCTGGCGGCGGAGCACGGTCCCTGCGCCCCCGGGGAGCGTCTATATGGGCGGGTGGGGCTCGCGTCACGGCTGGTCACCGGCCCGCTCCGCCCCCTGGTCCCTCCCCGGGATGGAGAGTGCAGGGGTGGGGGTGGCGGGGATGCAGGGATCTCCCTCCGCAGCGGCCTGCGGGATCTGAGTGAGGGGCACTGGCAGGGACGCTCTGGGGCTGCGTGTGCCCCCACCCCTGCCGCAGAAGGGTGGGAGGAGGCCCCTCGGGCGCCGTCAGTGCCACCTCCCCTCACCCCTCCCCGCCCCCAGCCGGACCTGGCCACTCGGAGCAATTGAGCAGGGGAAGGAGGAGGGCTTGGTAAACAAGGAGCTGGGAAGTCCACCCCTCCCCCGTGCAGGCCCTGCCTCAGTTTCTCTGCCCGCAGCCCCGCTCCCCATTGGCCAGAACGCTTGCATTAACAGGGAGGGCTCCTGGGTGGGGAGCGATCTGGATTGGGAGTGGCGGTTGGTTCCTGGAGGGCTCGTCGCGAAGCCCGGATTTTCCTTTTGTGTTTGGTGGGGTATGCTGGTGGAAGCCAGTGGGGAGCTGCGGTTCCCCTGGACACCTCTGTTGGGCTTTGCACCTGTTTGTTGCAGGTGGGGTCACCCCTAGCCTGGCCTGGGTAAGATTTGGAGCTGGCTTACACACTGGGGGGGATAGTGAGCTCTGGGGGAGGGATTGCCTTGTTCTCCCTCTCTACTCCCATATTATAATTTATTATAATTAATTTATAATTAATACAAACAGTCTCCCCTGCCTCTGCATTTCTCATTAGCTCTGTGCACGGGCTGGTTCTCTCTCTGCCTGAATTTCCTCATTTGCAAGAGGGGTAATGAAGAATGCCTTCCCTCCAGGGCTGCTAGGAGGGTACCATGACGGAATGGCTTCAGGTCACCCTTACACAGAGGGTGACAACACATTGTATCTATTGTGATTATAATTATTATCAGGGGCTGGCTGGACTTTCAGTGCTGACCCTCCAGTGAAGGCCAGAGCTCCCGGGGCCACCTTCCGGGGGGGCTGCCTCCAGGCCTGCCCTGCCCTCCCAGGAAGCCTCCTCCTCACTCGGCCTTGGTGCACCCACTTAAGGACTTGGGTGTATAGTGGGTTGGGCGTGGGGTAAGCCATGTTGGCCATGCGATTTGGCCCTCACACTGGCCAAAGGCCACTAATTTTGACCAGTGGTTCTCAATGGGGCTGGGGGGTGCTTTTGCCCTCCCCCCAGAGGACACTTGGCAATGTCTGGAGGCATTCTGGGTTGTCACACACCCATGGGTGTGTGTGTGCCTGCAGGAGAGCTACTGGCATTTAGTGGGAGGCCAGGGAAGCTGCTCATTGCCCCATACAGTGCACAGGACCCCCCCACCAGAGAATGATCCAGCCCCGAAAGTCAACAGGGCTGAGGCTGAGAAACCCTGCGTTAATTATTTGGGCAAAAATTTGAGTTAGATCTCCAGGTCACACTAGACTCCAGAATGAATTCCAGATGGGCTGGACTGCATATGGGTTAGAACAGCTCGATCTCCAGCCACTGTGATTTCATCTCTCCCTCCCCACTCAGTTTGTGTATTTATGTATGCATCCCCCTCCCCAGCAAACCGCTTTTTATTTACTTGCATAATATAGCTCCCACAGGAAACCAATCTAGCTTAGCACTCTTTATGGCCCCAGTATAATCTCAAAGATATTGTAGGGTTTCACTGATCCACACCTAACATTGCCTGAAAAACACCTGTTATTGTTTCATGTGTCTATGAAAGTCTACGGATTCTCCCACCTCTAAAAGCAGTGATGTTTGCCAAAATCGGCATTTTTGCTTTCCTGAGACATAGGCAATGTCTGGTAGTAAAAAGGGCATAAAGATTTGACATTCCCAGTGTTGCATGAAGACTAAAGAGCGATTTCATCGTTCTGCTTTGCAATGTAGTTTCCAGAAACCAACGGAGATAAAAAGCAGTAAATAACTATGTTAAGATTTTACTGACTCCTAAAAACCTGGGAGTTAGATTTAAGAATTTATCATGATTTACAAGTGTCATTTAAAAAGGAATCAGTTCGTTAAACCATGTACAAATAATATGCAAAAAAAGTCTGCAAAACAAAACCTAAAACAGACTTTAAACATGTTGAAGAAGAGAGAGTATCTAGAACTGTGGATCTTCCAGATATTTCATTATTATAGCACGGCAGCAACTAGTCCTTAACTTCGGTTGGAGTAAGCCTCCTAAATCCTGCTGAGTACAGATTCCAACCCTCTGTTATCTTCCACCATTTTCTCTTGAAACCTTTCCTTTAGGATTAAGATAGCTGTATTGAAAGTCATCTACAAGTTGTATCTTTCCTCAAGGAAAGTTTTCCCATTCACATCATTCTTTCCAAGCAATGCAAACTCCTGATGGATCTCATGGAAATAAATACTGTCATCTCTCATTCCAACCTGAAATAAGTAAAGTGTAAATTGACCAATACCACCTGGCTGGGTGTATTCTCGCATCCTGGGGTGGCTCTCTATACTGACTGAGATGTGGGGAACGGGTGCTTGGTAAACAAGATACTATTGCTGAGTTGGATTTCTTTCTTTCTTTCTTTCTTTTCTTTTTTTTTTTAGACAGTGTCTCACTCTGTCGCCCAGGCTAGAGTGCCATGGTGTCAGCCTAGCTCACAGCAACCTCAATGGGCTCAAGCAATCATGCTGCCTCAGCCTCCCAAATAGCTGGGACTACAGGTGCCACCACCACACCTGGCTAATTTTTCTATTTTTTGTAGGGACGGAGTCTCACTATGTTGCCCCGGCTGGTCTTGAACTCCTGGGCTCAAGCGATCCTCCTGCCTCAGCTGGGACTACAGGCATGCACCACCATGCTTGCCTATTTTTTTTCTATTTTTAGTAGAGATGGGATCTCACTCTTGCTCAGGCTGGCTGACTTAGATTTCAAGCCTTGTGTGCAAACTTTCTGTAATATGGTCCTTATATACCAAACCTATATGCTTGGTGATTGGTTCTACTTTGTGTACGCTTTGCTCATCCTACAGAAGAGATTTCCGTTTCTCCTCAGTTGCAATTATCACACTGTTTGCAGGTTTAATTACCATTGAAGGGGGGGGCCTCCAGCTACAGCAGCCAAAGCATATTCGGTCTGAACAAGTTTACCAGATGGGCTGAAACTGCTCAATCCACCATCATTTCCTGAAGAGCCCTCAGTGTGTGTATTTAAATGTGTGTGGGGTCCTAGGACTTCAGGAGGTCAGATAATAGTGGAATGCAGAGTCCCTTGAGGGTTGCTAAACTTCCTCAACCAAGAAATTCTCAAGCAAGGGAGGTTCTGTTCCCCCACACCCCTAGAGGATGCCTACTGATGTCTGGAGACATTTTTGTTCATTACAATTTGATGGGTTCTCAGGGCATCTCATGGGTGGAGGCCAGGGAGCACCCACAGATGCCACTCAACATTCTACAATGTACAGGAGGGCTCCCATAGCAAAGAATTTTCCAACCCCAAATGTCAATGTCAGTAGTGTGAGGAGGAGTGACTCCGATTTATACTTTTGAGGTTATCACCCAAAGTGGTGTTACAAGTGATCATAGAGACACACTGTGTCCAAGCGAAACAGGAAGTCCGCCAACCCATGTGGTTGTAGATCAAGAATTTGTAAACCCTGTGTTGGCAATTCTTAATTTCTTTAATATATCAACAGTCATTAAGAAAGAATAAAAAAGGAAGTGGCCCTGCTGGGAGGGGGCTGACTGAGGATATAAACTCGGTCCCAGAAAAATGGGGTTTCCTATGTCGACCCACCAGGGCAGGGATGAACTGGATGTGGACTCAGCCCCAGACACAGTTCCCTGGGAACTACATGGTCTGCGGGGACCTCTACTTTTTTCTGTCTCAGGGCATCCCTTGGGCTCACTGATGGCCCTTAGGAAATGAATCTAGAGGAAGGACAAGGGGGAAGTGAGTGGAGAGGGGAGAGGCGGCCTTTTTGTATTCAGAGCTTTTGGGACCCGGTATTGCCCCAATTGTAGAAAAGTTGGTTATATAGAATGCCTATGGGGACAAAGAAGAGAGGGGTTCAGGGTGGGTGATGTTACCCACACCCCTCCCCAGCCTGGGCTTCTCCTGGGCTCCAATCCCGGAAGGTCAGGAGAGCTAGCTGTGCCCGTGGCTCCGAGGCAAGCACAGTCACCTTGGTACCCAGGCGTCCCACACAACACCTACCACCCAAAAGGCCATCAAGGCGCCTTGCAGGAATCCAATGACCACGTCGTAGGGGTGGTGCCAATAGTCCACGGTCTGGATGTAGCCAGTGACCAGAGCCAGTGATAAGAGGAGGAACTGGAAGGTTGGCCGTAAGAACCTGGTCTTCTGTCCCCAGGGGTGCACCTGCACATAAAGCTGGGGAACAGTGGGAGGGTGGGCAGTACCTTGAAGACCAGGAGCCCATATCTACAGGGACCACATTTTTGCAGCCACCTGTGCAGCAAGACATTCTACCCTGCCAGTTTTGTATGACAATGGAATTCACCATGTAAGGCGGGTTATTGGTTGTGGCCCCCGAAACCATCAGTGTAAAAAAGTTTTACCCTATTAACTAGCCAGTGTTGGGAGGACTGTTAGATATTGAATGGAGGATTTGACAAGCAGTCAACTGACACCGTATAGGTTGGCCCGATACTGTGGCCCAATACTCCCACCTCCTGCAAGCATTGGATCTCCAATCAAACCGGGCCAACCTCATCAAGGAATCCTGCAAAAGTTGAGGCTGGGCTCCTGATTTTGATATGGAAAACGGAAAACAAAAAATTCTCGTTTTTAAACATCAGGTTAATCTACTTCCTTGATAGAGCAGCAAGAACGAGAAAGTGGCTGTTGTATGTTTCAGGGAGAAACCAGGCAGCACCTCCACGAGGTGAGGGAATTCCCAGACACCCAGAACATTCTGCTCACAAAGCTGACCACCCTTTCTGAGGTCCACAAAACTAGGGGAAGGCCTGTTCCTAGCTGTGTGTGATCTGTCTGCCATCCAGGGCAGGGGTGAGCCTCGAGGCACTGCTGACGTGTGCCCCAGCCCCCAATCCTCCCAGGGGGTGGGGATAGAGGACAGAGGGAGTCCACTTTGCCTATTATTAATAAGAATTGTGATGCTTAGACCAGATCTATGGCCAGATCCTGTTCTAAGCACTTAATGTGCATCAGCTTGTTTATATTTTAACTTGTGAAACCACAACTAGGAAGCAGGTGCTGTCGGCATGTCCATTTCACGGATGAGGAAATGGATGCCCAAGGACATTGCGTATCTCACCCAAGCGTCACACACTGCTGAGGCTGGGAACAGAGCCAAAAGAGCCCTGCATTCTGGGTGCAAAGCCCTTACTCTTTGTCACTATGGGAAGCTGTATCTACTTTGTTACTTTTTTTTTTTTTTTAAGAGAGAGAGAAAAGGGCTTGCAGTCCAGTGGGTTGTCTTTCAAGAAGAAAATATTGCTAGAGTTGAGTCAGCTGTGTGACTGTCACGTGCCCTGTGGCCTCGGCCTCTGTCTGTGTCATAAGTCTGCCCACCATGGTGCCTGGTGCTCTGGGCTGGCTCCGATGGGTGCAATCAGCTTCCAGCACCCGAATCTATGCTCTCTTTGTGTGCTGGGCCCCTGGATCACTGGCTGCTTCCCAAAGGTCCTTCCCGCCTCCTCTCCCTGGCCACTCCTTCCACCTTCGCCTCAGCTGGGTCTGCTTTTCTTTCCCCCAGCCCTGGTGGAGACCCAGCCCTGCACGGGCCCTCTCCAGCTGCAGTTGGGGAAAGACAGAACTTTCTGGAAGTCACTGTTCCAGGACAGGGAAGCTGAATGAGCCTTAAGAGAAGCCGTCCCAACTCCAGGGGGCACACACACAAGCTCTGTGGAAGCCGTGCCTGGCACTGCTGGTGCCCAGTATGGGAGGAGGGTGGGAGGGGACAATGGAGTGTTCTCTGGCTTTGCTGGGTGTGTGGCCTGCCTCACCCCGACACTCACCACCAGATAAACCATGCAGTACATCCCGACGGATGCTTGCTCAGAGTAGAAGGATCTCCTGGGAGGAGGGCTGAGATCAGCAGGGAGCTGGGCTAGGTAGGGGATATTTCCTGAGAGTCCCCTCCCTGTCCACCCACTTGCCTGGCATTGAGGACATCCTCTGGGTGCCCAGTGCAGGTGTAGTTGGTGATGTAGCCACTCTCACAGTTGAAGGACGCTGGGTCTGGCAGGCACACAGCCAGGAAGTGGGGCCGCAGGCGTCCAGTGGTCATCTTGGCGATGCTGGCCAGGGAGAAGCTGGCCATGCTGCCAAAGATGAAGGTGACCAGCTGCTTGTAGACCATGACCACGTAGGTGCTGCCCAATAGGGCCCGAGGGCTCAGCCGGAGGGTCTGGATGTGGATCATCTCTCCCAGGCTGATCTGCAGGGCCGCATGGGGAGGGGAGGGTGGCACGGGCTGGAGGTGGGGCATAAATCACTGCTGGGGCAGGGGGGACAATAGAGTGGGAGATCCTCAATGCTGTGTGTCAGCTCACATGTCCCCTCTTCATATGGAAAAGGACCGGGTGTAGTTTTCCACTAAACCCCCCAGAAAGGTGGGGCTTCTCATTTCACCACACACGAAAATGGGAGACTTTGCCCACCCCTGTGCCTGAACTGGGCAGGATTTCCTCCTTCACTAGGGCAAGGGACATAGCTTCCCCTTACACCAAGAAAAGGGGGTGGGTCATCTCCCTAATTTAGGTCACACATGGGCAGGAATCTTATACCTGAAAGGGGTGGGACTTCCTGTTACACCAGGAAAAGGGGTGGGCCTTCTCCCTATTTTATGTCAGATATAGGCAGGATTTTCTGTCCCGTATCTGAAAGGGGCGGGACTTCCTGTTACAACAGGAAAAGGGGTGGGGCTTCCCCTATTTCAGGACAGACACAGGCCGGATTTCCTGACCCATATCCACAAGGGACGGGACTTCCTTTTACACCAGGAAGAGAGGATAGATTTCCTCCCAAGTGCCTGAAAACGGTGGGACTTCCTTTTTCACCACCAGGAGAAAGAGATGGGACATTTCCCCCATGTTTGAAAGTGGGGGCGGTTTCCTTACTCCCCAGAAAAAGGGGTCTGGACTGCTGTCTGCTTTATGCATATTAGCGATGGGGGTTTCCTGTCTGCTAGGGGAAGGGGGCTGAGCTTCCTCCTGCTCCACGCCTAAGGTAGAGAGGCCGGTGTTTCTTCTGTCCTATGTCAACAAGGGGTGAGCTTACCTTTTCCTCAAGGAAAGGTTTTTCTTCTGTGCCATCAAGCAGTGAGAGTTCCCATTTCATTAGGATAAGGGGTGGGACTTCCTCCTGCTTCAGGGCAGTGCTTCCCACTTTTCCAGGAAAAGGGTGAAGCTTGATGTGTGGCATGTCACCACCACACTGGGTGCAGGTGGCTAGCCCCTTACCGTGAAGACGGAGATTAAGAAGCCTATGGTGATGAGTGCTGAGTCCTCGATGACGTAGTGGGACACCTGCGGGTATCTTATGGTGCTGTCATTACAAAAGAAGCCTTGGAAGTGGGGTGCCACCAAACCATTCTCACTCAGCAGGGTGGGAACCGCTGACTGCAAGGGGCAGAGAAGACCCTACTCATGGTCGAGTAACCTGAGACCTACTCTCCTTAAACCTTCTGGCCAGTCTGTCCTCCCTGAGTCTCCACAGCCTGGACAAGGTGGGAAGGCAGGAAGGCTGTGCAGGGAGGATGGTCTGGCCAGAAGGTCAGAGGAGGAGAGAGCCCCAGGAACCCATCCATGGATGGGACCCTCTCATCCCCGCTGTAGTCAGCACCCTCTTCCTGTTGTGTGAGATGGTGGGTTGTGTGGGGGGCTGGGAGGATGGGTAGATGTGGCATTTGTGGGTCTTAGAATCAGGTGGGTAAGGGGCTCAGGATAATGAGGGGACAAGGGTGGGAGAACTCACTTTTTCTGTATGTGTGTCCTGATGTATGAACGAATGTGTGTATGGTTGTGGCTCTGCATATCTGTGCATCTGTGAGTGTCTGTGTGTTCGTGCTTATAGATATCTATGTCATCCATAACATGAGCATGTTTTTTGTGAATCTGTGGATGTGTACTCTCTGGTGTATGTGTCTTTCTATGTAGCTGTGAGTCAGTCTGTGGCCATGAAAGTGTGTCTTTCTCGGTGTGTGCAAGTCTCTGTGTCTTTGTGTGTATGGGATTCTGTGTGTCTATGGAAGTGTGTGTGTGTGTGTGTGTTTGTCCTGGTATATGCACCTGCGTGCTTGATGATGTGCATGAATTCAGATGTGTGTCCACATCTCATGCATCATGCTTAGGTGTGGTGTGAATACGTGTTTGGGGTATGTGTGCTTCTCTGTGTGATCTGGGAATGGTGTGTGTGTGTATGAGGTTGTGCATGTATGTCCATGAACATGTAGGTTTTGCTGATATATGTGTATGGCTGTGTTTGGGATCTGTGCATTTGTTTATGCCTATAGCTGTGGCTCTGTAGCTGACTGGGATGGGGCCCCTACCTCCTGACACAGCCAGACATGGGAGGGGGCTGTCTCTAGCAGGTACCAAGCTCTCTGTCAGCCCCACCCACCCCAAAGGCCTCCCACCAGGCCTTTCACCCCTCTCTTGACTCTGCTGTTTCTGTGCCCTCTGTAGTCTGGCAGAACCAAGTGGCTGGAACCCAGCCTCCCACAGCTCCTAATTCCCTTCCTGGGCTTGGAGGGGCAAAGGTAGCTTGGCCTCCCCTCTCTAGAGAGGGAGCTTTGGTCCCTGGGTCTGCCCATTGGGGAGTTAGGAGGAGCTGGCATCTAGATCTCAGGCAAGCACAGGCCACACAGATGCAAGATACACTCGCCTAGAATCTGACACACAGTTACACGATACAATCACACAGTCCAACCCAGACACACAGATTCAGATAGCCACACACACACAATGCAACAATATACACACAACCCATAGGCCCATATAGACTCAGACACATACCCAGATACACAAATACCATTGGATCCACTCCCAATCCAGATGTCTGCATAGATACAGGCTCCTGTAGACCAAGTACAAGCATAGGAGTCACCCAGTCACACAGGATAAACATCACACCTCCCCTAAGCCAAAACAACACGTAGCCAGGGAGCAACACACAGAGACCCAGTGAGACACACACACACACTGGATCAGATACATACAGATACACCTTGCAACCACACCCAGTATGAGTCACCAGCCCCCCAGTCAAGCGACCCTCAGATAAAGACACACAGAGTCCAACAAGGCCCCTTGAATTCCAGGATTGGGGTGCTCAAGGCTGGTGGGGAGGAGGCTCACCCAGCATCAGACAGAACATGTCCAGAGCCACCAACATCTTGGTGTCCCAGAGATCCACAGAGAGGCCAGTGGTGATGTCCTGCGTGGGACGGCAGGCCATGTGCTCTGCTGCAGGACCACCAGCTTGGGTGGGGCCGTGACCACGTGTTGTGAGGATTTTATCAGCTGCGGGGGTGGGGGGCAGGAGACGGACGATGGGGTGGGTATGTCTACCAGACTGGGATTAGAGTTCGCGAGCCAGCGAGGCCGCAGGGCGGGGGAAGCTGGCAGGGATGGTGAAGACCCCCATGGGCAGATCAGGGCTGGGGAAACTGAGGCCCCTGTAGCTTCGTTAGCCAGTTACTACACAGCCACCGCCCCACGCCAGGGGCGCGGCAGCTCTGGGATGAGGTCTTGACGGGTGTGGATGTGTGGATGAGACCTGGAAGAAGGTAGGGCACAATAAAAGGGGCAGGGCCTAAAGGGATAAGGCAAAGGGTCACAGACCCTCAGGCTGAGGAGTGGGCAGGGCCTAGGAGGGGGATGGCCGGAGAGTAGGCGGGACCTGGGGAGAATGACAGAGAAGTGGGAGGGGCTGAGGAGTGGGCAGGGCCTGGGAGGCAGATAGATGGCTGGGTAGTGGGCGGGGCCTGGGGAGAATGACGGGGAAGTGGGAGGGACTGAGGAGAAGACAGGACTTGAGGGTGAGTGGGCGGGGCCTAAGGAGAATGACAGGGGAGTGTGCAGGGCCTGGAAAGGGGAGATGGCAGTGTGAGTGGGCGGGGCCTAGGGAAAATGGCAGGCATGTGGGAGGGCCTGGGAAGGGGAGGCTGGGGGAGTGGGCGGGGCCTAGGGAGAATGACAGGGAAGTAGGAGGGTCTGGGCGGGGGGATGGCTGGGGGAGTGGGCGGGGCCTAGGGAGAATGGGAGAATGGCAGGGAAGTGGGCTGGGGCTGGGAGATTTGGGGTCACCCTGGAACGAAGGTCTCACCTTTCTCCGGGGCCCGTGGGCCGAGGCCGTGTCTGTGTCGCTGGTCATCCTGGCTGAGCACTGGGCATTCCAGGTCTTGAGCGATTTCTTGGCGGTCACTTTCAGGCTGAGAGCCAGGCCGGCAGGCAGGGGCTCTGTCCAATGGCCGCCCTGCTCCTACCCCGGCCGCGCCTCATTGGCCGGACGCGGCCCAATGGGAACCGCTGCAGGGGTGGTCGCGGTCCCGGGCCGCGCCAGGGCCAGGAGGTTGCGGTGGGCGGGGGTCTGGCCGATGGTCTCCGCTCCAGCGTCCAGGGTCCTGCCCGACCCGGCTCCGGCCGCCGCTGCCTCCGCGCTTTTTCCTGTCCCGGCTCTGCGCCGATGCTCCGTGACCCCGAGCAAACTGGCCGGCCTGGCCCCGGGCGCCTCTTCCGCTCAGCCCCGAGCCGAGGCTCCGGGTCCACCAGGGGGCGCCCGCCGTCCGCGCCGGCTGTCGCTGCAGGGAAGGGTCCTCACGGGGACCGGGCTCAGCAGGCCGAGGACCGCGGGTCCCCAGAGGCAGGGGCCTGGGTCTCCTCTGGGGGTGGATCTTGGGTGTCTTAGGGTTGGACCTGAGTCTCCTCTGGGGGTGGATCTTGGGTGATCTTAGAGTTGGACCTGGGTCTCCTCTGGGGGTGGATCTTGGGTGTCTTAGGGTTGGACCTGAGTCTCCTCTGGGGGTGGATCTTGGGTGATCTTAGAGTTGGACCTGGGTCTCCTCTGGGGGTGGATCTTGGGTGGTCTTCGGGTCGGACCTGGATCTCCTCTTGAGAGGGTGGTGGGTCTTGGGTGGTCTTACAGTTGGACCTGGATCTCCTCTTGTGGGGGCTGGATCTTAGGTGGTCTTAGGGTTTCACATGGTTCTCCTCTGAAGGAGGATCTTGGGTTTTCTTACGTGGGTGTCCTTTCTTCCAAACAGCTCTGGGTGGGTCCTGGGTTCCTTTGATGGTGCTGTCTTTTGTGTTCTGGTTTCAGGTGCCTCTGCGCATCTCTTAATTAAGTTGGACTCGTGTGCCTTTGGCGGTCTCCGGGTGTCTGATACTGAGGGTGTCTCACTGCATATCTCAGAGTCCTTGAGTCTCCTTGAGGCTGTTTATGTGTTAGTGAGCACGTGTGACCATGGTCCTCCTTGTGTCACCTGGGCCTGGGGGTGTGACATGGTCTCTGTTGTCTCCGTTGTGATTGTATGTGTCTGTGACTGTGTGTCTGTCTCCAGGTGTCTGTATCAGTGCGAGTGATTTTGTGTGTGCCTGAATTGTGTGTCTCTGTGTCTACCTATGTGTGTGGTTGTGTACACCCTTAATGTGTGTCCTTGTGTATGTCTGTGGCTAGCTGGGGTTCCTGCCCCGTATATCTGTGATTGTGTCCCTGGGCGTCTGTCTCAGGGTGTAACTGTGTGTATGCCTGTGTGGTGCATCTCCACGTCTGTCTTTGATATGTGTGTGATCGTGTGTCTGTGATGGTGTGTTCTGTTCTCGGTATGCCTGAAGGTATGCCCTGAATGTATGTCCACTGTGTCCTCTGTGTGTGTCTGTGGCTAGCTTTGGTGGCCACCCTTGTGTATGTGTGGTTTTGTTTCTGGGTATGTATGTGTGTGATTATGTGTATGTCTGCACTGTGTGTCTGCGTGTGTGTCTTGGTTTGTGTGATTGTATGTGTCCTGAGGGGGATGTCTTATTGTGTCTGGTGGCTGCTTCCCCTGGAGAGTTGGAGAGTCCCTTCCAGGTAGCCGTTCTGCTGGGCTTCCCTTTCTGGGGCGGGCTGGCTTACTTCCCAGCAGGGTGAGTTGTCTCCTTGTGCCTTTTGAAGGGGTCCTGGGGCCTGCCTGGGTCTTCCCCACCCCTGGCTCCTCCACCCCTGTGTCCTCCCACTGGCCATAGCAGGGAAACACCATTTCCTGTCTTTGATGTCACTGGTGTTAAATTTTCCCTTCTTTCCAACAGCTGTGGCCACTGGTTTCATTCTTCATGTGTGTACAGTTGACCACGATTTTGTGCTCAGTATTCAAAAAGCAAAACAAAGCGTTAGCAAAGCTAACCCACGGAAAATGCAAGCGGGCAAAATCACATACCGTAAAAGACCCACCACATCTTCTCACCCCTGAACCCCTCAGTTTTTGCATACCTTCCATAAATACTTTATACCAAGAGATCTCTGCTCTGAAACCAAACATGCATTCTGTACACAGCAGCCTGTACTTTGCTTTGTTTTCTTAGCCCTTGGAGATCTCTATCGAGAGATGAGTCAACCACCTCCACTGCCTGACTGTCTAAACAATTTTCCTTCCAGTGACTGTTGAGGTCATTTCCACTTTGAACAATGTTGCACCAGACGTCCACACCTGTCTGCCTTTTGCTTAGATGTGGGCACTAGTTTCTGGACCCCGGTGGTTCATTTGCAAGATCCACCCTTGTTCACGGAGTCCCACGGAGTCAGCCGTCACATGGAGACACCGGACTCTCAACTCACCGACAGCAATCATGGCAAACCCTACTGAGCACCTGCTGTATGCCAGGCACTGTCTTGGCTCCCTGATTGTGGATAACAACCCTATGGTCACCGGTGTTAGTCTCACTTCACATACAGGGAAACTGAGGCACAGAGCGGTAGAGGGATTTTCTCAAGATCACACAGCTAGGAAGAGGCAGAGCTGGGCTCTCAAGCGAAGCAGTGTGGATCCTGTGCTATGCTATGTTCCTCAGCCGGAAACATCTGCCAAGGACATGGCATTGCACTGGAAACCCACAATCCCAGACTATTGGGGTATGTACCCCAACTCCTCGAAGCTTAATCACTTTGCACAAACATACCTTGCAACCCTTACACAGTACCCCAGGTGCACACACGCAGGTGCCAGGTCTGTGTTTTCCTGGCTTACCCAAGGCCAAGGAGACCCAGACCCAGCCGTACCGGGGACTTGACTAATTTGGACGATGTAATTCCCCTCCTTGTGTCTCTTTTAGAAGATATCCTCCCCTGGCCCAAGACCAACCTCACCCCTTTCTTTCCTTCCCTCTTTGCTTCTTTTCTGCCTTCTCTCACCATTTGGTCTCTTGCTGTCGCACTCACCATGCCAGTTACTCAGCAAACACCACTAATATGCTCTGTCCTGGGGGAAACAGGCTTCAGGCCAGGAAAAAGTTGTCGCTCTGCCCCCATGGGCAGAGGCTGGGGAACATGTTGCAGGGCCTCTGAAAGAAGGAGATTATTTTTTTGCTAGGAAAAAAGAATCAAGGCATACTTCCTTGGGGAGGTGCCCGTTCACTTGCTCTCAGAGGCAGAAGAGGGGCTCCCCAGACAGAGACCGGGGTGCTGTCCTCACCAACCACTTCCTGCCCAATCCCTCCCTTGGGTCTGGTGATAGCGAACCCTTTCCCCTGTAGCTGAGGAACACTAGGGCCCACGCTGGCTTCAGGGAGACCGCTGAGCACAGAGGTGCGACTCCACTGAACGTGAGGTGCTAAGAGGTTGACGGTGACGCTGAGTGCTCCACAGTGGGCAGGGCTGTCTGGCTCAGATGTCCCAACCACAGCACGTCATGGTCCTCCCTGACTGTGGCCTGAGCCTTTCCCAGGCTGGGAGGCTTTCTTTCCCCTCCCTGGTGGGCACATACAAGACTCTGCCAAGCCCTCCAGCATAGAGGGGAGTTCAGAGCAGTCACTGTGAGACCTTGGCCAAAGGACTTTATGTTTTGGAGTACTAGTTTCTGTGCCCACATATGAGGGATGATGACATACCATAGCTGTAGAGAGGGTTCAGTCGTCACAGTAACAACAAGTCAGTATTGAGCATTTACTATGTGCGTGGCACTGTGCTCACAGCAAGCTCTCGACCACTCTTTGGGATCTACTATTATTCCCATTTAGCACATGTGGGAAGTGACTTGAATCAGAGAGGTGAAGCAGATTGCCCAAGATTACACAGCAAGCAGTCTGAAGAGCTGGAATTCAAGACTCTAGCACAGAAGCAGCAAACTTTTTTTTTTTTTTTTTTCCAAAAAGGACCAGACAGTATTTACTTGGGCTTTGTGGGCTAGCTAATCTCTTTTTTTATTTTTTAAAAATTTTAAATTTTCATTATTATTTTTTTAGAGATGGGGTCTGGCTCTTTTGCCCAGGCTGGAGTGCAGTGGCATCAGAGCTCACTGCAGCCTTGAACTCTTGGGATCCAGCGAACCTCCTGCCTCAGCCTCACGAGTAACTGGGACTACAGGTATGGGCCACCATGCCCAGCTAATTAAAATAATTTTTTTGGTAGCAATGGAGTCTCCCTATGTTGTCCGGGCTGGTCTCTAACTCCTGGGCTCAAACCATCCTCCCATCTCGGCCTTCCGGAGTGCTGGGATTACAGGCGTGATGGCTCCTGGCACTATGTGGCTAGCTGGTCTCTTGTCGAAACTACTCAACTCTGTCATGGGAGCTGGAAAGCCACCATAGACAATAGGAAAATGAACAAGCATGTTGTGTGCCAATAAAACTTCATTTATGGATACTGAAATGTGAATTTCAAATTACTTGCACATGTCATGAAATATTCCTCTTTGACTTTTTCCTAAAAACAAAAATAAACAAAAGAAAAATCCTTAGTTTGTGGGCCAAATCTGGCTCAAAGACTGAAGTTTCTTGACCTTGGCTCTAGAACCTATGCCTTTTTTTTTTTTTTAGACAGAGTCTCGCTTTGTCACCCTGGGGAGAGCGCGGTGGCATCATCATAGCTCACTGCAACCTCCAACTCCTGGGCTCAAGCGATCCTCCTGCCTCAGGCTCCCGAGTAGCTGGGATTACAGGTGCAGCCACCACACCCAGCTAATTTTTCTATTTTTAGCACAGAGTCTGGCTCTTGGTTAGGCTGGTCTCGAACTCTTGACCTCAAGTGATCCTCCCACCTTGGCCTCCCTGGGTGCTAGGATTACAGACATGAGCTACTGCACCCAGTCAAGACCCTATGTTCTTAACCTTTAGGCGGTATATTTTTTTTGTTCATTCTTTCATTCCTTCGTTCCTTGTTCCTTCCATAAACATCATTGAGGCTTGTAAATTTCTAGGCAATGGAGGCGCAATAGGAACAAGGCAGATAAGGATGCCACTCGCAAGCTTGTGAGTTCATGGGGAAAACAATTGCAAGCAAATAAATAAATAAACGAACCAGGACATTTTGGGTTAGAACTTAGTAAAAAAAATCTGATGGGATGATGAAACCAGGGCCCGAGGGAGGGAAAGAGGGATGATTTCATTTGGGTTGTCTGAACAGAATGACCTCCAAATTCCTCTTTCTGTCATCTTGTTAGTTTAAATAATTAATTCTTGGCTGTGGCTTGCTGTGGGTGTAGGCCTTAATATTAACAATAAACAGATTGAGACCAGGCGTGGTGGCTCCCTCCCTGTAATGACAGCACATTGGGAGCCAAGGTGGGAGGATTGATTGAGCCCAGGAGTTGGAGGCTGCAGTGAGCTATGATTGCTCCACTGTGCTCCTGCCTGGGTGACAGAGTGAGACCCTGTCTCAAAACAAAACAAAATAAAACATAGGCCGGGTGAGGTGGCTCATGTCTATAATCCTAGCACTCTGGGAGGCTGAGGAGGGAGGATCCCTTGAGGCCAGGAGTTCGAGACCAGCCTGAGCAGGAGTGAGACTCCATCTCTAAAAAAATTAAAATGAAAATGAATAAAATAAATAAACAGATTGGCCAGTGGCCTGTGAGTTTCTTGGCAAGGTGATGGTATCATGAGAAACCCTTTTGGCATCAGTACCTTTAAATCTATCTTCCTGTTTGGCCAGGTTCCTAAGAGAGGGATCTTCTACCTTCTCATCTTCTGGTTGCTGGATGCTAGGGGAGGTGGCAAGGGCTGGGTGTGTCTCAATTTCAAAGTCACGTTCCAGATTTGATGACCACTCCTGTCTTCAGCACGGTTCCCCCCACCCTCAACTGCGTTCCTCTTTCCAGAAACACTGCCTTTTTTTTTTTTTTTTTTTTTTGAGACAGAGTCTCCCTCTGTTGCCTGGGCTAGAGTGCCGTGGCATCAGCCTAGCTCATAGCAACCTCAAACTCCTGGGCTCAAGTGATCCTCCTGCCTCAGCCTCCCGAGTAGCTGGGACTACAGGCATGTGCCACCATGCCCGGCTAATTTTTTCTGTATAGTTTTAATTGTCCATCTAATTTCTATTTTTTTTTTGAGACAGAGTCTCACTCTGTTGCCCAGGCTAGAGTGAGTGCCGTGGTGTTAGCCTAGCTCACAGCAACCTCAAACTCCTGAGCTCAAGCGATCCTCCTGTCTCAGCCTCCCGAGTAGCTGGGACTACAGGCATGTGCCACCATGCCCGGCTAATTTTTTCTATATATATTTTTAGCTGTCCATATAATTTCTTTCTATTTTTAGTAGAGATGGGGTCTCGCTCTTGCTCAGGCTGGTCTCGAACTCCTGAGCTCAAACGATCCGCCCACCTCGGCCTCCCAGAGTGCTAGGATTACAGGCGTGAGCCACCGCGCCCGGCCTATTTTTTTTTTTTAATAGAGATGGGGTCTCGCTCTTGCTCAGGCTGGTCTCGAACTCCTGAGCTCAAACGATCCTCCCGCCTCAGCCTCCCAGAGAGCTAGGATTACAGGCGTGAGCCACCGTGCCGGTCATCACTGCCATTTTAATTTCTCTTAAAAAAAAAAAAAAAAAAAAGGCGCTTCTCTGGCAGAGAGAAGAGTTGGTGTCTCTTTTGCAAATTTATCTACGGCCAACATGTATATTTTATTTTATTATTGTATTTTATTTTTTCTGACTCCCCTGAAGCTCAAACATGAACATTTGCATTTTAGCCACCATCCACCAAACTGTCAGGATTAGTGGAAGTCACCAATAACTAAGTCTTGAGGGTGGCGGAATTCTAGGGAAATGAACCTTTCCACTCTGCTAGTTTGCTTTTTTTTTTCTTTGGTTTACAAACAAACTGTCACTGCGGTGGGGTTTCAGGAGAGAACAGTGACAGTGAAAGCAGAGGCTAGTTCGATCCGTTACCTTGACGGGAAGGACAGTTTGAACGGAGAGTGTGAAAGGCGAGGTGTCTGCGGGCTGCAGGTCAGGCGAAAGAACGTTGCAGGCGGAGGGGTAGCAGCTGCATAGGAACCACCACATTGGCACGACGCTGTGGGTTCTCAAACTTGAGTGAGCATTGGAGTGCTCGGAGGGCTCCTTTAAGCGCTGATTTCTGGGCTCCTCCTCCCAGAGCTTCTGTGGATCTAGGTTGGGGTGCTAAAATTTGCATAGCTAACATGTTCCGGATGGCACGCCATCTGCTTGGGCCCCACGCTGGTATCATTATTGCTTTCTTGTAATTCCCCAGCAAGGCCCAATGCGGGATCCAATATAGGGCCGGCAGAACAAGATACTTGTTGAGTCAAAATTTCCCAGCATTTTATGGGCTGGTGACCCCTGCTGGCAGAGGGATGAATTGCCTGGTCCCCCACGTCCGTCTGCCATGGGGACAGTGAGGCTGCCCCAGCGGAAGGGGACTTGGCCAGTGTGGACCACAGCGGGTGTGGGCAGACCAGAACTTCAGTGCCATCCCAGGGCCATCTCCCTCTCAATCCAGGGGAGCTTCCTCTTTTGGGGCTAAGTTCTGTCGGCTTCTCAGCTAATCCTCCCACCTCCACCTCCACCTCATTTACGACAACAAATGGGAAATTGGAGTTTCCTGCATCTGGCTCAAGACTGTCCCTCTCCTGTCAGGGGAATTTCTCCAGTTGGACTCTCCAGCCTTCTGCTTGTGGGGTTCCAGGGGCTGGTGACGGGAAGCATTGGGTGGGCAGGTGGGGGGAAGGCCAGGGGAGGCCCAGGGGCCTGGGGAAGGTGCAGTGGAGGCGGGGCTGGGCATGACACTCGGGGGTCCATGTCGAGGTGTGTGGGGGGCAATGTGTGCTCCAAGAGTGAGAGTGGTGGAGGCCTGGCTGGACCCTGACCCCGCTGCGGAAGCCCCGGGGGAGTCTAAGCGGGCTTAGGGGCTACCAAGAAGGAGGAGAAAGAGACGAGGGGGACAGAGAGAATCAGACAGAGGGAGACAGAGACAGGGAGACACAGAGACAGAGACAGAGAGAAACAGAGAGAGACAGAGAAACACAAAGTGAGAGGCCGAGGGAGCTAGAGACATAGATAGGGAGAGACACAGAGACGCCGAAACAGTGACAGTCAGTGACTCACACAGAGAGAAACAGAGAAAGAGAAATAGAGAAATATAGACAGGTCAGAGGCAGAGAGAGACACAGAGAAGAGACAGAGATGTAGAGAGGGACAGACACAGGGAGAGTCAGAGACAAGGAGACAGAAGCAGAGATGGGCAGAGACACAATGTGGCCCGGAGATGGAGAGACCGCCTCCCTCCCCCTGCAGAGACAATAGGGACAGAGAAAGGCGCATGAGTCACCCGGAGCCACCCAGAGACTCGGAGCAAGAGAGGCAGAGAGAGATGACCAGGGCGGTGCAGGACGCAGGAGTGAGGCAGGGGAAAGAGGAACCGAGCAGAGCTTGGAAGGCCGCGAGTGGAAGCGAGCAGCCGGGGAAGGAGAAAGTGGAGTGGAGAGGAGAGGGGCGGGGCGCGCGTCGCCGGGATCCCCGCGGGCCGCCCCGGAAAGCCAGGCTTCCGGTATAAAAGCGCGGCGCGCGGGCCGGGGCAGCAGTCCCCTGTCGCCTGCCATGCACTCCAGCCCCGAGGCCGTCCCGGACCCCGAGACCCCCTGGCAGCCGGCGCCCTGCGCCCGACGAGGCGTCGTGGTGGGGCTCTTGGTCACTGGCGCCGTCGTCGTCGTCGCCGCCGCCGCCGCCGCCGCCGCCTTGGTCGTGGTCCGTTACTGGGCGGTGCAGGGGATCCCCGCCTCGGCCATCCCGGCGCCCACCCCAATACAGCGCGGGGGCCCCGAGTTGCCACCCGACGACCCGCAGCAGGTGAGGCGCGCCCTGATGCTGCCCCCAGGGGAGACCCCTGCTGCCCCTCTGGGACCCCTCCTCTATCCCGCACCCCTGGGGACACCTCTTCTGCACCCGGAGCAGGGGAAAGGAGACTCAACTGTCCCTCTCAGACCTGGAGGGCTCCCTTTCCCCGTCTAGCACTGAGGGGGCGCCCCTTTTCATCTCGCACCCCACTGTTTTTCTGTCTTTTCTTTTCTTTTTTTCCTTTTTTTGAGATAGAGTCTCACTCTGTTGCCTGGGCTAGTCTGCGGTGGCGTCAGCCTAGCTCACAGCAACCTCAAAGTCCTGGGCTCAAGCGATCCTCCTGCCTCAGCCTCCCGAGTAGCTGGGACTACAGGCACGGGCCACGATGCCCGGCTACTTTTTCTATTTTTAGTTGTTTGGCTAATTTCTTTCTATTTTTAGTAGAGATGGGGGGTCTCACTCTTGCTCAGGTTGGTCTCGAACTCCTAAGCTCAAATGCTCTTTCTGCCTCAGCCTCCCCGTAGCTGGGACTACTGGCACTCGCCATCATGCCCGGCTAATTTTTTATATTTTTAGTTATCTGGGTAATTTCTTTCTGTTTTTAGTAGAGATGGGGTTTCGCTCTTGCTCAGGCTGGTCTCAAACTCCTGACCTCAAGAGATCCTCCTGCCTCAGCCTTCCAGAGTGCTGGGATTGCGGGCGTGAGCCACCGTGCCCAGCACACCCCCGCTTTTGAGTCCCGATCTACAACCCTAGGCCCAGATGAGACCCTACAGTTCTCTGACCCCCGAGGGCTCTCCCTCTCCATCTTGCCCTGGGGGGGCCATCCCTTCTCATCCCGCACCCCCGCGAGCCCCCATCTGCACCCCTGGCCCCAGAGGGGAGGGAGCCCCTTCTCGGTGCCGACCTGAGGGGCAATTCTTCCTTATCTGGGACCACTGAGGTGACCCGCCCCCCCACTTCCTTTACTAACTCCCAGAGAGCCTCGTTTTTTTCTCCTGGACCCTTGGGGTATCCCCCCTTTCCCCTCCGAGACCTCTGGGGGATTGCCCCCCTCGGGTCCCCCTGTGGAAGGGGGCTGGAGGAAGAGGCATCTCTCCACTTTTCCCTCCGGAGTTCTTAGAGCAGGCGGAGCCACCAACCTGGCGCGCCGGCGCCCGTGTTCCTTTGGAGTGGGGAGGAGAGCGCAGGCTCAAAGTCTGCGCAGACCCTCGGGGACTCCGACGGCCAGTGTAGGCCACTTTCGAGGGGAGCCTCCATTCACGTTTCTTTTTTCCACTTTCAGCAGGGCTTTCCGCTTTTCGGACAGCTGGTGGCCGAAGACGGTGAGTGTCCTGCACGCTTTCCCTGCCCCCTACTCGTGGTGGTGGTGGTGGCTGGCCGGGGCGGGGGGCACCAAGAAACAGGAGTCCCCGGGAGAGTGAGGCTCTGGGCTGGGACCCCTCTCACCCTCCAGTCCTCCCCCTTCTGAAAGCTGCCACTTCCCTTCTTTGAACGTAACCGACCCCTCTTCCTGACTTTCCTCTGAGTCTGTGGTCGCCGTCGCCTCCCCACCTGTGCGTTCTCAGCGCCCGGTACTGGCAAGCGCAGTGCCCAGCCTGGTTCTGTCTGTCCCCCTGGCCGGCTAGGGGCGATCCACACCCGCCTCCCCTCCTCCTCCTGCTCCAAGAAGTCCCTCACCTCGCCCCAGCCCACCCCTCCTCTTCCCCGCCCTCCCTCTTGGAGCCCTTTCCCCTTCCGGACTCACTTCATGGTCTCTTCTTTGGTTCGATCCCTTCCTCCCACTCCCCCAGTCCCACCTCGCTCCCCACTTTCGTCCCCTCCGGCCCAGGGCCCAGCCACCTCCTCCCCAGGGCCGGGCGGCGGTGCTCAGCTTGGACCTCTCCCCTCCCGCAGTTCTGCTGACCGACGGGCCACTGGGCTGGTACAGCGACCCGGGCCTGGACGGCGTGTCCCTGTCGCCCGGCGTGAGCTACGATAAGAACGCGCGGCAGCTGGAGGTGACCGAGGCCGGCGTCTACTACGTCTTCTTGCAAGCCGAGCTGCGACGCGTGGCAGTCCTCCCTCGTCCGGGCTCGGACTCGGTCTCGGTCTCGTTGGCACTGCACCTGCAGCCACTGCGCACCGTCGCCACCGCCCCCAACGCCCCCGCGGGGCCAGCCGCTCTGACTTTGACCTTGCACCTGCCGTCCTCCGAGGCCCCGCACTCGGTTTCTGGTTTCCAAAGCCGCCTGCTGCATCTGGGCCCCGGCCAGCGCCTGGGCGTCCACCTGAGTGCCCGGCCCGAGGCGCACCAATACTGGCAGCTGGACCAGCGCGCCACGGTCTTGGGCCTTTTCCAGGTGGCCGCGGAAGTCCCAGCCGCACTCCCCTCGCCGAGGCCCACGTGACCCCCAGCCTGGGTGCTGCCGCCTGGACAGAATCCGCTTCCGTTCATAGTTGTGGCCCCTGGTGCTGGGCAGGGCCGCTCTACCTCAAGGGGCTGGGCAGGGGTCCCGCTGCTAACACCGCCTCGAGGGCTCTCCCCCACCCATCCCTGCCCCAAGTTGAACTCTTCGTATTTATTCTGAGCTTGAGTTCAGACAATATATTATATATATATATATATATATTTTTTTTTTTTTAAGAAAGTCTTCTGAGTTTGAAGAAAGGGCTTCCCTCACCCCCCTTTTCCCCTCTTTGTTTTTATTTTTAGAGACAGAGGTCTCACTGTGTCTTTGAGGCTGGCCCAGGTGATCTTCCAGCCTCAGCCTCCTTTGTAGCCGGACTTATACTTTATATTAATTCATAACATCGTATGTGTATTTATGGATCACCTGCTACGTGCCAGCATTTGTGTAGGTGCTAGGGAGAAATCGGAAGACAACGTGGACCCTCTCAAATCGTATTTATGTTACTATGAGAGAAACTTGTACGTCTGTATGGAGGAAGCTCTGTTCATTCCTCCAGCTGGTATTTATTGAATATCTGCTGTCTATCACGCCTGTTGATTAAATTTAACAAGTGTATCTTGCCTGTAGCTGTTACTATAAATAGCACACACACAAAAAATTGAGGAAGCATTCCTCTAGTGTTTTAATACCATTATCTGATTCAGCAAAGAAATCTTTCCCTTCACTGACAAGCGCCGGACGTGGTAGCACACATCTTACTCTTTACTTGAAAGAAATACATCAACCCACATTCACTTGTCAGTTGCAACCAGGGGTAGGGGATGCGTACAAGAATTTGGGAAAAATTAAATTGTGCAAGAATCAATCGACTATACAGAACTTGCAAGGAAGAGTAGTTTATATTTTGTCATTATTTGTAAATTGTGTGCTACATCATTTCTGTCAGTAAAATTTATAATAAACAGGCACCTCTGTCCCCCTTCTAGAGAGCCGTTTGTTAAATATTTACCAGCACAGCCCTGTCCCCCTCCTCTCTCCAGACCTGGCCAGTTTTTCTAACCCCATAATTTCCCCACCATGCAGATATTCTGTTACATTTCTCCCCTCATCTCTAACCCAAGCCTTAACCCAGGTTCTGGTTGTCCCCAGAACTCTGGTCCAGAGGCCAGCTGCAAATCTGACAGGTCATCGTCTGGCTACTGGGTGGTTGCCTATTTTGAATAGCAACCCTGGCACCAGGTGATGTAATCCCTTAGCCCCGACTGATTGGGTAGATTTGAACACGTGACTCAGGCTGGGCCAATCAGATCTCTTCCCCAGGAATGTGGGTGGACCTGGCCCCAGAGACTGTATTAGCCAGGAACTGGAAACTGCTTGTCAGAGAGAATCATGGAAAGACCCGCGTGCAGAAAGAGAGGAGCGGAGGAAGTTGTGCAGGGATTCCCAGATGAGACCGCACAGCCCTAGACAGACAGAGGAGCTACTTTGGTCTCCTACTTGTGTTACAGCGAGTGTTACAGCGAGTGGTCCCGAGGACAAACCGAGCGGCACACGGAGAGTCGGAGAATCAAGGTTTATTCGCTGGCGGGCTCAGAGGGGAGCCACCAAATTCTGAGCCCCATCTACCCAATTTTTCCCACTTTTATTAAGTTGGGGTGATCCGAGGGCTGGGGTCTCAGGTGACTAATGCCCGCCAGGTAATAGGTTAGTATTATGTTGATGCACCGGGAGGTGATGTACCAGGTAATAGGTTTAGTGTTATTATGATGTGCCAGGTAATAGATTAGTGATGGGCCAGATGGCAGGTTAGTATTATGCTGACGCGGGTCTTCCGTGAGGGGTGGGGGGTCTCAGGTGGCTGCTGTGCCAAGTAATAGATGGGGGTTTTCCTTATCACTTGCCCCTTCCTGGTGATATGGAGTATCCTAGTGCATTTGTTCCTAGGACTGCTTGACAAAGTACCATACACTGGCTCACTTTAAACAACAGAAACTTATTCTCTCACAGTCCTGGAGTCCAGAAGTCCAAAACCAAGGTGTCAACCGGGACATACTCTCTCTGAAGGCTCCAGGGAAGCATCCTTTGTGCAGATGAATCACTGCAATCTCTGCCTCTGTTGTCATGGGGCTGCCTTCCTTCTATGTCAAGTCTCCTTTTATTTTCATTTTTTTTTTTAATTTTTTTTTTTTTTTTTTGAGACAGAGTCTCACTTTGTTGCCCAGGCTAGAGTGAGTGCCGTGGCGTCAGCCTAGCTCACAGCAACCTCAAACTCCTGAGCTCAAGGGATCCTCCTGTCTCAGCCTCCCGAGTAGCTGGGACTACAGGCATGCACCACCATGCCCGGCTAATTTTTTCTATATATATTTTTAGCTGTCCATATAATTTCTTTCTATTTTTAGTAGAGATGGGATCTCGCTCTTGCTCAGGCTGGTCTCGAACTCCTGAGCTCAAACGATCCGCCCACCTTGGCCTCCCAGAGTGCTAGGATTACAGGCGTGAGCCACCGCGCCCCGCCATTTTTATTTTATTTTATTTTATTTTTTTAAAGAGAAGGGGTCTTGCTTTGTCACCCAGGCTGGAGTGTTTGCTCCGGCCTCAAACTCCTGGCCTCAAGCGATCCTCCCACCTTGGCCTCCCATTGTGCTGGGATTACAGGTGTGATCCTTATAAAGACACCAGTAATATTGGGTTTATTCCAGTATGACCTCATCTTAATTTAACTAAGTGCATCTGCAAAGACTCTGTTTGCAAATAAATTCACATTCTGCAATTTCAGGAAGGGCATGAATTTTACAGGGATGCTATTTAACTCAAGATACCTAGTATTTGCCCTTCGGGGTTATGAGATGCCTGAAAGTTCTCCCATGAATTTTCTTCTGGAGTGGGCTTTGTTCTGTGCAGCTAATTGACCTCTACAACAGGAGCCCCTAAGCATGTAGATCCTCAAGTCCTTCAGTGTTTTTTCTGGTAGCTTTGGCGTGCCAGTGACTGCCCTGCTTTCTGGGTTATGTTGGGCGTGGGTGTGTTCCACAGCAAGGGCACTTGAGCCCATAATGTTGTGGGATGTTGCTAAGACACAAGGGTATGCAGATGGAATTCTACAACAGTAACAATAACCATAGATGCATTTTTTTTTTAACAGACAGGGTCTTGCTTTGTTGCCTGAGGGCAACAAAGGGCAGTGACATCATGAGGGCATGTGACATCATCATAGCTCACTGCAAGCTCAAACTCCTGGGTTCAAGTGATCCTCCTGCCTCAGCCTCCCAAGTAGCTGGGACTACAGACATACACTACCATGCCTGGCTAATTTTTGTATTTTTTGTAGAGATGGAGGTCTCACTATGTTGCCCAGGCTGGTCTCAAACTCCTGGCCTCAAATGATCCTCTTGCCTCAGCCTCCCAAAGTGCTAGTATTCATAGATACATTTATTAATGTCTACTGGTCCTAGATACTAATTGCTTTTGTTTTGCTTTTTTTTTTTTATTCTTATTTCAGCATATTGTGGGGGTACAAAAGTTTATGTTACGTATATTGCCCTTGCCCCCAACTAATTGCTTTTTGATGACCTTAATGAGAAGGTCCTATTCTATTTTTATAACCATTTTATAGGCAAAGAAACTGAGGTCCAGAGAAGTTAGCCCAAGATCATGCACTGTTAACAGGCAGAGTGGTTGACAGTGTGAGTTCTACAGTTGGACTTCCTGGAGCCCTGGTCCGCTTCCTAGTAACCTCATGGAATACATAAGAGGATAGTGTGGGGTGAATTGTGTTCCCCACATTTCTATGTTGATGTCTAAACCTCCAGGAACTCAGAATGTCATCTTATTTAGAGACAGGGTCTTTACACAGGTGATCAAGTTAAAGTGAGGTCCTTAGGGTGGGCCCTAATCCAATGTGGCTGGTGTCCTTATAAAAGCAGGGAATTTGGACCAAGATGCAAGCAGGGATAACACCATGTGAAGATGAAGATGCCCATCTACAACCGAGAAGAGAGGCCTGGGACAGTTCCTTCCCTCACAGCCCTCAGAAGGAACCGAACCCTTCAACAGCTTGATTTCGGACAATTAGCCCCCAGAACTGTGACACAATACATTTCTGTTGCTGAAGCCCCCCAATTTGTGGCCCTAGCAAACTAAAAAGGAGGATTACAGGAGGTGATCATTTAATACACACTCAATGCGCATGGTTAGCACTTGGTAAATGTTAGCAATGATTAGAATGCGTGCGCGTGAGAGAGAGATATTGAGCAAGTATGACAAAGACAAAAGAAACAACAGCTCATAGATGAGGGATTATCATGACACAGTTGTAACGTTATGAATCCATTCTTACAAAGACGGGATTTGCAAAGTCGTGCCAGTTATGCAGAGATGAAAAATGCAATCATAGCATCTGGAATCCGAGATTCTAAAAATTCCCAAACAGAAAGACAAATACTGCATGATTTCATTTATACGGGAATTTAAACTAGTCAAACAGAGAAACAGAGGGTAGAATGGTTGCTGCCGGGGGCTGCGGGTAGCGGGAAAAGGGAAGGTGTCGGTCATAGGGCACAAACTCTTTTCACTTATACAAGATAAATAAGCTCTGGGCCTATAATGTACAGCCAGCAACGTGACTACAGTTAACTATACTATATGTACTGTATACTCGAAATTTGTTAAGAGGGTAGATTTTTCTTTAAATTAATAATTGTTTAATATCACCCTATATCAGGTCAGTATTTGAATTCCAATTGGGTCAGTTTTCAAATAAAATCCCAGAGGGTACCTCTTACATATTCTCACCACACACGAAACAGTAACCATGTGAGATGGTGGGTGTGTTAATTAACTTGATTGTGGTGATTACTTTGCAATGTATATAGGTGTATCAAAACATCAAGTTGCACACCTTCAATAAATACTATTTTTATTTTCAATGATATCTCAATAAAGCTGTAAAAAAAAAGAACCCCAAATGGCCCAAACCAGAAAGTTTGTCTTAACTCCTTTGGCAGCCAAACTTGACTAAATCCATGTAAATGTATTTAGGGTTTTTATTTATCATGAAGATTCATATAAACAGGGATGTCAGTATGCTAGATTATGGAGTGCTGTCCCAGAACCCCCTAGAGGCGGGTAATATTAATATATGCTACATACATCAGATTCCCTTTCTAAATTCTCGATTCCTAAACATATCTGGCTTCTGGGGTGTGTGATCAGGGAGTGTGGATTTGTATGAGGGGCTGTGAACCAGGACCATTTACAAGAGGTGAGATGTTACAAAGCAGGAATATATCCACACCCTTGAGGTAGGTATGCCACTTCTGGAGGGGACTTCCGGTCTGAGGTTCCCAGGGGCCACTTCTCAAGTTCATTTCCCCAACTTCTCTTGCAGAATCAAGGTTGCTTCTCATCTTTGTGTTGCTGCCTAAGTCTTTGGCTTGGTCTGCTCAGGAAACTCCTGGTGTCTACAATGGGGACGGAGAGGATACCCTTAGCTTTGCCCGCCATAGCGACTCAGTGTGGAAGGCAGTGTGGAGAAACTGGGAGACGTCCACCAGCAGCTCCCGCGAGTATGTGTGTGTTGGGGATCATATGGCGAGGAAGGAGTGGAGATGGGTAGTGAGGTCTTCAGAGCATGCGTTTGAGAGTTTGACAGAGCTGAGGTCAAGGCCTGGGTCTGGCTGGGCTGTGCATCCTTGGGCAGGTGCCTTCACCTGTCTGGGCCTAATGCCTTCAATTGTAAAATGGGAGAATAATTTGTATCACATGGGTTCTTGGGAGTACTAAGTGAGCTAACGGGTTCAATTGCACATTGCCTGGCATCTGATTCCATATGTGAGAGCTCTTGTTATTATTATATCAATCCAGTCATGAGGAGATGGCATTGAAGGTCTGAGGGGCATAACATAAAGGAGGGTTTGGGGAAGGGAATTCCAGGCAGGGAGGGGCAGCATGTGCAAAGGGCCAGGGGTAGGAGGGTGTCTAGAGTCATGTAAGGTCAGGCACGGTGGCTCATGCCTGTAATCCCAACACTTTGGGAGGCTGAGGTGGGAGGATCACTTGAGGCCGGGAGTTTGAGACAAGACTGGGCAACATAGCAAGACCCCATTTCCACAAAAGGTAAGAAAAATTAGCCTGGCATGGTGCACCTGTAGTTCCAGCTACTTGGGAGGTTGAGGCAGGAGGATCACTTGAGCCCAGGAGTTCAGGGCTTCAGTGAGCTATGATCGCACCACTACACACCAACGTGGCTGACAGAGTGAGACTCTGTCTCTCTCTCTAGGAAAAAAAAAAAAAAAAGGAAAGAAATCTGGCAAAAAAGTAAAACAGTAAGACATTCTTTGTGCCTGGGTGATGATGACCCTTGGTTCTATTCCTATTTAAACATTTGTATTCCCTGCCGTAACATCTTTTGCCACCGTAGCTAGAATAAAGCATTGTCTTGAAGCCTGTTGTACATTTACAAATAAACTTAAAAGACTGGGCGTGGTGGCTCACACCTGTAATCCCAGCACTCTGGGAGGCCGAGGCGGGCGGATCCTTTTAGCTCAGGAGTTCGAGACCAGCCTGAGCAAGAGCGAGACCCCGTCTCTACTAAAAATAGAAAGAAATTATATGGACAGCTAAAAAATATATAGAGAGAAAAATTAGCTGGGCATGGTGGCACGTGCCTGTAGTCCCAGCTACTCAGGAGGCTGAGGCAGGAGGATCGCTTGAGCCCAGGAGTTTGAGGTTGCTGTGAGCTAGGCTGATGCCACGGCACTGTAATCTGGGCAACAGGGTGAGACTCTGCCTCAATAAATAAATAAATAAACAAACTTAAAAAATTTGTTTTTCACCTTTTTATTGATACCTAATAGATGTACATATTTTCTGGGTACATGTGATAATTTAATACATTCATATAATTTGTAAAGATCAAAACAGCGGGATATCTGTCACCTTAAAAATTTGTCTTTTCTTTATGCTAGAAACATTTGAATTATTCTCCTCTAGGTCTTCTGAGATATGTAATAGATTATTGTAAACTTTAGTCACTCTACTGATCTAACAAACACTTGGTCTTTATTTCTTCTATTAAACTGTGCATTTATACCTGTTAATTAACCTCTCTACAACCTCCCCCTCAAGAAAAATACTTTTTTTTTTTTTTTTTTTGTGACAGGTTCTTGCTCTGTCACCTGTGCAGTGGCATCATAGCTCACTGCAGCCTCCAGCTCCTGGCCTCAAGTGATCCTCCTGCCTCAGCCTCCCGACTAGCTGGGACTACAGGCACATGCCACCACATGCCTGGCTAATTTTTTCTATTTTTAGTAGAGATGGGGTCTCTTCCTTGCCCAGGCTGGTCTCAAACTCCTGGCCTCAAGCAATCCTCCTGCCTTGGCCTTGCACAGTGCTGGGATTACAGGTATGAGCCACCATGCCTGGACATAAGAAGAAACTTTAGTAAAAAAAAAAATAATAATGATACAACAGCTCACCCTTTCTTTAGTTGTTTTTACTCAGTCATTCCTCCTTCAGTTGTGAATTTAAAGTAAACCCAGCCCAGAATCCTGCCACACTCTGCTCTTTGGTTTTTGTGCTATCCTAAATTCTGTCTCACCAGGAATTAAACCAACTGATTAACAACAAAAAAAAAAAGATGGGAACTGAAAATACTGGATTTTGCACCACAGGATTCACGAGGTGGTTTTACAAGGGCTACTCATATTTTGAATTGCATGAATGGATCACCAGAGTGGCTTGAGAAAGTAGCGAAGACTTTGAGATAGCCTGTGTAGGCAGCTCCTTTAAAAAGTTATTTACTTGGAAATAACTTCAAATTGAAAGAAAAACTACATGAATAACAGAAATACAAAGGATGCTCATTTTATCTTTTACCCAGATTCAAAAATTGGTAACATTTTGTTTCATTTACATCATTATTTCCACCCCCTCAACTACCTGTCTGTATCTCTATCTCCATCTTTCTATCCATCTCTCTCTGTCTCTCACTCTCCCCTCGCAACCCCCCTCCTGCATATAATTTGGAAGTTTTGTTTCACATCAGACAAGATCAAGGTTAGATGAGGAAGAAACAAAATCAGAAGAAACCACAGCCTCAGAGGCCAGAAAGTTCCAGGAAATTCCAGGTGTCGTGTGAGTGGATTCAATAGGAGGAAGTCTTAGGGTAATTATCAAAGTGATTACTTAGAAAGAAACATGGGACCAGCCCTGCTGACTTTACTGTTTCCCCGGCCCGTGTATTAAGCAGATCTAAGGATCGCTATCATTAGGTCTTAGGGGGTATGAAATGTCAAGTAGGCTGGAGACAGTGGCGCATGCCTGTAAGCCCACCACTTTGGGAGGCTGAGGCAGGAGGATCACTTGAGGCCAGGAGTTCGAGACCAGCCTGAGCAAGAGCAAGACCCCGTCTCTACTAAAAATAGAAAAAATTAGCCGGGCATGGTGGTGCCTGTAGTCCCAGCTACTCGGGAGGCTGAGGCAGGAGGATCGCTTGAGCTTGGGAGTTGGAGGTTGCCTTGAGCTATGATGATGCCACGGCACTCTAGCCTGGGTGACGGAATGAGACCTTGTCTCAAAAAAAAAAAAAAAAAAAAAAAAAAAAAGCCAAATAATCAGCCCTACTCTTCTGATGTCAGGTTATAGAAAATAGAACAGGCAGGAGAACTGGGGTTTTCAAACTCAACAATGAGCACACAACTAAGGGTAAAAGAGACGCCCCACACGCCCCCACACGCCCCCACACGCCACAACAGCAAAAAAGCTCGAACACCTGAAGAAACAGAGACAATAGAACAAACAAAAGACTTCAGCATAAGTGTAAAAGCCATTTTTCTAGGAAGATTTGATTTTATTTTAGATTAGATGATATTTAAATATGCCAATAATAAAATCTATGAAGATATTCCCTCAACGTCGAGGAAAACCATTATTAAACTTTCAGAGACATATTGAAGTTTAAATACCATTGCTCATTATTTAAGTGCAAAGGAATTGACATTCACTCGTTCATTTATTCAACATATGTTTATTGAGGGTTTAAAAAATTTTTTTTTATTTCAGCATATTACAGGGGTACAAATGTTTAGGTTACATAGATTGCCTTTGCCCCACCAGAGTCAGAGTACAAGCATGCCCATCCCCCATTCAGTGAGCACCAAACCCATTAGGTGTGACTATACCATCCCCTCCTCCCCCTCCCACCTGCCCGACACCCGGTGAATGTTGCTACTATTGTGCACATAAGTGTCGATCTTAATACCAACTTGACGGCGAGTACATATGGGGCTTGTTTTTCCATTCTTGTGATACTTCACTTAGTAGAATGGGCTCCTTACTGTGCCAACATTTTTTCTAGGTGCTGAGGACACAGTAAGATAGAGAGACTAGTTTCTGGCTTCAAGCAGTTTATATTTTAGATCACGAGTCAGATAATCCTCGGGCCACATCTAGCCCATTGCCTGATTTTGTAAGTGAAGTTTTTTTTTTTTTTTTGAGACAGTCTCACTCTTGCCCGGGCTAGAGTGCCATGGCGTCAGCTTGGCTCACAGCAACCTCCAACTCCTGGGCTCAACCAATCCTCCTGTCTCAGCCTCCCGAGTAGCTGGGACTACAGGCATGCGCCACCATGCCCGGCTAATTTTTTCTCTATATATTTTTAACTGTCCATATAATTTCTTTCTATTTTCAGTAGAGACGGGGTCTCGCTCTTGTTCAGGCTGGTCTCGAACTCCTGAGCTCAAATGATCCGCCCGCCTCGGCCTCCCAGAGTGCTAGGATTTACAGGCGTGAGCCACCACGCCCGGCCGTAAGTGAAGTTTTGTTGGAACACAGCCTCGATCATTTGTTTATGTAATGTCTATAGTTGATTTCATGCTACGACAGCAGGGCTGAGTAACTGTAATAGAGACTGTATGGCCTGCGGATACACTCACACACACACACACACACACACACGTGTGTGTGTGTGTGTGTGTGTGAGAGAGAGAGAGAGGGAGAGAGAGATTTTAAAGAATTGGCTCACAGGAATAGGGGCTGGCAAGTCTGGAGTCTGCAGGGCAGGCTAGCAAGTGGGAGACCCAGGGAGACATGGATGCTACAGCTTGAATCTGGAGGCAGAATTCCTTCTTCCTCTGGGGTATCTCGGTCTTTTTCTCCTAAGGCTGTCAGCTGATTGGATGGGTTCCATCCACATGATGGAGAGTCTCCCAGGGATTTTACTCAAAGTCAGATTTCCTCAAAGTCTACTGATTTAAAAGTTAATCACATCTAAAAAATACCTTCGCAGCATCATCTAGACTGATGTTTAACCGAACATCTGGGCACCATCGCCTGGTCAAGTGGGTACATAACATTAACCATCATCACAAGTCTACCCCTTGTCAACTTGACACTCATACACATTTTTAAAAATCATATTTAATTTCCAAATAAAGACAGTTATAAGGGCATACTTTTACTTAATATGGTACAACTGTGCTGTGTAAAACCAGAAATGCACTAACCTTTTCCCCAGAAAAGCATGCAAAGTCCTTGGGCGATGTTCACACTTTTGTTTGTTTGTTTTGAGACAGAGTCTTGCTCTGTTGCCCCAGGTAGAGTGCAGTGGCGTCATGATAGCTCATCATAGCTTACTGCAGCCTCAAGCGATCCTCCTGCCTCAGCCTCCTGAGTAGCTGGGACTACTGGCACCGCCACCACACAGGCTAATTTTTTCTGTTTTTAGTCTACTAACAGACAGTGTCTCGCTCTTGCTCAGGCTGGTCTCAAACTCCTGACCTCGAGCGATCCTCCCGCCTTAGCCTCCCAGAGTGCTGGGATTACATGCGTGAGCCACCGCGCCCACCGTCACTTCTTGATATCCTGTAACTTAAACACTACGATGGAAAGTTAACAATCCTTCAATACTACCACATAAAGTCAATGCATCTGATTTTTTTTTTTTTTTTTTGAGACACAGTCTCCCTCTGTTGCCTGGGCTAGAGTGCTGTGGCATCAGCCTAGCTCACAGCAACCTCAAACTCCTGGGCTTAAGCGATCCTCCTGCCTCAGCCTCCCGAGTAGCTGGGACTACAGGCACGTGCCACTATGCTTGGCTAATTTTTTCTATTTTTAGTTGTTTGGCTAATTTCTTTCTATTTTTAGTAGAGATGGGGTCTCGCTCTTGCTCAGGCTGGTCTCAAACTCCTGACCTTGAGCGATCCACCCGCCTCGGCCTCCCAGAGTGCTAGGGCATCTGATGTTTAATAATGAGACAAGATGCAGAGGGAAGAAAACAAAGGTCTTTGTGATCTCACACACACACACAAACACATTCATAACAAAATAAGGAAGAAATACACGTGAGAATTGCAGTTCTTATTTCTGTAACTGGTCACATGGCCGTAGCTGGTATTTATAGCTGCCTTCTTCTTCCAGCATCCACTTTCTATTGCCTCTGCCCTCAGGAAACACCTCTGTTGGTCTGTGAACTGGTGGGTTGACCCAAACCTTTATTCCTGAAGGGTGGTTTGTTGTCCTACCTGGGTTGAATTGTAGTTTTCTATTGACCTCAATCACAGGGCATGGTAATGCCAAGAGACACCCTGAAGCAGGGGTCCCCAACCTATGGTGAGTTGTATAATTATTTCATTATATATTACAATGTAATAACAATGGAAATACAGTGTGCCATAAATGTAATGTGCTTGAGTCATCCCGAAACCATCCCACCCCTCCCTGATCCATGGAAAAATTGTCTTCCATGAAAACGGTCCCTGGTGCCCAAAAGGTCAGGGACAGCTGCCTGAGGGATCACCTGGATTGCAGACGTGTTCTCCCTTCCCTGCACAACGGAGTAGCAGCCCAGTTTTCCCCTTGGCTGTGAGATCAGTCACCCCAGCCAGAGCAGAAATGCTCTGCTTTGGCTTGATTCAGAGGAACGAGGAGTCCAAAGTGCCCACATGACAGTCATATTATTATTATTATTGTTATTTAAGTTTTTGTCCTGACTTCTTTTTTTAAAAGTGGATCGAAATTCTTGGGAAAAGAAGATGAACTTCCGTAATAACTTGGCCTCCCCAGTGTAATGTATTTCCTAGGTGGCGGTATATGGGAACTACCTGGGAGCTGTTTTTATGTCGCTTTCACAGTCTAAAAGACGATACACTTCTTTTCAGTAGAAAAGACCGACAGCTGTTGTCATTTTAGAGGTACGAATGTGGCTTCTGAGAGTCATTCCTGTACTTAAGGACCTCGAAAAACTGTCTGATGACAATTTTTAGTTGTGCCCTTTGGGGAAGAACGTTCCTTTCCCCTCTCTTCCCTGCGGAGTGGCAGTCGCGACTTCCACTTCAATGGGGTCATTGTTGTGTCGCCTGGGGGAGGCATTCTCCCATTTGGAACTGAGACCTCTAAGCCAGCGGGGTGGAAGGTCATAGAAACAGGAAGCTAAGAATTTGGTCGTGAGTCACTGGGGGTCATGGTAAGCAGTGCCATGAACTCCTACCGCCACCCCTTTGATTCCTGCACCTGTGAGTCCTGGCTTTGGGAGATCAATGCCATACATCAGACGCTGATTCAGAGCATACACTGCCTTCGGGGGAACCTTGCCCCAGCCCTGCAGCACGGTGTTGCCACCTGGCTGGCACCGTAGCTGGGTCTTCAAAAGGCCATTCCATTGTTCTTTTTTTTTTTTTTTTAAGTTTATATATATATATTTTTGAATTTCAGAATATTATGGGTGTACAAATGTTTCGGTTACTTAAATTGCTCTTGTCCCATTTGAGTCAAAGCCATAAGTGAATCCATCACCCAGATAGTGTGCTTTGTACCCGCCAGGTGTGGATTTACCCATCCCTCCTCCCCACTCCCACCCACTGGATTTCCGATGAGTGTCACTTCCATGTGTGCACGTAAATATTGATGGATCAGTTCCAATTTAATGGCGAGTACATGTGGTGTTTGTTTTTTCCACTCTTGTGTTACTTTGCTTAGAAAAATGGTCTCCAGTTCCATCCAGGTTAATATAAGAGGTGCTAGTTCGCCATTTTTTTATGGCTGAGTAGTACGCCATGGTATACTTATACTACATTTTATTAATCCACTCATGGGTTGATGGGCACTTGGGTTGTTTCCACATCTTTGCAATTGCGTAACGTGTCCATTGGTGGAGCAGGTTGGGCGCAGCAGCCTGGATCCGCTGCAAAGTTTTCTCTTGTTTTGGGCCCCACTCCAAACTAGCAGTTTTTCACCAGGTGCGATAGCTCACGTCTGTAATCCCAGCAATTTGGGAGACTGAGGTGGGAGGATTGCTTGAGGACAGGCATTTGAGACCAGCCTGGATAACATAGCTTCTCTAAAAAAGAAAAAAACAAACAAACAAAAAAAACTAGTGGTTTTTGCTGTCACTTGATAAACACACCCCTATGACGGGTATTTTACCTCCAAAAGGCATGGAGGCCCACGAGGCAATGCCCTTCTTTCTTGGTTATAGGAAGCATCAGATGCAACAACTTCGCCTCCACCTTAGAAGGGATGTCTTAATCTGCTGCACCCTGCTGGACTCGTAGACATTTTGCTGAGGTGGAAGGCGCCTGAATTTTTGTGGGCTTTGTTTCCCACCCTCGGACACACAAACGCCTTACCAGTAAGTCCAGAGTGGTGGCTTCTTTTTGCTCACTAGGTGCAGTCAGCCTAATGTCACTGGTGCAAGGGACCAGTGAGCTGTCTTGTGGGTGGGAGGGGAACTGGACAAAATCTCTGCAAAGTCAATTATGACACAGGGCTGGAGCGTTGATACACCCCGGCCCAGAGGCTGGACCCTAAAGGTGCATTTCTGGCCTTGCCAGAAGAAAGCAGACAGCTTTTCGGTGAGCTTTGCTAATAGGCGTGGAGCAGAAAAGCATTTCCCAGGTCAACAGCTACACACCAGGAACCAGGGTGTGCGTTTGTCGGTTTGTTCAAACAACGAAACCACATCGGGTACAGTAGTTGCGATCGGAGTCAGCACTTGGGTAATCTCAGAATAGCCCACTGTCATACCTGACTTCCAAAAGGCCCTACTCTGACTGGTAGATTACAATGACCTTTTGGGTTCCCGCAAATTAGCATCAAGTTCAGACTCAGTGTGCGCTGGTCCGTGAAAGGCCTACTTGCTTTCTCTTTCGCAAGATAAAGGCAGCCGGGTCAAAGGTAGTGGGTCTGTTTACAGAAGGCTGGGAGAAAGGCTAACTTTCATTCAAGGGGGTTCTGGGTCTCTTAGTCCTAATTAGTTCTGGTTTCAGGACTGACCGAGGGGTTGTGACTTTGTTTTTATGATTTGTGTTAGACTTTTTTTTGTTCACTTGACCCAGAACTTTTCTACTTATGCATACCAATTAAGAATTTAGTAGCCCAAGGGCAGTGGCTCACACCTGAATTCCCAGCACTTTGGGAGGCTGAGGTAGGAGGATCCCTTGAGGTCAGGAGTTCGAGACCAGACGGGACAAGAGCGAGACCCCAACTTTACAAAAAAATAGAAAAATTAGCCAGGTGTGGTGTTAGAGCACCTGTAGTCCCAGCTACTTGGGAGGCAGAGGCAGGAGGATTCCTTGAGTCCTGGAGTTTGAGGCTACAGTGAGCTATGATGACGCTACTGCACTCCAGCCTGGGCAACAGTACAAGACCCTGTCTCAAAAAAAAAAAAAAAAAAAACAATTTAGTAGACTTCCATCTATGTCACTATGAGGAACAGCTTGAGGAAGAAGCCAATGCCACAGGTCTCTGTCAGTCGGACTGTTTTGATTGCAGCTCTGAATCTGCTGTGCATCAGGGTTTCTGTGCCGACCTTGCCTTTGGTGATTGAGTGTGTCCACTGATGCTCTGGCATTCAAGTATCCCTGTTGTAGTGATATTTAGGTCTCCCAACCCAGTGGTAGCAGTTCCCATTGTAATTTCTGGCACTAACAGAGAAAAACAGAGCTCTTCAAGGGTGCTGGGGCTCCCCCTAAAACTTTATTTTTCACAGTAATCGTGAAAGTTGTGTTCTCCCACACCGACACGTTCCCAGGGTGGGAAATCTTACATGGTAAATCCACTCTGACATCTCAACCTCCCTAAACACTTGGACCCATGCCCCTCCTGGTACACCAAGGCAGTGCTGGAATGGCAACTTCATTCAGTGCAGGCCACCATTTGCTCCATGATTCAGGCAACATGGCAAACGACTAGAGCTCTTTCTAACTCCACAAACTGCAGCATTAAATCTACAATTTCTACGTAGAGGCCTGTATAAATTGGGTTCTCTGGAGAAAGAGAACAAATAGGATATATATACATATGTGAAAGGAGATTTATTATAAGAAATTGGCTCACGTGATTATGGAGCCTGAGTCCCAAGTCCTCAAGTTCAAAGGCTCAAGAACTGGGACAGCCAATGGTCGTCTTCTTACTCGATACCTCATTTAAAAAGCTACTTCCCCGGCTGGGCGAGATTGCTCACAGCTATAATCCTAGCACTCTGGGAGGTCGAGGCGGGAGGATCGCTCGAGGTCAGAAATTCAAGACCAGCCCTTGCAAGAGTGAGACCCCGTCTCTACTAAAAATAGAAAGAAATTAGCTGGACAACTAAAAATAGAAAAAATTAGCTGCGCATAGTGGCATGTGCCTATAGTCCCAGCTACCTGGGAGGTTGAGGCAGGAGGATCACTGGAGCCCAAGAGTTTGAGGTTGCTGTGAGCTAGGCTGATGCCACGACACTCTAGCCCAGGCAAGAGAGTGAGACTCTGTCTCAAAAAAAAAAAGAAAAAAGAAAAAGAAAAAAGCTACTTCCCCCACATTGATTCGCTACTTGTTACATCACTCTGTTCTATTTTCTTTGGAGAGTCTATCAGTTATCCAGTGCTGTGTAACAAATACAACCATTTTATTATGCTCATGGATCCTGTCGGTCAGGAATCAGGGCAAGGGGTGGTGGCAATGACTTACTTTCTGCCTAGGGGCTCAGTTGGGAAGATTCCAGTGGTTGGATGTGACTTGAATTTTGGGGAGCTGGAAACATCTGGAAGCTTGTTCACTCACAGGATTACACCAGAGATGGGATGATGTGACGGCTCAGCTGAGCTGGGACGATCCAGTGTTGCACATACTCGTGTCTTCTCTGTGTGGCTTGGGCTTCTGACAGCATGGTGGGTTTGCTTGGCAGCTGGATTCTAAGAGACAGGAAGTAGAAGGTGTCAGGACAGTTAAACGCTATTCCTGAGAGTCACGTCTGAAATGACCATTGGGTTAACCTTCCTCAAGGGCCAGCCAAGTTCAATGAGGTGGAGAAACTGACTCTGGAAGGGGAAGGTCCAATTGCAGAAAGGCTAGTGGGGTGGACGATGTTGTGTGGCAGTCATCTTTGGAAAACACCATCTGCTGTGCTACCTTGCAAGCTTGATAGGAGGATGTCATGAAATGATGCATCGTAAGTGTCTACCTGAGATGAAGGTGTCTTGTTTCCTGGAGGTTGTAGAGCCTTAGGCCAGACAGATCCAGCGTTGACTTGCTAGAGGGTAAATTCTATGAGGGCAAGAGATTCTGTTCACTGAAGTACAGTGATGAATTCAGGGCACCAAGAACAGTGCCTGACACATGTAAGTGATTAATAAATATGGGTGAGTAAATAAGTGTGTTAAAACCTGTCTCTACGGAGGGGCAAGAGGCACCAGTGGATGAGTCGGGGGTGGGTTAGGGAGGTGGAGGGGAATTTAAAAGCATTGTCTAGTGCATGTGAGGTAAAGTGTACTAACTATAAAACCCAAACCAAAGTTTTTAAAAACTTTTTTAATTAAAATTTTTTTGAACCACACATATAGTCATCTTCAGTTTTAATTCATAAAAACGTTAGGTTAATATACTAGTTCAGACAGATTTTGTTAGGCAGATTACAAACAGACAACTTACAGAATGGGAGAAAACATTTGCATGGTACATATCCAGTAAAAGGCTGATAACCAGAATCTACAAAGAACTCAAACAAATCAGCAAGAAAAAAATCAAACAACCCCTTTAAAAAGTGGGCAAAATAGAATTCTCAGACAGTTGGCAAAAAAAAAAAGTGGGCAAAAGACAGGAACAGAAACTTTTCAAAAGAAGATAGACTAATGGCCAAGAAACACATGAATAAATGCTCAATGTCTCTCATTATCAGGGAAATGCAGAGCAAAACCACAATGAGATATCACCGAACTCCGAACTCTGGTGAGAATGGCTTTTATCAAAAAGTCCCGGCCGGGCGTGGCTCATGCCTATAATCCTAGCACTCTGGGAGGCTGAGATGGGTGGATCCTTTGAGCTCAGGAGTTTGAGACCAGCCTAAGCAAGAGTGAGACCTTGTCTCTACTAAAAATAGAAAGAAATGATCTGGACAGCTAAAAATATGTATAGAAAAAATTAGCTGGGCATGGTGGCACGTGCCTGTAGTCCCAGCTACTCGGGAGGCTGAGGCAGGAGGATTGCTTGAGCCCAGAAGTTTGAGGTTGCTGTGAGCTAGGCTGATGCCACGGCACTCACTCTAGCCCAGGCAACAGAGCGAGACTCTGTCTCAAAAAAAAAAAAAAAAAAAAAAATCCCAACACAACAGATGCTGGTGGGGATGGGGAGGGAAAGCTAACACGTATACACTGCTGGTGGGACTGCAAACGGGTGCAACTTCTATGGAAAGTAGTATGGAGATACCTCTAAGAACTAAAAGTTGAACTACCATTTGATCCAGCAACCCCCTGCTGGGTATTTACCCAAAGGAAAAAAAAAGGTAAATTGTAGATATTTACATGAGACAAAATTAAAACCAACACATCTGTCTTTAATGGCACCTACCTTATGTTCCTGAGTATTTTATACTAGTCATTTAATTACTTGCAAAATCAACTGTACTTGTGAATGGGGAAAAAAGCTAGCCATCCTACGGTCATGACTAGTTTCGACTTGACATGCACTGACCTTGTGCTCTTAACATAGCCGCCAGCGTTCAGCTCCTTCTGAAATCGGGCAGAAGGTCAAGTGGGTGGTCTGCCACCTGTCATGGGATGACATGAAAATTTGAATCTGTAACCAATTCTCATATGAATCCAAAGTCTTAATATTAGAGTAGCAGACTTTTCTGTTTAAAAGGAGTCTTTAAAAAGGTGTCAAGAAAAAAAAAATATATATATAGGCAAAGAAAAATGTCTACAAAAGTAAAAAATAATGAAAGCAATGGTGTTCTCACGGTGGGTATGTGAGTAATTATTCTCTTTTTTGTTCACCTGTAACTTCTGATTTTTCTATAATGAATATGTATTACTCACACAATAAAAATTTATTTGACTGTAAAAGTCAGACACACACAAAAAGGTGTCAAATATGGCCCCAGTTTTTTCAGTCATGTGCCAAAGATTCAAACCCTCCCTGTTCAAAAAAAGGAAGTCAGTTTACCAACTCTTTGCTAATTAAAGGATGCAAAGTTAAGTATTAATTGTCAGTGCCCAATAGTGAAGCACTTCTCTTCTTTATTTGGAATTGTTACTGTATTCAAGCTGCTAGATCAATGATTGTTGAGCCCCGCTCCAAAAAAGCCAAAGGTTTTTTTTTTTTTTAATTGAGATATAGCTAACATGATTATAAGGTATAGTGCAATGAGCTTGACAAATGCTTTCACCTGTGTAATCCACAATCTTATCACGATTTAGACCATTTTACAGGAGGATCACTTGAGCCCAGGAGTTCGAGGCTGCAGTGAGGTATGATAATGCCACTGCGCTCCAGTCTGGGGGACAGAGCAAGATCCTGTCTCTTAAAAAAAAAAAAACCCACAAAACCCCCAAAACATTTGGACCATTTTCATTACCCCTAGAAAGGTTGTAGGTGTGGTATAACCAACATTCCGACTTCTATCACCATTGATAAATATTGCCTGTTCTTGAACTTCTGACAGATAAAAATGCAGTATGTATTCTTTCGTGTCTAGTTTCTTTCACTCAAAATGTTTCCGAGGTTCATTCATGTTATGTGCTGCAATAGTTCGTTCCTTTTTTTTAAAATTATAGAATATTCATCGTACGAATGGAGCACAGTTTGTTTATGCATCCTCCAGTTGATGAACATTTGGATTTTTTTCTAGTTTTTGTCTCTTATGTGTATGCTGCTACAAACACTGTTGTCTAAGTGTGTTTGTGAACATGTGACCCTGTGTATGAAGTATTCCTCTTGTGGAAATACTTACAAGTAGAATTGTCCGTTTTAGGGTTGGCACAAGTTTAGTTTTACAAGACTCAAACCATGAATTTTTTTTTTTTAATAGCCACCTTAAATAGAAACAGAAACTTGAAAAAAAAATACAGCACACATTTGGGCCACATCTGTAAGAAAGGTGACACCCAAATGTTATCGTTTTTATGCAAAGACATAATTATTTACTCCATGTCTTCCGATGTAAGTTTTTTTGGGGTGGTAAAATGCTCATAACATAATATTTACCACCTTAATCATTATTTTTAAGCGTGCAGTTCAGTGGTAGTAAGGACGTACACTTCGTGCTGTTCCACCATCTACCTTTAGAACTCTTTTCATGTTGCATCCTTTTCATTTTGCATTAATATTTCTTCTTTTCCCTCAGTAGCTTGAACTTTCTGTGGGTGGCTTAGGAACTGTGAACATCTAAAAATAATTTTGGGCAAAGCTTCCTCTTTTTTCCCTCTTTTTGGATATTTCTCTGTAACTCTTTTTTTAACATACTTTATCTACTCATTCTTCTTTTCTTCCTTTCTGTTCCATCCTCTGGTTCAGATCTTCTGGGAAGGATTGCACAGGTGCTATAACTATTCCAGGCTTATGAGAAATAGCCATAAAAGAGTTTTTTAATGCCTGGCTGCCTGTCAGAACCATTTTTGGAACTTTAAATAATTCAGAGCTTTGGGCCCATCTGAGATCTATTGAGTGGGAACTTCCAGGTGTGGGACCCAGGAACATGTATTTTAACAACATGCTGGATTCGGTAGGCAGAATTTTAAGATGAATGCTAACTGCCCTGGCCCTTATAAAATTCCGTCCCCTACGAATATGATGGGACACCACTCCCATGATTGTGTTACATGGTAAAAGAGATTTTGGTCTTAAAGAACACTATTTACAGAAAACACTGGCTTAGCTGAAATTTTGTCAGATCTGAATTGTAGTCCGAGGTTCTTTCTGCCCAATCAGCTTCCTTCCCGTTTATATTTCTGAGTCATTATGTGTCAGTAATATCCTTTTTATTTTTTTATTTCAGCATATAACGGGGGTACAAATGTTTAGATTACATATATTGCCTTTGCCCCACCCAAGTCAGAGCTTCAAGTGTGCCCATCCCCCAGACGGTGCCCACTGCACCCATTAGGTGTGTATATACCCATCCTCTCCCTCTCCCATCTGCCTGACACCTGATGAATGTTATTACTATAGGTGCACTTAAATGTTGATCAGTTAATACCAATTTGATGGTGAGGACATGTGGTGCTTGTTTTTCCATTCTTGTGATACTTCCCTTAGTAGAATGGGCTCCAGCTCCATCCAGGATAATATAAGAGGTGCTAGATCACCATTGTTTTTTGTGGCTGAGTAGAACTCCATGGTATACATATACCACATCGTATTAATCCACTCATGTATTGATGGGTACTGGGTTGTTTCCACATCTTTGCAATTGTGAATTGTGCTCAATAATATTCTTATACTTCTGGCCAGGTGCGGTGGCTCATGCGTGTAATCCCAGCACTCTGGGAGGTCAAGGAAGGAGGATCATTTAACTTCAGGAGTGCTAGACAAGCCTGAGCAAGAGCGAGACCCCATCTCTACTAAAAATATGAAAAATTAGCCAGGAGTGGTGGTGCGTGCCTGTGGTCCCAGCTACTCGGAAGGTGAAGCAGGAGGATCACTTGAGGTTTGAGGAGTTTGAGGTTGCTGTGAGCTAGGCTAATGGCACAGCACTCTAGCCCTGGTAACAGAGTGAAACTCTGTCTCAAAAAAAAAAAAAAAAAGTAATAATAATACTATTCTTACACTCCTAACTTAATCTTTTTTTTTTTTTTTTTTTGAGACAGAGTTTCACTCTGTTGCCCCGGCTAGAGTGCCGTGGCACCAGCCTCACTCACAGCAACCTCAAACTCCTGGGCTCAAGCGATCCTCCTGCCTCAGCCTCCCGAGTAGCTGGGACTACAGGCATGCACCACCACGCCTGGCTAATTTTTTCTATATATATTTTTAGTTGTCCAGTTAATTTCTTTCTCTTTTTAGTACAGATGGGGTCTCGCTCTTGTTCAGGCTGGTCTCGAACACCTGAGCTCAAACGATCCGCCCGCCTCGGCCTCCCAGAGTGCTAGGATTACAGGCGTGAGCCAATACGCCCGGCCTTAAATCAATCCTAACATGTGCTTCCTGGGGGACCCAACTGGTGCACGTGCTCAACAATTCAAAGGACATGTAGCCATCCACCTACTCTTTTCGTTAAAAAGTGTTCTTTAAGTCAGAAGCAAAGATGACTCATCAAGGAACCCCCTCCCCGCCCCCGTCCATCAGAAAGGCCAGGCCCTGGCATCCTTGTCCTGCTCCTGGTGGCTGGGCTGCCTAAGAAGGGTGAGCTCTGGGACAGATCTGAAGGCATTGATTGACAGCTGGAAACGCTCAGCGAATTGCACGTCTTGCAGTCAAACGGCAGGTTCTTTCTTTAGGGAGATCCGAGTGGCACACCTCAGGCTCATTCAAAATGCAGTTAAGGCCCGGCACGGTGGCTCACGCCTGTGATCCTGGCACTCTGGGAGGCCGAGGCAGGCGGATTGTTTGAGTTCAGGAGTTCAAGACCAGCCTGAGCAAGAGCGAGTCCCCGTCTCTACTAAAATTAGAAAGAAATTATATGGACAACTAAAAATATATATATAGAAAAAATTAGCCGGGCATGGTGGCACATACCTGTAGTCCCAGCTACTCGGGAGGCTGAGGCAGGAGGATCGCTTGAGCCCAGGAGGCTGAGGTTGCTGTGAGCTAGGCTGACGCCACGGCACTCTAGCCCGGGCAATAGAGTGAGACTCTGTCTCAAAAACAAAAACAAAACAAAACAAAACAAAATCCCCCAAAAACAAAATGCAGGAAAATGCATCTTTGAAAAAAGTTAGTTTCCATATACAACAGTGTTTACCACAGCCACTATGTTGTAAACAGATTTCCAGAACTTATTTATCCTACAGAGCTGAAACCTCACATCCTTTCCCGTCACCTCCGCATTTCCCCCTCCTGCACCCCTGCCTCTGGGAATCACTCTTCTACTCTCTGCTTGTATGAATTAGACGTTTTTAGATTCCAGGTATAAGTGAGATCGTGCAGTGTTTGTCTTTCTGTGCCTGGCGTATTTCACTTAGCGTACTGTCCTCCAGGTATATCTGTGTAGTCAAAAATGTCAAGATGTCCTTCTTTTTCAAGGCTGAATAATGTTCCATGTGTATATGAATATATCTACATCTATATATAGCTCACATTTTTCTTATCCGTTCATCCACTGAGGGACATATAGGCTTGTTGTCGTGTCTTGGCTATTATGAATAATACTACAAAGAACGTGGGTGTGCGGATATTTTGTTACGTGTTTTTAACATATGCACATGCACATAATCATAGTAAAGGATTCAAAGGCAAACTTGGGAGATAATAGTTATGTTCATGGCCTTGGTTTCCCAGGTACATACTCATCCCCACAATCCTCATTGAGTTGTGTCTATTAAATATGTACAGCTTTTTATATATTAGTCATACGTCAATGAAGTGATTTAATAACAAGCCATCCATGGAGCCATCATTTATGTGCAGGAAAACTCATGCTTTTCAGGTTATAGTTTTCTTTAAAAATAGACTTCCTTTTTTTTTTCACCGAAGTTTTAATTTCCACATTTAGTGGAAAGTACAGCAAGTTCCCATAGACCCCTGGTTCACAACAGGATTCCCTATTGTGTTGTACATTCTATGGGTTTGGAAAAATGTATGATGACATATGTCCACCATTACAGCAGCGTAGAGAAGAGTTTCACTACCCTAAAAACCCGCCGTACTTCTACCCATTTGTCCCTGCCCCCCGCCCAGTGTTTCGAGCACACAAATGCGTACAGTTGTGTCACACCACCACAATCAAGACGTGGATTCTTCCCACCATCCCGTGGGTCCCTTTGTGTCCCTTGGCTGAAATTCCTGCCTCTCTCTCAGATCTGGTGTCAGTCTCTTTAGCTTTGACCTTTCCATAATGACATGCAAGTAGACAATGCACCCGAGTTTGGTTTGCTATTTACTACTTTATTAGAGTAACAGACATTGTACAATTACATGTGAGCCTGTAGATTCTTCCCAGGAGAAAAGATAAAGGTTCTGTCTTTTTGATTCTGCAGGACATTATTAACCACTTTCTTCCTCTCTTTTTGGTAACACTTTGATGGAGGTATAATTCACATTCACATACTATTTGCTTATTTGTTTGTTTATTTATTTAGAGACAGGGTCTCACTCTCTTGTCCAGGCTGGAGTGCAGTGGTGCAAACACAGCTCACTGTGACCTCAAACTCCTGGGCTCAAGTGATCCTCCTGCCTCAGCCTCCCAAGTAGCTGGGACTACATCACCATGCCTGGCTAACTTTTAATTTTTTTTTTTAGAGATGGGGTCTCACTATGTTGCCCAGGCTGGTCCCAAACTCCTGGCTTCAAGCGATCTTCCCACCTCGGCCTTTCAGAGTGCTAGGGTCACAGGCTTGAGTCACTGCATCTGGCTTGAAGTCTTCTTATTGAAGGAATTCAGGAAATGCCACCCTGATTACTTCAATCTGAGGGTACGTGGAGACCAGCAAAGGCAGGGAGAGGCTTTCTCTGAACTTTCCTTATCTACCTAAAGACAGATCCTCCCAAAAGGAACACAGTTGTCATGAAACCCCTCCCTAGGAATCTCTTCCACCAGGGAAGATTAACTCGTAGGAGTTACTCCAGGAGAGGAGAATGGGAGGTGCAGCCCAAAAAGGCAGGTTGCCACCAGGCCCAGACAGACCTTATACCACGCTATCATCTTGTTTTCTGAGGGCCCAGGCATCTTTGCCCCAAATCATTTACTCTCCCCTAAATTGTCTAAAATCCCCTCTCCGCTCTGAAGAGGGTATATAAGCTTCCAGATCTCACTGGGTTTTGGGGTCACTCCCTTTTCTTTCCTGTGATGCCACTGTGCACATAATAAATTTGTCTATACTTTCCCCTGTTAATCTGCCTACTGTATATAGATAGACCTATTCTACACCCTCAGAGGGTAGAGGGAAAGTTTTCCCTGCCTTACGTTCTCGACTGCTACGGGTTGACTTGTACCTAATTTTAAGAAATCCTCCTTACCCATCGTGTTTGGAAAGCTGTCATCACAAGGAACTAGCCTTCTCCACGTGGCTTAGGTGAGATTCACATGGATGCATCTCTGTTTACCTTTGACTGAGCCAAATCCAGACCCTCCAATTCCTGTTCTCTGACCCATAAATACATAGCTGAGCTGCCTGTCCTCACTGATCAGTAGGAACAAAAGGCTTCCTAACCAAACTTTGCTTATGCTTCCCTCCTTCCCTCAGACCGTTGAGGAAGGAAAAAAACAAATTCTGCCAAAATATTTAAGGTTTATGCTGAGCCAATATGAATGACCTCGGCCTGGGAAGACATAGTCTCAACGGTCCCTGAGAAAGTGCTGCCGAGGTGGTCGGGTTTCGGTTTGGTTTTATGCATTTCAGGGAGACAGGAATTGCAGGTAAAATCACAAATTATTATATAGAAGGTATAACATTGGTGCAGCCCAAAAGGGCAGGATATCTCACAGTGGGGTCTTAGAAACCATAGGCGGGTTTAGGGATTCTTTAGCTGGCCAGTTGGTTGAGAGAGCTGAGCCTTGTCTAAGCATTTGGAGTCAGTAGGAGGGCAGGCTTACATTAAGGTTACGGAGTCTGTTATCTGTCTTGTGATGTCATGTAAGTCAAGTAAGCCACAGCACTCTGGGGCAAAAAAAGACCAGTATTAACGAGATTTTAGGGTTTTTTTACCACAAGTGATCGTCCTCGGTCGTATTTGGAGACGAAGAATTGAAACCAAACGCTGAAGCAGCAGAGCAAAGTGAAAGAAGTTTATTAAGCGAGTCCTCCTGCAGACATGGCGGGCGTGTCAAGAAAAATCAGCAAGCCATAGTACACTCCAGAAGAGGGCTAGGAGCGGGCACACGCCCAGGCAGACAGTGGCACGGGGGTCTCTTTGGGTTCCCTTTTCTTTCCTCCTCCTTGCATTGTTGTTTCCTGACCGATGAGAATGTTCTCGTCTCCCACGTGTCAGGCGGGGGAGTTTTTCTTGCTTTATTTGTCGTGACTTCCGAAGCCCATTTGGGGGAGGGATAATAATTTATGGTAATGATGGTAAAATGAATTCAGAGTTTCCTGAAGACACTTTTGCCCTGCACCGGCACCTCCAAGGGGCTGCCCCCAAACTGGTGTAAACGAGGTATTTTTGCAATGGTTCCAGTAGCAGTTCCGCTAGGGCCTTGTATTTTCATTGATCCGTAACCCCAATTCTGTCCCTGTTGTCCCGCCCCACCTTGTGTTCCCTATTCTGATCTCCTGCCTCGGTTTGTAGGGTGTGACTTCCCAGCGCCCTTTAGAAAGGAATTTGGGCAAGAAATAAAAAAGGTCAGAGTTCAGTCCTCGCCCCTAAACTAGAAAGATCCCTCTCTCTAAAAGAAAACCTTTTCTGTAGAACTCTTGAGATGCTTGCGGACTTTATGGTCAGAGTGTTCTATTGCCATAGTCCCTTTCCACCTTTGCAATAATTCTTTTGAATAAAGTCTCTTGTTCGTTACTCGGTCGGGATTTGTTTTTTAATCTGATGGAGTAACGGTCTGTGTTCCGGGCCAGGCCTGTGCCGGAAAGACGTGTGCTCTCCGGCTGTACGTGCACGCAACGGGCCGGAACCCGAGGGCGTGCATGTGAGCAGAGAGCTGTGCTCAGTGTCTGTGTTTTCCGCTGGTGTTTGATTCTGAGAGTCAGATGGTCTCTGCATGTAGAGAAAGCCCAGGCATGTCTGGGCATGTCTCCCGAGCAGATGAGGCAGAGCCTGAGCTTATTTGCATAACGACAATGAAAAGTTGTTATGGCACAGAGCTGATTTGAAGGGAGAAAGCAATCTTGAAACTTTAATATTATCTTGGGTTCGGGCGGGGCGGGGGGAGAGAAGAGGAGAATCTGCCCCAGGTCCACCAGTGTGGATTTTTGCCTTCTGTGGGTTTTATGTGACCCCCGAGGGGGAAATCCCAGGGAATGTGCGAAAAATGCAAGAAAATAGTTTCACTAAGGCTGAAAGACCTGGGTACCCTCTCCCACAGTGCAGTGGTTGGAGCATGAGATCTAATCTCTGATGGCTTCCAGCTTCCCAGGTTTCGGTTCCCCAAGGGCTGTATGTCTGGACATGGAGGTGCTCAAGGCAGTGATGTCCTCACTTTCATTTCACAACAGCCACGATGTGGAAACAACCTAAGCCCCCATCAATGAATGAGTGGATACAGGAAGCTTGGTCTACATACACAATGGAACATCATTCAGCCTTAAAAAAGAAGGAAGGGCCGGGCGCGGTGGCTCACGCCAGTCATCCCAGCACTCTGGGAGGCCGAGGTGAGAGGATTGCTTGAGCTTAGGAGTTTGAGACCAGCCTGAGCAGGAGCCAGACCCTGTCTCTACAAAAATAGAAAAAATTAGCTGGGCGTGGTGGTGCGTGCCTGTAGTCCCAGCTACTTGGGAGGCTGAGGCAGGAGGATCGCTTGAGCCCAGGAATGTGAGGTTGCTGTGAGCTAGGCTGATGCCACGGCACTCTAGACCAGGCAACAAAGCAAGACTCTGCCTCAAAAAATAAAATAAAATAAAATCGAAGAAGGCCATTTCGGACAACATGGCTGAACCCCTAGAGTACATTGTGCGAAGTGAAATAAGCCAGACACAGGAAGACAAATACTGCATGATCTAACTTATAAGTGGAATCTAAAAAAAAAAAAAAAAGGTTGAATTCTTAGAAACGGAGTAGAGCTGTGGTTACCAGGGGCGAGAGGGTGGGAGGGAAAGGAAAGATATTAGTGAAAGAATAGGTGGACTCTCTTGCAAGGTACTAAGGAGTAGGTTTGCCCCTACTTGGGGAATTTGCACTGTCTGTTCAAATAGTTTCACTTGGGTGTCAGGGCTGGGAAGAAGGTCTGATGGACATTCACAGTATGCATGCGTACTGGCATGAGCTTCGAGCCCGAGAATTTTAAAGAGATACAATTTTTCTTCCTCAGGAGAACATACTCTGGAGGCATTTGTCATCGTCCTTAGAAAAGCACGTGATGAGAATGTTAAAATCTTGAGACATGGGACTTAGACAACCTGGGTTCAGATCCTGACATTGTGGTTGTCGCCCAACTGGGTGGTACTGCCCGCTGCATGGGGAAGAGCCCGTGCGCTGAGATGGTCGGGGTTGCCATGGAGCAAGAGTTTATTCCACAGAACGCTGAGCAGGGAGATGGGAGGAATTTCTCAGATCCACCTCTCCCGGAATTTGGGAGACAGGGTGTTTAAGGGTAGTTTGGGCCGGGCGCGGTGGCTCACGCCTGTAATCCTAGCACTCTGGGAGGCCGAGGTGGGCGGATCGTTTGAGCTCAGGAGTTCGAGACCAGCCTGAGCAAGAGCGAGACCCCACCTCTACTAAAAATAGAAAGAAATTATATGGACAGCTAAAAATATATATAGAAAAAATTAGCCGGGCATGGTGGTGCATGCCTGTAGTCCCAGCTACTCGGGAGGCTGAGACAGGAGGATCACTTGAGCTCAGGAGTTTGAGGTTGCTGTGAGCTAGGCTGACGCCACGGCACTCACTCTAGCCTGGGCAACAGAGTGAGACTCTGTCTCAAAAAAAAAAAAAAAAAAAAAGGGGTAGTTTGGCAGGCAAAGGATCAGACAGTTAGGTGTGTTATTGGCTAGGTTCGGGGTGAAATGATAGGGGTGTAGACGTCATCTTCTTGGGTGGCTTCAGCTCCTGGGGTCACAATTCCAGTTGAGTCGATTTCTGGGTATGGTCAGTCAATCCACTGGAATGCGGGGCCTGGAAGGTATCTTAAAAACTACCTTTAGGTTTTGAAAAGGTGATGTTATCTATGGAGAAAGTGAAGAATCTTCACGAACACCCCACTATATGGCTCCAGAGTGGCAGTTATAGAGAAGCTAACAAGCAGACAGTGACTAATTATTATCATTATTTTTTATTTTATTATTTATTTATTTATTTATTTTTTTGAGACAGAGTCTCGCTCTGTTCCCCGGGCTAGAGTGCCCTGGCGTCAGCCCAGCTCACAGCAACCTCCAACTCCAGGGCTCAGGAGATCCTCCTGCCTCAGCCTCCCAAGTAGCTGGGACTACAGGCATGTGCCACCATGCCCGGCTAATTTTTTTCCTTATATATTTTTAGCTGTCCAGATCATTTCTTTCTATTTTTAGTAGAGACGGGGTCTTGCTCTTGCTCAGGCTGGTCTGGAACTCCTGACCTTGAGCGATCCTCCCGCCTCGGCCTCCCAGAGTGCTGGGATTACAGGCGTGAGCCACTGCGCCCGGCCTATTATCATTATTTATAGCTGGGCCTGGGGCCTTATTGTGAGCGAGGGCCTTACCATAGTTCTCGACTTGCACCCATTATTGATTTGTGTAAAGGGCAGTTTCACTGTTAGTTACTAGCTGGTGACAGTAGACAAGTCTTTAAACCTCAATTTCCTCATCTGTAAAAATGGGAAAATAACTTGTAACATGCAGGGTGCGAACCGCGGAGCCGTGCTGCCTGCGTTTCAATCCCCGCTCTGCCCCCTCCTAGCTGTGTGACTTCCGGCAAGTTGCTTAACCTCTCTGTGGCGTGGTTTACCTTCAAAATGGCAATGACAATGCGAGTACGTACCTCGATGAGATTGTCCTAAAGATCAGAAACAGTAACGTCCACACGACGTCAAACGCTAGCATAGCACCGAGTGAGTCTTGCTGTTATTATCCTGAGGCACGTAAACGTTCTTAGAAAGTAAAACCTACATGAATATTTGAGCAAGACTGAGGCTGGGCTGAAAGGGCACTTCCTGAGGGAGAAAAGGGAACTGGGAACAGAAGGGAAATGGTCTCCGCTTAGGAGGAAAAACGGTCAGGGTGTGTACATCAGGACACTCTCAGACGCGGTTGGGTTTCATGTAAGTTTCAGCTGGTCTCATGTCAGTTCCTCTCTGGGAACTTGGGTTCCATCGCTCTCTCTTCATCTGTTCTTCGCTTCCCTATTTGCACTTGAACTTTCACACTGTGATATTTTATGGGTGTATATATATATATTTCACAGTTTCTGCTCGTAACTCCCATAGTCCCTGTTATTCTATAGTGTTGGGGCGCTTTAGGCCTCAGGAAACAGAATCTCTCTCTCTGACGTTCTCCTGTCTTCCTTTCACCTCCCAAGACAGGACTCTCATCTGATTGCGGATCGAAAGACCCTCATTCCAGAGACCCCACACCCTAGAGGAAGACATGCTGCATGGAGAGGCCAAAAAAGTCTGAACAGAAAGGCCTCGCTGCGTTTAGATCATAGGCTTTTTGTCCAATCGTATTTCCACATGATTGTCAATCATGCCTATGTCAGGAAGCCTCCGTGCAAACAGAAAAGAACAGGGTTCGGAGAGCTTCCGGATGGCAGATGAGATGGAAGTTCCTGGAGGGTGTTGCACACAGGGCGTGGAAGCTCTGTGCCCCTTCCCCTGCACCTCACCCTACGCATCTCTTCATCTGTGTTCTCTATAATACACTGGCAAATGTAAGGAAGTGTCTTCCTGAGTTCCGTGGGCCTCTCCAACAAATTAATCAAACCCAAAGTGGGGGTTGTAGGAACCCCAACTTGAAGGTGGTAGGACTGAGCCCTCAACCTGTGGGATCTGACCCTCTCTCCTGGTAGAGGGGGCCGAGTGGAGTTGGAGGACACCCAGCTGGTGCCCACTGCTGAACTGATTGCTTGCTCACCCGGGGCGAGAAGCACCCGGCGCATATTGTGGAGTCACAGAAGTCTGCTGTGCTGATTGTTGGCGTGTTGGTGTGAACGCAGAGGAAGACAGGGTTTGAGAGATTTTTTCCCCCAAACAGCATGGACTTCTCTGCTTCTAATACACTTTCCACCTTCCATCTTCCCTCCCTCCTTTCTTCCTTCTTTCCATCCTTCCTTTTATTTTTTTAACAGTTTTATTGACACATAACTCACATACCATAAAATTCACCCAAAGTATATAATCCAGTGCATTTTAGTGTATTCATCGTTGTGCATCCATGACTGCAATGCATTTTAGAACATTTTCATCATCCCCCCAAAGAAATACTGTACCTGTTAGCAGTTAATCCCTCATTCTCCTCTCCTTGAACCCTAGACAACTGCTGTGATGGTTACTTTCATGGGCTAACTTGGCTGGGCCATGGGGTGCCCAGATATTTGGTCAAACATATGGGTGTGTCTGTGAAGGTCTTTCTGGATGAGATTAACATTTACATTGGTAGACTGAGTAAAGCAGATTGCCCTTCCTACTGTGGGTGGGCCTCATCTAATCAGTTGAAGGCCTAAGTAGAAAAAAAATGCTGAGTAAGAGAGAACTCCTTCTGCCTGACTGCTTTTGAGCAGGGACATCATTTTTTTCCCCTGCCTTTGGACTCAAGGTGAAACATTGGTGCCTCCTGGATCTCAAGCCTGCCAGTTTCTTTAAAGTAAAACGACATCACTGGGTCTCTTGGGTCTCTAGTTTGCCAACCGCAGATCTTGGAATGTGTCATCCTCCATAATCATGTGAGCTAATTCCTTATAATAAATCTTTCTCTCCCTCCTGCTGGTTCTGTTTCTCAAGAGAACCTTGACAAATACAGATTTTGACACCAACAGTAATTCTAGAGGAACAGAATTTTAAGGATACACTTTCTGACTTGGTTCTGGGGCTTCTGGAATTGGCTGTCTGAACTGATTAGATTTATTTTTAATTTTCTTTTCTTTTTTTCTATTTTTTGTACAGATGGGGGTCTCATTCATGCTCAGGCTGGTTTCGAACTCCTGGCCTCAAGCCATCTTCCTGCGTCAGCCTCCCAGAGTGCTCGGATTACAGACGTGAGCCACCGCACCTGGCCTTGATTAGACTTAAAGATGCTAAGACTCTATTTCCAGTAGTAAAGAGATCACTGATATTCCAAAGCGTGGTCTGGCAATAGAGATAGGCAAACTGCCACCACTCAATAGTCCTAATTACCCACTGATAAGAGGCAAGGATCTGAGTGACTTTGTTTAGGATACTTTTGAACATTTTGTTCAAGCTAATGAATACAATGAGTTTAACTGGTCACCCCTAATGCCATTGGACAAAATGGGGGAAGAAAAGCATGGGTTCCGGGACTTGAATTCTCAGGTGAAGTGTTACATAAGTGACTTGAAGTCTTCTATGTGTGTCCTGAAGAAGACCCTTATCTTTTGTAGCTGTAGGGCTGAGGTTGCTGAAAATCAAACCCAGAACCTGATCTTGTGACTGGCCGAATTGTAACCCAAGTTGGACTCCCAGCTTTGTTGAGTGTCTACTGTTAAGGTTGAAGGCATTTATTGGGAAGGAATGGGACCCTGGAAGTTGGAACTGGGACATGTGAGAAGACCATGAGGAACCTGGGGATGTTGAGCCTTAAATTCTGATGAGTCTTCGCCAGTGGAAGAGGCTTTCCAGCCCCATCCGAGGGGACTAATGCTTCCTCACCTGAGAAAACTGTAATGGCGTCTCCTGGGGCAGTTTCTGTGCAAGACCTTTGCTTCTGGACCTTTAAGGAGACTCAAGTCCCAGCAGGCCCCTAAAGGTGAGAGACACAGTGTGGCCCACAAAGAGGTGTGCTACACTCCAGAAGAACTACTTGAGTGTTCTAATTTATACGGAGAGAAATCTGGGAAACATTTGTGGGAATGGACAATAAAGGTGTGAGATAATGATGGAAGCAATGTAAAGTTGAATTAGGCTGATTTATTTATTTATTCATTCATTCTTTTATTTTTAGAGACAGAGTCTTGCTCTATTGCCCAGGCTGGAGTACAGTGATGTGATCATAGCTCACTGCAGCCTTGAACCCCTGGGCTCAAGTGATCCTCTTGCCTCAGCCTCCTGAGTAGCTGGGACTACAGGCTCATGTCACGCCATGCCTGGCTTACTTTTTTTTTTTTTTTTGTAGAGATGGGGTCTCACTATGTTGCCCAGGCCAGTCTCAAATTCCTGGGCTCAAGCAATTCTCCCACCTCGGCCTCCCAAAGTGCTGGGATTATAGGTGTCAGCTGCTGCACCTGGCTTATATTTTTATATTAATATATATAGCAAATATCTTTGTTTTCTTCTCTCTCTTATTTCCTTATCATGCAACATAAGATGTATCAACTTACAGTATTTAAGGATTGTTAACTTTACATCATAGAATTTAAGGTGTAGTTTACGCAGGAGAAGAGTAAACCTCGCTCAATGACTTTACCTCATCTTCTAGGGAAGGGCTGTGTGTTTTTAGTTGTATACAGGATAGTTGATCAGGTGATCTTGTTGTTATCTTTACTTGGAGATGAAGTATAGCTTAAGGAGATGTATGTGGATGCCAAGTTGACACAGGGTAGACTTATGATATTTAGTTTTATGTGTCAACTTGACTGGGCCATGGGGTACCCAGATATATATATATATTTTTTTTCCCCAAGCTTCATTTTGCAGGATGCCTAGACATTTGGTTAAACATTATTTCTGGGTGTGTCTGTGATGGTGTTTTTAGATGAGTTTGAATCAGTAGAATGAGTAAAGCAGATGGCCCTACCTAATGTGGGTGGGCCTCATACAGTCCACTGAAGGCCTGCTAAGTAAGAGGAAACTCCTGTCTGACTGCCTTTAGACCAGGACACTAATTTTTATCTGCCTTGGGACTCAAACTAAAACATTGGCTCCTCCTGGGTCTTGGGCCTGTCAGCTTTCAAACTGGAGGTACGTCACCTGCTCTCTTGGGTCTCCTACTTGCCAACTGAAGATTTGGGGACTTGCCATTCTCCATAATTGTGTGAGCCAATTGCTTATAATTAATCTCCCTATGGAATGGGAGACAATATTTGCAAACAACTTGATTAAAAAGTGAGCAAAGGACCTAAATGGACAGTCATCAAAAGAAGACATGCGAATGACCAATGGGTACAAGGAAAAGGTGCTTACCATCACTAATTATCAGGGAAATGCAAACTAAAACCACAGTGAGATCTCACCTCGTATCTGTTGGGATGGTCATGATCAAAATGTCAGAAGACAACAGGTGTTCGGTGAGGATGTGGAGAAAAGGGAACCCTTGTACGCTGTCAGTGGGAATGTAAAATGGTGCAGCCGATATGGAAAACAGTAGGGAGAGTCCTCAAAAAATTAAAATTAAAACGACCAAACAATCCAGTCATCTCACTTTTGGGTATACGAAGGCTGTCCAGAAAGTATCCAGCCATTGTTAATATACTGAGAACGGTTACATGGCTGGGTACTTTGTGGACAGCCCTGGTACATCCAAAGGAAATGAAACTAGAATCTTGAAGAGGTGTCTGCACTGCCACGTCCATTGCAGCATTGTTCAAAGTAGCCAAGATACGGAAACAACCCAAGCGTCCATTGACATACGAATAGATAAAGAAAACATGTTATATACATATAATGGAATATTATTCAGCCCCCAGAAGAAGGAAATCCTGTTATTTGTGACAACATGGATGAACCTGAAGGACGTTGTCACTGAAATTGGCCGGACATAGATTGACAACTACTATATAATCTCCTTTTTATGTGGAATCTAAGAAAGCTGAATTCACAGAAGCAGAGGGTAGAATGGTAGTTACGACGTTCAGGGTAAGAATGAGGGAAATTGAACAAAGGGTAAAAAGTTGCAGTTATACAACACGAATAAGTTCTGGAGATCTAATATACAGCATGCAGACCATAGCTAATAATATTGTATATATATATATATTTTTTTTGAGACAGAGTCTTACTCTGTTGTCCAGGGTAGAGTGCCGTAGCGTTAGCTTAGCTCACAGCAACCTCAAACTCCTGGGCTCAAGCGATCCTCCTGCCTCAGCCTCCCGAGTAGCTGGGACTACAGGCATGCACCACCATGCCCGGCTAATTTTTTCTGTATATATTTTTAGTTGTCCATATAATTTCTTTCTATTTTTAGTAGAGACGGGGTCTCGATCTTGCTCAGGCTGGTCTTGAACTCCTGAGCTCAAATGATCCACCCACCTTGGCTTCCCAGAGTGTTAGGATTACAGGCGTGAGCCACCACGCCCAGCCAATAATACCATATTATAGCAGAAAAAAGTCTTAGTGTTAGATCAAGCAGAGTGACGATAGTTTACAATAATCTATTGTATATTCTGATGTAACCACAAAGGAACAATTGGAATGTTACTAGTATAAGGAAAGGACAGGTATTTAAGGTGATGGATATTCCAAGTACACTGATTTGATATTTACAAGTTAAATGAATGTATTAAATAATCACTTGTACCTTGAAACTATGTACATCTATTATGCATCAGTAAAAAATACAATATTGCATACTTGAAATTTGCTAAGAGATCTTAAGTGCTCCCACCATACAAAAAAAAAAAAAAAAAAAAAGGAAACAGGACAGTAAACTAGGTGAGGTGATATGTTAATGAGCTTTATTGCAGAGATCATTTTGCAGTGTACAGGTATATCAAAGCACCAAGTTGTATACTTTCAATATATATAATTCCTACATTTCAATTATACCTCAATCAAGCTAGAAAAAAAAGTTGAGACAAACTGAAAAAAAATGCTCGCAACTCATTTATAGCTCAAGGGATAATTTCCTTAATATATAGAAATTTCCAACAAAACAGTAAGCAAAACACTGACAACCCAATTAAAAAAAAATGTGGATAAAAAGCGCACACGTTGGAAATAGTTCAGTGGTTCCCCAGAAAGTTAAACATAGAATCACCAGATGATACAGCAATTCCACTCCTGGGTATATACCCCAAAAATTTGAAAAAGGGACTCAAACCAGTACACTACACACATGTTCATAGCAGCATTATTTGCACTAGCCAAAAAGTGGAAGCAGCCCAAATGCCCATCAATGGTGAATGGATAAACAAAACCCGGTATACACATATAATAAAATCTTCTTCAGCCATAAACTGGAATGAAGCACTGACTCGTGCTACATCTTGGATAAACCTTCAAAACATTCTGCTAAGTAAAAGAATCTGGATACAGGGGAAAAATCATATGATTCTATTTACATGAAACACGCAGAATAGGTAAATCCATAGTATGGAATGCAGATTGGTGACTGCCAGGGACGGGGTGGGGGGGGGTGAGGGAGGCGGAGAAATGAGGACTGACTGCTAATGAATATGGAATTTCCTTTTGAAGTGGTGAAAATGCTTTGGAACTAAATAGAGGTGGTGGTTGCACAACACCGTGGATGGACTAAATGCCACCGAACTGTCCACTTTGAAAGCGCTAATTTTATGTCATGTGAATTTCACCTCAATTTAAAAAGAAGAGTGTATATACATGGTTTTGCAGAAAAGAAAATACAGTCCGGGTGGTGGCTCATAACTGTAATTCCAGCACTTTGGGAGGCTGAAGCAGGGGGATCACTTGAGGCCAGGAGTGCAAGACCAGCCTGGGCAACATAGCAAGATCCCATCTCTACAAAAAAATACAATGTATGTTGTTTATAAAGCATCCAGTCTGAGGTATTCTGTTATAGCAGCTGGAAAGGACTAAGACACTATCTTCTCTTAGTGTGGTTACAACTAATGAACTAAAACTGATACATTATTAATTAGAGTATACAGTTTATTGATATTTCCTTGGTTTTTATCTAATGTCCTTTTTCTGACCCAGGATCCCACATGACATTTGGCCATCACGGCTCCTTAGGTGCCTCTGGGCGGTGACAGTTTCTCAAACTTGCCTTGTTTTCGATGATCTGGATGGCTTTAAGGAAGATGGTAGGTTATCTGCATCTTTTGCTTTGAGAGACAGCCACCCAGGTAAGCTGTTTTCTGTCCTGGCAGGCAGATAAACCAAGGATAAAATGGGGAAAAAAATTATAGAAAAACAGAAGCAAAAAAAAAAAAAAAAACACAAAAAACACACAACCAACCTAAACCAGGAGCTATGCTCCGGGGTGCACCCACTGAATGCCAAAGAAGGTCTCGTCGGCATTTTGTGAGGGCAGCAGTGGCAGACTGAGGTTGGCGCAGAGGGTGTCCCCGGGGGCCAGAGGCGTCAGGCGCTGGGAGGAGACGGTGCAGTCTTGGTTGAAGGGGAGGCGCATCAGGCTGTAGGTGGTGGAGGCGCAGATGCCCACGGCTAGGGTGGCATTGCGGGGCACGGTGGTGTGCCTGGAGGGACAGTTGGCCAATGTCACCTGGATGTGCAGCCTGTAGATGCCCTTGCGGTGGACACGCAGCTGCCCGTCGTCCAGCTCCGCTCCGTGCAAGAAGGTGCGGCCCAGGGCTGGGCCCCCCTGCCAGTACAGCCTGGGGTCCTGCCGAGGTCCTGGGGGCACAGGGTTCGGGGATGGGAGGATGGAGGTTTTGGGAAACTGAGGAACCCTCTGGTCATAGAGAGAGTGGGGTCTAGGGATAGGGCGTTGGATGAAAGGATAGAGAGATAGAAATTTAAAGGGAGGGAGAAAGGGACAAGGACAGAGAGAGGGGGAGGGGCAAGGACATACAGAGAGAGAGAGGAAAAAGAGAGACAGACGCAGAGACAAAGTGTGTGTGTGTGTGTGTGTGTAGTGAATTCTTACAATGCTGTCTCGCCTGGCATCCGATTTGAATATGTTTAGTTTTTTCACACCAGAATTAGGGCTGAGTGTGTGACAGTTTCCAATTCTCTGTCCCCTCCCAGTTCCTCAATGTTATCGATCCCGTGCACCTGCTTTATGCAGCCACCCCCTGGCCCCCTTGGTGCAGCCTTGTTGACTCCTCCCTGCTCACCCCATACCCTGCTCAGATTGTGTCAATTTCCCTCACAGTGACCACTCTCAGTTTCAGAACGCCTCCAGCCTCTACCCCTAACAATTACAATTCCCCACAGCAGGGAAACCTGCTTGGGGGATGCCTTGAACCCTAATAAAGGCTTTGGCTCATGCATCCCTTCCATGCTCTCTCTTGCCCCCCACCCACTGGTTGACACGTGTGTGTGTGTCCCAGCGGGCTCCCCGCTTCCTGCTGGCCCCCCTCTCTCTGCCCCTCCTTCTCTCTCTCTCCCCTTCCCTTTCTGTCTCCATCTCTCCCCGCCCCCAGCTCGAGACCCCGGTTACCTGTGTGGTTCAGCTGGAGCTCAGCTATGTCCCACTGGAAGAAAAGACCAGAAAACAGAGCAAGGACTTAAACACGGAGGTTTTAAGTGCTCCCCCCAAGTCAGGGACGGGGTGGGGGTCTGTGTCTCTCTTCTCCGTTCACCCTCCTACTCAGCCCTCATCCCATTCCCGGATTTGCGATTAAAAAGAAAAAGAAAAAAAGGTTTCTTAAAGGGGAAGTTAGGTTTGAACCAGCGGGGGAGAGTCAAAGACTAGACATTCAGAAGAACTTCCTAGTTTTCCTGGACATCACCCGGAGCGAGCGAACCGCAGGCCCCGGAGCAGCCTCCCAGCCCGCTGGGCCTCCGCAGGGACTCCCAGCCCAGCCAGCGCGTCCTGTCCCAGGAAGCCCCCGCTCCCCGCGTTGTGAAGCCCCCGGCAGCCTCTGAGTCACCCCGCCCGGGAAACACCGGAGAGTCATCTTCCAGGGCCACGTCGGATGCACCTTTTCCCACCCCGGGATGCCCCGTTCCCTCCCGGGGCGTCCTGGCCCGGCCTGGCCTCCCTGCGAGGGTCTCTCTGCGCCAGCAGGTCGTCGCCCTGGCTTTTATTTTTTTTCATTTTTCTTTTCTTTTTTTAAGAGGCAGGATCTCTCTCTGTCGCCCAGGTTTGAGTGCAGTGGGGCGATCGTAGCTCACTGCAGCCTCCAACTCCTGGGCTCCAGCGATCCTCCTGCCGAGCCTTCCTTCCAGCCTCCCGAGTAGCTGGGACTACAGGTGCCACCACCACGACTGGCTAATTTATTTTCTTTTTCCTTCCTTCCCTTCCTCTCTCTCTCCTTTTTAAACCCATCTGATTCTGATGCTGTCAGTCTGCGCTCTAGCGCACCGCCCCCCGCCTGTCTCCGCGCCTCTGCCGGGTTCCCCAGCCCGGAGGTCCCCAGGCTGGGCGAGCAGGTGGCAGGTGTGCACCCCACCTGCCCATCCCTCCTTCTCGACTCACCCCAGGTGGCTCGAGCTGCTGCTGCTGCTGCTGCTGCTGCCGGCGCGCTGGGAGGACCAGGTAGCCGACCAAGCAGAGCATCATAACAAAAAGCAGGCTAAAAACAGCCTTCGTGCCGCAAGGCCAGGGCAGGCGGCGCACCGGGCACCCGGAGCCGTCCTCGGGCATCGCTGGCGGCTCCAGCCGGTGCAGGCGGGGTCGGGACACGAAGGGCTGCCCAGAAGGGGGAAAGAAACTTCACCCTCTGAGAATGCGCTTCAGCATCTGCTGGCTTAAACCTGCGGGGCACCAGCCTGCCCTTCTTTGGGGATGTCCGGCCGGGGGCGGGGAGGGATTCCGGTGGCTCTCCGAGCAGGGAAATCCCCTCCCGCTAGGTCCCGGGCTGGGGCAGGGCAGCTGCGGGGTGGGCTCGGGAGGTGCCTGCCCCACCCTGCCGCTCAGGCAGGGGACGTCCAGATCTTTCCATGTGTCTCCTCCCCTCCCCTTCCTGGTGCAGGTTCATGCATTCATTCATTCGTTCAATCAACAAACCTTTATTGAGCATCTATTAGGGACTAGACAATGTGCTGCCGGGGACTAAGGATACAGCCAGCAGGCAGGAATTGGGCTCGCTCCCCAAATATCCACGTGTTCCTCTTCATGTCCCCAACCTCCCTGGCAGTCAGGTGGGGCCAGGCTACTGCCCTGCCCCAGGGCGTGATGCCAGATCACTGATGCAGCTGTCTCTTTAAAAACACCTCCCATAGTGCATCAGTTTTCTCCTCCCCTGCATTCTTGAACAGGCCTCCTATTCTAACTCTGTGTCCACACGGAAGCTCAGAAGGTGACCTCGTTTGGAAACAGGGCCTTTGCATATGTCATTAGGTTACCATGAGGTCGTGTTGCAGGAGGGTGGGCCCTACATCAGGTGGGCTGAGGCTGGGGGCCTAACAAGGAGATGGAAGGAAACAGGAGAGATTTCAGAGCTTGAGCCAACAATATTTGCAGGGCCAAGGAGTGGACAGGTCAAAGAAGGAAGTCACGTAAGTCCAGGATCCTTGGGACCCAGGTAATCAGCATACACTCCCTGAAGTCCCCACTACTAAAGGAATTTGTTTCACTGAAGCCCCTAAATTCCAGGTCTAGGGAAATGAAGTGGGTGGTGCTGTGGTTAATATTTCGACTGTCCATAGCTGCCGTCTGCCAGCTTAATTCTCCCAGCAAGGAGCTTTTGGGGGGCAGGTGCCTGGGTTGCAATGGAGATTGGCATCCTGTACTTGAAGAACCTAGACTTGACCGCCTGACTCATCTGGTGACTTGAGCTGGGCTCTAATGGATTGCGCTCTAGTCTGTGTGGTTCTGCTGCAGGTTGGGGCATCTTTTTTGATTTTTGAGGAGGAGTGTTCAGAAGCCAGGACTTTCCCCTATCTGCGGACTCTACAGCTGAGGTTGTGGTTCAAGATGTCCCCTGCCCTTGCCAACTAACTTCCTACCTCTCTCATTATTTCTCTTCCTCTAAGTCAGGGGGGTTGGGAGCTCTGCGCAGGGCAGAAAGCTGAGGGGCGAGGTCCAGGGGGCAATTGGGCCACAGGAAGTAAGATCACTTTCCCCTCTCAGGGAAGCCTCAAGCCCGCTAGGCTGATTTTTGGCAGTCTTCCTCCCCTGTGAGACACTTAGAAACTTCTGCCTCCCTTCCATGCCCCTGGGAGCTGAGGACAGCTTGAAGGTGCCCACTCAGGCTTCCTCTTTGTACAACTTTGTACAGCTGTCTCTCCTCTTTCTCTTTGCTGTGGTTAGCTCCAGTTGCCACAATTGGTGTTATCATTGCCAGAGCTCTAAACAAGAAAGGGACCGAGACCCTTCAGCTTAGAGCTTCCCCCTTTGCTACACAGCTTCCCTCCTATTACTGGGATTTCATCTGGGAGACATCTCTGTCTCAGCACTTATTTCCCACGCCACCATTCCTGTTCCCTTCTCCGTCCCACAAACCAGTAGGGCTGGGAGAGTTGGGTGCAAAAGAAAGCAAAATAAGTACTTTTCTCCTATATGAAAGTCTGGGCTGGTATGTCATCTGCACTCTGTAAAGTCTTCAGGAGCCCAAATTCTTTTTCTTTTGTGCCTGTGACACGTCAAGTGTAATGCCCTTGTCTGCATAGTACAAGATGGCCAAGTTTGAGGCACTTACAAGGTGAAAAAGTAAAAGTCATGTACTGTCCTTCCCTTTAAGAGAAGTAATCAATTTCACTCACAACCCATTGGCGAGTAGAGTCATGTGACTTAGGCAGGGGAGCCTGGGAAATGTAGTCTTCAGTCTGAGTAGACCTGCACCCTGCTGAAACTCAAGGCTTTTATTATTAGGAGTAATAGCATTTTGTACCTCAGGTGCAAATTTCAAGGGGTCATCTTAAAAGTCCATTATCAAGATAAATATATTCTCATGCAATATTTTTTTTTAAAAAATTAAAAAGTTAATGCAAGAAAAAAATCCACGATGAACAAATTGTAAAAAATGCTTCAAATAAAGATCAGATCCAGGCCAAGGATGGGTGGCTCATGCCTGTAATCACAGTATTTTGGGAGGCTAGGGTGGGAGGATCACTACCAAAAATAGAAAAATTAGCGACGCGTGGTGGCGCGTGCCTGTAGTCCCAGCTACTCAGAAGGCTGAGTAGTAATAATTGCTTGAGCCCAGGAGTCTGAGGTTGCAGAGAGCTATGATGATGCCACTGCACTCTACCAGGGGCCACAGGGCAAGACTCTATCTCAAAAAAAAATCGCAATACTTCAACTAAAGAACAAATAAAACACTCAGACTCAAGTTGACACTTTAAAAATTTCATGAACTTTAACAAATAGTGACTGCATATAAATCTATGTTAGTCCCATTGTCCAGAATACATTTCCCATTTAAAACATTTTAAATTGTTCTTCTGTCCCACACGGACAGCAGCTAGTGGAAATACAATATAGTCTGTTCTTGACAAAGACAACACTAGACAGATGTTTAGAGATGCATGAAGTTGTAGGTAGTGCATCTTCATTTCTGTGTAACATTTTGCTATGTGAATACACCATACTATATTTACCCTTTGATCTGATGCTGGACATTTGGGGAATTTCCAGTTTGAACTGCAACAAACATGTAACTTTTGATGATAGCTATCCGGTCAGGTGTGAGGTAATGTCTCTTTATGGTTTTAATTTGCATTTCCTGGCAGACTAATGATATTGAGCATGCTTTCATATATCTATTGGCTATTTTTATGTCTTCTTCGGAGGAATGTCTATTCAGGTTCTCTGGCCATTTTTTAATTGGTTTGGGTTACTTTTGTTCTTTTCTTTTTTTGATATTGAGTTGTGTGAGTCCCTTACATGTTTTGGATATTAATCCTTATCAGGTTATCAGAATGTTTACAAATGTTTTCTCCTGATCCACAGGCTACCTTTTCATTTTGTTGATTATTTCCTTTTTAGTTTGATGTAGTCCCACTTGTTTATTTTTCGTCTTGTGGTTTGAGCTTTTGCTTTGATATCTGAAAAAAAATCATTGGCAAAACCAATGTCAGGGAGCTTTCCCCTATGTTTTCTTCCAGGAGTTTTATAGTTTTAGACCTTATATTTAGGTCTTTTATCCAAATTGGCTATGACTAGAGTGAACAATAATGTATTGTATATTTCAAAATAGCAAGAAGAGAAAATTTTGAATGTCCTCATCACAAAAAATAATAAATGTTTAAGCTGATGGATATGCTATTGCCCTGATTTGATCATTGCACAATTTATACATGTGTTGAAACATCACATTGTACCCCATAGACCTGTACAATTGTTATGTGTCAATTATTTAAAAAAACCCAAGAGATAAGTATTGATAAGGGTGAGGAGAAAAGGAATCCCTTACACACTGTTGGTGGAGCCATTACGGAAAACAGTATGGAGGTTCCTTAAGAAATTAAAAATGGGGCCAGGTGCGGTGGCTCACACCTGTAATCCTAGCACTCTGGGAGGCCGAAGTGGGTGGATCATTTGATCTCAGGAGTTTGAGACCAGCCTGAGCAAGAGCGAGACCCCGTCTCTACTAAAAATAGAAAGAAATTAGCTGGACAACTAAATATATATATAGAAAAAATTAGCCGGGCATGGTGGCACATGCCTGTAGTCCCAGCTACTAGAGAGGCTGAGGCAGAAGGATTGCTTGAGCCCAGGAGTTTGAGGTTGCTGTGAGCCGGGCTGATGCCACAGCACTCTAGCCTGGGCAACAGAGTGAGACTCTGTCTCAAAAAAAATAAAAATTAAAAATGACCCAGCAATCATTCTGTTCGGGGTGTGTGTGTGTGTATACATACATATATATATATATATATATATATATATATAAAATATACAGATATAGATATATAGATATAGACACATAGATATGTAGATAGGTAACATACTCTCTCTCTCTCTCTTTTTCCCCTTCCCTCCGTCCCTCTCATAATAAAGAGATTTATTATAAGGAATCAGATCACAAGATTGTGGAGCCTAATGAGATCTGCAGTTGGCAGGCTAGAGACCCGAGAGAACGGACGGTATAGCCTGAAGCCAGGAGACTACCAATGAATGGCCCAGGTCAACGACTGTCAGCCAGAGGGAGTGAATTCTTTTTTACTCAGCATTTTTGTTCTCTTCAGGCCTTCAACAGATTGGATGAGGCCCACCCACCCTGGGGAGGGCAATCTGCTTTACTTGGTCCACTGATTCAAATGTGAATCTCATCCAGAAACACCTCCCCACACTCATCCACAATAACATTGGAGCAAATATCTGAGCACCCCATGGCCCTGGCAAGACGACACATAAAATTACCCATTGAGTCCACTGATGACCCTGCCTGCTACACCACTTGGGCAGAAGCTCAGCTGAGCAGGAGAAAGCTGAGCTGCCAGGTGTCAAGGGAGCCAGTTAAGACAATAACTAAAAATGAAAGTAACAGTGAAGCCTTTAAAATCACTTAGTGTGATAGTACACGAGCAATAGACTAAACTGGGGAAATCACGAACATTCCCCCATTCCATTTCCCCCCGGAATGGTACACTCATGAGGGTCAGGTGACTTGGCACAGATGTAAGGTGAACAAAAAACTTGTGCGGTTTGATGGACCTGGCGGTTGGGGGTGGAGAAGAGAAGGGCTAGAAGTGGAAAAGTACTGAGTACTGTGTCAGTAGAGAAAAGTATCTTCACGGTTCTCCTCTCGCCATGGTAAGTGGGTCTTCGCAGATAACTCCTGATAAAAAGGCCTCTGAAAGAAGGCCCTTAGGAGAGGAATGCAGGAAGGCAACTAGGTTATCTAATTTGTCAGCATGGAACTGTTCATCGTATTCTCTTATAACCTTTTTTATTTTGGTAAGATCTGTAGTGATGTCTCCACTTTCATTTCTGGAGTTTGACAATTTGAATCTTTTCTCTCTTAGTCAACCTAGCTAAAGGTTGGTCAATTTTACTGATCTTTTCAAAGAACCAACTTTTGGTTTTGTTGATTTTCTCTGTTGTTTTTCAATTGTCTATTTTATTTATATTTGCTCTAAACTATTTTTTTTTACCTTTTTCCTGTTAGCTTGGGTTGACTTTGCTTTTTCTAATTCTTTAAGATGGGCAGTTAGGTTATTGATTTGAGGTCTTTCTGCTTTTTTTAATGTGTGCCTTTTACACAGCAATGAATTTCCGTCTTAGCACTGTTTTTGCTGCATAGCGTACATTTTGGTGGGTTGTTGTTTTGCTTTCACTTGTTTCCAGGTATTTTCTAACTTTCCTTGGACCTCTTCTTTGTTATGTTGGTTGTTTAAAGATTGTGTTCATTAATTTCCACATATTTGTAAAATTTCCAGGTTTCCTTTTGTTACTGGTTTCTAATTTCATTCTATTGTGATTCAAAAATATTCCTTATAATTTCAATCTTTTTTATTTATTTATTTTATTTTTTTTTTTGAGACAGAGTGTCACTTTGTTGCCCTGGCTAGAGTGAGTGCCGCGGCGTCAGCCTGGCTCACAGCAACCTCAAACTCCTGGGCTTAAGAGATCCTACTGCCTCAGCCTTCCGAGTAGCTGGGACTACAGGCATGCACCACCATGCCCAGCTAATTTTTTCTATATATATTTTAGTTGGCCAGATAATTTCTTTCTATTTTTAGTAGAGATGGGGTCTCGCTCTTGCTCAGGCTGATCTCGAACTCCTGACCTTGAACGATCCACCCACCTCGTCCTCCCAGAGTGCTAGGACTACAGGCGTGAGCCACCGTGCCCGGCCTCAATCTTTTAAAATTTATTTAGACTTGCTCTGTGGCCTAGTATATGGTCTATTCTGGAGAATGTGCCATGTGTACTGGAGAAGAATGCACATTCTGCTATTGTTGCATAGAGTTTTCTGTATATGTCTGTTAGGTCTAATTGGCTTATAGTATTGTTCAAGCCCTCTATTTCCTTATTAATCTGGTGTTCTATTCATTATTGAAAGTGGTGCACTAAAGTCTCCAACTATTATTCTAGAACTGTCTATTTCTTTATGCAGTTCTGTCCATTTTGCTTCATATATTTTGTGGCTTCTTTGCTAGTTATGTGTATGTTTATAATTGTTGCATCTTCTTGCTGTTTTGAAGCTTTTATCAATATATAATGCCCTTCTTATTCTCTTAGAACCTTTTTGATTTAAAATCTATTTTGTCTGACAATAATATAACCTCCCCAACTCTCCTTTGGGTTGGTTATATTTGGATGGAATATCCTTTTCCGTCCTCTTAGCTTCAACCTCTTTGTATCTTTCCATCTAAAGTGAATCATTTGTAGACAGAGGAATCATGTTTTTTTTGTAAATCCAATCTACCAATTTCTGCGTTTTAACAGGAAAGTTTAATCCATTTACATTTAAGGCGATTGGTGATAAGGAATGATTTTCTTCTGCCATCTGGCTATTTGTTTTCTATGTGGCATATGTTTTCGTTCATTTCCTCTACGAATACATTTGTTTGCATTTTGTTGATATTTGTAAGGTACCATTTTGGTTTTCTTTTTCTTTCCTTTTCTGTGTTTTTTTTCCCCCCGGTTATTTACTTAGTGGTTACCTTGTAGATTACAATTAAATGCTAACTTTACAACAGCCTAGTGTAAATAATACCCACGTATTTTCAATAGTATGCAAACCCTCTGCTCCTATATATCTCTGCCCCTCCCTCTTTATACTGTTATTTCTATGCATTGCATCTTTATACATTGTGTCCTCTGCAACACCTATTGTTGCTTTGTGCATTTTCCTTTTAAATGATATAGAAAAAAGAGGAAGTGGAGTGGCGGCCGCGGCGGTGGGCACCGGGGTGGGAATGGGGGAGGTACCGCTGGGTCTAGCAGCCTCTTCCCACCGCCAGCACCCCGGGGGCCGGCGACGGCCGAGCCCCGCTGCCCCTTCCCGGGAGGGGCCGCCCTTGCCTGCTGCTGCGAGGACGAGGAGGACGACGAGGACGACGAGGAGCGTGAAGGCGGCGGCCAAGGGGCATGCGTGGCTCTTGCAGCTAAACGGATCGATTAGCCCCCAACTGCGGCACCTCCGGGCGGCCGCTTCGCTCAAGAGCAAGGCGCTGAGTGCAGCCGAGGCGGCCGCGACCACGGCCACCCCGGATGGGGACCCCAGAGCGACTGCACAAAAAGGAGCCGCGGTGCACTCTCGGGCGAGAGGCCCTCTCATTCCTCCCCCCCCCAGTAATGCAAGAACTGGGGTCCCCGGCCCGGCAGAGGACTAGAGGAGGGCACCGAGCAGGAGGAGGAGGAAGACGAGCAGGAGACTGATCCCCAAAGATCTGTCAGAATCCTACTCCATTTATACCCACAGATATTTTATCCGCAACTGGCCACAGCTGTCCTGCTTGGCCATGCGAGGGGAGGAGTGTGTAGGTGCCATCGTTTGCAAGTTGGATATGCACAAAAAGATGTTCCGCGGAGGTTATATAGCCATGTTAGCTGTGGATTCCCAATACGGGAGAAATCTCGTTAGTACTGACTTGGTTAAGAAAGCTATATATGCCATGGTTGAAAGAGACTGTGAGGAGGTTGTTTTGGAAACAGAAATTACAAGTAAGTCTGCTTTGAAACTTTATGAAAATCTCGGTTTTGCTGGAGGTAAGAGGCCGTTCAGATACTATTTAAATGGAGTTGATGCACTGCGACTTAAACTAGGACTGCGTTGAGAAACTGACATCAGGGAACAACTTCCAACCTCCAACTGCACAGAATCGATCTTTGCGTGCAAGGCAATTTGTACAGAATTGCTTTGCAGGTGGATTTAGTAATTTTCATGCAGCTCTTATCTGTCAGGGTCTCATCGAGTGTCATACAGGATTTGTTGCACTTTGGCATGGCACATTTGTTCTGAATTAAAAGAGATTGCTTTAAACTTCAAGAGTTCTTTTGGTACCAACAAGATGTGCCAGTTGATAGCCAAGATTTGTTTGTCCATTTGCAAAGTCTGCTGACAATGTTATTTACACAGTGATCATTTTATCACAGAACCAGTAAGTGGAACATGATTTTTGTTCCTGAAAGAAGCCAACGTGGATTGTAAAAGTCTCTGAGTATACTAACATTTCACACAAAACCTGCCCTAGTTTTCTGAAGGGAGTGAGTGAAATGCTTAAATTTTAGTTTCTTTTTTTCCAATATTAAATTTTCCATTCTTGAATATTGGTATCTCCGTGGTTAGTGAATGAAAAAAATGTAGGGTGGGTCATGTCTTAACAACGAGTAAAGATAACTATTAAATAGTGTCTGCCAGTGCCTGTGTAGATAAATATGTTTGTCTTCATCTTTAGTTTTTGAATGCATGCTGCTTTTCCATTAAGGCCTTTGCAAGCAAACTTTTTTTTTTTTTTTTTTTTTGAGACAGAGTCTCACTCTGTTGCCCAGGCTAGAGTGAGTGCCGTGGCGTTAGCCTAGCTCACAGCAACCTCAAACTCCTGAGCTCAAGCGATCCTCCTGTCTCAGCCTCCCGAGTAGCTGGGACTACAGGCATGCGCCACCATGCCCGGCTAATTTTTTCTATATATATTTTTAGCTGTCCATATAATTTCTTTCTATTTTTAGTAGAGACGGGGTCTCGCTCTTGCTCAGGCTGGTCTTGAACTCCTGAGCTCAAACGATCCGCCCACCTCGGCCTCCCAGAGTGCTAGGATTACAGGCGTGAGCCACCGCGCCCGGCCCAAACTTTTTATTTAAATTCTAAATTTGATAATAAATTATTTCAGATTTTTATAATTTGGATACTCTTTCCAGGTGAGTGACAGATGGTTTACTTTAGAAGTCCCTTCTTTCCTTACAGTAAGAAATTGAATCTACTTGGAAAATTGAGAACTAGCTCAAAAGAGATGAGAAAAGTTCACAGAGCCAGGAAGTGCTGGGTTTTGGATGCACTTTTTTTTTTTTTTTTTTTTTTGAGAATGAGGGAATTTTGGAAAAGCATAGAAAATGAATGTAAATTGGTATGATTTTATTTAATGAAAATGATTGCTAAGCTGTGAAGAACAGCTTTTACAAAGTAGCTGGAATTTGTTTATCATGCTTGATTTGGATTCACATTGCTTCCATTTCTTAAAATGCTTCACTTGTGGTTCTTGGTCTTGGAAATAAATTTCAAGGCGTACTGTATCCATTTTAAGCTGCTTTTATTTTATTTTTACTTGTATGAGCAAATTCTTGGGAGAGCCTTGCTTTGTTCCTCCCAAAAAACAAAAGGGGAAATAAATATCTTTTTTGGTATGAGTTCCATGGGTTTTCTTGACAGCCACCATGTTTATTAGTTACGTTGGGTTTTGGCCAATTAGTGCAATGTAACAAGTTTTAAAGTTAATTGCTTTCAGTTGAGTCAGTAAACCTGTGATGGATAATTTATTTAACTGGAAAACCTAGGTACCCATAAGAAAAAAGATTCGTTCTCTGTGAAAAATGTTTGTAGAAATCTATATTGTTGTTGTTTCCATTTGAATATGCTTTACTTCTGCTCTAGGATTTGGTTTGAATTTTATTTTATGGCTCTAATTACTGTATTTTTAAAAACCCTACCTCCCTTCCAGTTGGTAAAGACCCCTTTTCAGGAAAGTTTGTTGCTTCTCTCTCTTTTTTTTTAAAGGAAAGCTGCTCCTTGCTCAGAATAGTGTTTTGAAAGTGAACATGGTAACAAGTACTTTTAAAATAAAGATACACAATTTATATTTGAAAATAAAGACTTCCCGCTGATGGGATCATTTGTAGTTCTTTATTTTTAAAGAAAGCTTTTTCTTTCCATTTTATATTGCTCTTGAAAGTATAATGGGCAGAATACTGGTTATATTAAACATAAGATGACCACACAGTCCCAGCTTTTCAGCTGACCACTTTGAGTATGTGTTGGTCAAACTTCATTTGAGATATAGCATTTAGAAGAATACCAATCCTAGTGATGCTTCTGTTATTCTAATAGGAAGGAAAAACTGAACTAAAACATATTTATTTTATCTAATTTTATTTCACCCCTTTATATTTGACTTACTGGTTCATAGGCAATGGTTGATGAACATATATTCGCTTGACTCACTAATGGGGACAATTGTAAAGTAGATACATGCTGGGTTATTGGTTCAACCATTTTTATGCTTTTTTCAAATTGTCAACGAAACCGTCACTACTGACCTTTCCCCCACATACTTGCTGAATTGACTGAACAGATTGGGCATTCGTAAACATGACCTTAACTAATGTAACTAAAAAGTCAAGTAGTTGCCATATTGTTTTACTGGTGTATATGTATCAGTGTATACTTTGCTTTAATTGGGTATGCAAAAATTGCATCTGCTTAAGTAGATTAAAATTTTAACCTCTAGCATGACAACACCAACATTAAAAGTCTATAAGTTGAAGTAGCATCAAACTTTAATGTACTTTTTGATATTAGGTTTTTATTTTTCTTATATAAGCTTAAAACAATCCCATTTATAATTGATAGAGTGGGTTCACTCAGCAAAAACTGAGGAAAATAGGTGCAACTTTCTTTTAATGGGGTGCTGACTCTTTAAGACTGACGGTGCTATTCGCTGACACTGTTTGGGAGTTGGTACTGCTGAACATTTTTATACATGCTACCGTGAAGCTATATATGTTGGTACTGAAGAAGCTAACGGGTATACTACCATTTTTGATGTGTGGGCTGATTATCATTTCCCTTACATTGGGATGCAACTACTTTAGAAAAGTCCAAAGGTCAGAAACCAGACAGTAGGTTTTGAAGTTGAAACTGGCAAAATAAGAAAAATAGAAAAAATTACTATTAAAAAATTGGTTTTAATATTTTCTGCCTCTCTTCCCTAAATTACCCTTTCCACTTGCTCAACAAATCTGTGTAAAGGAGAGTTTGTTTGTCATGTTTTAACTTTACCTTGCCCCGTGTTATGGTATTGGCTGACATGTATAACACTGGATGTGGGCCGGGTGCGGTGGCTCACGCCTGTAATCCTCGCACTCTGGGAGGCCGAGCCAGGTGGATCGTTTGAGCTCAGGAGTTTGAGACCAGCCTGAGCAAGAGCGAGACCCCCCCATCTCTACTAAAAATAGAAAGAAACTAGCTGGAAAACTAAAAATATACACAGAAAAAATTAGCCGGGCATGGTGGCGCATGCCTGCAGTCCCAGCTACTCGGGAGGCTGAGGCAGGAGGATCACTTGAGCCCAGGAGTTTGGGGTTGCTGTGAGCTAGGCTGATGCCACCGCACTCCAGCCCGGGCAACAACAACAACAGCAACAACAACAACAACAAAGCCTGGATGTGTATATTTATTATGGTGTCTAAAAATTATGAACTTCATCACTTCCCAGGAGCACAGATAAAATCAAATCGGTAGTGCATCAGAGTTACTTTTCAGTGCACCTTGACATCACTATAATGAGTGCTATATGTTGCAGGGCTTTCAGGTTTGTAAAAACATAACCATAAATTATATTGATGTCAGATATGAGTTGAGTATCTATAAAATATCACGTGCATCTCAAAATATTGGACTGCTGTTTGATGACTGGATATTGCTGCATAATTTTCTTCTATCGTCCCATATCCTTTTGGAGAGAAAGATTTGACGGGATTTGAAATGTGCAAGCTGTCTAAATAAGGTGCAGTCAAATAAAGTTTGGTTAAGTTGTGTTCGCATTTTTCTTTTTAAAAAAATAAATAAATAATATAGAGAAAAGAGGGACTTTCAAATCAAAATTATAATAATATTAGCTTTTACGTTTAACTATGTAGTTACCTTTACTGGTGTTTTTAATTTCTTCTTATGGCTTTGAGTTAGTCTAGTGTACTTTTGTTTTATTTCAGCATATTATGGGGGTACAAAAGTTTAGGTTACTTATATTGCCCTTGCCCCCTCTCCTCCCCCCCGCCCCGAATCAGAGCTTCAAGCGTGTCCATTCCCTAGACGGTGCACATCACACTCATTATGTATGTATACATCCATCCCCTCCTCCCACACACATCTGCCCAACACCCGATTAATTTTATTCCTAAATGTGCTCTTAGGTGATGATCAGTGAAACCAATTTGCTGGTGAGTACATGTGGTGCTTATTTTTCCATTCTTGGGATACTTCACTTAGTAGAATGGGTTCCGGCTCTATCCAGGAAAATACAAGAGGTGCTATATCACCATTGTTTCTTATAGCTGAATAGTACTCCATGGTATACATATATCACATTTTATTAATCCACTCATGTATTGATGGGCACTTGGGTTGTTTCCACATCTCTGCAATTGTGAATTGTGCTGCTATAAACATTCAAGCACAGATGTCTTTTTTATAGAATATCTTTTGTTCGTGTCTAGAGTTCTTTTATTCAATTATTTTTGTGGTCAGCTAGGGACCTGACAAAGATTTTAAATGTCTGTTTCTACAAAGGGGAAAAAGAAAAACAAACAAACAAACAAACAAACAAAAGGGCACTGACTTCCAGAATTTTCTGAGGGGATTTCCCCAAGGGGAAAAAGCTGCTATGGAGAAGAAAGTCAAAACAAGCCTCTAGCTGGTCTCTCAAGACACTGCCAGATTCAGTAGAGTGCAAACCCCACAAATTTCAGAGGACAAAGTCCCCACTACATGTCCTGGGGCCAGTCAGCTGCTCCAGGAACGTTGTCTCACTGGGGTTAAGGAATCGGGGTAGAGGCTGGTTCATATTTACTTAAGAGAGCAGGCTACCCTCTTACCAAAGAGCCTCAGCCTCTCCTTTCTCTCTTCCTCTCCCTGGTTGTTATTGTCTCATAGGGCTCCAGAGTTCTGAAATAACAAAAAACATAGCTCGCTATGTTTTTTGCCCCCAAATTTACTAGTCATTTCACTGCAGGGACTGGCCCCCATATCTTTCTACTCTGCTACTTTGCATGACCTCACTATTTTTTTGCTGACCTTTTTGAAATACCCCCAAACTCATATGGGTAGTGAAACCTTCTATTCTAGAAGTTACTCAATATGATAAATTTCTAATAAAAACATGTTAACCTGGGCCGGGCACCGTTGCTCATGCCTGTAGTCCTAGCACTCTGGGAGGCCAAGGTGGGAGGATCGCTTGAGCTCAGGAGTTTGAGACCAGCCTGAGCAAGAACGAGACCTTGTCTCTATAAAAAATAGAAAAATTAGCTAGGAATGGTGGCCTATAGTCCCAGCTACTCAGGAGGCTGAGGCAGGAGGATTGCTTGAGCCCAGGAGTTGGAGGCTGAAGTGAGCTATGATGACACCACTGCACTCTAGCCGGGGCAACAGAGTGAGACTCCATCTGCAAAACAGAAACAAAAACAATGACAACAACAACAACAACAACAAAAACACAACCAAACAAACAAAAAGCCATGTTAACCTAATTCCTTCATTTTACTCTCTAGCAATCAACATGTGAAAATTACATTTAACTACTAAAAGTGCAGGTTACAAAGAGAAGACAAATATTGAATGATATCATGCACTTCTAGATCCCTGCCACACAACGTGGAATCATCACACTGTGATAATTATGCTTGATGTTTTGGTCAGTAAACAGAGAGGAAGTGCACCTGTGCAAGGGTTCAGTGCGGGTATGTGAGGATTTAACAGTTTAATCCTTAGTCCATTTGAGAAACCGTAGGTAGAAAGCACGTTGGAGATATTTTTGTGATATGGTGATTTCACTCGATGGGTACACAATCACTAACATATTAAAGGAAAAAATAATATAATCATGAAAGATACAGGGGAAGCACTTGATAAATTCAACATCTTTTAATGATAAAAACTTGTAGCAAACTAGAAATATGTAGAGTATAATGTCTTTGATCTGCTAAAGGATATCAACAAAATATTGACAGCAACAACATACGTAAGGGTGAAGTATTGAAAGCTTGCTGGGTTTTTAAAATTTTTTATTTATTTTGTATTATTTGTAGAGATAGGATTTCAGTATATTGCCCAGGCTGGTCTCAAACTCCTGGCCTCAAGCAAGCGATCCTCCTGCCTCAGCCTCCTGAAATGCTGGGATTACAGGTGTGAGCCACCGTGTCTGGCTGGAACCTTTCTGTTTTAAATATGTATTGCTATTAGCACTTTTAATTAATACTGCACTGGATGTTCTAGCCAGTACAATGAGGCAAGAATAAAAAAAAAAAAAAAAGAGGCAGAAAGATTGAAAAGGAAGAAATGAGTCATTATTTTCATATTACATTATTGTGTACCTATAACACCAAAAGATCTACAAATAGTTTTAATATGTGAATTTAGCAAGGTCACTGGATGCAAAGTCAAAATACAGAAACGGATGTTGTTTCTATACATCATCAACAGCCAGAAAAAGACATTTAAAAACTATGCCATTTACAATAGCATAAAAAAAAAAAATCAAATACCTGGGACTAAATCTAATGAAAGCAGTATAAGAATCCTACCCAGAAAAATATGAAATGTTGTTAAGAAAGTTTTATAAACCCAAATAGGCAATGTCTGCGCTCTCCGCGTTCCCTCGGCGCTGTCTTTTGGCCCCACGTGGGCGGCGAGCGAGGGCGGCGCGGGTGCGGAGCCGGCGGCCGACAGGGCCCTGGCAGAGGTGGGCGCTGCAGCGCTGCGGCCTCCGGACCGCACATCTCGGGGTGGGGCCCCCCAAGCCAGGGACGAGACCGGCCCCCTTTAGCGGTGGCGGCGCTTTTCTCGGCTAGATCCGAAAGTCCGCGCTGTTGCTCTCTCCCGGCCGCTGTCACCGGAGCCCAGGGGCACCGATCTTTTCTTTCGCAGCCTTAGGGCGCGATTGGGAGCAGCCCCTCCCGGGATCTTGTAATCCTCACGCCGGAAACTACCGTCCGGCAGACGGACGGGTGAAGGTTGGCGCGCAAGACAGACCCCACCGGGAGGGACGGACGGGACCAAGCCAGTTGCCGCCCACACTTCCTAAGTGGGTCGTCAGGAAACGCTTTCGGGGAAGAGACGCATGGTTTCATTCGCTAGGCATTAACTAAGCGCCCACTGAATGCCAGGCCTGCGCTTGGCACAGGGGTTAGAATACAGTCTCTGCCCTCAGAGGTCTCAGCACACCTGGCCATACGGATGTAAACAGAAGTTCACAGCCGCGTGATAAAGGAGGAGGCACCTACTGGCCCAAGGGACACACTGAGCTGCTAAGGCTGGCGGCTCCCACACCAATGACCACTAGGGACTTGGCCCTGTCCGGGGAGGTTCTGTGAGGGGCCCAGGGAGGCTGGGCTGGGTGCCTAAGACCTCTGAAACAACTGACCAAAAACCATAGCAGTGGTGACATTCAAACCTGGTCTCAGGGCCCCAGCCTGCCAGGCAGGCTAGTGCTCCACTATGCCCTGACCCCTGAACGGTGGGTGAAGGCTCAGTTCTGGGAGGACTCTTCCTATTATAGTGAGGGCTCCTAGCAGAAATTCTGGCACATATATGCCGGCTCAATAAATATTTGTTGAATAAATTTAAAAAAAAACCTAAATAAATAGAATAATATACCATGGTCATAGAGTTGGAAGACTTAACATTGTGAAAACAACAATTCTACATCAACCTCTGTTCATCCATAGATTCAATGGAATACCAGTCAATACCTCAATAGGGCGTGTGCACGTGTTTGTGTGAGCATGTGTGTGTGTGTGTGTGTGTATGTGTGAGAGAGAAACATATGAGAATACAAAGGACTAAGAATAGCCAAGATTTTTTTTAAGAAAAACAAAATGAAGAGATTTACAGTACTAAATATTGTCTTATTATAAGGCTACAATAAGTTGGAGAGTGTGGTATTAGTGCAAGAAGGGATAATGGTACAGTTGGATTATAAAAATATAAGTAAAAGGTAAAACAATAAAGATTCTAGAAAATAACATAAGAGACTATTATGTACTTTGGGCTAAGCTAAGATTAAAAAAAATGAGACACACAGGGATACAAACTGTAGAAGAAAAGATTATAAAATTAGACTGACTACATTAAAATTAAGATCTTCTGTGTTTCAAAAGATACCAATTCACAGAATAAAAAAGCAATTCACAAAGTGGGGGAAGATACTTGCAAAAATTGATGAAGGGGCCGCGTGCATGGCTCACACTTGTAATCCTAGTACTTCGGGAGGCAGAGGTGGGAAGATCACTTAAGCTCAGAAGTTTGAGATCAGCCCGGGCAAGAGCAAGACCTCGTCTCCACTTAAAATAGAAAAAATTAGCCAGGTATGGTGGCACGCACCTGTAATCCCAGCTGCTTGGGAGACTGAGGCAGGGGGGTCGCTTGAGCCCAGGAGTTCAAGCTAGGCTGATGCCACTAGGCTGACACTCTAGCCTGGGTAACAGAGCGAGACTCTGTCTCAAAACAACAGCAATAAAAACAACAACAACAAAATTGACAAAGGGCTCATTTCCAGATTATATAAAGAATTTTTGCACATCAAGAAGAAAAAGACAACCCACTTTTTTTTTTTTTTTTGAGACAGAGTCTTGCTCTGCTGCCCAGGCTAGAGTGCCGTGGCATCAGCCTAGCTCACAGCAACCTCAAACTCCTGGGCTCAAGCAATTCTACTGCCTCAGCCTCCCGAGTAGCTGGGACTACAGGCATGCACCACCATGCCCGGCTAATTTTTTCTCTCTCTATATATTTTTTAGCTGTCCAAATCATTTCTTTCTATTTTTAGTAGAGACGGGGTCTCACTCTTGCTCAGGCTGGTCTCAAACTCCTGACTTCGAGCGATCCTCCTGCCTCAGCCTCCCAGAGTGCTAGGATTACAGGCGTGAGCCACCGCACCCAGCCAGACAACTCACTTTTTAAAGGGACAAAAGATGTGCACCAACACGTCACACAAAGTAATATGCAGATGGGCAATAAACATGAAAAGATGTTTAACTACATTACTCACAAAGAAAATAAAAACTAAAACCACAGGAGATCCTATTGTGGAAAGGTAAAAATTTTAATGACTGACAATGACCCTGAGAATGAGTCAGCAAAGTGGCAGGATAGAAGTTTCCAGTGCACAACCCTTCACAGAAATATCAATTTGAATAATCATCCATGCCCAACAATATATTCACAGGAGCTGAGAAATCCACTTGAGAGATTACAGTACTTGAGTGGAGCACAGCAGTAGGCTGGGTGTGCGGTGGCGCATGCCTGTAATCCTAGCACTCTGGGAGGCTGAGGCAGGAGGATCACTTGAGCCCAGGAGTTGGAGGTTGCTGTGAGCTAGGCTGACACCACAGCACTCTAGATCTGGCAACAGAGTGAAACTCTGTCTCAAAAACAAACAGACAAACAAAAAAACAAACAACCCCCCCCCCAAATAGACAACTGAATGGAAAACAAAACATGAACAAAATGACAAGTTCCACAAAGGGATAGAAATTATAAAAAAAAAAAAAAAAAAGAACTAAAAAGAAATTCTGGAGCTGAAGAACACAATGACTGAACTGAAAAACTCCACAGAGACCTTCAACAGCAGACATGATTAAGCAGAAGAAAGAATCAGCAAGCTCAAAGACAGGTCATTTAAAATTACTCAGTCAAGGAAACAAAAAGAAAAAGAATAATAATAACAAAAAAAATCCTGAAGAAAGCCTAAGGGATTTATGAGATGTCACCAAGTGAACCAATATATGCATTATGAAAGTGCTCCAAAAGGCACAGAAAAAGCTAAAGGAGAGAAACCTATTTAAAGAAATAATGACAGAAAACTCTCTAAATCTGGAGAGGGACATAAACATCCAGATCTATGAGGCCCAAAGAACCCCAAAGAGGGTAAATATAAAGAAATCTTCACTGAGACACATTATAATAAAATCCTTAAGAAAGACAAAGAGAATTTTGAAGGCATCAAGAGAAAAACAACTCATCACATACAAGAGAAACTCCATTAGACTATCAGCAGATTTCTCAGCAGAGATATTGCAGGCCAGGAGAATGTGAGATGATGTAGTTAAAGTGCTGAAAGAGCCAGTCATGTTGGCTTACACCTGTAATGCCAGTACTTTGGCAGGCCAAGGCAGGAGGATTCTTGAAGTCAAGAGTTTGAGACCAGCCTGGGCAACATAGTGAGAACTTGTCTCTACAAAAAATATGAAAAATTAGCCAGGCATGGTGGTGTGTGCCTGTAGTCTCAGCTGATGTGAAAGGATCACTTGAGCCCAGGGGTTCAAGGCTGCAGTGAGCTATGATTGCACCACTGCACTCCACCAGCCTGGGCTACAGATTGAGACCCCCAAAAACCCAAAACAACACATGTTGGTGTGGGTGTGGAGAGACAGGAACACTAATACACTGCTGGTGGGACTGCAAACTAGTGCAACCCCTGTGGAAAGCATTATGGAGGTATCTTAAACAGATTCAAGTAGACCTGCCATTTGACCCAGTAATCCCATTACTGGGCATATACCCAAAGGAAAAAAGGTCATTCTGTAACAAAGACACATGTACCCGAATGTTTATAGCAGCACAATTCACAATAGCAAAGATGTGGAGACCCCATTTCTAAAAGATAAAAAAACAAAGTGCTGAAAGACAAGAACTTCTAACCAAGAATACTATACACAGCAAATCCATCCTTCAGAAATGAAAGAGAAATAGAGACTTTCACAGATAAACAAAAACTGGGGGAGTTCATTACCACTTAACTTGCCTTACTAGAAATGTTAAAAGAAGTTCTTCCATTTGAAACAAAAGGATGCTAACTAAAAACATGAAAACATATGAAAGTATAAAACTCACTGTAAAAGTAAGTATAGAGTCAAAGTCAAAGTACTCTAATACCACAATTGTGGTGCACAAATCATTTAAAACTCCATATAAAAGTTAAAAGACAGGCCGGGCGCGGTGGCTCACACCTGTAATCCTAGCACTCTGGGAGGCCGAGGCGGGTGGATCGCTCGAGGTCAGGAGTTCAAGACCAGCCTGAGCAAGATCGAGACCCCGTCTCTACTAAAAATAGAAAGAAATTATCTGGCCAACTAAAATATATATAGAAAAAATTAGCCGGGCATGGTGGTGCATGCCTGTAGTCCCAGCTACCCAGGAGGCTGAGGCAGTAGGATCACTTAAGCCCAGGAGTTTGAGGTTGTTGTGAGCTAGGCTGACGCCACAGCACTCACTCTAGCCCGGGCAACAGAGTGAGACTCTGTCAAAAAAGAAAAAAAAAAAAAAAAAAAAAAAAAAAGCATACCACTACAAAAAAATCATCAAATCACAAAAGAATACAGTAAGAGAGGAAGAAAGAAACAAAGGAACTACAAAGCAGTCAGAAAACAGCTAACAAAACAGCAATAATAAGTCCTTACTGATCAATAATTACTTCAAATGTGTACATTGATGAAATTCTCCAACCAAAAGACATAAAGTGGCTGAATGGATAAAAACAAACAAACAAATAAAAAACAAAAACAAAACAAAACAAGACGTGACTATACACTGCCTAGAGGAGACTTGTTTTTCCATTAAGGTCACATATGGGCTGAAAGTAAAAGAATGGAAAAAGATATTCCATGAAAATGGTAACCAAAAGACAGCAAGGGTAGCTATATTTATATCAGGAAAAAAATAGACTTTCAGTCAAAAACTGTCACAAGAAACAAAAAAGGTCATTATATACAATAAAGGGGTCAATTCATAAAGAGGATATAATAATTGTAAATATATATGCGCCCAACATTGGAGCACCTAGACATATAAGCAAATGTTAACAGATGTGAAGGGGGAAAAATGGACAGCAATGAAATAATAGCAGAGGAATTCAATACCCCACTTTCAACAATAGACAGAACATTCAGACAGAAGATGAGAAAGCAAACAGTGGCTACCCAGGGTGACAGAACCAAACTGTTAAAACAAAAAAAGAAAGAAAGAAAGAAAAAAGGAAATTTTCTCATTTGGTGGTGGAGGTGATATAGTGATAATTGCTTTATAAAACTGTTGGTAATACCTAAAAATGTTGAACCTAGGCCAATCTACTCATAGATATATACTCGACAGAAATGCACATATATGGTCCCCAAAAGACACTTACAAGAATGCATCAATTTTATTCACACACTCAAAGTTCTAATGAAAATATTAACAAGCATTCAGTAATATGTAAAAAGGATAATCTATCATGAATACATCATGACTAAGCTGGTTTATTTTATTTTAAAGACAAGTTTTCACTCTGTTGCCCAGGCTGGAGTGCAGTGGTGTGATCATAGCTCACTGTAGCCTGGAACTCCTGGGCTCAAGCGACCCTCCTGCCTCCGCCTCCTATGGCTGGGACTGCAGGTGCATGTCACCACACCTCAGTATTTTTTGAAATTCTTTGTAGAGACGGGGTCTCGCTATGCTGCCCAGGCTGGTCTCACACTCCTGGCCTCAAGCTACTCTTGTGTTTTGGCCTCCCAAAGTGCTGAGATTACAGGTGTGAGCCATTGCACCTGACCAAGTTGGTTTATTTGAGAATGGCAAGGCTGGCTTAACATTTAAAAATCGATTAATATAATCAAAACTGGAAACAACTCAAGTGCCCAATGATAGTAGAATGGATAAACAAATCATGGTATATTCATGCTATGGAATACTACATGGCCATCAAAATGAACAGAGAACACTGCCATAGGCGACCAAATGGAGGAATCCCCTGAAGGTAATGGTGAGTGCAGTGAGCAAGATAAAACAGAGTACATACAGTACTCTGACATTGAAATACAATTAAAAACAAGCAAACTAATCTATGGTGTTAGAATTCAGAATAGCATTTCCCTTGGGGGAAGAGAGACAGAATAGTGGTTGAGAGGCCGTAGGAAGGTGGCTTGTTGGGTGCTGGTTACACGGGTGAGTTCCCTTCGTGAAAATTGACTTATTTGTGCATTTTCTGAATACAGTTGACCCTTGAACAACACAAGTTTGAACTGCACAGGTCCACTTATATGCAGATTTTTTTCTGCCTCTGCTACCTCTGAGACAGCAAGACCCACCCCTTCTCTTCCTCCTCCTCAGCCTACCAAACGTGAAGACGACAGAGATGAAGATCTTTATGCTGATCCACTTCCAATTAATGAATAGTAAATATATTTTCTCTTCCTTATGATTTTCTTAATGACATTTTCTTTTCTCTAGCTTACTTTATTGCAAGAACACAGTATATGCTACATATAACATGCAAAATATCTGTTAATCGACTTTATGTTATCGGTAAGTCTTCCGGTCAACAGTAAGCTATTAGTAGTTAAGTTTTGGGGGAGTCAAAAATTATATGTGGATTTTTGACTGTGTGGGGTCACCCCTAAAGCTCCTGCTTTGTTTAAGGGTCAACTGTATGTGGAATAATACTCCCATAAAAAGTTTACAAAACATCTCACTTTGGCGGTTGTATGGAGAATGGCCTGTAGGTGGCGCGAGTGAATACAGGAACACCAGGTAGAGGCTTTAGGAGGCGAGACTGAAGAGCATTAGACTCTGATATATTAAATATTAAATATATAGATTAAAATTTTCTTCCTTCCTTCTTTCTTTATTTCTTTTTTTCTCTTTCTTTCCTTTTTCCTTTGCTTTCCTTTCCTTTTATTTCCCTTCCTTTTTTTTTTTTTTTTTTTTTTTTTGTTGAGACAGAGTCTCACTTTGTTGCCCAGGCTAGAGTGAGTGCCGTGGCGTCAGCTTAGCTCACAGCAACCTCAGACTCCTCGGCTTAAGCGATCCTACTGCCTCAGCCTCCCGAGTAGCTGGGACTACAGACATGCGCCACTATGCCCGGCTAATTTTTTCTATATAGATTTTTAGTTGTCCATATAATGTCTTTCCATTTTTAGTAGAGACGGGGTCTCGCTCAGGCTGGTCTCGAACTCCTGACCTTGAGCAATCCACCCGCCTCGGCCTCCCAGAGTGCTAGGATTACAGGCGTGAGCCACCGCGCCCGGCCTGTTTCCCTTCCTTTCCTTTCCTTTCGTCTCTCACTATGTTGCCCAGCCTGGAGTGCAGTGGCATCATCATAGCTCACTTGAGCCTAAAATTCCTGGGCTCAAGGGATCCTCCTGCCTCAGCCTCTTGAGTAGCTGGGACTACAGATGTGCGCCACCACGCCTAGCTAATTTTTCTATTTCTTGTAGAGACGGGGTCTCACTATGTCGCCCAGGCTGGTCTTGAACTCCTGGCCTCAAGCGATCTTCCCACCTTGGCCTCTCAAAGTGCTAGGATTTTGAGACCAGCCTGAGTAAGAAGGAGACCCTGTCTCTACTAAAAATAAGAAAATTAGCCAGGCATGGTGGTGGCAGCTGTAGTCCCAGCTACTCAGGAAGCTGAGGCAGGAGGATCGCTTGAGCCCAGGGGTTGTAAATTGCAGTGAGCTATGATGACGTCACGGCACTCTACCCAGGGTGACAGAATGAGACTCTGTCTCAAAAAAAAAAAAAAAAAAAAAAAAAAAAAAGCCTAGATATTTTCCTAATTACACTTATATTCCTCCTTTGATAACTTAGAGAGTGCATATGACATCAATCCCTTTTGTAGAGATACGGTTTTTATCCAGAATGAAATCAAACTTTGTAAATAATCCCTAAGCATAGGGTGTGTCTGCCTGGCTTCTCCTTGGGGAATGAAGGATCTTATTAGAAGACTTCCTTGTCATCAGGAAGACAACCTATTGCTTCCTCTAAATTAGATATAAATCTAGAATCCATACTGGCCCTGTTTCTTTTTTGCTTCTTAGTTGTACAGATTTTAACCTAAAATTGAGGTGCATCCTACAATAAATTGCTACATTGTAGGGGTTAGTGTTTCTTTATATTTAGCCCAAAATATGCTGTTACTAAGTTTAGGGTTTGATTTAGAATATGTGTGTATTCATCTACTCATCATCCATCCATCCATCCATAAATCATCCATCCTCTCTTTCATCTATCCACTTGTCTATCCATCCATCCAACTCACCATCCACCCAGCCACCCATCCATCCACTCACCCATCCACCCACACGTACCTCCATCTATATATCCATCTATTCCTCCATTCATCCACTCATGAATCCTCCCACCCATCCACTCTTTCATTCATCCCCCATTCATCCATCCATCCACTCACTCACTCCTCCACCCACCGATTCACCCTCACGCTCATCTGTCTACCCACTGAAATACCTATTCATCCATGCATTCATCTCTGTCTGTATGGTTTTAGAAAAGGGCTTGTGAGGCCTATTCGTTACCTACTGATGCATGTCAAACCACCTCAAAGCCCAGTGTTGTAAAATAACAACTGTTTCATTTGCTCACAGTTCTGCGAGTTGGCCAGGCAGGGCTTGGCAGGGACGGCTCACTTCAGCTCCACAGGCTGGAGCAGCTCCTCTGAGAACGATTACAACCTCAGTCTCATGACTTCCACCCCCCTAGGACCTCTCTGTTCACCCATCCTCTCCCATGGATGACTGGACTTCTTTGCCTTGTTAATAAAAAGGCTGCATTCCTTCTGAATGTTCTAGGGAAAATTCTGTTTCCTTGCCTTTTCCAACGTCTAAAGGCCACCTACATTCTTTGGTTTGTGAGCCCTTTCCAGAAATCACATCGCTCCAACTTCCGCTTCTGTGGTCATAGCTCTTTCTCTGCCTCTTCCTCTCACTTATAAGTACCCCACCTCCCATGCCCCGCTCTTCCTGCCAGTCAAGACTAAGATTATTCAGAACCGGTAGAAGGAGGAGAGGAGGGAGTATATTAGTCTGCTAAGGCTGCCATGACAAAGCACCACAGACTAGGTTTCTTACACAACAGAAACTTATTTTCTCACAATTCTGGAGGCCAAAAGTTCAAGATCAAAGCGTTGGCAGCGTTGGTTTCTTCCAAGACCTCTTTCCTTGGCTCGTACATGGCTGCCTGTGCCCTGCTTTTTGGGTAGAGACCCACATACATGGAAAGTTCCCCAGAGGAGTTTGAGGGGAACCCAAAGGCAGAAGGGGCTTGGACTCTGCTCCCCACAACAGAGACCAGAGAGGCTGCAGGTCCCCAGAAAGGAAATGACTCGATGGTGTCTCTGGGCAGTCGAAGCCACAGACAGCCTCAAAGAGCTTCCTGTGCCTCAACTCGGCCAAAAATAAGCCTCTTGAGCAAGGTGCAGGAGGAGCAGAGGACGCACTGCTCCTCGTAAGCGGCAAAGGCAAGCACGGAGGGCTGACGGACCAGGAGAAGGCCGACGGTGGGCGCCTACGTGGACGCGTAGCTCAAGCAAGAGGTCCTTTCCTCGTCCATAATGCCTCAGCAATTCCTAAGCTCCCTGGAACTTTGACAGTCTTGGGAAAGAAGCGTGTAGAAGATTGTTCCCAATTGACTGAGAGTAGGTTTCCAGCATCCTGGTGCAGCAGGGACTGTAGCACATGCCTGGGAGTGCCCACCTGGGGACAGAGAAGCTGAGTATTTATTTATTTATTTATCCACCAAATCCCATCCACTATCTGTGAAGTGGTGTTAACAGTAAAGGTTCCCTATTGCCCATTAGTGACGATACGATTCTTCAGGCTGGCATTTACGACGTCCCTCGTCCTGCCTCACTTTCCTCTGTGACCCCTGCCGTGTCACACCCTCCACTGCAGCCTTAGACCTATGACTCACTTTCTGCCCTGTGCATTGGAATCTTCCAGATCCTCATCCAGCCGTCTATGGTCTCAGAACACTAAACTCTCTCCCCTTTGCAGAAATCCCGCAGAACCTCTTTCCTGGACCCCTCTCTAGGTGGGGGACCCTAAAATAACTCATCTACAGGCTCTTCCTTTGAGGATCCCTGGGCTGGGTGGAAGAGTCCCCCAGCTGGACAAGATACTCTTAGCTCCATGTGGTTATCAGGGCTGGGACCTAGGAGTGGGGTGCGGTGGGGGGGGGGAATGGGACACGGGCGGGATTCAGGAAATGCTCTGTAGACGAAGCTGGAGCTTATCTGTTTGTTCCTTACCCTAACACTTCCCTCCCAGTTTTGATGGGAGAGCCTGCTGCTCTCTTCTGATCCGAGCCCCCCTCTCTTAGCCATCTCCCCGCTTCCCTAACAGGCTGCTGTGTCTCCACCCTCCTGGCGCCCACCCCCCTCTGCTCCTCCTCCTCCAGCTGCAGGGGCGACTTTCCAGATTGCAAATCCAATCCCATCAGTCCCCTGCTGGAATATCTCCAAAGTTCGATTTCCACAATTGTCTCCAAGATATCTACCTCTTTAGGGTTGATGTGATGGTTAACTTTATTTTATTTACTTATTTATTTATTTATTTTTGAGACAGAGTCTCGCTTTGTTGCCTGGGCTGGAGTGCCGTGGCATCATCCTAGCTCACAGTAACCTCAAACTCCTGGGCTCAAGTAATCCTCCTGCCTCAGCTTCCTGAGTAGCTGGGACTATATAGGCACATGCCACCACGCCCCGATAATTTTTCTTTTCTTTTCTTTTTTTTTTTTTTTTGTAGAGATGGGATCTCGCTCTTGCTCAGGCTGGTCTCCAACTCCTGGCCTCAGGTGATCGTCCCGTCTCAGCCTCCCAGAGTGCTGGGATTACAGGTGTGAGCCACAACCCCTGGCCCCTGGTGCCTGTTTTTATCCAAACCATTGAAGACAGCAGGTTGTTCGCCTTGTAGAATCTCCCAATATCCTGGATTACGCTGATAGACCCTCGTGAGGTCATCGTACACATTTCCTATAAACCACAGCTTGGAAAACATTTTCTGAAAATGGCCGGATACTAAATACTTTTGGCTTTGTGAGTCGTGCAGCCCCTGGTATAATACAACTACTCGACTCTGCCATTGAAGTGCAAAAGCTGCCACAGACAACACGCACATGCGTGGGGGTGGCTGTGTATCGATTAAACTTTTCAGGGACACTGGAACTGGAGTTGCATGTACTTTTCACATGTTATGAAATACCACTCTTCTTTTGATTTTCTTCAACCCTTTAAAAACTGGGGGTGGACAGGATTGGCCAACTTCTGCTGTAAACTGGGAGTTGAGACATGAGATTTGATCAGAGTTGGGTTTGATTTTGGCAGAGAGGGAAAGACACAAGAAGCTCTGTGGGTGGAGTTGGACTCTGAATAATTTGTGTTATTCAGGGAATTTTGTTACTTTGTTGAGTGTGATCATGGCGGCATGATTTTATATACATATATATAACATATATGTGTACATATCCACACATAAGTATGCATGTGTGGCCCCTGTCTCTTAAAGATGCATTCAAAATATCGGGGGAGGAAGTGAAATGGGATGACTTCTGAATTGATATCAAATTTAAAAAGAGGGTAGTTGATAAAGTCAGCATGGTAGGATAGTGAGACTACTGAATCTGGGGGGTGATTTTTAGACCCTTTTCCTCTCCTTTTTGCGCACACTCATAAATTGCCCTAATAATTTTTTTTTTAAGTCTCTAGGCATTAACAGTCTTAAAAAAATCTTCCAGTGGTTTCCATCACACTTGGGATAAAATTTGAAATCCTAATGGCTTATACAAAATCCTGCGTCTTGCACCCCCTTCACCCCTCTGACCACTGCTCACACCTCACTACCCCTGAGCTCCAGAGACTCTGGTTCCCTTTGATTCTTGGATGTCTCCAAGCTCCTTTCTGCCTCAGGACCTTTGCACAGGCTGCTCCCTTAGACTGGAGCTCTCTTCCCTCCCACTCTTATCTTATCAACTCAAAGATCAAATGTCAGTCCCCTTCACGTCCCCACATCCCAATCACAATCCCTGTTTTCATTCAAGGGTGCAAACTCATATGCCTACAGGGGCCAAGTAGTTAACACAAATGTGAAATGTGAACTACAATAAAGTCTTAAGCCCCCCAGTCAACTGCACGGACCCCCTCTTGGTCAAGGGGACCCCAGAAATACCCTAAAGCTGAGTTGCTGGCCATGAGAAGGGAGGTCATACCTGTCTCATCATGCCGCCTTCCCTTCTTGGAGATATCTTTTGTAACTCATTAACAGGCCTAAGGTCATGTGAGACAAAGCTTAAACCACACCTGCAGGTCCTCAGTTTACCCTCCAGATCTCATGAGTCTGGGTACACATCCAGTGACTTGTCTCTGATGAACAGACTTCCTTATCTTAACTTCAAACATTCCAAACCTTTAGACAAAGCTTCATTTCTTTGACCAATTACAAATCAAAGAATCTTTAAACCCATCTATAACCCACCCACCCCCCTCTTCGGGATGTCTCCCCGCCTTTTCGGGCCAAACCAACGTACACTTTCCATGTATTGATTTATGACTTCACGGGTAATTCCTGTCTTCCTGAAATGTATAAAACCAAACTGTAACCCAAGCACAGTAAGACCACTTGCTCCAGGCCATGGTCACTCATACTTGGCTCAGAATAAACCTCTTTAAATTATTTTACAGAGATTGGGTTCTTTTCTGTTGACAGAAGTAAGCTGGATCTTATTTTTATTTTTTATTTATTTTTTATTTTTTGAGACAGTCTCACTCTGTTGCCTAGGCTGAAGTGCAGTGGTGTCATCGTGGCTCACAGCAGCCTCCAACTTCTGGGCTCAAGTGATCCTCCTGCCTCAGCCTTCCGAGTAGCTGGGACAACAGGTGTGCACCACCATGCCTGGCTAATTTTTCTATTTTTTTCTAAAGATGGGGTCTTGCTATGTCGCCCAGGCTGGCCTCGAACTCCTGGCCTCAAGCGATCCTCCCACATTGGCCTCTCAAAATGCCCACTGTGCCTGGCCAATAATTTGTTTTAGCATCATTATTATTTTTTTTACTTCTGCTGCCTCTGGGTCTTGGCGAGAGCTGAGGAGCAGGAGGAGGGGTTTCCTGCTCGGGGTGTGGAGGGTATGGGGAGGATGGTGGACTTCAGGTCCTGAGGAAGAGTTGGTGGCGGTGGCAGGTGGGGGCAGGGTGGGGGAGGATGCATCCTGGACCACAGGAGGTGAAAAGCGGAAGCGAAGCAGATAAGTTTCTCAGAAATCACAAAGTAGGTCAGTGGCCTGAGCTAGGAGCCCCCTGCCCCTACGCTTTCTTTAAAATCAAGTTGGGATTTTTGCCTGTGGAGGGCCTTCCCGTGTTCCCCTCCCGTCTTCTCCTCCCCTCCTCCCTCTCTTTCCACCTCCCTCTTCCCCCACCTCCTCTTCCTCGTCCCTCCTGCTCCTCAAGGCTGCGAGGCCCCTCCCAGAGTGATTTTTGGAGGCTAAACTTAGCAAGAGGTTCCATCCCCAGGCGGAAGTTGGTAGCTGCTGCTGCCGGCTTTTATAAATACATTGTCCCCACACCTTGGTTTCCCCATCAAAGCCACGGAAACTGAAAGACCATGATGAGAACGAAGGAAACTCCAGTGGGGGCTGAAGTCGGGCATGCGGGGCTCTCCCACCTCCCACCAGCCTGGCAAGGGCAGGGAGGCACGAAACGGTCCGGGCTTCATCGTGCTCCCTTGGCAGAGGTGGAGGGCATCCCTCCCTCTCTCCGACCACGGTTTCTGCATCTAAAATAGTCAAGACCATGATAGTTTCCGCCCAGGGCCAAGGCATGTCATATAAAGATGTAACTCACAAGATGCCGGGCATAGGAATGTGCCCGATGAATGCCGTTCTTATTTAATATTTCTCAATCCCTCATGGCACATGCACACTCATTGAGCTCTTACTGTGTACCGGGCACCATAGCAAACAATTTTTCACATACCTGAACTGATTTAATCTTCACAATGAGCCTAGGAGGCAAATACAGGTTGAGCATCCCTTACCCAGAATTGCTTGGGACCAGGAGTGTTTCAGATTTTGAAATATTTCCATATATATATATATATATATATATAAAATGAGATATCTTGGAGATGGGACCTAAATCTAAACATAAATGTATTAATGCTTCCTACACACTTTATTTCATATGGCCTGAAGGTAATCAATCTCATACCATATTTGTAACAATTTTATGCACGAAGCAAAGTTTGTGTCCGTGGAAAGCAAAGGTGTCACTCTCTCAGCCACCCACGTGAATAATCTGTGGTTGTGTGGCATAACCATCATTCCTGACTCTGAATTTATCGGCTATTGATAACCATTTTCTTAAACTTATTCACACATAAGTACTTAACAGTAAAAAACATGACCTATGTCTCTGGCATGTGAGGAAAGATATATCGCAGGCAGAGAGGGCTCTCCCTTGGGGACACTGAGTAAACTATGTATTGTGAACCCTGCAGCCTGTCCCCGCAGGTCAGGTGTGGAATTTTCCACTTGTGGCATCATGTCAGCGCTCAAAAAAGTTTCAGATTTTGGAGCATTTTGGATTTTTGGATTAGGGATGCTCAACCTATACTCTCGTTACACTCCTCCCCGCTGCCCCCGTTTTACAGATGAGGAAACCGAGGCACTGAGAGGTAATGGGACTTGCTCAAGGTCAGACAGCTAGTAAGTGGCAGAGAGGACTTGGGACCCAGGTCCATCTGATTGCAAAGCCTGTTTACTTCACCCTCGTGCAAATATGCAACGATGACAAGAACAATATCAACAATAACAATAATAATAATAATAATCCACTCACCTCTGGGATCTAAGCCTTCATCCTAGAGTCCCAGCAATTAAGACCTCCCTTCAGCCACATTGTGATACTTCTCATTTGCATAGATCATCTGATCTGCATGGATATCATTATGTGCCCCTCCCCCACTACCCCAACTTCCCATCTTCTCACTTAACTCTCAGGCTTGCAACTGGTCTGCCACTCCTTCCTGCATGCATTCAATAAGGGTGCCTTGCAGGGGGTGGCTTCCCCTTCCTCAGGAATTGTGGATTTGAGGGGTCTTTGGTTTCCCCGACATTTCCAGCAGGGAGCTGGGCTAACTGGGTTCAGGTTCCTCTTCTGCTAAAATGACCTCTGTGGGTCATAACATCCATCGCTCTGCCTCTGTGAGCCAACACCTGTTGCTAACTGTTGCCCCCCGACTCTTCCTTTTGCCATGGGGCTCTTCGGGCCTGGCATCCCACCCCAAATTTCTTCCGCTAAGAACTGGACGGATCCAGGAGCGACCATTTCCCGTTTATTTCATGGACCAGTAGTCAAAGGCCTAGGGCTGTGAACAAGGTCTGGTCCTAACCCTAGGATGTGTCAGTCTTGGCTAGGGAGGAACCCTGAGGCTGTGGGGGCGGGGGGGATATGGTCGTGTGTTTATCATTGTGATGTTGTGTGTGTGTCACCAGGTCCGGCCGTGATGGGTGTGTCTGCATCTGATGGGATGAGCATTGCCAAGTGTGACGGTGACACCCTGTGGGTGACCCTGTGGTTGTGAGTTGTGTGTGGCTGTGTTGTAGACGGTTGCTGTGCAGTGCCATGACTGTTTGCAATGCTATGACTTCCATGTGATTATGTGGGGGATCCGAGGCCCTGTCTGTGTGAGTCTGTCATTGTGAAATGGAAGGGACGTTACGCAGCCATGTGATAGATTCCGTGTGGTGCCATAGGTTTGACTGTGTGGTCATTCTGTCTTCCTTTCTTTCAATCTGCAAGCACTGGGTTGGCTGCTGAGGGCGCAGCAGTGGTGTCCTTGTGTCATGTCTGCTTAGCAACGACGGGACACAGCCAGCCAGTTGGTGATATATGGGTAGCCAGAAACCAGCCCCAGTGGCAGCATTTACACCATGGAAATGGGCAAACACCACAGAGCCTCTCCCTGCACCCAGGAAAGCTGGTTGCTAAACAGTTATGAGCACTTTGTTGTGCCCTGTGTCTCTGAGCGTAAGGTTCTGTGACCAGGCAGAGGTGTGGCCACCAGTCCGTGGGTGGGACTTGAGTATATGACCATGACTGTAGGTGGGGTGGGACCGGGCTCTCTGCCGGATCAGTCCCGATGATAAATCTCCCGCCCTGCTGCTCGTACTCGTGAGAGTGGGGAAGTTGATGAAGTTCCCTGTCCCCAGGCAATTCCCTGGAATCCCTAGTCCCACTTTCTTCTGAATCAAAAGCATAAATACCCACCCCTCACCCGTTCTTCCTGAATATCAGGCAAATCCGCTTTACCCCACGCCGGGGGCCTGCAGACTCCAAGTCCCTGGGTCTCTGTCTTTAGTATTGTCTGTGGCAGGGTCTGCAGTCTAGTGGGTCTTCCAGAGGTGCCTACGGGGTCTTCAGCCTCTCGGGGTGACTGAGTTCTTGGTCCCTGGAGGTGTCCATTGAGCTCTCCGTCTTCTGAGTTTTGGATTCCCTGGGGCCCTCCAAGGCCTCTGCTTGTGTGTCTCCCTGAGACACCGTCTGAGGTCCCCGCCTGTTGGACCCACGTTCCATCCACCGCGCTGCTTCCTTCACACCATGAAAGCCCCGAAGTAGGACCGGGTGCCGTCGCGCAGTCGAACCAGGCGCTCCTCCGGCACACGGACGACCACCTCCTCCCCGGCTTCCAGGTGCACCACACCACCCAGGAAGCTGCTGTCCCACCAGACGCGGGCGCTGGCTGCCCGTCCACACGGTGACCGCCGGCTGACCAGCAGCTCCAGCTCCTCGGGGTAGCGGGGCGTGCGCTTGTAGAGGCCGTGGGTGACGGGCCAGTCACCGGCCAGTCCCTGGGGGCAGCCCACACCGCCCAGCTGCACCTTGGAGTAGATGTAGTAGTAGCCAGCCTCCGTGGTCACCAAGGCCCCCTCGCGGTAGCTGAGGCCCCTCAGGAAGGCCAGGCCCAGCTGCGTCTCCCACAGCAGCGGACCCCCACTGCCTGTCAAGCTGGAGTTGGCCCCTGGGGGAGAGAGACAAAGAGGGCTGCTGGTCAGCACATGTGTGCTGTGCTGCTCCTGCTGGGTGACCCTAGGTCAGTCTGTACCCTCTCTGAGCCTCCATCTCTCTGCTAGCCTGCTTGTATGTCTTAATTCACTTTATCCCTGCTTTGCAGATTGGGGAAACTGAGGCACAGAGAAGCAAAGCAACTCGATTAGTATGTATGCCTTAAATCATTGCATCCCCTTTTGCGGGTGGGGAAACTGAGGCACAGAGCCATGAAGTGACTTGCCAGAAAGCATCAAAACTTGCAAGTTGGCAGAACCAAGGAACCAGAGTGGAACACACCTCAGTTCCAGCAGCCTCGTAACCGCTGTGTGCCTCAGTTTCTCTCTCTATAGAATGGAGATATGAATAGTACCTGCTTAGGATTTAATGAATTATTATTTATTTATTTATTTATTTTTTGAGACAGAGTCTCACTCTGTTGCCCAGGCTAGAGTGCCGTGGCATCAGCCTAGCTCACAGCAACCTCAAACTCCTGGGCTCAAGCGATCCTCCTGCCTCAGCCTCCCAAGTAGCTGGGATTACAGGCATGTGCCACCATGCCCAGCTAATTTTTTTTTTCTATATATTTTTTTAGTTGTCCATATAATTTCTGTCTATTTTTAGTAGAGACGGAGTCTCGCTCTTGCTCAGGCTGGTCTCGAACTCCTGAGCTCAAATGATCCGCCCACCTCGGCCTCCCAGAGTGCTAGGATTATAGGCGTGAGCCACCGCGCCCGGCCTTTAAGGAATTATTTTTAAATATTTTTAATTTTATTTTTTTTGTAGAGACGGGGTTTCGCTAATGTTGCCCTGGCTGGTCTCGAACTCCTGGCCTCATGTGGTAATAGCCAGCCTGCGTGGGACCTTCTGAGGTCTCAGCCTGTCTGACTCACATTCGATCCACAACACTCCTTCCTTTGCCCCATGAAAACTCCGAGGAGGGGCTGGAGCTTTGCCTCGGCCTCCCAGAGGGCTGGGATTACAGGCGTGTGCCACCATGCCTCAAAGAATTTAATGAATTAATATGTATAAAGCGTGTGACAGTGTATGACACTTCGTGAGCACTATATAAGGGTTAAATAAATAAAATTAGAAAGACCTATCCACCCCTCCCCCAGAGCCTGTGCTCTGGGCAACTCTGTGAATAAATATTTGATGAGTGAATGAGTGACTATGCTGACATGCTGGGGCATTTGTCCCATCTTCCCAGGACACCCTGCCCCTGCCCCATACCAGGACCCAGGGTCCCCCTCACCTGTGAGGTGTGCTGCCGGGTTGACATGGTGGGACCTTCGCTCTGGGGAAAGAGGGTCAGAAGTTAGAAGCAAAGATCGTGGGGCTAAGGGCCGGCCTCCCGAGCGGTCATCACGTCCACCTCTTGGAGTGAACCCCACCCCTTCCGGAGTGACCCACACTTCTGCTTCTCAGGCCTGGGGGAGGGGCACCTGTGGGGCTTGGGCCAGTTGTGCAAATCACGTTGGGCAATGCTGAGGGGTGGGGGCAGCGTGGGAACCATCCCATCTCCCTCCCGGGGACCGGGACCCCGACTCACCTTGCATCAGCTGCTCCCAGGAGCCTGCATCTCTGTCCTGCAAATGCAGAAAGAGCCCATGGTGAGAACCTGTGGCGGGGGCCACACCCTGGCATTACTCACACACATGGCCAGTGGCCATAGACATCACCGTCAGACATGCGCACAGGGCCACGTGCACGCACACACACATCCCGCCAGCAGCCTCATAACCACCCAGTGCCTCAGTTTCCCTTTCTGTAAATGGAGTTGTGAATACTGCCTGCTTAGGATTTCATGAATTAATATGTGTAGAGTGTATTAGGGTCCCTGGCACACAGTATGCACTACAGAAGGGGTTAGTAAATTACGGATATTAAAAAAATAGGGTCAGGTGTGGCGGCTCATGCCCATAGTGCCAGCACTTTGGGAAGTCGAGGGGGGAGGATCACTTGAGGCCAGGAGTTTGAGACCAGCCTGGGAAACTTAGCAAGACCCCATCTCTACAAAAAAATTAGAAAACTAGCCAGGTGTGGTGGCACATGCCTGTGGTCCCAGCTACTGGGGAGGCTGAGGTGGGAGGATCGCTTGAGGCCAGGAGTTTGAGGCTGCAGTGAGCTGTGATCATGCCACTGCCCTCCAGCCTGGACAACACAGTGAGACTCTGTCTCTAAAAAAAAAAAAAAAAATACCTGGACATCCAGATGGCTGGACATACGAACACCAGCCCGAGAATACGGACACTGGACACAGCGCACAGACCGCAACACATACATGGTATGCTGAAAGACACACATAGACCGAAACACGTGGACATGTGGCTTATGGATCCCTGTGTATCTGCAGACACAGAGACCAGAGACAGGACACACAGCACCAGGCTGTCGACAGGTGGACGCAAGGACACGTGGGCACATGTACCCAGGATGGCAGCACATGACCACATGGGTACATGCGGCCACCAGACGCAGACACGAGGAGAAGTGACATAAAGATCCAAGACCCGAAGGAGCCAGCGCACATGGGCACGGTGTGGAGCACACACAGACCCACAGGGGTGGCACACAGACAGACAGACAGACACCTCCACGGCCAGCCGGAAACAGCCGAACAGAGAGATTCCCGCAGGCTGAGACGGTCAAAGAGGATTAGCGACAATCCCGATTTAACACTGATGAGGGTATAGCTAATAATCCTGGGAACACCAGAGTGTCGGTTCCACCGGGTTGGGCACGTGCCGTGGGCCAGCCACTGCCAGTCACCACGTTTGCCAAATGGTACTTCATTCTCTATGAAGTGGGCGCTTCTATTTTGTAGATGAGGAGACCGAGGTTCAGAGAGGTGAATTAACTTGTCCTGGGCTGGCGGCAGCCACTCAGGGTCAAGGTGGATGCTCCTAGTCTGTGCCCTGTCCTACACACACACAACACACACACACACACACACACACACACACACAAATGACACAGGAGACCTGCCCCCCACACCGCCAGCCCCCAGGCCCACTCACCGGCAGGCGGGCGACAGTCTCCCCCAGGCGCCAGTGCAGCTGCAGCAGGAACCAGCCCTGGACCGCCAGCCCGGCCCCCATCACAAACAGCAGGAGACCCAGACCCACGCGGGCTGCGCTGCAGGGCTGTCTCCGGCGGCTTCGTTCCAGCCTCCTGAACGGGATGTCCGTCTGTCCTTCCACCGAGAACACCGAGGGCCGCACCACTCTCTCCTCCATGCCCGAACAGACGCAGCCCCAAGACGCCCCGGGGGCAGGGCTGGCACGCCCGGGTCCCTTCAGCCTCAGAGGAAACCGAAATTGCCCAACACTCCTGGGCTGTGCAGGCTGCAGACAGGCGCCCCTGGGCCCCGGGGCCGCCTTTAGAGCCGGGGCTCAGCCCCACCCCCTTCCCCACTCACCCTCCTCTTCTTCCTGTCCCCCCACCCCTGGCCCCGGCCGTCTCACTCTCACTCACGCAGTGTCTCTCACACTTTCCAGAGGCTTCTGAAAATGTGACTCAGGTGTGGATTGCAGAGGGGAGGCCCCAGCTTTCCCTTCTTGGCTGCCGCGTTCACTCGGTCACCAGATACTGACTGAGGACTTCCTGTGTGTGCCACGCACCGCTCTAGGTCTGAAGGACGCAGCAGTGAACAAGGGAGACCAAGGCCCCCCCGCTTGCATGGAGCGAGCGCCTATTGGAATGCGTTGAGACCAGAAACCGAATAAATAAGAAAATAGGCCGGGTGCGGTGGCTCACGCCTGTAATCCTAGCACTCTGGGAGGCTGAGGCAGGCGGATTGTTTGGGCTCAGGAGTTCGAGACCAGCCTGAGCAAGAGCAAGACCCCGTCTCTACTAAAAATAGACAGAAATTATATGGACAGCTAAATATATATATAGAAAAAAAATTAGCGGGGCATGGTGGCGCGTGCCTGTAGTCCCAGCTACTTGGGAGGCTGAGGCAGGAGGATCGCTTGAGCCCAGGAGTCTGAGGTTGCTGTGAGCTAGGCTGATGCCACGGCACTCTAGCCCGGGCAACAGAGTGAGACTCTGTCTCAAAAAAAAACAAGAAAGAAAATAGTAGGTAGTGTTTAGACGGTGGCAAGTGCACTGAAAAATACAAGTGGAGTGACGGGTGTGCGTGTGTGCACACCAGTCTGTAGGGATGTGTGTGCTGTTTGCACGTGGGTGTGTGCAGGCATGTGTACATGTGCATACATGTGTGCAGGTACCTGTCTGTGTGTGCATGTGTTCAGGTATGTACATGCACATGCGTATGTGAGCAGGTGTGTGCATACATGTGTGGGTGCATCTCTGTGTTTGGTCTGTGTACATGTGCACATGTGCATGTCTGCATGTGTGTGGCTGTGTGTACACGTACCTGTGTGCACATGGGTGTGCATTTATCTGTCGTGTGCAGGTGTGTGTGCATGTATGTGCATTTGTGTGCATTATGCGAATGTATGTGAGTGCATACATGTGGAGGATAGCTTCATGCTTGTGTGTGTACACATATGTGTGTGTTCATGCATGAATTTTTTAATTGGAAGATATAGTCGGGGGTGGACCCACTGTCCACCCTGTTAACTCAAGACCTGGGAGTCCTGCACTCCTTTCCCTCTCTAGCAATCCCTGTGGATTCAGCCTCCAAACCAGATCTCCAATCCCACCACCTGCTTCCATGCCCACTGCTACTCCCCTAGCTAAGTGCTACGGAATGAACGTTTGTGTTCCCCTAAGTTCATATGTCGAACCCTTAATCCCCTATGTCATGGTAGAAGGAGGTAGGGCCTTTGGAAGGTAATTAGCTTGTGACAGTGGAACCCCATGATGGGATTAGCGCCCCCGTAAGAAGGGACAGGAGATGTTCACTCTGTCCTCCACGTGACACGCAGCAAGAGGGCAGCTGTCTGCAAACCAGGAAGAGAGCCCTCACCAGAAACTAACCACGCCGACACCCTGAACTTGGACTTCCAGCCTCTAGAACTGTGAGAAATAAATGCTTGCCATTTATTGAAGCCACCTAGTCTGCAGTATTTTGTTATAGCAGCGTGAGTTGAGACTCTAAGGCACCCCCATCTCTCACTCGGACTGGTGCAGTAGCTTCCCAACTGGACGTCCTTCCTCACCTCTCACCACCTTAAAATTCATCCTTTATCTTCTTGCTGGTATGAGCTTGCCTATTTATTTATTTATTTATATTTTATTTCATTGGCACGAAAGTCACATAACATGAAATCATTGTGTTTTTTGTTTGTTTGTTTTTTGTTTTTGAGACAGAGTCTCACTCTGTTGCCCAGGCTAGAATGCCGTGGTGTCAGCCTAGCTCACAGCAACCTCAAACTCCTGAGCTCAAGTGATCCTCCTGTCTGTAGTCCCGGCTACTCAGGAGGCTGAGGAAATCCTCTGTCTCAAAAGGCTTCAATAAATGGCAAGCATTTATTTCTCACAGTTCTAGAGGCTTGCTGCGTGTCACGTGGAGGACAGAGTGAACATCTCCTGTCCAGCTAATTTTTTCTGTATATTTTTTATATTTTCTGTATATTTTTTAGTTGTCCAGCTAATATCCTTCTATTTTTAGTAGAGATGGGGTCTCACTCTTGCTCAGGCTGGTGTCGAACTCCTGAGCTCAAACGATCCGCCCGCCTCGGCCTCCCAGAGTGCTAGGATTATAGGCGTGCACCGCCATGCCCGGCCAAAACCATTTAAAAATGAACAACTTGGTGGCATTTTGTGCATTCATGATGTTGTGCAACCACCAACTCCAGTTCCAAAACATTTTTCAACATTTCATCTCATCCTCCACTTCCTTCCCACCCCCAGCCCAAGCCCCTGGCAACCACTAGTTTGCTTCTCTGCTTTGTGAATTTATCTGTTCTGGTATTTTGTAAAAATAGAAACATATGTGGTCTTTCGTGTCTGGCTTCATTCACTTAGCATGAGGTTCAAGGCTCATCCATGTCATGGCATGTGTTGGAGCTTTATCCCTTTTGATGGCTGAGTAATATTCCACTGCATGGATGGACCACATTGTATGTTGATGGACATTTAAGTTGTTTCCACCTTTTGGCTATTGTGGCTATTCCCTGCTTATTAAAATCTACCAATGGCTTCCAGGGGTTGGGAAATTCCAGCCTGTGGGTCAAATCCACCCCTGTTTCTGTTTAGTCAAAGGAACAATGGCACTTTGGTGAGAATTGGAGATCCCGCTGTGGTGGCCTCCTCTGTCCCTGTGCCCCATCCCTCTCTCAAAGCTTGCCTCCCTGGCCAACCAATGGCCAACACCTTGTGGTTGTCCAAGGCCTCAGCTGGTTGTGTTGGTGGCCATATTGGGGTCTCCTTTCTTGGCAGCTGCCAGGTGCCAAGTGGCGGAATCTCCTTCTGGGAGCTGGCGACTGAGCAAGTTGCCTGGTCTCTGGCCCACTGCTCAAGGTGAGAGCCGGGCTCTCTGGAGAGAAAGGTGCTCTGGGGTCTGGTTGTCACTGGGGCAGAGCAGCAGTCACCCCTCACCCCCTCACCCAACTTGCCTGGACCTCCAGGCTACACCCCCTTGGACAAGGCGCTCTCCGTCCAGAGAACGCCTCTGCCAGCTGGGAGCAAAGCGTGCCTGCCACCCTGGATGGCCCATCCCAAGCGAACAGGGCATGGCAGGCCAGAAAGTTCCTCTCTTGTTTTATAAGTACCTTCACAATAGCCTCGATTTTACCTTTTGGCCCTCAGGGCCAAACACACTTATTATCTGGCCCTTTGTGGAAAGAGCTTGCAGCCAAACTTGCCCCTGAGCTCAGGATAGATGCCAGTGGCCTTCACCTGGGGCCTCCACTGGGCTGGGGGCCCTTGTAATTATGCCCACTCTGCCCCAGGCATCTCGGGCCTGTGCGCTTCCTCTTCCTGCTGCTGGGAACAGTCTTCCATGGATTTCCTGAAGCTGCCTCTTCCTTGTCATCTGTCTGTCTCTTTCTCTTTTTAAAATTTTTTTATTTACAGAGAGGGTCTTGCTCTGTCACCCAGGCTGGAGTACAGTAGTGCACTCATAGTTCACTGCAGCCTCGAACTCCTGGGCTCAAGCCATCCTCCTGTCTCAGCCTCCCAAGTAGCTGGGACTACAGGCACGTGCCACCAAGCCCGGCTAATTTGTTAAAAAATTTTTGTAGAGACAGGGTCTTGCTATGTTGCCCAGGCTGGTCTCAAACTCCTGGCCTCAAGCGATCCTTTTGTCTCGGCCTCCCAGAGTGCTGGGATTACAGGTGTGAGCCACCACACCTGACCTGTGTTTTAATTCAAGAACCCCCTCCTCACAGGACATGGAGACAGAGAGGCAATGAAAGAGAGAGATAGGGAAACAGAGATGGAGAAAGAGACAGAGAGAAATCGATTTCTTTTAAGGAATGGGTTCACGTGATCATTGGGAGTTGCACGTCTGAAATCCACAGGGCAAGCCAGCAGGCTGGAGACTCAGGGAGGAGCTAGTGCTGCAGTATTGAGCCTCAAGGCTGGAAACTGAGGCAGAATTTTTATGTTTCAGGCTTGAGGCAGAATTCCTTCTGCAAGAAACCTCAGCATTTGCTCCTCCGAACTTCAACTGATCAGACATGGCCCACCCACAGGACCAGGGCTCATTTTCTAATCCCATCTAAGAAACACCTTCCTAGCAACATGCAAACTAGTGTTTGACCAAACAACCAGCCACCACAGCCTAGCTAAGTGATCACAAAAAATTAACCCTCACATCACTCAATCTAACATTTGGGGAGGCCCAGGTGGGAGGATTGCTTGAGGCCAGGAGTTCAAGACCAGCCTGGGCAATAGAGCAAGACCCCATCTCTACAAAAAAAAATTTTTTTTTTAAATCAGCCAGGTGTGGTGGCACACGCCTGTAGTCCCAGCTACTCAAGAGGCTGAGGCAGGAGGATCACTTGAGCACAGGAGTTGGAGGCTGCAGTGAGTTGTGATCCCACCACTGCATTCCAGCCTGGGTGACACAGCAAGACCCTGTGTCTAAAAACAAAACAAAATCCTGTCTGTGCTAGTCACAGCCTCCACCAACAGGTTTGAGCTCAAAATAAAAACAAGCATAAAGAAAACCAAAAAACATCCCTAGGTGTTCGAGAACTGCATAATAAAATGAATCCACAGCAGGAGAAAGGGAGATGGAACGAGAAAGGAAGTGAGAAGGATGGAGAGTAGTGTGGTGGCCTGGCGGACGTCACTGGCTGGGATTCCCAGTGAGCACAGAGGCACCGTGGGACTGCCCTCTATGGGGCGTCTTGGCATTTAGGGCTGGAGGGACAAGGGTGGGCTGTGTCCCTATGTCCCCATAATCCTGGAGTTGGGGAGTGGGGGTTTCCAGGTCCGGGGTGTCCCAGGGAGGGGAAGGGGGCCATGCCGGAGCGACTTGCCGGCTCAGGGGTGTGTCCCGTGATGACCTGGTGCGGAGCTGGGAGACTGGATCCCACCCCTAACACAGGCACCATCCCAGTCTCCAAGGGACCAGCGGTGCCGTGAGAAGAGGCGCTGGGGCCCCCAGTTCCCCTTAGCAGCAGCGGCCCCCAACACCCGTGGCCGCTGCTCCCCACGCAGTCCTGGTGACGCTGTGGCCACAACGGCCCCCACACTGCCTCCCTGACTGCTGACTCACGTCTTCCCCTCCCCTGCGGCACCAGCGGAAACATCGCCCTGCCCACCCCCTTTCCCAGTGCAGCGGGGCTGGCACACTCCACCCAACACACCGACTAGTCTGCCGGGGCCCATGTAGGAAGTGGGGCTGGTGGCCTGAGCCTGCAGGAGGGGTGGAAATGAGGACAGGTGGGGAGGCAGGTGAGCAGGCAGAGCAGGACTGTAGGTTCAGGACGCCGGTGAGGACACAGGGGAAGGTGCAGGTAAGAAGGCAGGTAAATCTGCAGGGGAAAATTCTGGCAAGAACCCGGGAAGAGACCCAGAAAAGGACGCAATGAAGATAGAGGAGAGGCCCCAGTGACGAGGCAGAGAAAATATACCTGTCCGAGAGAATGCAGACGGAAAAACAGCTGACAAGGTAAGAATGTTAAGGTAAAGATAAATGTTTAAGTTTACAGATAAAAATGTAGATTGGAGGCAGGTGAGAAGGCAAAAAAAAAAATGCGGGTGGATACAGTTTAGGATGCAGGTAAATCTACAGGTGAGAACAAGGGTGAAATGCAGGTGCACGTCAGGCTGGGTGTAGGTGAGATGCAGGTGCATGTCAGGCTGGGTGCAGGTGAGATGCAGGTGTACGTCAGGCTGGGTGCAGGTGAGATGCAGGTGCAGGTCAGGCTGGGTGCAGGTGAGGCAGGCACGCCCTCTTTGGGTGAAGAAGCCAGCATTCTCGCAGGTAAAGGAAAAGGAAAAAAATGAAGCAGGGGCAGGTGAGGGTTCAGGTACGCTCAGCTGGGCTGCAGGTGAGGCAGGTGGAGATTGCCTCTTGCCTTCTCTGGAAGAATTCCAGCCTTCAGGAGAAGAAATAGAACCAAAGCTTTATTGGAGGTCGGGGGCGTGGGGGTTGGGTCAGTTGGGGCAGCCAAAGACAACCATGCTCTCGGTGAAGGAGCCAAGGTCCTGGCACTGCTTCTGGTACTCCTCGTCTTGGCATTCCTCTGCCTCGGGCCACAGCTCCACCCACGTGTCCTTCCCGATGATGTAGCTGGTGCTGGGTGGGGGAGGGGAGGCAGGTCAGAAGGGGTGGGGGAGGGGCGGGCCAGGGGCAGGGGCGCAGGGCGGGCACTCACTTGGGTTTCTCCCCCCACAGGTCGGAGGACAGGCCCCACACCAGGTAGTGTTTCCCATCCTGCAGCTTTAGGGCATCTCTGCACTTGATGTGGCTGATGAACTTGCGTTCCTTCCCCACCTGCACCTCGTCTGAGCCTGGAGGGGAAGGACAGGGAAGCTGAGCCTTGCAGGGTGGGGGGATGTGGGCGGTGGCAGTGGCGGCCACAGTGGGGAGACAGCAGCGGCAGGGGCTGACCTGACTTGATGACTTGCTCGATGGCCATCATGTACTCGTCAAAGTCCTCCGACAGCGCCGACTTGATCAGCCTGGTCTTGTACACTGTGGGGGACAGCGTGGGTCATGGGCAGGCTGACCACTCGGGCAGGGGAGTCACCCCGGCCTGCAAGGGCACTGGGCATGTGGCTCCCAGTCCAGCAGGGACATGCAGGGTCACAGCCAGTCACAGTCACCATCCTGCACACAATTACAGCCACCCACAAATACAGTCACACACACAAGGACAGCTGCTCACGTATAGCCGTCCACAATCACAGCCTCCCACAACCATGGCTATGCACAACTACAACCTCACAGCTGCACGCATGTCACCTTTTCTCACGTTCTCACTCACACCCAACAGTCACCCACACCCGCACCTGCCACCACACCATCTGACACATGCAGCCACGGCCATGCACGCTGTCCACGTGCACGAACCCCTGGCCCATCCCCCACTCACCGTAGTCCACTCCTGGCTCGCAGGCCTTCTCCAGACGCTCCTCCAGGGTGACCTTGTCCTCCGACTTTTGCATGAAGCAGTTCTCTGCAGGGTGGGGATGAGGACAGGGTGTTAGCCCCTCATCTTGTCCCAAGGGTGTGGCCAGCCCTAGGAGCCTACCCTTCTTGGTGTCCACTGTGGCCTTTGGGGTCCTCTGGGTGCCACCCAGCCCATGGGAGTGGGGGATCTGGGTGGGTGTGGCTCACTCAGGCCCACCCCTTCCCACCCCCTGGGGGCACCCACCCTCAGCACAGCGGCACAATTCATTGTGGCAGAGTTTGCTCAGCTTTCCATCCTCCTTCTCCGGGTGGTAGAACTGGGTACAACTTTCCTCTGTGGGGAGAGGGGGCGGTGAGGGGGTCAGAGGGTGAGGGTCTCCATCCCAAAGACCATGCCTGGGAGGCTCAGGTCCCCAGTTCTCAGTCCCTTGGACCTGGAGATTCTGGTCTCCAACCCTCAGATTCGTTGGGCACTCCGACCCCCAAGTTTCTGATCTTTGGGACCCTAAGACCACCCCCCAACTCTCAGATCCCTGGGACCCTCAGATCTCCAACTTGCAAATCTTTGTGACCCTCAGACTCCCAACCCTCAGGTCCCTAGGATCCTTAGACCCTCACTGGCAGATCCCCCTAACTCACATACACCAGGGACTCCCAGACCCCTGGAACCATCAGACCCCCAACTCTCAGATCCCTGGGACCCTCAGACCCCAGGCCCTGGCTTGGCGGCTCACCCAGGTTGTAATAGGAGTAGACCTTGACTGCCCCAGGCTGGATAAGTTCTACATTAAAGTACTGGTGAACTTTGAAGGACAGGCATTCATCCTCAGAGTGTGAGACCTAAGTGGGAAGGAGGCGCTTGGTCAGTGGGGTGAGGTGAGGGCCGTCCAGCATAGCGTCCTGGGAGTTGGAGCAGTGGTGGAGAAACTGAGGGATCCAGGAAGGGTACGGGTGGTTGGGGAAGAGGAAGCAGAGAAGATGGATGAGCAGTTCAGCAAACCCATTTTCTTGTTCTCCTACACTCACAGCTAGACTACAGTTCCCAGATGCCCCCTCCTTTCCATCAGGTGTGGCCAGGTGACTGAGCTCTGACCCACAGATTGCTATTGATGTCCGTACAAACATCCCATGCATGATGATCTTCTTTTCTTCTAGAAAGAATGGATCCTGCAGAGGACTTCCAAGATCCAAGGGACGGTTGAGATCCCAGATGGAAGGTGCTTGGATCCCTGAGTGACTGCGTGGAGCAGAGGTATCAACTGGACTTTACGTGAGTGAGAAATACAAGTCTGTTGTGTTGAGACCCCATATTCTTAGGGGTTCTGTTCTAGTAGCTGGTATTACTTATGCTAAGGTGGCCTTGAGGCGGGGACTTGAGGGTATTGAGAATTAGCAGGGAAGATATGGGGATGGGAGAATGGAAAGAAATAGGGAGGGGAGAGGAGAAGGCCCAAATCATGGTAGAGATGGAGAGAGCAGGAGAATTCCTGATGGAGAGAAAGTAACGGAAGAGAGAAACATGCAGAGAAAGGAACAAAGGTGGGGTCAGAGGCAGGGGGCAAGGCAAATCTCTCCTATGAAGCACTTTTTTAAATGACTGAGGTGGCTCTTCTTCAATGGTTGTTCAAGACTCTGATGAGCAGTTGGAGGAAGGAAGTGCAAAATAAGGTTGGAATATCAGTGGCCAGAAGGTGACTGTTTATAGAAAGTCCTGGGTTGACCACCTTATTTTCCAAGCTTCTTCCCTCACCACCCAACAGCACAGACTCTGTCTCCCCCAGCCTGGGGCCTGCCTGACTTGGAGATAAAGGCTGAGTGGAAAAGAAAAAGCCAGCCAGATACAGGTTAAAGCTCTAGGGGACGGTGCAGCCTTACCTTGTCCAGGTAGATGATGAGGGTGTTCTTTTCCGAGTAGGCTCTGTTCAGCTCATACTTAGCGATGTATCTGTCCACACCAGTGCTCAGCTGGGGAAGGGTGGAGCTTATGAAAAATTCCTCCTGGACTCCTTCTCTCCCTACAGCCTCTTCCAGACCCCAGAGGCTCCTCCTCACTTAACCCATCGGCTGAACCCTTCATACCAGCTTGAGGTCATCCATGTCAGGAACGTAGCCAGTCATCATGGATATGTCCAGGATAGACATGGTGGCGTCATTGTCTCCCAGGTACCTGGACAGAGCAGGAAGAAAGGCATTGGGTCCCAGAGTGGGGTCAGCCCCAGGGGGCCGTGCCTGGACAAGGGAGTCTAGTCAGGGGCTGAGGCTCCTAGTGTCCAAATATCAGCATACAGGGATGTTAAAGTTTAGAAAACACTTCCCCAAGGGGGAAAAAAGGCAAGGTAGTGTAACAGTCTAGGTAATTAAAGAGTTCACACTCTGGACCCAACTGCATGGGTTCAAACCCCAGCTCTGTAGAAGGTTTAATGAGTTATTTGACACCTCCATGCCTGAGTTCTTCTAGAAAATGAAGACAAGAATACAGCAGCCCTCACTTTGCATGATTCAGTTACCATGATCCGGTTAAATAACACTAGTCCACCAATGGCATGGTTCAAATTCAGTACCTCAGTGTATTAGTTATCAGTAATTGCATAAAGCATAAATTGAGTGGCTCACTCTTCAGTCCACAGATCCCTACGTAAATAACAGATGAGCCTCACGATCAATGACCAGTCACTGTCCCTGCTTTCAGAGTCTGTTGGTGATTGGTCACTGAGCACCCGTCATTCAGGTCATGCACAGATGGCAAAGCACATAGTTGTGTTGCCTCCTTGTCTCTTGGTGATAAATTCACATGATGTGATATAGCCGTGGATCGTTAAAAGAGGGAATCGGCCAACCAAGATGAAAATGCACCAAAGAAATGAAAAGTGATGATGGCAGAAATGAACTTCAAATAGAACATCAGTGGAATTGTAGAAGAACAGCAGACCATGGGAATGTGGACTCTGCTGCTGTGCAAAAGAAGAGACAGGCGTTCAGAGGAGCTTAGTGAAGGGAAATTTAGCATAAATGAGGAAGGTGCTAGAGACAAAAAGGATGAAGGGATGCTGGGGGTTGGTGGGGGCACTTCACCTTAAAGGAACTCTTGGAGAAATTTCATAACATTGAAAGCACAAAGGATAAAATGTTGGAAGCTGATCCCAACTCAGAAAGGGGCGTAACCATTTACTATGACATAGTAAAGATGCTTACTCTATATCATAAATGATACAAAGAAAAGTCAAGTGTTGTCCAAACTACAGTCCTCCCTACAAGTGTTTTACAAAGGAAAAAACCCACCTTTATCTCAACGTTCTAGTGTTTTAAATTACAGCATACTCAAATACTCATCTTACCATGTTTTTCATTTTCCCTATATCCTTATGTTGTCATGCAAACATTTAAAGGTCATGGAATGATAGTGTCACTTTCCCCGCTGAACTATGAAGATCGCTTTGACGGTCTCAACTTCCTTGGTCATTGCTACGTCATGCACGCTGCCGTGCAAAGCAAGAAGCGTCTGTGCTCTCTGCCTCGTGGCGGATACTTAGAACAGTACTAGGTGCACAGTACACTTGGAAAATATTGGACATATCATGGATATTATTTGTAAGAAGTCTTGCTAGAGACAGAGGGATGGCCACGATGAAGCCAGCTTGAAGGCCAAGAAGACCTAGCTTCTTACCTGGTGCAGATGTCGAGGATCATAGAGCTCTTGGCATCCAGAGGTTTCTTTTCTAGAAACAGAGAAGACAGAAAGATGGGAGGTTCTAGGTTCTAACTCAAGAGTGGGGCAGTCATTAGAACAGGGGTGGAAGGAAGGTGACAGATAGAGCCTTTATTTATTTTACCTGTTTCTGGGGCTGGCCTTATGGTGACTCTGAGGTTGAACTTCTTACAGGTGATTTGGCCTTTGATCTTGGCATGGTACACTGTCACCACCTGCAAGATGGGAGGGAAGAAAAATGTCAGCCCGTGGGACTAGGGACTGCTGGGTACAGGAAGGAGAGGGTCTCCCCAGGGCAGAGGGGCTGGAAGAATGTAGTGGGCCAGGTGGGCGTGGCTTCCTCTTCCTTACCGACAAAGTGCCTTGGCCTTTTCCTTGAGCTTTACATGTGAAACCCTCATTTTCCTTGGTCTGTGGAGAGCGGGGAGAGAGACAAGATGGTGTTGGCAACCAAGCCTGGTCATCTGACCTCCCTCTTGCCTCCCAGCAAACCCTGACTGGCGTGGAAGGTGACAATGAGGAGAGCTTGGCCAGGTGACTGTACCTCTGCTGACCGCAGGAGGCTAGAAGATTCCCAGAGGATGCGGTGCCTGATTTCGGAGCTACGGCTGGGCAGGTGGATGGACACATCCAGGTTCAAATCCTTGTGGTCAGGGACGTCCTTTTGGTATTGGGCCAAGGCTTGGAACACCATGAAGGTGGCCTAGAATCCACCAGAGAGTGCAGGAGTAAGATTGGAGGTCATCAGACACTGAGGACATTTTCCAGAACTCTCCAAGGGACAGAAGCTTAGACCAGGGCTTAGAGATGCTGAGAACATGTCTAGAATCCATCAGAAATCTGGACATAAGATTGAAGGTCTAGCAACCCTGAGGATGTGATTTTGTCCCATCCAGAGGACAGTCTTAGACCAGGGCTTGGGGACATTGAGAATGTATCTAGAATCCACTCATGAAAAAAAGAATACAATTGGAGCCTGGAAATGCTGAGCATATGCTCTAGAACCCAAAAGTGACACTGAGAATGTAACACTGAGAATGTGACTGAGAGCCCCCCAGAAAGAAAGGAGGTCAAACCAGAGCCTAAAATTACTGAAACTGTGGTCTAGTAGCCACTAGGGAGAGAGAGGGGCTGGATTTTGCCCTAGCGTCACTGAGAACCTACTTTAGAACCAACCGGTGAGAGAGGGTGACACTGGGAGTCCTGGTGGGACTGGGAACATGGCCTAGAACCCACTGGTGACAGAGGGTGACACCGGGAGCCTGATGGAACTGAGAACATGAGCTAGAACCCACCAGTAACAGAGAGTGACATTGGGAGTCCTGGTGGTGCTGGGAACATGATCTAGAACCCACTGGTGACAGAGGGTGACATCGGGTGACATTAGGAGTCCTGGTGGTGCTGGGAACATAATCTAGAACCCACCGGTGAGACAGGGTAAGATTCCAAGTCTGGTGGAACTTGGAATATGGTCTAGAACCCAACAATAAGAGAGGATAAGATTGAGAGCCCGGTGGAACTGAGAACATGGCCCAGAACCCAGAACAAGGTGCAGAGAGAGGCTTACACCTGAACCTCGGCGCTGAGAACCCAGTCTAGACACCAGGAGGGCGGAGGAGATTCAAAACACAGAACTGCCCCTCTGGGTCTCAGTGTCTCCTCCAGGAGGCCAGTGGGGGGCCACAGGGGGCAGGATGCGCCTGCCTGGAGGCCGGGGGCCCACTTGCCTGGGTGGAGCCATAGCCACCACCATAGTATCTCTGCTCGTTGAGCCAGCGCACAACAGGTGGCACCGTGTCAAAGTCTCTCAGCAGCAGCAGGGCCAAGAGGGCGTAGGATGTTGCCTCCACGTTGTAGAGTTGCTTCCCACGCTCTTCCCAGCGGTTCTTTTCTGCAGAGAGGACACCCCACCCAACCGCAACACTCACTGCTCTGTCCAGACTCAGGATGGCTCAGGAAAAGCTCCGAGAAAGACTCGTGCTAGACTCCTCAGCGGTCAGGTGTCCCCACTGACATTCAGTGCTCTCTTCTCCCGTCAACCCTCACGCCTCCCTTTGAACTGAATGCTCCATACACACTTGTTGAATGCGCGATGCATCAAAGCTTCTTGCGTGGTTTACAATGAGGACTTGGTACACCTTAGAGCCATGCATCCCAGCTCAGTTTAGGACCATCTGTCCCAGACTGGCTTAGAGTCATCCATTCCAGCTCAGCTAAAAACCGAGCATCCCAGCTCAGGATCGCCCACCCCAAAACCCAGCCGTGCATCTCCCCTCACCCTGCCAGGCAGCCCTCACCTGTAGCTGTGTTCAGAAATTTGTCGAGGATGGCGCCGTCCAACTTGTCCATCTGGGCCAGGGCATAGGCAGCAATGGCCACGGTGTATGGTCTCTTTAGGTTCAGGTAATTGGCTGCGAGGAATTCTCCCGCTTTGTTGATGCTACCTGGCAGGCTCTACGAGAAAGATCAGTTACCCTGGTCATTGCTGCCACCTTGGTTTCATACAAGCACCATTTCCTGGTTACCAGGGGTTTCTGTCCTTGTGACATATATGTCTTGGATCTGCCTATTTTTGAGGCTTTCCCAGATATTTTACCACCACGAGCTGCCTCGTTGGTGAATACCCATTATGTACCTGGAGAAGTCCATGCTCCCAGTGGTGTGCTGAAAGTGTTTAACAATGGGCTCTCCAGTGGGAGGGTCAGAGGGGGCCGCTGGTGTAGAATGATTGCCAATGTCTGTGATGTAAATACTTTCACCAGGGCCAATTTCACGCCATCAGTGTGGCATCATTGGACAAAGTGTTGGGAAGAGATGCTCCTAACAGCCACTCTTACGCTGTAACATGTATCAGATTGAGCACACCACTGTGAACACGTCTCATCCAACCATCATCTTCCTCATCATAACTCACTTACTATCCACTCATTTAACCTCATAAAACCCTAGGAGATGAAAATACTGATGTCTCGAGAGATGCGGTAATTTTGCCAAGACCACCTAGGTAGTCAGCGGCTGAGTCAGGATCCAAACCTCCAGAGAATCCTATAAATACAAAAATGATCACCCCCGTTTTACAGATGCACACACTGAGGCCCAGGGGGGAAGTGCCTGAGAGCGAGGATTTGAAGTCAGTAAACAACGCACTCTCAATACCCCAGTTTAAAGCAGACGGAGCCATGACAGACTCTCGGGGGACCATCTCTCTAAACTTCTCCACCACAGAATCAAACCCAGAGGCAAAATGGACAGTGATGAACCAACGGTTTTCACTGCTTCCCGCGTGGGTCAGGGACCCCTTTGAACATCTCCTGCAAGATCCTCTGGACTAAGGAAATCATCTTTCTCTGAATCCTGAGTTTTCTCTAAGGGAACAGCAAGGATGCAAAGGTTGTGACCATGCAGGAGTGACACAGAAAGCACTTAGGCTAAAGGAGCTTTTGGAAAATGGGCTAAAAACTCTTTGACAATGGTAAAGTAGACAGAAACAACCTTATCTTTGATCTCTTTGTGCTTCAGTTTTCTCATCTGCAGACTGGGAATAATAAGACTAGTCTCTCTCGGGCTGTGACAAGGATTATGGGACTTACTCGTGTGGAACTCCTAGATGGGGGGTGGGTTTCCTAAGTGCTCCATCCACATTAGGTATTATCATGGCCGCGGTGGCGGATGTTGCCCTGGGGAGGGCTGGAAATGTTCAGAGTGCGAGATCTCAGCCCCCAAGGGGGATGTGGAGGGTGGGCTGGGGGTGGGGGTGGGAAGGGACACTTACATTGACTTGCCCCTCGCAGATGTCTTTAGCCTCCTGCAGCGCGATGAGGACAAAGGCGGTGAGGGCCATGTCTTTCTCCGTGTTCTCCCGGAAGCCACCCTGGGATGGGGAGCAGGAAGAAAGGATGAGGTCACCAGTGTGTCCACACATGCCAGTCAACACCCCCTGCAGAATCTCAGGGGGTGTGGTCAGAACTGGATCTCTTCCTGGTGCCCCCACTCCACTGACCCAGGAAAGTCAAACTCTTTAGTATTCATTCAATTATTTGTTCATCCTGCAAATGTTCATGGAAGGCCACTGTGCTGGCACCAGGGGTACAATGATGGACAACAGCCAGACACCAGCCCTAGCCTTCATGGAGCTCCTCATCTAGTCGGGAAGATGAACATGAACCCTTCAACTCCTCGAGAGATATATAATTACAAACTGGTGACTGCTGTGCAGAAGAGGGGACACAGCAGTGAGAATGAGCTGTAGGAGTGTGACCTGGTCAAGGAGGTCAGGAAAGGTGTCCCTGAGGAAGTCAGCTCTCAAGGAGGGCAAGGGTTAGCATGGTAGGCAGCAGGAATAGCATGTGCAGAGGCCCTGTGGCAGGATAGAGCACCAGTCCTATCAGTATGGATGGAGTGTGGGAAGAGGGGGATGTTGGCAAGGCCGGAAGCCCAAAAGGTCAGATTGAAGCAGCGTTTTGAGCACACATCAGCATCTCCTGGGAGAGGAGGGCTGGGGAGGGCTTGTTAAAACTCAGATTCCTGGACCTAGAATTTCAGATTCAGTGGGTCTGGGGTCCTGTGAACAAGTTCATGGCCGCTGCTGCTGCTGTTGGATTGCAGACCACACGCTTTGAGAACTGCCACTCTAAGGAGTTCTGTGTTTATTTTAAGAGCCACCAGACTTTCTAAGGACTTACTCAATTGGATTTGAAAAAAAATCACCGCAGCTGCTATGTGGCAAGTGCCAACGAAAGTGGGAGAATGACCACGTAGTGGCTTCTGCAAGGTCTGAGTGGGAGGGGAGGAGTGATCGGGCCAGGGGCTAGCAGTGACAATGGGGAGAAGGGACGACCCCTGCAACATCCATGCGGCAGAAGGGGTCAGGAGCGGGGGACAGGCTGGATGTGACCGGGGGATTCCAGAGCCTCTGCATTTGGGTTAAAAATTCCTAACAATTTCTGAACAAGGAGCCATGCATTTTCACCTCGCACTGGGCTTCACAGGTCTCTGTTTTGCAATGTTGCAGGGACACTCACGGCTTATTTTTCTCCCTGTCCCCCAATCATCCCCAACCCCACAGAGCGAACCGGGCAGTGGGCACACGGGGGAGTCTTTCTCCTGCCCATGCTGTGAGGCTCAGGTACCCGCACTGTGCCCTGAACCCCAGTCTCCTACGATCATTTCTTGGTGTATCACGGGCCCGTCCTCTTGGAAGACGCCATCGGGCTTCTGTTTCTCCAAGATGAGCCACTTCACGGCCCCACAGAGGACCTGGGAGTCGATGGCAATGAGGTTGGCAGCCAGGGAGAAGACTTTGACCACGTAGGCGGTCAGCCTGGTGGGGGAGGGGTGGGCACAGAGCGTGAGCCAATCGGCTCTAAGATCCAGAGACTGCCACCCCAGCCAGCCAATCAGCAGAGAGAAACAGGGCCTGGCCTGATGGGTTTGTCCGGTTTCTCTGCCCCAGGCCCGGGGACCCAGCTGCTGTCTGCAGTCGGTACCTAAATGCTGCTCAGTGACCACTGGACACTCAGCCAGTGGATTCTGCAAGCACAGGGGTCCGGGGTGGTGTCATGCACAGGGCTGTTTGGGCGAAGCTGGCCTAGGGGACCCGACCCCTGGCCGGGGTTCAGGCCCTGTTCAGGGGGGTGCAAGGCCGAGGCTGGCCGGCCCGACGGTGGAGACTCACCAGGTGCTGGGGGCCCGGTTCTGGAAGGCCGCGTAGGCTGAGCTGGGTTGTTTAAAGGCCAGCTGCTGGGTGTACCCTGCAGGGAACAGACAGTGTCCCCAAAGGAGCCGGGGCTGAGCAGAGGGGTTACCCCAGGGAGAGGAGGTGGGGGGCACAGAAGAGGGGACACGGAGAAAATGAGGGGCTCTCTGAGAGGGGGTCCTGGGGTTCCCAAGAGAGGCAGGGGCACGCACCCTTTTTGATGAGCTCCAAGGCCTCCTGCCGCTTGTCCAAGCCGAATTTATCCCACTGCTCTGTGTGGTCCAGGTAGTGCACGGCGATGACCGTGGGTGTCATGCCAATCATGTTCTGCTCCCCACAGCCGGAGGGAGTCACGATGAGATGCTTCAGCCGATCAGCATCGATGGCATCCTCTGCCAGCTGGGCCACCGGGGTCCCTGCAGCCAGACGGGAGAACATTGCTCAAGCCAAGTGACCCACTGTGAAGTGAAGAGGGTCCCGGCTGCCCAGGGCCAAAGTGGTCGGGGCAGGTGAGGGCTGGGAGGACGTGAGTGGGGCCGGGGGACATTTGGGGGGAGGGAGGACTTGTGCTTCACAGGGGCCTTCAGGTACCTGGGTCTTTTGTTTCACCAGTAGTGAAATAATTCTGGTGACAAGATCCATGAACACTTATGCTTAATGTCACTTGCCAGGCTCTGAACTAAGAACACCACGTAGTATCTCATTTAATCCTCACACCAACCCTTGGAGGTAAATACTATTAGGCCCCGATGACCGAGGAGGAAACCAAGGATCTTGCCCCGAAGCTGCCTTGGAGCTCACAGGCTGCAAGGCCCCTTCTTCCCTCCCAAGCAATGAGCTCCAGACTTTCTGCTCTTGGACGATATTGCTTCTTCCTGAAACGTATTTACCAGTGAAAGTGCCTGGAGGCGGCTATAAAACAGATCACAGAGGGGCTGCTCTAGGGGAAGGTGGGGAGGGAGGTGCAGTGGTTAAACACCTCCAGAATTAGATGGAACTCGGCTCCCTTCACCGCTTCCCAGGGCTCATGTCCCCCAGCCATCCTGGGCCTTTCTGGATCCCATGTGGTCAGGGCCAAGGGCGTCTCACCTTGCAGGAGAATACTGGTCTCAATCTCCGTGTCTGGGACTTGGTCACTGAGGTCTGCAGGAGGGATGTCCTCTCTTTGCACGCCCCCTGCAGGGTGAGTGAGAGACACCAATGGCACCGGCCCCCTCCTTCTCCCACCTTGACGGCCACCACCATGCCCAGGGCGTGGTGCCAACTCCTGCAACTCACTCACCTTGGCCCAGGTGTTCTGGATCCAGTGTGCGAACTGCCACAGTTTTGTTGACTCTGATTCCTTCCGGCTATGCAGTGGTGGTGGTGGTGGTGGCGGTGGCGGTGGCAGGAGGGGTCGAGTGAATAAAAGGACAGACAGACACACAGAGGGTCAGGAGGGCACTGTTTTGAGGATTACCCTAGCACAGGTGTCAACGCCTCTGAACCCGGCTTCACCCCCTTCTAGCTGTGTGACTAGGGATCAGTTACTTAACCTCTCTGTGCTTTATCTTCCTCCTTTACAAGAAGGAGGCAATACAAACACACCTACCCTACACCACATATGTGATGCGTTGTGCCAATTAATTCATCACAGAATTATAAATTAATAACGAAATCACAAACCCTTTAGAAATCTTCACATGTGCCTAGAAGCTTAACTCGGGTTAACTCATTTAATCCTCACAGCAACCCAATGGGGTGGGTACTACTATTACCGATCCCATTTTTAAAGATGAGGAGACCAGAGAGGTGAAGTAACTTGCCCAAGGTCACACAGCTAGCAGAACAGAACTGGGGTTTGAGTTTGAACCTGGTAGTTTAGCTCTAGAGCCTGTGTTTTTAACAGGATTTCTCTCAAATGTCCCTTAAATAAAAGAATGTGCATAAAGGATTCAGCACAGTGCTAGGCACATAGTAAGTGCTCAATAATTGGAAGCTATGTTAGCATTATTAAAAGTGCAAGTCGGCCGGGCGCGGTGGCTCACACCTGTAATCCTAGCACTTGGAAGGCCGAGGTGGGTGGATCGTTTGGGCTCAGGAGTTCGAGACCAGCTTGAGCAAGAGTGAGACCCTGTCTCTACTAAAAAATAGAAAGAAATTATCTGGCCAACTAAAAAAATATATATATAGAAAAAATTAGCCGGGCATGGTGGCACATGCCTGTAGTCCCAGCTACTCGGGAGACTGAGGCAGTAGGATTGCTTGAACCCAGGATCCTGAGGTTGCTGTGAGCTAGGCTGATGCCACTGCACTCTAGCCTGGGCAACAGAGTGAGACTCTGTCTCAAAAAAACAAAAACAACAAAAAAAAAAACAGTGCAAGTCAAGCCCTCATGTGTGTCTACAAAAAAAACTCCCATGGTGGACAGCTGCTGTTTTTGCCTTGCCAGAACTGAATTCTCCTTCCACCTGGTAATAACGCCCAGATTTTCCTTTGGAGAGTAAATTTCCTCCAACAATATGCTGACAAAAGAGTAACAGCCAGCTCTCCAGGAAGACAAAGCTCTGATTGGTAGCACTGCCAATTTCTGCGGTGTAAACACCCCCAGCATAATTGATTTCAAGCTACCAACAGCAATGAATCCAGGGTTGGGAAGACTTGGGGGCACAATTGGCTCCAACACACTCTTGGGTTTTACTCCCACAAGCTCTGTACTGAGACGTTTTTGTGCCAGAGGCAAAAGCAAACACACCTGCGTCCCTAAGTATATGTTTTCATGTATTTTTTAATGGTTCATTTTATTTCACAGCATTTGTTGAAAAAAAATGAATGTTTCCATTAAAGATTGAAAATAGAAATTATAATAAATTCTGCTTTGAGTAGAAACACATCCCAAGGTAAAATGACATGGTCAGTTTTCATACACCTGCTTTTCAGTGTTTCAATATTTTTTCAAGTATGTTAACATTTTGGAAGAATTAACCATTAACATTAACATACAATTAACATGCAAACAAGTACACAAGGGCACTTGTTTTTCCTTTTGCCTTAGGCTCTTATATGGCTTGGCTTGAAGCCTATAGAAGCCTGTCTCTGTTTAAAAGATTGATAATTGTTCACCGTTGATATTTTTTGTTATTAATCTCTTGATTTCTTAAAATATTCCATTAAAGGGTGTAGAGTATAGGTTTTGCAAGACAAAAGAATTCCAGAGACAGAGGGTGGTAATGGTTGTACAGCAATGCAAATGTCCTTAATGCCACTGAACTGTGCAATCAAAAATGGTTAAGATGCTAATTTTTATGTCATGTGTATTTTGCCACAATAAAAATTGAAATGAAAAGGAATAAGAGGAAATACCATCTAACATCATAATCACAGCAGTGATAATAGTTTTTAAATTGCATTAAAATATTATTGATCATGGCCGGGCTCAGTGGCTCATGCCTGTAATCCTAGCACTCTGGGAGGCCGAGGCAGGAGGGTTGCTTGAGTTCGAGACCAACCTAAGGAAGATTGAGACCTCCCATCTCTACTAAAAATAGAAAAAATGAGTTGGCAAGTAAAAAAAAAATAGAAAAACGTTAGCCAAGTGTGGTGGTGCGCTCTTGTAGTCCCAGCTACTTGGGAGGCTGAGGCAGGAGGACTGTTTGAGCCCAGGAGTTTGAGGTTGCTGTGAGCTAGGTTGACGCTACGGCACTCTAGCCTGGGGAACAGAGCGAGACTATGTCTCAAAAAAAAAGATATATATATATATACACACATATATATATTATTGGTCTTGTAAAGAAATGTGGTATATATACACAGTGCAATACTATTTGACCATAAAAAAGAATGAAATTCTGTCCTTTGCAGCAACATGGATGGAACTGGAGGACATTATGTTAAGTGAAATAAGCCTGGCAACTAAGTTAAACACCACACGTTTTCACACATAAGTAGAAGCTAAAAAACGTTGATCTCATAGAAGTAAAAAGTAGAATGGAGGATACTACTGGAGTCTGGGAAGGGGAGAGGGAAGGATAGAGAGAGATTTGTTAAAGGATACAAAATTACACCCAGATGGGAGGAATAAGTTCTAATGTTCTACACCACTGTAGGACGACTATAGTTAACAATAATGTATTATATAGTTTCAAATATATTAAATGTTCCCAACACAAAGAAATGATAAATGTTTGAGATGATGGATATGCTAATTACCCTGATCTGATCACTTCACATTACGTGTATTAAAGCATCACTATGTACCCTATAAATATATATAATTATTATGTATCGATTAAAAAAATGAAATTAAAAAAATAGCATTGATCTTGCTTACTGAGCTTTTTGGCAGCCCCTAAAATTCTGTGCCTGGGGTTGCTATCTCACCCACCTAAGCATAATCCTAGTTGTGCTCCTGAACTTCTAGGACTTCTAAATTTCCTAAGCTGGGCACAGTGACTGTTCGTGTCCCAGAGCCTGGGTCTCCAACACGGGTCAACGTCCAGAGGCCAGGAGCCTTCCCTGAAGGACAAGGGGCTGCAGGTGCCCCAAGGACTCACCACGACCTTCAGGGTCTTCCTGACACCGTCGCTGATGAAGCGATTGTAGACGGCAGCCTTGACTTCTACCTCGTGAAGGCCAACCTTCAGGGGCACGATGACATAAGGTATAGCCATCGAGGACTTGGGCTGGATGGTGACAGTCTGCTGGTGGCGCTTCTTGGCGGTGGCCAGGCTGCAGAAGGCTGGATTGTAGAGCAGTTCCACCCTCACCTGGCAGGGAGACACGGGATGAAGGTGACGGGGTGTGTGACGGGCTGTCCCCTTCCACCCTCCGTCAGGCCTCTGCCACGCCAGGGGCCCACCTTGAGCTCCTCCTTCTCCCGGTAATTGTAGAGGACGGCTCGGATTTCCACCTGCTCGTTGCGCACAACAGAGTAGGGCAGCCGCAGGTCAATGAAGAAGTCCTGCATCACCGTGACCTCGTAGGGGTCTGCCACGCAGATCCCTGCCCGGCAGAGACAGAACATGCAGTGTCAAGGGCAGGGGAGTAGGAAACGCAGACAGACCCAGGTTCCAGGTCCAAGTTCCCGCCCCTCCCGGGGTCTCCGCTCTTACCCCCCAACCTGGGAGCTGCCCCTAGTTCAGCCTGTCTGCAGAGGCCCCTGGACGAAACACTATCAATGGCGATGCACCTCAGATGGTGGCGTGGCTGGGGTTACCGTTCTTTAATGATTTCCATTCTCTTTGCAGACACAGATGTGTAGTGAGGACGTAGGGTCTCCAAGATACACCCGCATCTCCAAAATGGTAGCCCCCGCTTTGTGACTGCTGAGCACTCGAAATGTAGCTAGCTCGAGGGAGAACTGGGCTTTACTTTTACTGAGTGCACTTTTATTTAAATGTATTTAATTTAACTCAGATTAAAACTTAAAAATGGACGCTGATTGTGAATGCACAGAGCACCCCTGAACTGCACATTCTCAAAGGGTGACTTTGACGGTGTGTGACTGAAATCTCCACTTTTAAAAGGTGACGCTTGATTCAGTGGCTGGGAAATGTTTGAGTGTGTTTGCAACAACTTGAGGATGAGAATTTGCCTTTCCAACTGTAAATTTCATGACGCCTAAACTACAGATCAAAGTATTCCCAACGAAACTCTAGCATCGTGAGTGAGATGCCCTGAGTGTAAAATATATGCTAGATTTTGAAGACCTAGTAAAATAGATCATTAGTAATTTTGGTATATTAATAAATTATTAAATATTAAAAGATTTATTGTAGCAACATTATTATTAGTGGGATAGTGGCTTTGCAACTTTTTACAAAATGTTGAAATGATACTACTTTGGATATATTTTGCTTAAATAAAATGTGTTACAATAAATTATGCTGTGATTATATCTATGTAATTAATAATAAATGATATTTATAGTATATGTTATATATTATGTTATTTTATAATTTTTAATATTTATCTTGTATCATTATCATATATTATACTATATTTATATTACATATACATAATGTATATTTATAATATAATTTATATTGCATTACAAAATATAGTATATATTTATTATACTTATATTTATGCAAATAAAAACATTAATTCTATATTTTAATATAGAATTTATGTTATATCATATTATCTAATAAAATATTTATTATATAATATGTTAATGTGTTAAAGATAAATATAATACATGTAAAAATAAATTATTATAAATTATAACAAAATAAAAGTATAACAATCTTGTGAACTTTAATACACCTACTTTTTAATGTTTCAATCTTTTCTCAACTAATTAAAAGTTTTGGGAAAAATTAACTTTAAAAATACATTTAAAACATATATTTGGGGTGCACATTTTTCCTCTTGCCACAGACTCCAATATGACTTAGCACAACACTGGTCTTTATCTAAAATTTGGATATTTTCTTCCTCATGGACTTTTTTTGCATTCGCTTTGATTTTTAAAAAATATTGCATTAGAATATTAGTTTTTGTGATGACTGGGCACGCCCTTGACGTCTGTGCCCAAGGACAGAGCCTCCCTCTCCTTACCCTAGTCCCGGCCCTGCTGTCAACTATCCCTGCTTTACCCTGGCTAGTCAGTGTCTCACGTCAGGTTATTGACAGCGGGGACAGGTACACGGGAAAGGGACCCCCCCCAGCCCCCTTTCTGTCCTGTTGCACAATCTGGCCGCCAATGTTTCAATCACGCATTTCATCCTGCTTCCCCTGGTATGTTTTCTTCACTGCTTTGCCCACCCTCATGTGGACATCACTGCTGAAGAGTTTCTGTTGTCACTAACTCTGTGTCGTAACTGTGATGTTGGATGCATGTCATCAGCCACTGGTCCAAGCCCACGGAACGTGCAGCACCAAGAGTCAACCCTAACGTGAGCTACGAACTTGGGGTGAGGACGATGTGGCCGTGGAGGTTCACCGAATATAACCAATGTGCCGCTTGGTGGGGGACGCTGACAGTGGGGGGAGGCCGTGTGTGGGGGGACAGGGAAGGCATACGAAGTTTCTCCTCTATTTTGCTGCGAACCTAAAACTTGCTCTAAAAAATAAAGTGTATTGTTTTTTTAAAGCACCAATTTTAGAGACCATGCCGTCCCCCACAGTCTAGCTTTGTGACAAGGGGCAGAGAGTGAGCTGTTCGGTTGAGATAGAATGAGAAAACAGTGAGGGGTCCTAGGGGGTCCCTGCTTCCCTGGAACCAAGCCACCACCCTCACTCACCTTTCTTTTTTTTCTTTTTTTTTTTGAGACAGAGTCTTGCTCTGTTGCCTGGCCTACAGTGCCATGGCGTCAGCCTAGCTCACAGCAACCTCAAACTCCTGGGCTCAAGCGATCCTCCTGCCTCAGCCTCCCAAGTAGCTGGGACTATAGGCACGTGCCACCATGCCCAGCTAATTTTTTCTGTATATTTTTAGTTGTCTAGCTAATTTCTTTCTATTTTTAGTAGAGACGGGGTCTCACTATTGCTCAGGCTGGTGTGGAACTCCTGAGCTCAAACGATCCACCCGCCTCGGCCTCCCAGAGTGCTAGGATTACAGGCATGAGCCACCACGCCCGGCCCTCACTCACCTTTCTTGTCCGACAGGCTCACAGCCAGAATCTCCCAAGTGGTGATGGAGTCTTTCAAAAACACATTCATGACCTTCGTGGCCAGTCTGGGTGGGGGAGAAGTCCGGGCGTTAGAAGAAGACATCTAGCAGGGGACGGGGGGGAGCCAGCGTGGAAAAGCCCCAAGGGACAGGTTGGAAGGGGGATGGGGGGTGGGCACACGTAGGTACCCCAATTCCTGACTTTTCTAGATTGGGCTGTGAGGGGGCACAACCATTCCAGAAAAGACGGGTGGTTACAGGTGCACGGGGGTGGGTTGAGTACGGTGGGGGGGGGGTTACCCCAGCCTCACCCATCTTTCTGTTGGTCCTTGAGCCCCCCGTCAATAATCATCCACAGCCAGCTCTCAGGGAAATAGCTTCGGGAAATGATGTGTTCTTCTGGGATGATGTCCTCATCCAGGTCGCCTGCAGGTGGTTTAGATCAGCATTTAGAACCTGCCCTCTGGGGCAGCATCCTTAGACCCTATCTGTGCCCTGGAGGGATTCCCGAGGGTGTGATGAACTTCTCGTGAGCCCCACCCAGGCACGTTGGCCTTTGGAGCACATTCCTCCATAAAAAAAATTAAAAATTATATTTCACAACTGTACTGGTACAAAGATTGGTAGAACACAGGGTGGGTTATATTCATTTTTCCTCCTCTGATTTTTAAAGAAATGAAAGCATTCGTGTGTGCCTCTTAAAGGTTCATGGTCCTGAGACACTGTGCCCTCCAGCCTTCAGCGTGGGCAACAGAGCGAGACCCTGTCTGAAAAACAAAACAAAACAAAACAAAACATTCCCCAGAAAACAACCTGACAGTTGGACTGGACTAAGGTTCAACCCTGGCTGAGTTTCCCTCAAACATGATGGACAGATTTTAACTGGGTTCTGGATTCTCTACAACAATAAAGTAGGTGGAATTCCATAGATGCCTAAATCTACCCATAATCTGGAATAATCCATCAAAGTGCCTTGGGTAATAACGTTTTTTTTGTTTTTCTTTTTGAGACAGAGTCTCACTCTGTTGCCCAGGCTAGAGTGCCATGGCGGTCAGCCTAGCTCACAGCAACCTCAAACTCCTGGGCTCAAGCAATCCAACTGCCTCAGCCTCCCGAGTAGCTGGGACTACAGGCATGTGCCACCATGCCCGGCTAATTTTTCTATATATATTTTTTAGCTGTCCATATAATTTCTTTCTATTTTTAGTAGAGACGGGGTCTTGCTCTTGCTCAGGCTGGTCTTGAACTCCTGAGCCCAAACAATCCGCCTGCCTCAGCCTCCCAGAGTGCTAGGGTTACAGGCGTGAGCCACCGCGCCCGGCCTGTTTTGTTTCTTTTGAGACAGGGTCTCACTCTGTCACCCAGGCTAGAGTGCCCTGGTGTGATTGTAGCTCACGGCAGCCTTGAACTCCTGAGCTCAAGCGATCCTCCCACCTCAGCCTACTGAGTAGCTGGGACTACAGGTGCACATCACCAAGCCTGGCTCATTTTAAAATTTATGTAGAGATGGGGTCTTGCTATATTGTCCAGGCTGGTGTCAAACTCCTGGCCTCAAGCGATCATCCTACCTTGACCTCCCAAAGTGCTGGGATTACAGGCTTGAGCCAGCCCGCCAGCCAATATTAACATTTAAGCCATTCTTTGTCTGATCCCCAATGGGCTAAAGGAATTACACAATGCTGGGGGGAAAATCCATGTGGATGTTAACGATATTTCAGTAGATTAGAGGTTTTGTCTAATTTCCCAAGGAGCCCTCAGACTAGCTCCTCCTTGTGAAAGAGACCATTCTGGATTTGCTTATTATAAGATAAATTTCTCTTTGCTTTGCTTAAGATTTATTTGGCCTGAGATCTAAAGTTTCAAGTGTGTACATGTTTGGTCTTATTTAAAACTGAATGAATGAATGAATGAATGAACAAGTGTTGCTTGTGAATTTATTGAGTTAGGCAGCTCTCCTTGGAAGGCAACATAAATTAGGTTTTTTTGGTGAAAACAAGCTTAGAATGAAGATTAGCCTTCCCGTTGGGAACTAGGGCGAGCCAGCCCCATCATCTAGAAGTTTACCTCAGACCATGGGTGTCCTGAGCTCTGGCAATGTCAAACTTCAGACTGACGGGGGTGGGGCTGGGATGATTCCCCCAGGCAGGAAACGCCTTTGCCCTCAGGCAAGGGACCATCCTCCCCCCTCAGACAGGGGCCTCCTCCCCCTTCAGAGAGGGACCACCTCCTCCCTCAGAGAGGTACTTCCATCCCCCTCAGACAGGGACCTCCTCCCCCCTCAGACAGGGACCACCTCCTCCCTCAGACATGACCATCCTTCACCCTCAGACATGACCATCATCCCCCCTCAAACAGGACCATCCTCCCCCCTCAGACAGGTCCATCGTCCCCCTCAGACAGGGACCACCTCCTCCCTCAGATAGGGACTTCCTTCCTCCTCAGACATCACCATCCTCCCCCTCAGACAGGGACCTCCTTCCCCCTCAGACAGGTCCATCCTCCCCCCTCAGACATGACCATCCTCCCCCCTCAGACAGGGACCACCTCCCCCCTCAGACATGACCATCCTCCCCCCTCAGACCTGACCATCCTCCCCCCTCAGACAGGTCCATCCTCCCCCCTCAGACCTGAGCATCCTCCCCCCTCAGACAGGTCCATCCTCCCCCCTCAGACAGGTCCATCCTCCCCCCTCAGACCTGACCATCTTCCCCCCTCAGACAGGTCCATCCTCCCCCCTCAGAACTGACCATCCTCCCCCCTCAGACAGGTCCATCCTCCCCCTCAGACAGGTCTCCCGCCCACCCCTTCCCCCGACGTGTCACCTACTCCTAGCCAGGCCCAGCGGCCTGAGCCTCGCGTGCTGCCGCCTGAGCTCGGTGATGTAGTTGCAGCAGTCCAGGAAGGCCTTCACGCATGACGCACCCAGGGTGACGAACTTGGCCCTGCGCTGGCACGAGAACCGCATGGGGTTCTCCCGCATGCCGTCCTCACAGCACTTGCGCAGCTCCTTGGAGTACTGACCCACTGTGGGAGCACATCCCCCCACGACAGACCCTCAGCGAGTGGCTCCAAGCAGGAGGGACTCAGGACAGACCCCAGGCAGAACCCCCCCTGGCCAGGCCCTCCCTCCTCCCGCTCTGCCTCCTCCAAGGTCAGGCCGGGCCCATCCCGGATCCCACCTTTGTCCATCCTCTTCTCCATGAGCTGCACGGAGCGACGGCGGCGGGCGGCTGGCTTCGGGCACTCGGGATCTGAAGGACAGGCAGAGCGAGAACAAGGTGGACGTGGCCCTGCTATGTGTCCTGGGTCTGCTCCTCACCATAGCCGTGGGGACTCGATTCCAGGTCCCCTGACCCCAGAGCTGGGCTCTTAGCATCTGGGAGGTGGCGGCACTGCCCCTCCCTGCGCCAGCCGCTGGCCGCGTCCGTACCTCCCCTCTGGGCGGTCTCCTGGCCCTTGCTGGTCTTGAAGGCCAGTCCTGCATCGGTGAAGACGCCAGCATAGTCCTTCCCACTGCCCGGGGTGCAGCCGATGTCTGCCTTCTCCACCACGTCCCAGATCTGCAGGAGACAGGCCAGGCCTGCAGTGCCCCCTCCAGCTCCCCAAGACACCCACCTGCGTGCCTCTTCCCAGACCGTGCCATTCCATCCTCATGTCCCCACCCTGCACGGTCACCTCTCCCATCCCCACTGCCATCTCCATCCCAGCTCTTCCCCAACCCACCCTCATCCCCACTGGAACTCCATCCTCGTCCTCAACCCTTCCCCACCCAACCGTGTTTCCAAGCCACGGTCATGGGCAACCTCATCCTCAAGTCTATCCTCAGTCCCTTCCCAGCGTCATCACACGCTGCTGCTCTCTCGGAGCTGTGCCTGAGTTGACACTGGCCGTCCTCCCCTCTGCCTTCAACTCCAGCCACCGCCCTGTCCAACCCGCTCCCAGCCCCGCCCCGCTGCCCTCTCTGGTCCCGTCCCCACCTCCTCGCCCTGACCCCGTCCGTCTCCCTCTGCCATCTTCTCCCTCAGCCTCGGAGACGTAGGTGCGTACCTTGCTCTGAGTCAGCTTGTTCTTGCTGTTCAGCACAAACACGCCCTTGTCCACGGCCACCAGGCCCACTCGGGCCCCCAGGTCACCCTCTATCTTGAGGGTTATCTGTTGCCCAGGTGCAGGCTTCCGGTCATCCTTCCCGCCACTCTTCACCACCAGCTGTGGGGATGTGTGGAGAAGCAGGAGGGACCAGTCAGGGCTGCCAGGAGAGAAAGGAGAGAGACAGAGAGAGAGACAGAGAGACAGAAAGTGGGACGGAAGAGGGAGGGCGGGCCATGCTTACCGTGCCCACACACGAGTCCTTGACGTCCACCCACACGGAGTCGGCCACCACCTCCCTCTGGCCATTTGTGCCGACCATCGTGTAATACGCCACCACGCGGAAGGAAGGAATGAAGTCCTTAGTGATGGTCAGAGGCAGGACCACGAGGTCCTGGCCGGGCTCGTGCACCTGGCGTCCCACCTTCAGCAACTTCCCTTTGTTCATGATCTAGGGGGACAAGAGGGCATCAGGCTCGGGTGGGGGACAGACAGGGTGTGGGGGCAGGGATCTGGGAATGCAGATGGGGCGGGGGAGGCCCCTGGGCATGCTGGCGGAGCTAAGAGGAGCGGCTGAGGGTTCCAGGTGACCACGGACCAGGTAGGTGTAGTACTGGATCTTGGCGTCCAGGCTGGGGGCGGCTCGCAGGTGGAAGTTGATGTTGAGAGTCTCGCCCGGCTTCAGCTCCACACGCGGCACCGAGAGGTGCAGGTAGTTGTTGGAGTTGCCCATGGTGCTGTAGGGCTGAGCCTGCATGGTGTTGGTGGCCTGCTCTGCGTTCGAGATACCCTCCTTCTTCGTGCGCACCTGGGTGGGTGGGGGAAGAGGAATGTGTGCTTTCGACCCCCACCCCCTCCGCAAAGATGCCCATCTCCTCATCCCTGGGACCTGGAAATATGTGGCCTTTTGTGGCAAAAAAGGGAATTTACAGATGGGATTAAGGTAGGGATTTTAGGATGGGACCATTCATAAATTTGTGTTAAGTCACTAAATGGTGGTGATTTGTCACAGCAGCCACAGGAGACTCGTATACATGCTAAGCTCAGCAAGGCAGATCTTCTAGCAAGGGGGTGATGGAGAGGGACCCAGGGGACATCTGTGCACCTCTGCAGTGTGCCCATGAGCCTTGCTTCCCTCCCAGAGGGGGGCAATGCCGCCACGTCCACAGAAGCCAGGAGAACTGAGCCCACCGTGCCCACGAGAGCAGGAAGACTGTGTGCAAGGGGAACACCAAGGCGTGCGAGCAGAAGAGCCCCCACTGTCTCAATGGGGCCCCCTCTCTGCAGACAGCAGGACACCCCTGTGCAGAGGAGAAGCCCTCTATGCAGATGGAAATATCTCCATGCAAACGGCCACCGAGCACGTGGCAGTCCCCCTCCGCACCTTCCTCCCAGTGGGGGTCGGAGGCTGAGCCCAGGCTCACCGTGATGCTCAGGGGCTGCCGGGTGTCTTTCGTGTTGATGGTCAGCTTGGCCACGCCGTCGTCCTGGGTCTGAGCCTCCACGTTCTCGTGGCCCTGGACCACCACGGGGACGCGGCGTGCGGGAGAGCCGTCGGGGTTTGTCACGTACACCTGTGGGCATGGGGGGCAGGTAGAGCGGGTTCAAGCGGACTCAGAGGCATGGCCGGGGCTCCCGAGGAGGGGACTGGGGCCCCACCCTGGGTCTCACCATGAGGTCAAAGGGCATGGCTGGTTTGAAGTACTTGGCTGTCTTGGTGAAGTGGATCTGGTAGGGGGAAGTCACGATTGGGATCCCGCTGCGTTCCGTCTGCACCATGTCACTGCCTGAGGGGACCAGCCATGAGCGTGGGCTCCTGGGCCACCCCTCAGGACCAGGCCTCCTCCTTCAGACTGGACCCTGCCTTCAGACTGGGCCTCACCTCTGAGTGGGCCTCCCCCATCAGACTGGGCCCCGCCCTCCTACTGGGCCTGCCTCCCCCATCAGACGTGACCCCACCTTCACTCTGGGCCTCCCCCCAGACTTGGCTTTCTCCTCTGCCAGGGCCTCCTCTCCCAGACCAGCCGGCAGGGGGGTCCTGGGTCTCACCTGAGTGCAGGATGACAGTGACCGACACGTACAGGGACTTCCCCACCAGGGAGTCGGCTCCGGAGGGCTGCACCCCATCCAGCAGCACCTGTCGCTTTAGCAAGGCCTCCCCGGTGCCGTCCTCGATCTGGGGAGGGCGGAGGGCTCAGAGAAGGCAGGGGACTGGGGGCAGGGCTCAGAGGGGGTGGGAGGGCTCAGAGGGGCCCTCTGTCAGGTACCTCGACACGGGTGAGGGACTCAGCCAGGGAAATCCTCTGGTCCCCATCCTGGACCCCGAAGATGACAAAGGCGACTCCATCCACATTCTTCCCATATAAGAACCTGCGAGGCGAGGAGGGCTTCAGAGCCTCCCCTCCCGGAAAACCGAGTTTCTCCCAACTTCTACTGCCTGTGGCTGAAGACCCCAGTGTTCTCCCAGCCGCTCACCTGGCTCTCACCTGGCCCCACCCCAGCCCCTCACCTGGCCCCACCCCCAGCCCTTCATCTGGCCTCTCCTTTGGTCCTTACCTGGCTGTGATGGTGACCTGAAGGCCATTCTGGTCATAGATATAGTAGAATTTCTCTGCAGGCTCCACTATGACCTCGAAACTGGGCAGCACTGGGGAGAGAGTTGGCGTTGGCAGGGCCAGCGCTGGGCCCCGTGCTCCGGGCTCCCCCCACCGTGGTCCCTCCCCCTCTTACCGTATTCTTTCACCTCAAACTCAGCCGAGAAGACCTGATTTGGTGAATTTTCGTAGTAGGCTCGGATCTTCCACTGACCCATGCTGCGGGGAGGCTGGGTGAGTGGCCTGGCCAGGACTTACAGCCCCCCAAACCCGCTCCTGGGTTAGGGGACCCCTGAACCCCCTTCTAAGGAGCCTGACATACTTAACCAGCTCCGGGATGTTCCAAGACAATGGTAAGATGCCAAACTGGTTGTGAGAAGAGAAAGATTCCTGCTTGATAGGAATGCCTTCGGGGTTCTGCGAAGAGACAGGGGGAAGGGGTATGGGATACAGTGGCCCTTTGGAGGCCAGGCTTAGCCTCTCAGCTCTTTCCAACCTCTCTGTGTCTGGCCACTCTCTCTGCGCCATGTCTATAGGGACAGTAGACAGTTAGCCTAGGTTCAAATCCCTGCTGTGCCACTTACAAGCTGTGTGACTTTAGGCAAGTTACCTAAACTCTCTGTGCTCATCTAGAAAAAAGGAGATAATAATGGCACCTTCCTCATTGGCTTGGGACATAGCTCACATAAGCGAGAGTTTGTTGTTATCAGAGTCTCTCTGAATAGCAGTGATAACGAGCATGTATCACCTACATTGGTGCCAGACCCTGTGCTAAGCATGAGACCAAACCACGCGTAGCTGTCTACATTCGACTACGAGAAGAGCCATTTCGTGTCATTTGACCTGCTACACAGATTATTCTGTTTGTTGCTAACAGTTAAACATCAGGAGACAGCACAGCAACATCTGGTTTTCTGGCTTCTCTTGGAAATTGGGAAATTCTGTGGCTGGTGCAGCCCAGGGAGACGCTGGATCCGAGGGGAGCAGCTGCTGCGCCGTTAGAGGACGTGTATGGTCTCAGTTTCCCAGAGACTCCATCAATCCCTGAAGCCAGATGTGTCATTCGCCTGGCCCCTGTTACATGATTTCGATACATCCTCAGGACAGTCCTATGGCCCCACCCCAGCCCCTCACCTGGCCCTATGGTTACTGAGCTTAACTATGTGCCAGTCACTGTCCTGGGTTCAGGTGGTAAGACCCTGAACAAACAGATAAAAATCCCTCCCTGCATGGAATTTAGGTTCGCTGGAGGGCAGGGCAAGGGGAGAGGCAATTACCAAATGAATAATTCCCGTTTTCAGAATGTGCAGGAAGACAGGAGCGGAGTGTGTGTGTGTGTGTGTGTGTGTGTCTATGTGTGTCTGGGGTCAGGGTGTGGATTTGCAACTTTACAGGGTGCTCAAGGAGACCTCACTGTAAAACTGACACGTTGTAACATTTGAAGGAGGTGGGGGATCAAGCTGTGTGGATATTTGGAAGAAGAGGCTTTTCGAAGAAGAGGGAACAGCCCAAGCAAAGGCCCTGGGGCAGGACCGCACCTGGCGTGTTGGAGGCATAGTGAGGAGGCCCGTGTGGCTGGAGCAGAGTGAGCAATGGGGAGAGAGGGAGGCGGGGAGAGGGGTAGGGGACGGGGGCAGGTTGTGCAGGGCCTGATGAACCTCAAAGAGGATTTGGGCTTTTACCCCAAGGGAGACAGGAGCCATGGAGGGCTGTGGGCAGAGGAGGGACAGGACCTGACTCTGGTGCTCACAGGCGCCCTCTGGCTGCTGTAGGCAGAACAGACTATATAGAATTATTATCTGCCATTATCCCAGTGTTCAGGGGAGGAAACTGAGGCTCAGGGAGGTGAAAGACCAGGGGCTTATCTGAAACGAGAATCCGCCTGGTCTCCCGGGCTCTGCACGTCACCTCCAGGCCTCTGTGCGTTTGTGTCTCTCTCTAGCCCTTGCCCCAGGTCTCTGCCGCTGTGCCATTTCCAGTTCTTTCTCTGTCTGTCCCCTTCTTGTGTCTCTGAGTCTCTGCCCCTGTGGCTGGGCCCGGCTGGCTGGTACCTCAATGCTGACCATAACCGTCCGGCCCACGGGCAGCAGCTTGTGGTCCACGGTGAAGATCCGATAGAGAACTAGACGGGGTGGGGGAGACAGGGAGGCCTGGTGAGCCCCCCACTTCGGCACCTGCCCCGCCCCTCCCGTACCCCTGCCCCGAGCACCGCGGCCCGCACCCGTGGACCCGGGCGTGTAGATGGTCTTGTCCGTCTGGATGAACAGGTACCCGCTCTGCAGGCTGACAAGCACCGGCTTCTCCACCACGGTGGGCCCGAAGCTCGCCCGGATGATCACGAACTTGCGCCCCTTTTCTGACTTGAACTCCTTGGTGGCCTCGATCTAGGCACGGGCCGGGCCGGCGCATCGTCAGGGGTGCGCTCCGGGCCCCGCGCCTGCGGTCAGGGTTCTGGGGCTCTCCTGGCAACGGAGCCCGCCCCTCAGTCCCGGGTCCGGGTTTGCCCAGTTCTGGGCAGAGAGGGAACTCTGAGAAGGGAGGGGGAGCGCGGCGGGGCTGGGAAGGAAGGGGGAGGGGCTCAGAAGGGGGAGGGGCTCAGAAGGGGGAGGGGCTCAGAGATGGGGAGCCCGCTGACAAGGGAGGGAACCCAGAAATGGGAGAAGATTCAGAGAAGGGAGGGGCTTGAGAGGGGAGGAGACCCAGAAAGGGGTGGGGCCTGGAAGGGGCGGAAACACAGAAGGGGCGGAGACATAAGGGAGGAGCCTAGAAGGGGAGGAGGGCAAGGGGGAGGGGCTTATAAGGGGCGGAGACTCAGGGGGAGGGACTTGGTGAGAAGACTCAGAAACCCGTGGTGCTTGGAAGGGGCCGAAACTCAGGAGAGGGGCTCAGAAGGGGAGACTCAGAAGGGGGCGGTGGGCGTGGCTGTGGGTGTCTGTCTGCAGCGCCTCCCCTCCCCGCTCTAGTCTGCGCCCACCTTGACGGTGACGGTGCCCAGGTAGCCGGTGGCACTGGTCAGTGTGGTCTTCTCATTGGCCAGGGTTTGCTTCCTGGTGAAGTCTTGGACAACGACAGTGACTGGAACATCGCCTTGCGCTTCATGGGCCTCCAGCACCAGGGTCTCCTCGCTGTCCAGCCGCAGTATGTTGGGGGTGATTATGGAGTACCTGTCGGAGGGGGGCCCCGGAGCAGAGCTGTCATCCCAGGCATGCGACACTCCGGCCCTCAACTGGCAACAGCGCCTGGCTGAGCCTCTGTTCCCAGGCGCTGTGTCCCAGTCTCTGGCCCTGGAGAGGATCCAGTGACCACCCGGGGCACCTGTGGAAAGCCAACATCTGGACCTGTGCCTCTCTGAGCCGGACACCGCCTCATCCACATGGGCAGGACGCCAACCACCATGACTTCCAACTTCAGCCAGCTAGGCCTGGCCTTTGAAAGCCTGGAAAACTAGGGGCTGCGGACCTCATCAAACCCTGAAGCTCAAAACCAGAATCAGACACTCCAAGTCTTCAGACTTCCAAACCCACATTCGCCTAAACCCGCACGCGCCCAAACCTCTGAACCTCTATACCTTTAAACACCCCCAAATATATAAACAGTCAAACCCTCAGACACCCCAAACTCCACATGCCCAAACGCACATGCACCCAAACTATATCCCAAATCCTAAAGCCGCCTAAAACTAAACCTCTAACACTCCAATTCTATAAATAAACACAACCGAATCCAAACACTCCAACCCTACATGAACCCAAAGTGCCCAATCTCTAAACCTACCGTGAAATCGGTAAGTTCTCAAACGGCAAACTCCCAAATCTTGTAAAGGGCAAACTCCCAAACCTCCAAATCACCCAAGCACACAATCACACAACACCACACACATCCTAAACCAACAGATGACCTCAATTCTCAATTCCAAATCCCCAATCTCACAATACCTAGATTCCACAGACACCCAACCCAGAAACACCCGAACCCACAGGCAGCCCAAATTTATAAACATCCCAACCTGCTAACCCCTGGATCTGCAAACAGTCAAATACACCTTAAAGCCTACAGGAACCTGTACCCACAAATGCCTGCTCCCACTTGTTTGGAGGGAGAGTAGTGATGACTCACATGGGATCCCCCAGGGTCAGGGGTAGGCAGGTTAGCAGCAGCAGCAGCAGGCTGGGACCTGAGGCAGGTCCCATGGTGCAGGGACAGTGGAGGGACGGAGGGACAGAGGGAATGGATGGGGAGGACTGAATAGCAGCTGCTGGAGCTGCCTCTTATCTGGCTCTTTCCTCTCCCCCACTCAGCCCCTCCTCCCAGTAGCCTATTTCCTCCCTGGGGGCGGCCCAGATTTCTCAATACTGTTTCCTAGGTTTTTCAATCTCTGGGGCCAACATGTCTGTGGTGGGGTGAATAACCTGAGGGCACGTTCCCCTGCAACATGGACATACCTGCACCCTGCCCTGGCCTCTCTCAGGGTCAGGGCCAGCTGAACAGAGACCTTCCCCTGTTGCACCCACTTTGTAGTAGAGGAACACTAAGGGCTGGAGCGCTCCACCCTCACCCTGACCCCAGATATCTGGGCCTCATTCCTAAGTTCACTTTTGCCCATGCATTTATTAATCAAACCTAGGAGTCTCTCTCTATGCTGGGAGCTAGAGTCCCCTTCCATGATGAAGGAGGGGGAGGGACAGGCACTCTCAGCCCCTTGGAGTGTTTTCCCCAGTGGAGAAGAAGAGCTCTGCTTCTTGGAGGGTCAGGGAAGACTTCTTGGAGGAAGGGCTATTTCCAATGGGCTTTGAAGTATGTGTAGGAGTTAACTATCCAGGGAAGCTTATTTTCCAGGGAAGCTCCCTTCACTTACCCTTGTCAGGATGCCCAAGTGACTTATGTTGGTGAAAAAAGTCACAATCGAGGAAAGTTCTCATTGCTAGCTTACATCAACATTCCCTTAGGATATTGTCATTTTAAGTTGTATTGATTTTGTGTGTGTGTGGATAGTTAATATATTCGTATGGATGAACATCTAAAAGGTATCGAGGGAAAGGTGGTCTTCCTCTCATATCTGTTGACAGCATATTCTACATACTATTCTTCCTGGTCTCCTGGGTTACATATTGTTTTTTTCATGAAGAATGTACCTTAGATTTTTTTCATACCACACAGAGAACTTCCTCATTCTTATGGGTATCTGCCTCCTATTACACTGTGTGAAAGTAACCAGCCTATTGATGGACAGTTATACTTCTGTGGTTTCAAACCATGCTCCCTGCAGTGAACCTGCATGATTTTCTGTCAGCTGTGATCTTTGGGCAAGTGACTGATAACCGCTCCGAGCCTCAGTTTCCCCATGTAAAATTGCCACAAAAAGAAATAATTCTGGGTGAACATCTGGACGCACTAGCAATCTTGCTAGACAGTGCCAAATTTCCATTCGTAGGTGTTGTATTGATTTACACTTACCATTGCTACATGCAACTAATTGCCAATTTCCCCACTTACTCTCCACCAGAGCACGTTGGCAAACTTTTGGATTTTTGCCGGGATCGTGGGTGAAACCTGGTCCCTCAGTGTCATTTTAATTTGCGTTCCTCTGATGCTCAGCAACCTTGCTGCCTGGGCATAGCAGGAGGTGGATGGTTAAGGCCAGGAGAACGGTGTGTGGGTGGAGGCCCCCAATCCCTGGACGGGTGGTTTCCAAATCCCCAATGAAGGGGTTAACGGGGCGTTTGCTCTGATTTCCTGTAAACCACCCTCTTTTCCTGGCCTCCTGGCCTTGCCAGGGTAGGGGGAGGCCCAGAGAATGAGAAAAAACCTGGCCTCTGTCTGCTGTGATTGCAACACACTCTCGGGAAGAGAAGGAGGAGGGAGAAAGCAAACACCTGCTTGTTCTCCAGAACTGGGGTTAAGCTTTTGAAACCGACTGCCCCCAACTGTCCCCAAGACTTTCTTCAATTCCCCCTCTCCCCTCTTCCCAAGACACCCATTTTCTGGTTTCATTCTAGCCTTAAGCATTCGGGGCTCTGTGGTTTCATGACCTTCAGAAGGAAATTCCTGTCTGGGCTGTGTCTTGTGGCAGGGCTCGGTTCCTCTTTGCTCTGAGCCTCAGTTACTCCATCTGAGCAAGGGGACTGATGTTCATTGTGGCTGATGTCACAATTAACCGATGCAACATTCCTAGAAGCCCCCTGGCTCAGAGGGAAGGATCAATAACCGGCGGTTTTTGTCATCCGTGCCTGTGCCTGTTGTGCTGGGGATCTGGGAAGCCTCAGGGGACATCTAGGAAGTGACCAGAGAGGGTAGGAGACTGGAGTGGAGCGGGGCTTATTGGGGAGGAGGGCGGTGAGAGGGGGAATTCTTCAGCCCTGGTGACGTTTTCCTGGGGGACGTGTGCAGAGGTCTGGGAGGGGTGCGTGAGATAAGGCAACATGCGGGCAAGGAGGAGGTGTCGGGGGGAATCCTAGTTCTCCGGCCCACCCAGCCCTGTATTCGGGGCATGGGGGGTGGGGTGGGGGTGGGGGTGGAGAGGGCGCGTGCGCATGAGCATGCGCGGGGACACCGGAGCTGCCCTTTAGTGGGAGATCTGGAATACACATGCACTGAAAAAGTATCTGCTGCTTATCTGAAATTCAGATTTCACTGGGCATCTTGTATTAATATTTTGTCTGGCAGCCCTAGCTGGGGTGCAGGCAGAAAATAAAGGGAAGGAAGTGGGGATGATTTCTGGGTGCGGGGCCCAGGCGCTCCCACTCCACACCTGCCTGGGTTCGCTTACTCCACACCCACCCTTTCCTCCACAGAAGTGAGGGCAGCAGGGAAGCCCTCAGACCCCTATGCCCTAATGCCAGATTGGGGTGCCCGCTTTTTCAGAACTTCCCTCCAGGACGCACAGCCAGGCCACCCCCTTCTCCCACCCACTAATGATTAACTTGCAAGTAACCTTGACCCGGCTGAATCAATCTGCCACCAGACCGTGGCTCCTTCCCTCCACTCCCCCACATACACTCAGCAGAGGCCTGGGCATCGGGGACCCCCCCCCCTTGGAAGACAGAGAGCAGAGGTGTGGATTCCAGCTGTGTGTGTGTGTGTGTGTGTGTGTGTGTGGCGGGGCAGTCCTAGGACAAGGCCCTTTCCCTTCTAACAGCCTCAGTCCCTAATCTGTCAACTGCAGAGCGACAGGCACAGAACCTCCTTGCTAGTCTTGGAGTGAGAATCCGGTGGCACCAGACAAGGAGAATGCTCAGCCTGGTGCCCTGCACATACTGAGCGCTCAATGTGTTTGAACCGTATATTTATTTAAGTTTTTTTTTTTTTTTGATATTTTAATAGAGAGGAGGTCTTGCTGTGTTGCCCAGACTGGACTCAAACTCCTGACCTCAAGCGATCCTCCCACCTCAGCCTCCCAAAGTGCTGGGATGGCAGGCATGAGCCTGGGGACTCTTTTTGAGACTTATCTTTGTATTCCTGTGACAAAATTATGATGTCTGAGACACCAATACATGCTATGACAGCAAATGCCTGTGGGACACCCAGTGTGGCATCTTACCTATTTCACACATTTTACCTGGTTTGCCCCGCATGCTGTAGGTGTTGTTACTACCCTGTTTTACAGATGAAGAAATGGAGACTTCATCCACCTACCCAAGCCCCTGCGGTAATCTTGGCCAAGATCCTGGTACGTGCTGGGCTCCAGAGCATGTGCTCTTAAAACTGTGGGAGTTCTTCCTGCTGTGGTAACATATCCCAGCAAATTTCGTGGCTTAAGACAACATACATTTATGATCTTACGGTTGTGGAGGTCAAAAGTCTTAAAATCAAGGTGCCACTTGGGGCTGTGTTCCCTTCTGGAGGCGATAGGGGAGAATCTATGTCCTTGCCTTTTTTAGCTTCTAGAAGCTGCCTGCATCCCTTGGCTGGCGGCCCCTTCCCAGAATCACTGCAGGTTTTGCTTTTGTTATTTGCGCATCTCCTTCTCTGACTCTGACCCTCCTGCCTGTCTCTTAAAAGGACGGTTGTGATTACATTGGGCCCACCCAGATAATCCCACCATTTCAAGATCCTTAATTGCACCCCCCCAGCAAGGTCCCTTTTGCCATGAGTGGGAACATATCCTCGGGTCTATGAGGATTGGGATGTGCACATCTTCGGTGGGGACCGCGACTCTGCCTATACCACAGTGTGCACATGGAATGACACGTGGACTCTATAGGGCCACTCTGCTCCCTGCTTTAAAGTCTTCCAGGGCCCCTGCAGACCCCAGCACGAAGCCCCCAAATGGCCCTGCCTGTCTTTAGGCTCCTGCTAACTACTTCTGCCTTCCTCCTGCCCGCCGCCAGCCGAGTGGTGAGACTTGCAAGCTATTTTATCCCAGACTTCCCCATCTTCTTCACATAACTTCCTGAGCCTGCAATGCCTCCCCACTTCCTTCTTCGTCCAGCTGGGCTATTTAGTCACCAAGGCCTTGGTTATGCCTGCTTGCACTTACACGAAGACTCCCCCCAGCCCCCACCCCTGTCCCCTACCCCTGTCCCATGCCTGAGGGCCCCACCGAGAAATGTTTCTCAGCACTTCCAAAGGGGTTCTGGGTGCTCTAGTGGAAGAGTGAGTGGGTGGGCGAGGGGAGAAACATCTTGGGAATCAGCCCTTTAACTGTGTGCCCAGGCGGGTCTCTGTTTATACTCTGCAGTCACTCCGCAAGATTCAGGGCAGGTCCTCGAGAGATCAGGTATGTGACACTCAACGAACTAATGAGGCCCCATTTTACAGGCAAGGAAACAGAGATGTTAAGCCAGTGACCTGGCGTCACTCAGAAAATGGTAATATGGGTGAAAGGTTTGATCCCAGGGAGTCTAGCTGCAGAGTGGCAACGCACACATGGTAGTGTCCAACTTTTGAGCCCTGAGTCTCCCACTGACTCATTAGCTGTGTGACCCTGAGCCAGTTACTTAGCCTCTCTATGCCTCCAGGCTTTTTAATGAGTTAAGGTCCATGGAAGTCTTAGTATAGGGCGTGGCACGCAGCAATCACTCCATGTTAACTTCTATTTTTATTACTTTTTGTTTGTTTTTTGAGAGAGGGTCTCGCTCTGGCTCTGTGGCCTGGGCTGGAATGCAGTGGTGTGATCACAGCTCACTATAACCTCAAACTCCTGGACTCAAGGCATCCTCCTGCCTCGGCCTCCCAAGTACCTGGGACTACAGGTGTGCATCACCATGCCTGGCTCGTTTTTAAATTTTTTTATAGAAATGGGGTCTACACTATGTTACTCAGGCTGGCCTTGAACTCCCGGCCTCCAGCAATTCTCCTGCCTCAGCCTTTGAAAGTGTGGGGATTACAGGTGTGAGCCACCGCACCCTCCACCTGTTATTCTTACTTTTACTCTTTTTTTTTTTTTGAGACAGAGTCTCACTCTGTTGCCCGGGCTAGAGTGAGTGCCGTGGCGTCAGTCTAGCTCACAGCAACCTCAAACTCCTGGGCTTAAGCGATCCTACTGCCTCAGCCTCCCGAGTAGCTGGGACTACAGGCATGCACCACCATGCCCGGCTAATTTTTTGTATATGTATATTTTAGTTGTCCATATAATTTCTTTCTATTTTTAGTAGAGACGGGGTCTCACTCTTGCTCAGGCTGGTCTCGAACTTCTGACCTCGAGCGATCCACCCACCTCGGCCTCCCAGAGTGCTAGGGTTACAGGCGTGAGCCACTGCGCCCGGCCACTTTTACTCTTTAGTCTTCAAATCATTGTTTTCCCCTTTGCCTCCGGCTTTTGTCCTGCCATCTCCTCATCTGGGCATGACCTCTCCCCTCATGTTTCTATGATATTCACCTTCCCTGATCTCTGTGCTGGGTCAGGGCCTTGTGAAGCCCCCATCATGGGTCTGAGGGCCCAGTGATCGTGCCACCTGGTGACACATCCCTCTCCCTGCCGCCCACACCCTGTGCTGAGCCCCTGAGGGCTGGGACCAGGTGGGTCTCGTCCACTGTTCTGTCCTCAGCACCTGGCATAGGGCCCAGCACGGTGGTTGCTCAATTGATATTCAGTAAATGTGTAAAGTCATGGGCACCGCACCCCCTCCCCCCACAGCAAATGCAGGTTTTCTAAATTGTAAATGCGGTGTCTGTGTTAGACCTCAACCCCCAGAAAGGCAAGAAACCGCGGTAGCAAAACGGATTGGTCATTATTGTACAGCTGGAAGTGTAGTCCTGGGTGAGGACAGAGCTGCCCGATACTTAGAAAGGGAAGAAGGGCCTGTCTTCTGAACCTGGGTCCCAGGGAGCCGGCCGCCTCATCTGTGCCGGTCCCCTGCACCTTCCAACACCCACTTAGGAGAGGGGCAGGAGTGAGAAGCAGTAGGTGGGGGAAGGAGGACCATCTGGTCCCAGATGTGCAGATGATCACAACAGTTCCCGTGCGCTGGCTGTTTTGTTGACTTTGGACAGGCCTTCCCGGAACCCAGAGTTGGTCATTCTGCAGACAGACACCAAAGAAGAGGCTGTCCAGAGCTCAAGGGCAGCAGGCCCCGCCCATCCCACCCCGCGATCTCCATAGTGGCCATAACCACGCCCCCAGATCTCCCTGGCCCCACCCACCCCGCTTCCAGAGCGGCCCAGGCCCCGCCCACTCCACCTCCAAAGCAGTCCCGGCCGCTCCTTCCTAGCCCCCTCTATCCCCCCACAACCCCGCCCCCAGACCCACCCACTCTGGTCCGGACTCACACTTGCTCCATCTGGACATCCTCCTCATCCTCCTGGGGCAGCTGCAAGTACGGGTTGTCCCCCGCGGGCTGGAACTTGTAGCCGGTGAGCACGAAGAAGGCGAGAGTGGAGCCCTCCACCAAGAGCTGCGGGGGCAAGGGACAGAGCCCTACTGTCAGGTGCACCCCTGCCCCACCCCTACCGTCTGGCCCACCCTTCGTCCCGCCTGGGGCCTCCGGGCTCACCTGGTACAGCCACTGCCACTGGAAGGGCACGGCCACCCGCAGCAGGATGGCGATGATGCGCGTGAAGTAGACGTAACAGATGACCTGCAGGGGCACGGGTGGGCATGGGACAGAGGGGACACTGGGGACAGAGGGACCGTGGGGCTGGGGATGTCTGGGTGGGGGGGGCCTCAGGATGGGTGTGCCAAGGGGCTGGTTGTCTCCTGCCGCTGCCAGCCTCCCTTCCTCACCCCCACCCCCACCCCTAGCACGGCGGGCTCCTACCATGACGTAGTAATGCCGGAACAGCTTCAGCTTGGCCAGGTTCACTGCCACTGAGGGGTGGGCACAGAGTGGGGGTCAGGGCAAGGAGACCGAGGGTGGGGGGAAGGGGAGAGGCCTGGGGGAGGGGACAGAGAGGCATCTGGGGGAGTGTCCCAGGGGCAGCAAGTCTGTAGGGAACGTCGGGGGGGGGCAGAGAGGCCAGATTGGGGTGCCCAGGGAGGCAAACCAGGGGGGTGGGCAGAGAGGCCAGGAGGGGCATCTCAGGACAGAAAGCTGGGGCCATGGGCAGACGTTGTCAAGGGGCAGGGTCTCACCCTTCCCGTCTGTGCCAGATGCCTCCTGGAGATGCCGGATGGACCTGGGACAGGTGGGGGGACACAGGGTGTGGTCAGCACTGGCTCCACCCATGTGCGCAGAGGGCGGGGTCTCAACCGGGATTTGGGGGCGGCCAGGGTCCTCACCAGACCACAGGGAAGAGGATGGCACCACAGCAGATGAGGTCCACCAGGAACAGGATCTCCTTCCAGAGCCCGTAGTCACTGGCGCCCTCTTCGCGGGACTCGATGACAATGTAGGCCACGTTGGCCAGCACCTGTGTGGCCGGGGCAGGGTGGGCGGGGTGCTGCCTGACCTGTGCCCCTCCTGTCCCCTCTGCCCTCCCCTGGGGCACTCCCCCACATGCACCTGCAGGGGGATGACGATCCCAAAAATCTTCTTCTCCTTATCAGACAAGACGTACTTAACGAAGGCCCAGCCTGAGCCAATCAAAGCAATGGTGATGAAGAGGAGGGCGCCCTTCAGCCTGGGGGAGCGGAGGGATGGCATGGCGATGAAGTCAGGTGGGGCCTGGCCTCCCCTGCCCGCCTCCCGCCACCTGCCCGGCAGAAAGGGGCCACTCACAGGTGCGTGATGTAGTGCATGACCGCGAGACCCTCGATGGGGTGGCCCTGGCTGTTGATGAAGTAGTAGTTGATCTGGGGGTGGACAGACGGATGGACAGTCATACAGATGGACCTCCCACAAGCCCAGGGTCCGTAGACATTTCGGGGGGTGGGCTGGGAGGAATACAGCGACCAGCCCACCCCCCTGGCTCTGGCCCCAGGCTCTCACGCTGTGGAAGAGCAGAGAGATGCTCTTGGTAAAGGCCAAGGCTGCCATGAGCCAGTGGATCTTGAAGACATTGTACCTGGCGGGAGAGAAGGGGACACGGAGCATCAGCTTGGGGCAGGGATGGGGGCTCTGGCGAGGGGAGGTGGGGGACCCCCAGGGGCAAGGGCATTACGTGTTCCTGCAGAGGACAGACACCCAGAAGATGCCGGCAGCTAGGAAGCAGGCGGACATGACCATGTAGAGCTTGAAAAGGGGAATCTCTGCGGCGGACAGGAAGCCCTCAGGGTTCTTCTCCCGGATCATCACCTGGTGTGGGGTCAGAGGTGGGCACTGGTGGTGGCACAGTCCTGGCCAGACCCCTCCCAGTTCTCCTGCTTTCTAGCTGGGTGACTTGCCCTCCCCAAGCCTCAGTTGGCCCATCTCTCAAATGAGTCTAACAGCTTCCACTTCCTCCCACTGCCACTGGGGGGCTGTCGGGAGCTAAACTCCTGGGGGATGGTGGGCACTCCCTGGCATGGCTGCCCACCCTCCACTCACCGTGATGTCAAATGGATGCTCCTTTCCGGGAACCGAGTTGTTGCAGTTGTGGAAGTTGAGGTTGTACTGGCCTTCCTCAGCCCTAGAGCCGATCACCACGTGGAACTGGGTGAGGGGGAAACGGGGGCTCAGCTTGGGGGTCCACTGCTCTGGGGGGGGTGGCGGAAGCAGGGGCTGCAGGTGCCACAAACACTCACGCTGAAGTTGTAGGAGTTGTTGAGGTGGCCCAGACCCAATACCAGCTCCTTGTCCTTTCCGCCAGGGCCCTGAGAGGACAGAACCCCTCCATCAGCTGGGCCCAAGTCCCCATACCCCCACCCCCCACCCCGGGGTAGGCCTTTCTCCCTGCTGCCCTAGCTCTGCCAAACCTGAGACACTGCAGGCTGTGACTTGGCCTTGTTGACTGTGATGGTCCCTGTAGGAGACAGGTGAATGTTTTTAAAAGGTGGATGGACAGAGGTATGGCAGGAAAATGGGGTGGCAGGGGTGGGGGGGTAGACACACATGGCAGCCCTGCCCTTCTGCCCTCTCTGCCCGCACAGCCGGCCCGACTCACCACTATCCACCTTGGGGGTGACCGTGGGCCCTGGCTTCGGGAGCCCTGGTTCAGAGGGCACTTCGGGGAGGAGCCCAGGAGAGATGAGTAACTTCTTCTGTTCCCCATACTGTCGCACCTGGACCCTGGGGTGAGGGGCGGGGAGATGAGGCTGGGAGGCTGAACCCTGGGGACAGGCCTCTGGGGCCCACTGCCTGTCCTCCCTGGGGGCTGGTGTCCAGCTGAATCAGTGGTCACCAAGTTTCAGCATTTGGCCACCACCCATGAAGGTGGCAGGTGGCTGCCACATTCCTACGCTGCCTAGAAATTATAATATTTGTCATTTCCCATGACATCAATCCACTCTTTCTACTTAAGTGTGTTACTCAAAAAAACAACAAACAAACAAACAAACAAACAAAAAACCAGTGTATCTACACAGAGGCAACACGGTATTGTCAGACCCCAGCACCAGGCTGCCTAGGTCCAAATCCCAGTCCGCGGGATTCAGTTTGCTCATCCGAAGAATGGGGACAATAACAATATACAGGATTGATGAGTTAATACACGTTAAAGCCCTCAGGACATTGCCTGGACACCAGAAGCATTCAGCAAGTATGAACGATCGCTCGTTCATTCTCACAGCAGCCCTCTGCATCCAGGTCTTCTCCCCTGAGATCCCAGCACTTCCCAAGTACCTTTCCCTCTCTCCTCCCTTCCAATAATCAGAAGACTTGAAGGTGACACTAAAAAGTGAGTGGCTTTCTCACTACACAGCCAGCCTCTCATTCTACCCAGTTGGCTCAGGTACATCATGCCCAGGGAAACACAAATGATGGCTCTTAATGAGGTCCCACACCTGCCCCCTTCCCCCCACCCCCATCCCACCAACTCACTGCAGATCCTTGGTGTTGATGAGGAAGAGGACCAGGAAGTTGCTACTGTTTTTCTGGAAAGGGCAGTCATGAAAATCCCGGGTCTGGGGAAGAAGGAAGCTTGGGTTACCCCTTCCCATGGGTCCAGCCCTGCCCTGCCTCCCTCCTCTGCCCTGCCTCCCTTCCCATCCACCTAGGTCTCCTCTTGCTCCTGTCTCTAGGGCCTCTGGGTTACAGATGCAGAAGACCTACATCCCCCTAACACACAACACACACACACGCACACACACACACAGAGATGCAGAAGACCTACACCCCTCTAACACACAACACACACACACACACACACACACACGTGCGCGCACACGCACCACCCAACCAGCCAGACCCCCTCCCTCCCTCCCCACTTCCACTCACTGAGTAGGATTGTGAGCTGCCAGACTGGACCCGGCTCAGGCTGAACCCCACCTGGTAGATGGAAAGAAAGGGGGAGGACGTGAGGGACCCCAGCAGGGACCACCCCCCAATCAAGCCATCCCCTTCAGTAGTAATAGAAAACTAACCTCGCGTTCACTGAACACCTACCATGTGCTAGGTCCCACGTTCTCTCTCTGAACTTGCCAACCACCTCCCCCATCCCCCCGTCCTTTTCCTTTAACTCCTAACCATCATCCCCTGTGACTCTGACTCAACCTGCATGTCACTGCCTCAGGGAGACCTTCAATAGCCCACCCTGTTTTTTCCCATTTAAAATGTGAATGGTTTCCCCAGTCCAGGGCTCTGGAATCCCAGCGCATTCAGGTTTGAATCCAGGCCGTCAAGTTTCCCAGTTGTGTGACTGAGCAAGCCACATACCTGAGCTCGTGACTATACCCATAAAGTTGGCTTCAGTGAATTTTTGTAGCATCCCTGAGAGGTGGCTATGAGGAAACAGGTGCATGGAAAATGCTTTGCATGGTACTCAGTACCTAGTGTGCATTCAGTAAATGCTAGTTATGCACTATGACTTCAGGAACTGGGGCTGTCTTATTCATTCATTGCTATGTCCCCCAGCTCTTTAAGAAAAGAGCCACCTAGCAGCTGAGCTTGGTGGCACTAATCCTAGCTGTTTGGGAAGCTGAGGTGGGAGGATCACTTGAGGCCAGGAGTCTGAGACCAGTCTGGGGGTGAGACCCCGTCTCTACAGAAATTAAAAGATTAGCCACACGCAGTGGTGCGTGCCTATAGTCCCAGCTACTTGGGAGGCTGAGGTGGGAGAATCTCTTGAGGCCAGGAGTTCGAGGCTGCAGTGAGCTACAATCACGCCCGTGAATAGCCACTGAACTCCATCCCTGGGCAACATAGCAAGACCTCACCTCTAAAATAAGAAAAAGAAAAGCACTCAGCACATATTGCAGGAGATATTGCCAGGTAACAGAGGAGGAAACTGAAGCTCAGAAAAACCAAGGGACTTGCCCAAGATCACATGGGTGAGAGGCAGAGCTAGGAGGATGGGAACCCAGAATGGGGTGTGTGTGAAGGCCATGCACCCTGCCCTCCTCCAGCAAACTCCTCACACCCCTCACCAGCAGGGACTTCTCTTCTTTCTCCTGGAGGCCCAGGCGCAGGAGGCTCAGCTCCACCTCCAGGGAGCCATTCGTGTAGAAGCCGAAGCTGTTCAGCGGGATGTCTGCTCGCTTCTCCCCCTGCCGGGAGAGCAAGGAAGAAAAGGCAGCTCAGACTTGTCTCCACCAGCCCAGCCCCAGGGCTCTGGTTCGAGACCCCCCAAAGGGCCTTTTGGTACCCCTCTATTTAAGACAAGCCCACAGGATGACAAAAGAGCTTAAGAGAGCCTGCCTCACTGCAGGGACAGGGTGGCCGCAGGTCCTCCGACTGCTGTTTTGAGAGTCCAGGAAGGGAAATCCTGGGGCACCTGGAAGTCCCCCCACAACGGGATTAGTGCCACCCCCAGAGCACTTATTCCCCACGGTGGGCCTGGCCTTCACCTCCTGGAAAATTTTCAGGTTCCAACTGAGCCCCCCGCAGCGTGCTGAGATATTTCAACTGAGCCCCAAAGATCCCAAGGAGCGCCCAGGGGAACCCACTCCAGAGTTCCCACGACCCCCCATCCCCACCCCACGGAAGGCGCCCGCGGAAGGAGCCCCCATAGTGACCCCAAGAATTTAAAGGGCCAAGACTCTGGGGTCTTAGGAGATGGAGCCCCGCCCCCCAATGGGGACGACCGAAGCTTGGCCGGCCAGGCAACTCTATTCCCAGGACCGAGGGGGATCCTGGGACGAGACCACTACGGGCCTGGAAACGGGGGGCGCCGGACCGCTCCATCCCGCGCAGGAAGCGGGGGAGGTCGGACGAGACCACTCCAAGCCGGGGGCTTCTCCGGGACAAAGTTGCTGGCCCCCGCCCCCGCCCGCCGCGCGGTGGGTCTCACCGTCAGCACCAGCCGGTGGATGCGCCCAGAACAGCCGCCCAGCAGCAGCAGCAGAAGTAGCCGCTGCCCCCACTCCACGGGGCTCCCGCGGCCGAGCCCCCTCCTCTCGCTCTCTGCCATCTCTGGAGCCACCGCCTTCCCCGACTCCGCCTCTGACGCCCCCAAGCCCGCCTACTGACGAGCCAATCGCCATGCGGCGGTGTCCCGCTGCTGCTGTACGATACCAGATGGACAGCACCGGCGCCAAATGGAAGTGCCGATACCACTTAACCTCGCCTCCACGCCCACCAATCATCAGAAAGCTTTTCCCGGATGTAATTTGATAAACAGTTGATCCAACCAATGATGATGGACCTCATAGCCGTCCCTTGAAGCGGAATTCCTCCACCTACTCTTAACGGTCCAGGACTACATTACCCAGAACGCAGAGGGCTCAGACAAGCTCAACAAGACATTAAATAAACTACGTTTCCCAGTATTCCCAAGGACGAACTTCCCTTTCTTACCACAGGGATGTGGCTCCGGGCCAGAGCTCAGGCTTTTGGTAAACACACGCATCTGTTGAGGCCTGTCCTGTTCTCCTTATCTTCCTGGTCCACAGAGAGGCCTAAACCTAGCCCCAGGATACATCTTGACCCTAGCATGACCTATGACCCCAGGCTGAGTCCCCAGCCTTAGACTAAGCCTCCTGTTATCCCAGAGTGAGGCAATTGGAGGCCTACCCACACCCAGATCGCAGGCTAGACTTGACCGTGGGCTGAAACCTCACCCTAAGGTGAACCCCCTACCTGCAGCTGAGCCTCAACTTCAGCCTGAAAGTCTGACCCCACCCCCGCACCTCCCCCCACCCCACTCCCTGACACTGACCCTTAAACTCTGGCTTAGCCCCCGAGCCCCGACCTAAATCCAGACTAGGCCAGACCCTTGGACCCAAGTTCGAGTCCCTGACCCTTTACGGGGTTGCTGGAACTTGGCTAAGCCCCCGACTCCAGTCCAAGACCCCCATCCCAATGACCTGGGCTGAATCCCAATTCTAGTTGGAGTCGCTGACTAGAGCTGAGCTCAGAACTTTGCTGGGCTGAACCCCAAACTCAGACCGACTGAGCCACTGAAGCCACTGGAGCACAGCCCACTTTGCAACCCGAGGTTTTCTAGCCTAGAAGCCACCAGCAGGTGGGGCCAGGTCCCAGCAGAGCCATCAGTCCCAGTGTGGGCTCCCCGAGCTCTCCCTTCCTCCCCGCTCCCCCCATCCCCCGGGCTCCCCGAGTATTTCTCTGTAGAGGGAGCCCCAGAGCTCTGTGTAAGGGAAACCTGTCCCCGGGGTGGGGGGGCCCATCCCAGCCCCAGCAAGACGTCTGTCATCTCTGTAGCTGCAGAGAAAGCGCCAAAGGCCGGAGAGAATGGGGGTAGGAGTTGATGGTGCCTGTCTCTCCTTTCATCCCGGAGCCTCAAAGGGATTTACAAGGTGCGAACAGACTTTTATAGAGGAGGTAACAGTCTTCCATGCCCCAGGGCCCTGGCGTCTGAGAGAGGGGAGGAGTCGGACTCCCAGGGGCAATACCGATAATTAAACCTTCATGGCTGAGACTGGAAAACCGGCAAGTGCAAGCACGAACTGGATGGCAGTCGGGGAAAGGCCCAGGCCGGGCGCCCCAAGGACGGCCCGTCCTCAGTTTCCCAGCGGAGACTCTGGGGGAGGGAGGGCAGGATGTGGTGCCTGAGCTAATGGACCCAGCCTTGGCGGTGGCGCGTCCTGGGCAAAATCGAAGTCCTTCCATCCGCCCTGTGGCCGGAGGGACCAGACCATTAGTGGGACGAACGTAGACGCCTGGAGCCGGGCCGGCCCGCAAAAGCCAGGTGACCTCAGTTTCTCCCTGCGACAGGGTGGGGGAAGGACTTCTTGGGTTTGGGGTTTTCAGTGTCCTGGCCCTTTAAGGAATGGATGAGGGGAGAGGGGGAAAGGAAGAACCATCTGGGGCGGGAGAGGAGGGTGGGAGGATGAGAAGGGCCTAAATGGGTGGGTGGGGGAGCCTTTAAGGGGTCGGTCCAGTGGCTTCGGGTGACACCGGTCCTTTAAGAGGGGGCGGAGCGTCCGTTGGGCCACGCCTCCTTAGCGCCCCACCCTTAGAGCGCCGCGCTTGTGCTCTACGCGGGCGGGGGCGTGGCAGAGCGCGCAGGGGCGTGGCTTAGCCTGGAGTAGGCGGGCCCGGGCGGGGCGGGGCGGGGCGGGGCCAGGAGCACCGCCCTCGGCTGAGTCTCCCCGCGGCGGGCGGCGGGGACCGGGCGCGGAGGCAGCGGGAACAGCATGGATTGGGGCACCGAGTTGTGGGTGAGTCCAGTCGGCCTGGCTCCAAGTTCCCCCTTGTTGGGGTCCCCCCTTTTGTCCCCAGCGTACCTTAGTGGGGGCTCCGCACTTTCCCTTCCACCCACCCCGGGTCCCTGCCCCCCACCCTCCGCCCACCTCTCGGAGTTTATCCCGGAGTCTGTGTGCACAACCAGGGGCTCGGGGCGACCTTGCAGGAGCGGCGCAGGGAAACTGAGGCACGGGCTTGAGAGTGAGGCGGACAGAAGTAGTCCTGCGACCAGGCCAGGGCGGCCAGGAGAGGTCACCTATTTTGAGCGCCCTGGCCGGCCGGGCGGCTTATCTTACCGCCCCTGGGTCCCTGCCCGCCGCCCGCCTGTCCAGCTGGGAGGGGGAGGGGACCCTCTGGCCACCATCACCCCCACGTGGGATCTAGAAGTCCTGACCGCCCTTTCGGTCGTCTTTAATCAACACCTAGGGACTTGGGACGCTCATGAAAGGGGATGGGGCTGCGAGGGTCGGCCTCAGCCCCCTCCCCACCCTCCCCTGGCTCGCCCCAGGCACAGGGCGGGGCCGCCCCCTGGTCGCTCTAACCTCAGCCCTGGAAGCCCCAGAAGTTTCCTCTTATCCTAGCCGGACCTCTGACCCCTCCCCTTTCTGGGGGCGGTGGAATCCCTGCGTCTGAGCACAGCGGGGTAACTAGGCTGCGGGTCTTCCCCACCACCCCGCTGTACCTACAACCCTGGGGTTTCATTTGGAGGTGTAGTGGAGTCAGTGGGGGAAACTGAGTCACACATCGGGGGACCCCAGGGAGCATGGTGACTCAGGGAACATGATGCCTGCCCCCTGGCCATTGGGGGGGGTGCCCCCCCAGAGCTGCGAGGAACCCTGCCCCTCTGGTCTTGACTCACGCTGGGCCGGCCGGATTTTCCGGAATCTGGGGGGATTAGTAGGAGCCGAGGGGAGTGGCCCTGCCTCATTCCACACTCTCTTGGCGGTCCCGAGACTGGAGACCCTGTCGTCCCGCTGGGGCCCGGGCCCTGTTCTCCGGCCCTTCCCGGGAAGGGGAGGGGGTTCCCGCCAGTTTCCTGCCTCTCTCCGCGCCACGCCGGGGCGGCGCCGGGAAGCCACTCCTCCTCCTCGGCACGCACAGCCTGGGAGCTCACAGCCTGGGAGCTCTCGGGACGCCTGGTCTGCAGGCTCTGGTGGCTGGGGCCCCCCGGGTCGTGACCCCGGCCCTCCCCACTCACCCCGTTCCCGTCCCCCACCTCAGGATCAGTTCGAGGTGCTCGAGCGCCACACGCAGTGGGGGCTGGACCTGTTGGACCGATACGTGAAGTTCGTGAAAGAACGCACGGAGGTGGAACAGGCTTATGCGAAGCAGCTGCGGTGAGACCCTAGGGTGGACATGCCCTGGGGGGCCAGGGGGAGCTTTGGAGGGCTGAGGGGGCTCAGCCTTCACGCCTTTGTCTCCCCTTAGAAGCTTGGTGAAAAAATATCTGCCCAAGAGACCCGTCAAAGATGACCCTGAATCCAAGTAAGGTTGGAGACTTATTGGTGGTGGGGGGAGGGCGCGGCATTTTGGGGTCTCACTTCCTCTGCCTCAGCTGGGCCACTCCAGACCCATGACCCGCCTCAATTCCCTTGTAGAAGTAAAAGCATGGATGCAAGATCCAGATTACTTGGCTGGAAATCCTAAATCCACTACTATTTAGCGGGGCAGGTGACTCAAGTTCCCTACCTCTGTTTTCTTCACCTGTTAAATGGGAGGTTCCAACACTCACCAAACCAGCGACTTTGAGCAAGTGACTTAAGTTTTGTGCCTTTGTTTTCCTCATCTGTGAAATGGGCATGTGTGACCACGCTGCCTGCCTCGCAAGGCTTGCATGAACATGAACTGAGTTCATGTGTTGAAACAGTGCCCAGTTTTAAGGAGCATCTGATTTTATTCTGAGTCCCCTGATTCTAAAATCCGAAAAGCTCTAGAAATCCAAAGGTTTTTTTTTGGTACGCTGTTAGGCAACAGGCAACCTGCGATCTGAACTGACCTGAATTGTTCATTGTAGTCTTGTTTTTTTTTAAATCCCACTTAGTGTGAATATTAATGCCTCTCACTGTAAAAGATTTATGGTGTTCTGTTATAGGTTTCTCCCCCCACCCCACTGGGGTGATGCGTACATAGATGGTATAAGCATTGCATGCATTGTAGAAGCATTCAGCTTAAGGGTTGGGGGTAAGGAATGCAGATCAGAATTTATCATTGCCTTGGGGATGAATGTTTTGGGGTTCCTGTTTCCCATTTAGAGGTGGGTCCTGGGACATCTGGTTCCCCGGAAGGCCTGACTCCATGCTCCCCACTTCTCACTCCACCCCAGGTTCAGCCAGCAACAGTCCTTTGTGCAGATTCTCCAAGAGGTGAACGACTTTGCAGGCCAGCGGGAGCTGGTGGCCGAGAACCTCAGCATCCGTGTGTGTCTTGAACTGGCCAAGTACTCCCAGGAGATCAAACAGGAGAGGAAGATGGTGAGGGAACCCCCTCTCTGGGTGTTGCTGGGGGGGTCCCTGCTAGAACCCTGTCGAGCCTCACTGCCCTTCTCTCCACAGCACTTCCAGGAAGGACGTCGGGCCCAGCAACAGCTGGAAAATGGCTTCAAACAGCTGGAGAATGTGAGTTTGCAGGGGTGGCGGGTGGCTCTGGGCCAGAGGAGCGGGGTGAGGGTTGCTGCTCACAGAGCTGCCCCCCTTTGTCTGGCCTCGGCCTCCTCTCTTCTGTGGGTTCCCAACGTGCCCCTTGTCCCCTAATACAGAGTAAGCGTAAGTTTGAGCGGGACTGCCGGGAGGCAGAGAAGGCAGCCCAGACTGCTGAGCGGCTAGACCAGGATATCAACGCCACCAAGGCTGATGTGGAGAAGGTGTGTGTGGCATCTGGGTGAGGCGCTGGGATGTGGCCAGAACCTGACTGTAATCTCCATCTCGATATTCCTCAGGCCAAGCAGCAAGCACACCTTCGAAGTCATATGGCAGAGGAAAGCAAAAATGAATATGCAGCCCAGCTACAGCGCTTTAACCGAGACCAAGCCCACTTCTATTTCTCACAGATGCCCCAGATATTTGATGTGTGTACTCCCAAGTTCCCAGACCCACCTCCCCTAAAATCATCCCAAAGTTAAACCACCTCCTATACATACGTCAAAACCCCATCTGCAGTGTCCCAATCCCTAGACTGAAAGGGAATCAGAAACCTATAGCAGCACTGAGCCGTGCTTTCACTCCCGCTGTTCTTTATGCCAGAGATGTTTTTCATTCCTTTTAAAACTTCTACTCATTCTTCTAAGCCCCAGTTCTAACAAATCCTCCAAAAGATCCTCGGATTTCCCCCCTTCTGTTTCAGCCCTGCACTCTACTGTCTGTCCCAGCCCTGGCACTGGGAGTATCTGTGCCAGGTCTTCTTTTTCTTCAAACCCCTTGTCACTTCCTTCGAGAAGCCTTTGTAGCTCCCTAGGCAAGTGACCCGCTCTGAAATCCCCGCTGGTGCTCTGTGTCTGCCCAGCCACGCTGGGTTGGAGTCTCTGTTCTCTAGTCTGTTTCCCCGACCAGATTGGGCTTGGGGCTGGGGCCATCGTGGAGTGCTGACATGTTTGCAGAGTGAATCACTCTGCCACTGGTCCCTCCATTAGCATCCCTGAGCCACCCTGGCCCTGTCCCTACAGAAGCTGCAGGACATGGACGAACGCAGGGCCACCCACCTGGGAGCCGGCTACGGGCTCTTGTCAGAGGCGGAGCTGCAGGTGGTGCCCATCATCGCCAAGTGCCTGGAGGGCATGAAGGTGGCCGCAGATGCCGTGGATCCTAAAAACGTGGGTGCCTGGTCTGGGGGTGTCCGGTGGGCAGAGGGAGGCTCCCCAAAGATTGGGCACTTCATTTTGCCCCTGACTGCCCACCCACTGTGCCTTCCCCCCAGGATTCCCAGGTCCTTATAGAGCTGCACAAGTCAGGTTTTGCCCGCCCGGGCGACGTGGAATTCGAAGACTTCAGCCAGCCCATGAACCGTGCACCCTCGGACAGCAGCCTGGGCACCCCCTCAGATGGACGACCCGAGCTGCGGGGCTCGGGCCGCAGCCGTGCCAAGCGCTGGCCCTTCGGCAAGAAGAACAAGGTGGGGGCCAGGGCCCTTGGGGGGGGGGGCTGGAGGACAGTTAGTGGGGACAAGCGGGGCCCCTACTGGGTCAGCCCCAGCAGCCTGAACGCTGAGTCCTGGGCAGGAATTTTCCTCTTGGCTGCTGGCCCAGGCTGGAGGGAAGGAAGGCAGGCGGCCGATTGGCCTGGGAGTCCCCCGAGGCGGAGGGGGCAGGGTGGAGAGGCCTGTGGCGTCTGTCTGCTGCTTCTCAGGATGCTGGGAGAAGACCTGCTTATGGAATTCAGGGCTGGCCCAAGGCTAGAGACACTGTCCCCGGGGACTTCCCGAGTGTTTCTCTGGGTCCCCGCCCTGCACGCTCTGTTTTCTTGAGGTTTTTTGGCTTTCGATGTCAGGGATATACCGTGACACCCTGGGTTTATACCTTCAACAACTCACCTCTCCCCAGTGTAGACTTCCCCCCTCCCACCCCGGTTTATACAGTACTTTTGATTCGTGTTGCTTAGAGTTTGGGATCCTCCTCAACTTCCACCTGCCACTGTCCAGCTTAAACCTTCCACTCCCCTAACCCATCAGATATTTCCAGCCTTCCACTCTTCTCTCAGCCTGTTCTTTTTGGCCTCTGTGGCCCTATTGCCGTCTGAGACCCCGATTTCCTGCATGTGTCTGCCCCCACCTGCTAGACTGTGAGCCCAGAAAGCCAGGTGGACAGAGATGTGGGCCTCCCGGGGGCCCCCGTGCTAGTTCCTGGACGTCCCATTCAAGGGACGTAGGAGATGCGGGTGGGACAGAGGGCTCTGCCTTCCGGCTCACAGTCTGACGTGTCATTCTTGCCACCTCCCAGATTTTTGTGTTACTCTCGAGTGTTTTCTGTGTGTGCACATCTTGAGTTGTGGTTTTCTTACCGTTATTTTTTTCTTTCTCCATTTTGTTTTTTCCTTGTTTTCGGTTTTTTTTTTTTTGTGTGTGTGTGTATGTGTGTGTGTGTCCATCCATCCATACGTCCATCCGAACTCGTTCTCTACATCCTCCTACCTCCCATGACCCTCCCGACCCATCCTCCTCCCTGGCCCCCGCCGGTAGCCTCGCCCCCCACCCCTCTCCCCCCTGGGGGGCCCCCTACCCTCGGCATTGCCTAACGGACCCCCATCCCCCCGCTCCGGCCGTGACCCCTTGGCCATACTGAGCGAGATCAGTAAGTCGGTCAAACCGAGGCTAGCATCCTTCCGCAGCCTTCGAGGCAGCCGTGGGGTAAGTGAGGCCTCAGGGAAGGAAGACGTGTTGGCCTCAGCCTGCCCAGCGGCCGGGTGGTGGGACCCTGGGCTCGCTTCCTGCCGCTGGCTGGGCACCCCCTTCCTGGGTTGCCTGACTTAGACCTGCTTTGCTCTGTGCATGGCCCTGCTCCCAAGAACCTTGGATGGGGAGGAAGGTGGACTTGGTATGTCTCAGAAGTGTGCAGAGCCTGGGAGCTTAGACACCACAATCCCAAATTCACTCCTCTCCCCACTTTGCAGACAGTGGCGACAGAGGATTTTAGCCACTTGCCCCCGGAGCAGCAGAGAAAGCGACTTCAACAGCAGTTGGAAGAACGCAGTCGTGAACTTCAGAAGGAGGTGGACCAGAGGTAAGGCAGGCTGGGGGTGAGAGGGGAGGCAGGAAAAGAACACGATAAAATAATAAATGAATTACATTTAAATGGTACTCACAGATCTCCCCAACAAACCCCAGGCCCTGATGGTTTTATAGGTGATTCCTGCCATGTTTACAAGAAACAGTTATTTCTTATCTTATACAATTCATTCCAGCAAGCAGAAAAGAGTGAAAGCTCTCAGCTTATTTAGGAAGCTAGCAGAATCTGGATGCCCAAATCAGTGGCCCAGAATTCAAGAAAATAAAATTACAGGCTCATTTTACCTCATTTGTCATCTTAGATGCAAAATCCTAGCCAAGCAAATCCAGTGGCATATTCAAAAATAATACATCATGGGGTGTTGCTGATTGCACAACAATGTGAAAATACTAAACGCCCCAGAACTATACACTTAAAAATTGGCCACAGTGGTAAATTTTATGTTATCCTATATCTTACCACAATAAAAAAATGTTTAAAAAGACTTAAAAAAAACCCGCGATCAGTTGGGTGTTATCCCTGTAATGCAAAGATAGTTCAATATCAAAATATCTATCAATCTAATTTACCATATTAATTGGCTAAAAGAAAAAAAAAGCTATATGGTCGTCTGTTTAGTAACTCAAACACTTAAAATACGAACAATAAAATTTCTGCCAGATTAAAAAAAAAATTCTTTTACTCTTTCCAAGCAACAAAATCCTCTTCCCAGTCCTGTTACATAATAGGAATGACGTTTGCCACTTGCGAACAGGCAGCCAAGTTACATTTTGCCGTCTGCATGTAACCTCTTGGACAAAATGGTTTTTATTGGTGTAAAGTTCCATTCGGAACGCTGCATTTCCTGGGTTTTTATGGTGGGGAGGAGTTAAGGGTGCGTGCTCTGAAGTTAAGAAGGATTTTTTTTTTTCGTTTTGTTTTGTTTTTTTTGAGACAGAGTCTCACTCTGTCGCCAGGCTCAAGCAATCCTCCTGCCTCAGCCTCCTGAGTAGCTGGGACTACAGGCATGCCTCACGACGCCCAGCTAATTTTTCTATTATTAGTAGAGATGGGGTCTCGCTCTTGCTCAGGCTGGTCTCGAACTCCTGACCTCAAGTGATCCCGCTGCCTCAGCCTCCCAGAGTGCTAGGATTACAGGCGTGAGCCACCGCGCCCAGCCAGGAAAGACTCTTGATTTCTATTATAGCTCTGTCTCTGAGATCTTGGGCAGCTCCCTTCACCTTTTTATTCCTTAATTTCTTCATCTGTAAAGTTGGTCAGATATTAGAACTAGAAGGAAGTTAAGCCCAGGTCTGATATATTCCAAAGGTCTATTCTTAGAGACAGTCATTACTGCCTAGATATAAAGACATAGAGGAGACAGATGGGAGACTAATGATGATAACACCTGTGCATTTATTGATTGCTTACTATATCCCAGGCACCATTCTAAACATGGATTTATTAGAATTCTCAAATTTTCTTGAGCGATTATAAGTAGAGTTAGGATCTGGACTTGCTTAGTGCCATATTTCTGATGCTTACAATAGTGCCTGGTATGCAGTAGGCACTCAATAGTGAATAATAACTAGGACTTACTATATAATAGTATCACACTAGGTACCAGGCACTGTTCTAGTCCTTAGAATGATCCACAATGAGATATATGTATCATTGTACCCATTTTCAAGGTAGGCACACTGAGGCAGGGGTTTCATAGGCAAAGCCCACAAAACTAGGAAATGCTCACACTTTGAGATTCGAACCCGTGCAGTCTGGCACTAGCATTTGAGTTCTTAACCACTGAAGCAAAAGCCTCTGGGGTCTTTTGCTTGTTAAATCACATGGCGCTATTCTTTCTTTTCTGCCTGCCTGCCTCGCCCTAGGGAAGCCCTGAAGAAAATGAAGGACGTCTATGAGAAGACACCCCAGATGGGGGATCCTGCCAGCTTGGAGCCCCGGATCACAGAAACCCTGGGCAACATCGAACGGCTGAAATTGGAAGTACAGAAGTATGAGGTAAACGAAGGGCCCTGGGGAGGGGTGGGGGCCAGCAGGGCTGGCTGAGTCACCGCCTGGGTGGGGTAGGGGACAGGGAGATCCCGGGGCGGGTGGGAGTGGGGGGGTTCCAGCTGTTTCTCATCACAGCCTTGGGTGTGCATGGTGATCTCAGGAAACCTCCAGGTCCAGGGGGGGCTGGCCCTGGAGCCCTGCCCTGGAACTGATCCTGTCACCCTCTCCTCCCAGACGTGGCTGGCAGAAGCCGAAAGCCGGGTCCTAAGCAACAAGGGGGACAGCCTGGGCCGGCACGTACGGCCTCCCGACCCTCCAGCCAGCGCCCCACCAGACAGCAGCAGCAACAGCAATGCGTCGCAGGACAACAAGGAGAGGTGAGCGGGGAGGCCAGAGCAGGTCCAGCCCCAGGGACCCAGGAAGGGCCCATCTCGATCTGCCCAATTCTCCCCAACCAGCTCGGAAGAGCCTCCCTCGGAGGAGGGCCAGGATGCCCCCATTTATACGGAGTTCGATGAGGATTTTGAGGAGGAGCCTGCGTCCCCCATAGGCCACTGTGTGGCCATCTACCACTTTGAAGGTGAGGATGGCTGGGGTGGGCTTGTGGGCAGGGGCACACGGCAGTTGCTTGGGCAGAGGGTGTGTGTGGCTGCTTTCTGTTTAAATGTGCCTAACCCTAACGCTAACCCTGGGCCCACCTCCACCCCACAACAGGGTCCAGCGAGGGTACCATCTCCATGGCCGAGGGTGAAGGTCTCAGCCTCATGGAAGAGGACAAAGGCGATGGCTGGACCCGCGTCAGGCGGAAAGAGGGAGGAGAGGGCTATGTGCCCACCTCCTACCTGCGAGTCACGCTCAACTGAACCCTGCCAGAGGCAGGAAGAGGGGGCGCTGTCAGCTGCTGCTTCTAGGCCACGGGGAGCCCTAGGACCTATGCACTTTATTTCTGCCCCCGTGGCTTTGGCTGAGACCTGTGTAACCTGCTGCCCCCCTCCCTGATCCCACGTGTCACTCCAAGTGGACCCGCTGTGCCTTCCACCACTGATGTACATACTCATGTTTCAAAATCTTTTCTTCCTGCCACTCAACTTGGGCTGTTTTGTTTTATATATAAAAAAAAAATTAGATAAAACTCTTGGAGTCTGTGCCTTGTTAGGGGATTTAGATATCGGGGCTGCATCTTTAACCTTGGTGGGTGTTTGTGTGTGACTCCAGTATAGGGAGACATCTGTATGCAGTGGCACTTACTGAGAACAGGTAGTGTTTACTGAGTGTCTACTGTGTACCAGGCATTCTCCACCTACCCACGATCTCATTTAAACATCAAGCTTTAATCCTTGCAAACCCCTCTAGGAAGTACAGTCTCGCTTTCATGTTGATGGCAGACACAGAGAGGTCAAGTGATCTGCTAGAAGTCACAGAGCTTTTAAGGGGTGGAGTCATATTTGAACTCTGGCCTCTGATGTCAGATCTGCAAGTTCTCTTACCATGTTCACAATGTTGCTGCTGTTTTCTTAAGTGTCCCAGCCGTAGGGGGCATGTGGGGTGGTCTTACAGTATAAGGGAGGACACCCCAGGATCATGTGCATTTTTGGGGGGCAGGGTGGATTCTTGTAAACATGCCCCCCTTCCTTCTGTTGGTGGGGACAGGTCTCCACTGCCCGTGGCTGTGTGAGAAACATAGGGCGGTTCCCTTGGTCTCCTTGGCGGGTCCCTAGAAGTCTTGGGGTCCCAGCCTGTCTGCGCTCAGTGGTCAGGTTCCAGGCGCTGCGACAGGACGCTGAGGACGCGCTGGAACTTCTCAAGGCGTTGGGCTAGTGGCGCTCCCAGGCCCCGGCTACCCCAGAGCAGCCTCCGCAGGAAGCCGGTGGTCAGGGCCTCCCTCAGCTCCGGGTTAGGCCGGAATCCTGGAGACACAGTCAGGTGGGCTGAGGGCGGGCCCCAGACTCCCGCCTCGACCCTCCACCTCCCGCACCTGCCTTTCCTCTCGGGGACTTTGACCCAGCAGGGACCCAGAGGGACTCTGCCCTCCTAAGCGGGATGGCTGGGCGGAGTTAGTGGGGAGGAGACTCCTAGGTCGCTGCAGGAATGGGGGTGGGGTGCTTGAGAGGCTCGGTGGGGGTGGGCTGTGCTGGGGTGCATGGGGGTGCCCCATTCCAGGTGCAAGATTCTGGGGATCCCACTTTAGGAGCTGTGTCTGGAGATAAGCTGCCCCAGGGGCTGGATTTCAGGCACCAGGGAAGGTGGGGGTGTCTTGGAGGCTGGGCTGGCCCCGGAGAGAAGGGTGGCTCTGAGCGCAGTGAGGGCGCTGTCTCCCACCAAGTTGAAGGACTGAGTTATTTTGGAGGGAGCTGGGCGTTCTTGGGGGTCGAGATCCTCTGGTGGCGGGGTCGCCACAGGTGGGGGGGTGGGAGTGGGGGGCTGGGGGCGTGGCTATGGGGGCGGGGACTCCCCATTTGGGGTGGAGAGCCCTGATCCTGTCAATACTGCTTGATGCAGCAGGTGCTTGCGGTGAGGACTTCACGGGGGCGGAGCGGGGGGGGGGGGGGCGTCCCAGTTTAGGTGGGACTGGGGGGTGTGGCAGGAGGCTCCCGTCCTGGGGCAGTTGGGTTTGTGGCATCCGGTTAGAGCAGGCTGGGTGTTCCTGAAGGCGGAACCCTCGGGCAGCCTGGCACAGGGGGGCGCTTACCCCGCAGGCGCTGGGCCGCCACCTGGCGGAATCTGGGCGCGTCCCGGGCCACCTGGCGCGCCGCGTACAGGGTGCGCAGCAGCCGCTCGCAGCTCTCGTCCAGCGGGCCCCCGAGTTCCTCGCCCTCCAGCAGGCGCACCGCGGGTGCCACGTGCGGCAGCGCGACCTCGCCGGGGTCGCAGGGTCCTGCGAAGCGGGAAGGTCTGATCTGGGTTTGGGGCAGAGGATGGGGCATAGGGCCGAGGGCATAGGGCCGAGGGCGCGGCTTGGGGCAGTCGCGGAGAGCAGAGCCCGACTGGGTCCGGGGCGGGGCCTAGGGCAGAAGCGGGGCTTGGGACGGAGCTGGGGCGGGGCCTAGGGAAAGGATCCAGATCCGAGTCTGGTATGGAGGGCGGGACCTACAGCGAATGGGCGTGGCAAGGGCGGGATAGGGGCGGAGTTTAGGGGCAGGCGTAGATAGCGGAGCATAGCGCTGGGCAGGACTGGGTCCAGGGCGGGGCTTAGGGAGGGGCGTGGCCTAGGGCGAAGGGGCGTGGCCTAGAACTGGATTCCTGTTAAACTTCGTCTGCGGCTGCAGAGGATGCTCTCGGACCCTCACTCACCAGCGCCCTCATCCAGAGCCCGCATCAGCGGCTTCAGCTTCTGCTCAAAGGCCAGCGCAGCCTCTGTGTGGTTCCGTCGGAGCTGGCGCCACGTGTGCTCCAACCGGGACACCTGGGGGAGGAGACCCGAGCATGCCTCCTCTCCCCTCTTCCCTGTCACCTGCGCTCCTGCTTCCTCCCACCTCTGCTTCCCACGCACCTGGGGCATGAGCAGGGCGCCCATGACCGCCGCCATCCCGGGCAGGTCCCCCGCCGCCCCTGGCCGCAGTGCCAATGCCAGCTCTACCAGGCCCCTGAGTGCAGCCGCGCGTTCCTCCAGCGGCCCAGAACAGCCCAGCACGGCCAGCGCCCCGGCCAGCGCCAGCGTCTCGTGCCTGCGGAGGCGGAGGGCAAGGGTCTGGGGACAGTGGGGAGGTTTGTAATGCGGGGGTGAGGGGAGACCGGAGGTGGTGTTTCCCAACCCCCCTCTTCCGTGGGGGACCGCGAGTGGGGGAGATATTTGCCAACCCTGGGGAGAGGGGTGAATCGGTCCCCCAACCAAGGTTCCAGGCGGCTGGCTCACCTCTCTAGCAGTTCCAATCTCAAGCGATGCCCATGGGGAAGCGTGAGCAGCTCCAGGCCAGAGGCCACCCCCATGTTGGCCCGCCGAAACCTGGTCACGCCCAGGAGGCCTGTGGCCTGCGAGAGGGAATGGGGAGGTCAGGTGAATAGTAAATATATAGGTGCGGTAGGGCCTTGCCGGGCTTCAGCTCTCTGCCTGGGGGGAGAAGCGACTTGGCAGGTGACCCACCTGGGAGTCCACCAACAGCAGGTGAAGGGCAGTGCTGTCTGGATGGTGCTCCAGGAACAGGCCACGGAGCTTACGCAGGACTTCGGGTTCCAGGGGCCGATTGTGGGGGCTCAGCAGGCAGGATGGAGTGTCAGGGGGACAGAAAGAGACCTCAGCCTGTGGTCTCCTAAAACATCTGTTCTCTTCTTCCTCCTCCTCGTCCTCCTCAGCCTCCCACCACAAGGCCTCTGGCTCTGGCCAGCTCTGACCAGGGGGAGTCTCCTGGGCACTGGCCACTCTAGGCACAAGCTCACAGTATGTTGAGGGGCGTCCAGAGGCATCAGGCAGCACCAGTGAGGGTGTCCGGGGGGGCTTGGTTGGTGCCTTGGCATGAAGCTGCCCATCGGAAGCCCTGAGAGTGTCAGCCACAGTCCCAAGGAGAGCAGGGGCCTTCAGCAACACCAGGTCGCTGCCTGTCCGGGGCAGGGCAGCTACAGGCATAGTGGAGGCTCCTGGGGTCACACAAGAAGGGACAATAGGAGTACATAGAGAAGATAGCTGGGTGGAGTGTAGGTGGGGGGTTTCATGGGCTACCCCACTCCCAATTCATCCATTATTCAGCCAATAACAGGGTATCCCAACCTATCTTGGTGCAGCTTGGAATGCGAACAACTTCACCAATAGAAATGCTACACACTTACCCATGATTTGAAAACATTCTTTGGGACTTCTGTAGTTTTTTGAATTCTGAATACTACATTTAAAATCTAATTTCTTTACTTTTGCCCCTCTAGTTGAAGATGGCAAGCATTGACTGAACACAATTAAAATGTTAAAAAATGTAGTATTCAAAATTCACAAAAACTACAGAAGTGTCAATGAAACTAAACATATTAAACTTTCAAATGATGTCTTTTGTATAATTTATGGCATGTTTACCTTTGGGGTTATTAGTATTTAAAACTGTACCAAGACTTTTGGGAGACTCTGTATTTATTTATGAAGCATTTGATAATGTTCTAGAGCCCCAGGGTCTCGCTCCTGCTGCTTCAGCTACACTCACCAAGTTTTGGTTGGATGTCAACAGTTCAAATTTTTGTTCCTACCCCAAGGCCTTTGCACTGGCTGTTCCTTCTGTTTGGGCCATTCTTTCCCCAGTTATTCACATTGTTCCCTCCTTCATTTCTTTCCATTTGTTTTCTCAATGAGGCCATTCCGGGGGACGACTAAAATTGCAGGGCAGCATGGTGGCCCACACCTGTAATCCTAGCACTTTGGGAGGCCTTGGTGAGAGGGTTGCTTGAGGCCAGGAGTTGGAGACCAGCCTGAGCAACATAATGAGACCCTGATCTCCACAAAAAAATTAAAAAAAAAAAAATTAGCCAAGCATGGTGGCATGTGCCTATAGTCTCTACAAAAAATAAATAATTAGCTGGGCCTGGTGGAGCAGGCCTGTAGCCACAGCTACTCCGGAGGCTGAGGCAGGAGGATCGCTTGAGCCCAGAAGTTTCAGGTTGCAGTGAGCTCTGATGCCACTGCACTATAGCCCAGGTAACAGAGTGACACCTTGCTCAATAAATAAATAATAAAGAAATAAATTGCAATATCCACCTCCATCCCTATTCTCCCTACCTCCCTAACTTTGTTTCAATTTTTATCCCAAAGCAGACACAATTTGCTTATTGTTGTGGTTCATGGTCTGTTGTTCTTTAATAGAATGTTGGCTTCCCTCCGGCAGGGATCTTTGTTTTTCTGGTTCTTTGGTGTGTCCTAGCCCTTAGGGCAGGGCCTGCCATGCAGTGAGGGCTCATGTTGAATGGGGCAGGAGGGGCATGCAAAAGGAGCATGAGGGGACATGGGGATGAGTCCTCTTTTAGGTAAGACAGGTGGGGTCAACTGCTCTGAGGAGCTCCCATTGGATGCAGAGGATCCACTCAGGAAAAGATTAGGGGAATGGGGATGTTCCCATCAATAGTGGGAACAGCAAGTGCAAAGGCCCTGGGGCAGAAATAAGTCTGGAAGATTCCAGCCACTGCAAGCAGGGCTATGTGATTGGAATGAGGAAGGTATGCAGCAAAAGTTGTTAGAAAGGTCAGCTGTGGTCCAAACAGATAGGGCTTCTTGGAGTAATTGTAAACATGCATTTTGAAGCACCTCCAAAGTCCTTGTGTGTTTTAGATAATCGTGACAACACTGAGGACATGATTAGCCCCATTTTCCAAAGCAAGAAGTTGAGGCTCTGAGAGGTTCCATCACCTGCCCAAGACTGCTCAGGTGGTGAGTGGCAGAGCCAATCACTGAGCCGTGTGCTGTCCTAGTAGACCCTCACCTGGTTCAAGGTGGTCTTCTATTGACCGCCCCATATGCGCCAAGTCTGCAGGCTGACTGCTGCTCCACTTCCTTTCCCTGGGGAACAGAGGTGAGAGAGACCTGTAGAACCAGCCTTAGCGGGGCAGCCCTCACCGATACCCAGAAATCCCTGCATCCAGTCACCCTGTACCAGTGGGTCTACTCAACCAAGGTGAGCTACCTCCAGGGGATGCTTGCAAAGTGTGGAGACATCTTTAGTTGTCACAACTAGCAGGGAAGGGAGGGTGGCTTGCTGCTGGCATCTAGCGGGTGGAGGCCAAGGATGCGGCTCAACATCCTACAATGCACAGGACAGCCCTCCACAACCAAGAATTATGGATCCCTAAATGTCAATAGTGCTGACATAGAGAAACCCGGGGGGATGTCGGGTGTTTTCAAGGAGGTGGAGAAACTGTGAGTACCTGAGAGGCTCTACCCGAGCCGGGCTGTCCACAAGGGTGTCCTCACTAAAGCTGCGCCGCAGAGGCCCCTGCCAAGTCACAGGCCTGCAGGCCACAGCCCCTGTGGCCTGGGACAGTGGGCGCTGGCTGGTCACATAACTGTGAACCAGGGCAGGCATGCTGGGGAATTGTTCATCTTCCAGCTGAAAGAGGGCCACAGGCCGGCCTGGCCGGGGACGCAGGGCCACACGGAACACCTCGAAGTGGAGGACTGAGCCCCGCCAGAGGCAGGAGATCACAGGGTGGCCTCCACGGGACCCAGAGGCACGAACCAAGAAGTCACCATCTTGCTGAAGAAGAGCTTCAGCCTTCTGTGGATGGAAGACACAGGGTAGGAGGCTTAGGAATGAGCCCAGACCAGCAGTTAGTGGTGACTCCCTCCCCACTGCCCTCCCAAGAAAAGCCACCCCACTGAAACCTCTGTGGCAGGTGGAGACTAGGTAGCTTTGCATCAAACCGCTTTCCCCTTTCTCGTGGGATACCTGTGCGGACTACATTTCCCAGGCTCCCTTGCAGCTAGGGTCATCATGTGATAAGATCTGGCCAATGGGATGTGGGATAGAAGTGCCGTGGCAAATATCTGGACCTGGCCCATAAAACCGTCCCATTATCTGTCAGCTGGATAGCCTCAAAGCCCTGGGGGATGGCAGAACCACAAGATGGACTTGGCCCCTGATTGGTTTACTAAGTTATACTGTCTCTCATGATTTATTTTATTTTCACTTTTTTTTTTTTTTTTTTTTTTTTTGAGACAGAGTCTCACTCTGTTGCCCAGGCTAGAGTGAGTGCCGTGGTGTCAGCCTAGCTCACAGCAACCTCAAACTCCTGGGCTCAAGCAATCCTCCTGTCTCAGCCTCCCAAGTAGCTGGGACTACAGGCATGCACCACCATGCCCGGCTAATTTTTTCTATATATTTTTAGCTGTCCATATAATTTCTTTCTATTTTTAGTAGAGATGGGGTCTCGCTCTTGCTCAGGCTGGTCTCGAACTCCTGAGCTCAAACAATCCGCCCACCTCGGCCTCCCAGAGTGCTAGGATTACAGGCGTGAGCCACCGCGCCCGGCCTATTTTATTTTCATTTTTTAATTTTTTTTAGAGACAGGGTCTCGCTCCGTTGCCCAGGCTGGAGTGCAGTGGTGTGATCATAGCTCACTGCAACCTCAAACTCCTGGGCTCAGGGGATCCTCCTGCCTCAGCCTCCCAACCTCCGTGTGTAGTCATGCCCAGCTAATTTTTAAAATTTTTTTGTAGAGATGGGGTCTTGCTGTGTTGCCCAGGCTGGTCTCATACTCCTGGCCTGAAGTGATCCTGCTGCTTTGGCCTCCCAAAGCACTGGGCTTATAGGCATGAGCCACCGTGCCTGGCCTCTCTATCATGATTTCACTGGATGTTCAGGTCCTAGGATTCCTGAGGATGACACCTATGTTGGAGATGGGGGTGGGGAATTTTGAATGGAGAGGGAAATGTCAGGAGGCAGATTGGGCCCAGAGGGAGAGATGGGCAGGGCCAAGGGTAGTTTTGAAGCCATTAGGACCCTCCTCAATCTCTGTCACCAACCTCAACACCACCCCAAAGAAAATGATAATTTAAATATAAAGAGTGACAGTTCCCAAGCAGCCAAACTTCAGGACAGTCCGTAGCCCCCAGCTACCTCTCCCAACAGACCCTGGTCCTACACCTCTCATCCAGGACCCAGGAGTCCTCGGCAGGTCAAGGGTGGGAGAGGCTCCCCCTAGACGGAGCTGAGGCCCTGCAGGAGGCAGTACCTGGCGGGACAGGGAGCCGTGGTACCAGGGTTGGCCAGCAAGGTCCCCTCCATCCTGTGGCACCTGCATGGAGCTCTTGGGGACAGAGGGTGCCAGGGCTGAGCTCTGCACTTTCAACAGGCCTCAGTCTTCCACATCTGTAAAATGGGAATAATCAGCCCTGCTTCCAGAGCAGCTGGGCCAGCTCCTTCTCTGCTCCTTTGGGTTTGGAGACAGCACCCCATATTCTATTAAACCTTAAAATGCAACAATGTGACACACACAGACACACACACACACACACACACACACAGAGTCAGCCTTCCATATTGGCAGCTGTTGCACCTGCAGGTTCAACCAACTTAAAATCAAAAATATTTGCAAAAGAAAACCACACAATAAAAATAACAATACAATAAAAAAATACAGTATTATAACAATTTACATAGTACTTACATTGTATGATATTAGGTATTACCGGTAATCTAGAGATGATTTATATATTTTTATATATATATTATCCAGAGATAAATATATATTTATGTATAAAAAGATATAAAATCTGGCTATGAGTAACTTGTTTAATTTAGGACTGGCTGGGATGTCATGGAAACAGCATGATTCTTGCAAAGGAAGAAGACGTAACATAGGCATCACTTTCAAAGGTGATGCAATTTTTATGAAGTGAACAAATTAATGAAGATGATGTCACGCCACCACATTTTGTAAAAATTCAATTAGCAAATTCACTGTTCCCTATTTATGAGACACCGAAGCTGTGCCAAACAGCTGTTCTAGGCACTAGAGACCCAGCTGTGGACAAAATGGATAGGAAACCCTGTAGTCAGAGAGCTGAGATTCTTCTTGCGGGGTGGTGGCTAAGAAATAATTAGATGATAGACTACACCGGAGTGTGCTAGGCAGAGAACCTAAACCAGGGACAGGATACGATCAAGGTTCCAGTGGTGGGGCAAAAATTTTTGATAGCGTGGCCAGGTAGGATTTTGAGGGAGTGAGCACAGTGACTCTCTGGGAAAAAAAAAAAAAAAAAAAATTCCAGGCAGGGAGAATTTAACTTAACAAACGTCCAAGGCTTCTCATCAATCTATGTGCACATTCAGGGATTTTCAGGATGTGTGCAAACCTAACCCATGCATTGCTTTAGATATAACACCACTATTCAGATGGTGAAAAGGTCACATTTTGTAGTAATGTCAGCAAACAGCAATTTGGCGTTTGCAGATTTTTCTTGTACTTTGGAGCCAGTGCAATTTGTTATTATTATTATTATGATGGTCAAATTTAGGTCTCAGACATTTTGGTAGTTTCCCAGTCATCTCGTAGGTTTCAGGGCCAGTGTGTCTCAAGTGTCTGGTGGGGAAAATTGCTCTGGATGGGAGGGAAGAGGAGAATCTGCTTCTTACCCTAATCCCCCAAGGTCTTCTGGGTCTGGAGGGGTCTACAGGGAAATAGCACCAGGATTCCAGCCTCCTGAGTCAGCAGGCTTCGGGCCTGGAAGGGGCAGGAAGTTCCCAGACCAGCCCTAGCAGCTTTAGGGGAGGAGAGCTGAGCTGGGCAGGGACCCATGCAGGGAGCTGGCTGCAGGCCCTGCATACCTGAAGTCAGGTGTGTCTTCAGAATGCCGTGCACTTCCTGTTTGTCAGCTGGGCCAGGCCCAGCCTTGGTCTTAGACACTGCCAACCCCAACTTCCTCTGTCTCAAGCCCTCTTTAGTGGGGAGGGCGGTGTGGGGCAGTGGCATGATTTGTTAGTTTGGGGACGCACATGTGCATGGCGGGGGTGAGGTGGGGGTACACCAGCATAGAGAACATGGACACAGATGGACATGAGGACTCACACTTGACACTGAGCAAACATTGATTGGTTGAGCACTTACCGTGGGCCAGGCTCAGTCCTGGACCCTGGAAATACAATGACACTAAAGAGATCAAAGCCCTGCACCACCCCCCCTGCCCTCCAGAGCTCACACACAGTCTGCTTCGCAACACAGACAAACAGACAAGCACACAATGAACGAAAAAGATAATTTCTAGGAGTAATCAATGAAGGTGCTAAGACAGAGAGATTTGATAAAAGGGGGCTGGGGTGGACAGGCCACTTTAAATAGCAAAATCAGGACAGGCTTCTCCCAGGAGGTGACATGGGAACTGAGACCTCAGTGCAGAGGGAGGCGGTTAGGGAAAGATTTGGAGGAGTCGTCCAGGTGGGGGGTACAGCAAGGGCAGAGACCGGGAGTTTGCTTTTTAATAGTTTACATCATCAGGGAGGCCGGCGTGGCTGGAGTACAATGAACGAGGAGCAGAGAGGAGGAGGTGAGGTTGGGGAGACCAGCAGGGGAGGCCACGCAGGAACTGGTGCACCCTGAATTTTAAGCTCAGTGGGACGGAATGGGGAGTCTTGGAGGAGTTTTAAGTGAAGGAGGGACACGATCTGATTCATGGTTTACAAAGATCACTCATGCAAACATGGAAACAGAGGCTTTCGGTGTTGCACAGGACACACACCCAGAGGCGCACGCCTAGGTACATACACCTGGCTACACAGACATGCGTGGCGCACGGCGACCCATCCACTCAGTCCCTCTGCGACCTCTTCCATGTCCGCAGACGCGGGGAGGCAGACCCCAGATTCTCCCTGACAGCCGCTGGCCTCACCTGCACAGAGAGGACTCCCCACCCTGGTCATCCCCTGGTCTCTGTCCGGGGGCTCCACTTACCAGGGCGGGACCCGCGGGGCTCCCACGAGCCTGGGGCCAGGCGGAAGCCTGAGGCTCTGCGGCTTCGGGCCGCTGCCCACAGCGCCACCCGTCCCCGCCCCAGCCACGCACCGTCTCCCCGGGCCGCACCTAGTGGGAACCGAGCCCTGTCACCTGTCCACACCCTCTTCAGGCCCCGCCCCCATGCAGACCCCGCCTCCAACCGTAACCTCCCAGGCTCTCATCCCGCCCCTTGTTCTCGTCCCACCCCCTTAGAAATGTTTTTGGCTACTAACCACTCCCCCTCTGGAATGTACCTCTTTCCCCAAGCTCTGCCCCTTCGGGGAACTCAGCGCATCCCTTCCTTCCGATGGCCCCGCCCCCTTGAGCGTAGCCCCGCCCTCTACTGGCCACACTCACTTTCAACCCCACCCCTTCTCCGAGTCCCGCCCCTTAGAACCCGGGCCCTGCGTCCCACCCAGGCTGGCCCTTTGGGACCCATGTCGGGCGGGGGAGTGTCTCTCTCCCCGCCCCCCTCCCCAGGGTTCCGGGTGGGGGCGGGGCAGCTCCCTGGGACTCTCAGGCCTGGACAGGGGTGGCGGCTGCGGCTGTGACGTCCCAGAGAGGAAAGCGCTTCCTCCAGACTGCCCCCGTGGGTTTCCCGGAAAGGAGCCCCAGTGGGGTGGCGGGTTTTGTGGAGGGAGATGCGGGAAGACACGACAGCCTCCTCCAGAGCCAGCACGTTGCTGGTGCTGGGCGGACCTTTGGGGGTGTTGAGGGCAAAGCACTCAGGTGGTTTCCCAGGGGGGAGGGAAGTGGGGGGCTTCCATCATGATGCCCGGAGACGAGAAAAGGGGGCCACGTTGATTAATAAAGGCTCATCCTAACAGTCTTGAAAGCCCCAGCCGCCGCAGCTAGCATTTATTGAGCGCTTACCGTATACCAGGACTGTTCTACTTGCTCGGCCTGCCTCAAAGCATTTATTAATAGTTTTAACCTAGGCCACCCTACAAGGGTGGTAGGTGCTATTTCCATCATCCCCATTTTCGAGATGTGGAAACTGAGGCACCGGACAGCTAAGCCATCTATTTGCCCAAGTTAACCCAGCTCGGAGTGGTAGAGGTGGAATTCGAACCCAGAGCCCTGGGGCGCTATCCTGTCTGCCTCGCTTTCGCCACTATCTCTGGTCCTGAGGACATTTCCGTGCGGTGGAAGTTACTCACCCATTTTACAGATGAGGAAAGTGACGAGAAGAGACCCAAAGATGCTTGGGGGTGAAGTTTTGGTGCTTGGAGGATTGCAAAGCAGGGAATTTCCAGGCTGGGCTCCCCCCAACTTCCCAGTAACATGGAAAAGACTCCTGGCCCAGGAGGGGTAGAGTTTTTCAACCTGAACCCTCACGTGCCTAGTTCGGGCACAGTAGGAGGGTAGGGGCCTGTCCAGTGAAGGGGTCTAGCGCCTCTTAGTGGTTATAAGAATTATCAAAGAAATCCCAAGGAGGGGGGAGCGTGTCAGATGCAGGGGGAGGGGGCTACTTACCGCCTAGTCCGGTGGAAAGTGGGTGGGGGAAGAGACCTCGTAGTGAAGACAATTTCAGCTGATAATTATAAGGTAAGGGCTACGAAGACAGTACGTGTTTGTTAAATGAATGAATGACACTATCACAGTCTATAAGGAGAGGGACACTAGTGGCTTGGATTTGTGGGGTGGCCACAGTGGGGATGTTAAAAGACATGGATTTGGGATGATAGAGGTGGAACCAACAGAGCTTTCAATCTTTTTTTTTTTATTATTCATTCAACAAATATTTGTATGTGCCAGGTGCTGGGTGGGGGAGGGGCCAGCAGTGAACAAAAGAGACACAAATTCCTAAGTAGACAATAAAGAAATAAGTATAATAAATATCTGGTTGGTTGGAGGATGATAGAAGCTTAGTGTGGGGAGGTGGGAGGATGGGATGGGATGGGATGGCATGGCGGAAAGGCTGTGATTTGAAACAGGGATATTGGGGAAGACCTCAGGAGAAGGTGACATTGGAGGAAAGACCTGTGGGAGGCGAGGGAGCTAGCAATGAAGTTGCTTGAGGTGGAGGGCTGTGGACACAGCCCGTGCAAAGGCCCAGAGGCAGGACCACACCTGCTGTGTTGGGGGCACATAGAGGAGGCCCCTGTGGTTGGAGCAGACAGAGTGCAGGTGAGAGAGGGAGGAGAGGAGGGCAGAGAAGTGATGGGGGCAGATTGTCCAGGACCCGGTGAGCTGCAGGGAGGACTTGTGCTTTTACGCTGAGGAAGGTGGGAGCCGTGGAGGGCTGTAGGCAGAGGAGGGCTGGGGACCTGATTCAGATGCTCACAGGCGCCCTCTGGCTGCTGCAGGGAGAACAGACTGTGGGAGGCAGGGCGCCGAATAGAGTCAGGGGACCAGGCCGAGGTGAATGCGCTGGTCTAGGCAGTGATCCCCCGGCTTGAGCAGGGTGGAGGCAGAAAACGGGGTGACAAGTGGGTGGATTCTGGGTATGTTTCAGAGGCGGCACCGCTCATGGCGCCAATGGGTTGGACGTGGAGGGAAGCAGCCGACCTCCTAGTCTAGCTAGCCTGACTCGCCCAGCTCCCCACGGCCACAGTGTCCAGGTCTGCGTCCAGCTGGTGGGGGAAAGAGAGGCCAGACCCAGTGTGGAAGGCGCGGGGTGGGGCTGGGCTGCAGGTGCTCCCCTCCACCCCACGGCTCCTCCTCCACCCCCTCCCAGGGCGACAGTTACAGGCAAAGAAGAGGAAGTGGTAGCACTAGCTGTCGCTCCACAGGCGGGCGGGTGGGCGGTGGAGGCCTCGAGGGTGCACGGCCCGGCCGGGCAGGCAGCAGCCATGGAGCTGTGGCGCCAGTGTACCCACTGGCTGATCCAGTGCCGCGTGCTGCCGCCCAGCCACCGTGTGACCTGGGAGGGGGCTCAGGTGTGCGAGCTGGCGCAGGCCCTTCGAGATGGAGTCCTTCTGTGCCAGCTGCTCAACAACCTGCTGCCCCACGCCATCAACCTTCGGGAGGTCAACCTGCGACCCCAGATGTCTCAGGTGAGCCCAGCGCTGGCTGATGTGCCCAGGGGTGGAGGTGGGGGACGCCCCTGGCTGACACAGGAGGAGCTAATGCACTCCACCTCTAGGCCAGCAAAGTAGCAGGGGTGGGGGGGGGGGCGAGGGGGTATACTTTCAGATTTAGGGCTGCCTCACTGTGGGTGGTAACACTTGGAGATTCTGGGGTGCCCCCGCAAAGGTTAACAAGCCCCCTGAATGGGTTAGTGGGCTGAGCTGTCCTGCATCTCGGCTGAGAACTGGCAAACCAGGGGTTAACTCTCCCAAGCCCCAGGCTGACCTTACTGGGTGGGGTTCAAGCCCTCATATGTATGGTGCCGTCTGGGGGGTCAGTACTGGGGGTGCCTCGGAACCCCCTGGGTGGCCAACAGGGTGCCTGAGGTTTTGGAATCCTTTATCCCCCCTACACCCCCAGATTCTGGCTGTGGGGGTGGGGCCTCCACTGGCTTCTTCCCCCACATGTGTCTCCTCCTCCGGGGCCCTGGGCCCCTTCCTTCCCCTCACATCTTCCTTCCTCTTGGCTTCCTGCCTGGGCCTGGGGCAGCGTGGGGCGGGCGGGTAGGGGGCTGCAGTCCCGCGCTATAGGTTTCCTCTCCCCATCCATCCCAGGTGGGCGACGTTGCGGAAGGGCCTGGTCTTGGGCTCGGAGAGCCGGTCCCGGGGTCTTGCAGTCTAGAAGAGCTACATTTTCTCTGCAGGGATTTCTGCAGGGGCCCAGGTTCCTCAGGGCTGAGGGGTGAGGTGGATTTGACTGTGCCTTCCCCCCGCCGCCCCCACTGGCTCAGGAAATATATTCAAATCCCTATTTGAATGCGGTTGGGGTGGGGGTGGTTATGGGGACTGGATCCTGTCTCTGTAGCACCTTGTCTGGGTCCCCATGGCTGCTGGGTGGGAACAGGGAACAGAGGGGGGTTGGCCGTGCCCCACCTGCCCTGGGGTGTGAGGGACACGGCCCTGCCTGAGGGTCTGAGGGGACAGCTGCATGTCGACTCCTGTGTGTGTCTGAGCTATAGCCGGTTTTCTGACACAGGGCGAGGGTGGGTGGCACTGATCTCTAGGGGAGCAGACGTACTCTCCTAAGGATAGCCCTAATTCTCTGTACCAAGCAGTGCTGGGAACCCAGGCCTGGCCCTCCAAATGCTCCCAGACTGGGGGAGACCCTGTGTGGTCTGGGCTGGGAGCCCTGGGGTGAGGGCAGGACATTGCCTGGTGAAATTGGGCTTTATGCAAGAGGGGACATTTGTGCTAGGGTTTTGAAGAGAAAGTAGAAGTTTTCTCATTGTTCTGGCTTCCTGTGCTCAGTTGTGTCAGGCCCCAGGCAGGGCAGGGGTGTACCTGACCCTCCCCACTTGTGAGGGGCCTCATTCTTGCCCCTGCCCATTTTGTCTCCTTGTGAAGCTCAGCCCTGTATGTGGCCCGTCATGGGAATACGTGTAGGAAGCTGAAAGGTACTGACAATATGCCACAGGAAGGTGCCACAGGAACAACTTTATGGGTTTCTGGGTGCCTGTCTGTCAACAGATTTAAGGTGGGTCCATGAATGGCCTATGAGAACAGGCAGAGAGAGGAAAGGGAAGGCACTCCTCACGGGCAACGGCATAAGTTAAGGTGCGGGAGCTGGAATTAGAGTTCTTCCAAGTTCCTCTCATTTCTTTTCAGAGTTCCTCACTTGTGCTCAGTTGTTTCCAGGGAAGAGGGCGGAAAGAACATATTCATCCATCCACCCACCCACCCACCCATCCATCATCCATCCATCCTCCATCCATCCACCCACCATCCATCCATCCATCCATCCATCCAGCACCCACCTGCCCACCCATCCATCATCCGTCCATCCACCCACCATCCATCCATCCATCCAGCACCCACCCGCCCACCCATCCATCATCCATCCATCCACCCACCATCCATCCATCCATCCAGCACCCACCCGCCCACCCATCCATCATCCATCCATCCACCCACCATCCATCCATCCATCCAGCACCCACCCACCCACCCTCCATCATCAATTCATCCACCCGTCATCCATCCATCCATCCAGCACCCACCCACCCACCCATCCATCCATCCAGCACCGACCCACCCACCCATCCATCATCCATCCATCCACCATCCACCCACCCACCCATCCATCATCAATTCATCCACCCATCATCCATCCATCCACCACCCACCGACCCACCCACCCATCGATCATCAATTTATCTACCCACCATCCATCCATCCAACAATCCGACGATGACAACACATGCTAGGCCCGGTTTTGGGGGCTGGGGACAGTAGGAATAAGACACATGCAAACCCCTGTTATTGAGGAGGCTGCATTCTAGGGGGGAGGCCGATAGTGAACAAATACAGGAACGTACACACAGTCAGGAGGTGGTACCTGCCGCTGTGGAAGACTCCTGTATGGGGGCACCTTTGAATAGGGGGGTCCAGGAGGCCTCGCTGATAAGGTCACATTGGATCAGAGACCTGGGGACAGTGGAGGAAGGAGCCCTGTGGATTTGGAGAAATGGTGTCCCAGGCGGTGGGTACTGCCAGTGCAAAGGCCCTGCGGTCGGTGCCTGTGTATTCAGGGCAGTGACTGGCCTGGCTGGTGGGAGTGCTGAGGGCAGGTCAGATTGGAGTGAGTCTCCAAGCCAGCGGGTCCCTCTGAGATCTGGGGCCCAGAGAAAGCAGGATACCATCACGAACAGCTGCAGCTACAACCCTCCTTCACTGCTCTCCTAAAGTCTAGCATCTGCTTCAGAGCTGGAACTTGAAGGCCATGGGAGTGGAGAAGAAGGGAAGGATTGTGGCAAAAATCCACCAGGATGTGGAGGTTGATTAGACTCAGGGTGGGGGACAAGTTCTGGGGCCCAGATGAAGTTAAGGTCCCCAGCCCCAGTACACAGTAGTGCCACTGGGGACAGGGAAGGGAGAAGGGGGGACAGTTAGAATAGGGACTGGGCTGCGGGACACTGGGGGAGCAGTAGCTTGGAGGAACCGGACCTGAGTTCAAATCCCGACACCTCCACTTCCTGGCTTCACCTGTCTGAGCCTCAGTTTCCCCATCTGTGAAATGTGGATAAAAATAGCACCTTATTAGTGTCTGGTACCTGCTAAACTCTCACTAAAAAGTCTTTTTAGGAAGGATGTTGGGTGGTGAGGGCGTATGCAGTGTAAACACACCAGGTTGCAGTTTGGCCTGGGATAGTCCTTCTCGACTGGGGAGATTCTGCCCCCCATTCCCCCCTCTCCCCTGATTTTGGCAATAGTTGGAAACATTTTTGGCTGGCACAACTAGAGCAGGTGTACTGCTGGCATAGAGTGAGCGGAGCCCAGGGACACTGCTCAGCATCCTACAGCGCCCAGGACAGCCCCCACCACAGAAAATGACCCTGCCCCAAATGTCAATAGTGCCAAGGTTGAGGAACCCTGGGTGGGGGGTCCGAGAATTCAACAGGATCTTGAAAACATTTAACCGTTTGGTTAAATAATACATGTGTATCACTTGAATATTAAAACACACAGAAAGATGTATAGGGGAAAATTTAACTCCTGGTCTTGTTTCTTTATAAAACACGGCTGCCTGATACCCCATTTATTTAATAAACACTTACTTATTTTGCTTGGTATGTGCCAGACATTAGTCTAAACCAGGGGCTGGCAAAACTGCAGTCTGAGGGCCGCATCTGGATCGCAGTGTGTTTTTGTAAATAAAGTTTTATTGACACACAGCCACATCCACTCATTTTTGTGTTGTGTACTGCCGCTTCCAGGCTATGGTGGCAGAGTTGAGTAGTTGCAACAGACTGGGCTGTGGAGCTGAAGATATTTATTATTAATATATGGACCTTTGTAGAAAGAGTTTGTTGATCCCTGGTCTAAATACTTTCTCTACAGTAACCCGTTTAACCCCCGTAACAACCTAGGAGGTAGATAGTATCATTATCCCCATTGTTTATGTGGGGAAACTGAGGTACAAGGAAGTTACGTAACTTGCCCCAGGTCATCCAACTTGAAAGTGGCAGAGTTGGGATTTGAATCTAGTCCGTCTGGGCTCCTTACTCATAGCAATTACTCTAAATGACCTCCACCCATTGTATGTTTAGACCATCATTTATGTGACCATCCACCATATTGATGGATGCTTGGATTGTGCCAGGCATTCGTTATGACAAGTTTATTGTAATCAATACCCTTGTCCATAGATCTTAAATGTCCTTAACCACCCCTCACCCCCACATACACACAAAAGGTAAATGTGAGACCATGGATGTGTTGATTAATTTGATTGTGGTCATGATCACACAACGTAAGCGTATGTGTATATCAAATCATCATGTTGCACACCTCGAATATGTACAATTTTTATTTGTCCTTTATATCTCAATAAAGCTGGGGTTAAAAAAAAAAAAAAAGAATTTCTTGGCCAGGTGTGGTGGCTCACGCCTGTAATCCCAGCACTCTGGGAGGGCAAAGTGGGAGGATCGCTTGAAGTCAAGAGTTTAGACCAGCCTGAGCAAGATCAAGACCCCGTTTCTATTAAAAATAGAAAAAAAATTATCTGGGCCTGGTGGTGCGTACCTGTGGTCCCAGCTACTCAGGAGGCTGAGGCAGGAGGATCGCTTGAGCCCAGGAGTCTGAGGTTGCAATTTTGTTACTGTGTGAACATCACAGAGTGCACTCACACACACCTAGATGGTGGAGCCTGCCACGCACACCTAGGCCATGTGGTACAGCCTGTCGCTCCAAGGCTAGTGTGTACAGCAGGCTACTCTACTGAACGCTGTAGGTAACTATAGCACAGTCGTGAGTGCTTGTGTATCTAAACATAGAAAAGGTACAGTAAAAATGCCACATTATAATCTTATGGGACCACCACTGCATGATATATGTGGTCCATCATTGGCCAAAACAACCTTATGTGGTGCACGACCATGTTATTATTGCCACCATATTTATTATTATTTTACACATGAGCAATATATCCATGTGATAATTTTTTTTTTTTTTTTAAAGTGACAAGGTCTTGCTCTGTCACCCAGGCTGGAGTGCAGTGGCACCATCATAGCTCACTGCAAACTTGAACTCCCAGGCTCAAGCGATCCTCCTGCCTCAGCCTCCTGAGTAGCTGGGACTGCAGGTGCATGCCCCACCACGCCCGGCTAATTTAAAATTTTCTTTTGTGGAGACGGGGTTCTCGCTCTGTTGCTCAGGCTGGTCTCAAACTCCTGGCCTCAAGGGATCCCCCCACCTCGGCCTCCCAAAGTGCTGGGATTACAGGCGTGAGCCACTGCGCCTGGCCCAGAAGTGGGATTCATGGGCTAAAGTGTATGAGCTTTTGTGTTTTTGGTAGATGTGGCCAAGATGTTCTCCTTACGGGATTGTTTCCACTTAGATTGTTCCGATTACGCCACCACCAGCCATGCCCGGTTGTTCTTGTTTCAATACCACCTCGCCGACAGACTGCTCTGTTGTCAAACTTTGGGAGTTTTGCCAGCTTGATGGATGATAAATGAACCTCATTATGGTTCAAGTTACATTTTCTCTTATTGTGAGTGAGGCTGAGCCTTGTTTCCTATGTCTAAGAGCTATTTATATTTTCTCTCTGCAAAATAATATCTGTTCCTATCATTTGCCCACTAATGTCCTCTTTTAGAACTACTGACCTTTTTCCTTGCATGGTGATAGGTGCAGACAGCAAGTGCTAAATGCATGGGAGTCATTATTTTCATTAATTTGATTTCATTGAGTTGCCTGTAGGCCACGATATGGAAGTCGGGGTAGGTAATGTCAGCTGCTGTAACAAATTGGGTCGTTTCAATGGTAATAAGAGTCTACCTCTTACCTCACCATTCAGTCTGGGTTGGCTGGAGGGCTGGAAGCGGATGGCCTTACTTTATAAAGTCCCTCCAGGGCCCAGGTTCTTTTCTTCTCATGGAACCACCCTCCCAAGTCTTGGTGTCTTTCCTAATGGAGAAAGGTTGCCCTGGGAGGGTGTCACTGGCCAGGTCTGGAAGTGGCACCATCGCCTTGATTCTTGTTCCATTGCCTAAAACTCAGTCATGAGGCTCCATCCACTTGCAAGAGAAACTGGGAATGAGGTTAAGCTGGGAGCAGAGGAGGAAGAAGAAGTGGATTGGGTGGACACAGAGAAGTCATTGCCCGAGAACCTCAGGGCAATGCCTAGCTGGCTTCAGAAATGCCAGTCCTGGGCTTGGTGGCTCCTGCCTATAATCCCAGCACTGTGGGAGGCCAAGGTGAGAAGATCACTTGAGCCTGGGAGTTCAAGCTGGGCAACATAGCAAGACCCCATCTCTACAAAAAATAACAAAAACTAGCTGGGTGTGCTGGTGTGCATCTGTAGTTCCAGCTACTCGGGAGGCTGAGGCAGGAGGATCGCTTGAGCCCAGGAGTTCAAGGTTGCAGTGAGATATGATCACGCCACTGTACTCCAGCCTGGGTGACTGAGTGATACTCTGTCTTTAAAAAAAAAAAAAAAAAGACACGGAGGTCTAGAGGAAACCTCAGTGGCATGAGGAACGAGGAGGACCTGAGCCACGGCAGGGGGAGGGATTCAGTTGGGGATGAGCGTTCTGGGTGGGGCAGATCTGATTGGAAGATCTCCTCCCAGCATCCTGTTAGGGCCAACACGGACGGAAGCCCGGGAGGGTCAACATCTGCCACTGTCCTTTGTTTTCCATTCCATTCTGTTGTGTTCACCAACCTCCTCTGTGGGGCCAGGGCTGGGAAATGTCACCCTGCAGGACTTTCACAGAGGATGCTGGAAATCCCTGTCTCTCCCTACTCACAGCCCTCCCATGGTTCCCCATTGCCCTTGGCGAAAAAGACAAAATCCTCACTGTGGCCCACAAGGGCTTAAGCATTTAACATCTGCCCACCTCTCAGCCCTACCCTGCTCCCTCTCGCCCCCTCGCTCACCGCACCGCAGCCACACGGGCCTCGCCACTGTTCCTAGAACCCACCAGGCACAATCCAACCTCAGGACCTTTGCACTTGCTGGTGTTTCTTCAGGGGTCTCTCTTCCTCCAGATACACACCGTGATTGTTCTCTTATCTCCTTCATATTTCTCATCAGAGAGATTTTTCTTGGTTTCCCTGTATAAAATCATAGCTGTCCCCCCACCCTCTAACTTCCCACTTCCTTCCTTGTTTTATTTTTCTCCATAGCACTTACTAGTCTCTGCCCTACCATAGTTTTTACTTATTTGCTTATAAGTAAAATGCTACCCCCACTTGAATACCAGGGCAAGGATTTTTGTCTATTTTGTTCACAATGGTATGCCCAGAGCCTCAGGACAGCACCCAGCATATAGTAGGTGCTCAATTAATTATCGAATTATTCATTTATCAAATGAATGAATGGCTCTATTCATTTCATTCATTCCCTTAATCCAGGGGCTTGCAAACTGTAACTCGTGGCCCGAGCCCTCTCGTTTTGTAAAACAGGATTTATTTGATATGTGGTCATGCCCATTTGTGGACATTCCGATGATGGCTGCTTTCAAACCCCAGCAGCAGAGCCGAGTCCTCAAGACCTTATGAACTGCGATGCCGAAAATAGTTCCTATCTGGCTCTCTATGGAAGGAGTTTATGGATCTCTGGCTTTTTGAGTAGGTATTTTTGAGTGCTTACTGGTAGCTGGTGGTAGCTGGTTAGCGGTGGTTGGGTCTGGGTTGCCTGAATAAATCCTGCCTAGTTATGTGATGTCGGGCAAGCATCTGAGCTTTCTCACCTTTCGTTTTCTCATCTGTAAAATGGGGATGACCATAGTAATACTACTAGTAATGACAATGCCATCCACCTCGTAGACAGTTCTTTGTAAGAGGCTGTGCGCTGGGTGATGGAGAATTCCATGATGAATGAGACACCGGCTTTCACACAACTCACGGGAATAGACAAGGAAATAGGTGTTGCAACACAGTGTAACACATTCAGCGACTGCTGGGAGAAGAGAGGGGGAAACTCCCAGATGCAATCAGGGCAGGCTTCCTGGAGGAGGTGACACACTAATTGAGTGTGGGAGGTTGGGACCTATTGGAGGGGGTGTTTTCTTTGCTAACCCTCAGGAAGTGAGCAGGCCCTGAGAGTGTGCTGGAAGGGCATAGCTGGGCTTCTAGAGATCTTACCACGTTGTAGAGATAGAGGGTCTTTTTTTGAGATCAGGGATGGTGTTCTGAGGAAGAACTTGGGAGTTAGGTCGCTTGGGGGACTGTGGAAGAAATAAATTGAGTGTTCTGTTGGAGAAGTTTAAGGTTTGAGGAAATTCTAAACTCATTCTGCAGAAGTTTCAATCAAGAGTCTTAGATCTTGTGGCATAAAACCCAACCCACACTGGCTTAGTCAAAAATAACACTTATTAGCTCACATACCCAAGAAGTTTAGGAGCAAACACCTTCAGGTCTGGCTGGATCCAGGGGTGCAGACAATAGCTCAGGACTTCTTTCCTCACCCCTGCTCTTTCCATCTTTTAACTCTGCCATCTTTTGGGTGTCTTCCTCCATTCTGAGTCATTCTGTCCCTTCATGGAGGCAGATATGGGTGCCCAGCTGCTCCAAATTTATATTTCCACAATTCTGAGTTCAGTGGAAAATGGGAAGATTGATTTTCTGGTCACTCAAGCCAAAATTCTAGGATTGTCTTTCATTGGACACGATATTTTTGCGGGGATGGCGGGGTGGAATGTCCATTCCTGAACCAATTGCAATGACCAGGAGAATACTTTGTTCTGATTGGCCAGACCAGGGTCACAACACAATCCCACTCCTTGAGTTGGGGGTAGGGTGGCTTCATAGGGGAAACCGAGGGACTGTTAGCAGAAGAAGGGGGAATAAGATGTCAGGAAGCAATTGATGTTTATACTGGCATCAAGGACGACATTTAGGTCTGAGTTTCTCAACCTCGATACTGTTGACATTTGGGGCCGGATCATTTTCGGTCCTGGGGGCTGCGCTGTGCATTGCAGGATGTTTAGCAGCATCCTTGGCCTCCACCCACCTGCTACCGGTAGCACCTCTGCCCCGCCATTGTGGTCACAAAATGTCTCCAGACATTTCCAAATGTCCCCCGGGAGGCAGAATCGCCCTGGGTGAAAAAAAAAAAAAAAAAATCACTGTTTTGGTGGGAGTGAGCTTCCCATCTTGGGGAAGATCCAAAGAGAGCTGACAGTTACTGGCTGGGAATAGGGAGGAAAGGTTTCTTCCAGTTAGAATATTTGTTTATTTTACCATCAGCGGCAGGCGCTGTGCTGATTGCCCGGGTTATGGGAAGGAGGATGACAGACACGGTCAATGCGTTTCTGAGTTCACGGCCTCGTGGCGGAGAGGGACGGTGTATTTGTTTCTTGTGGTTGCTGTAACAAAGCACCGCAAACTGATGGCTTAAAACAAGGGACATTTATCCTCTCACAGTTCTGGAGGCCACAGGGCTGGACTCAGGTGTCTGCAGGGCCACGCTCCCTCTGGAGGCTCCAGGGGAGAATTCTTCCTGGCCTCTTCCAGCGGCTGGTGGCTCTAGGCATTCCTTGGCTTGAGGTTCTGTCTTCACGCGGTTTTCTCCTGTGTGTGTGTCTGTGTCTCTCACAGTGTAATACATTCAGTGACGGGTGCATGAAGCCCAGGGCATTGTGGGAGCGGAGAAAAGGAAAGTCCAGGATGCAATCAGGGCAGACTTCCTGGAGGAGGTGACATGCCCATTGAGTGTGGTATTGGATTGAGGATATACCCTAATGAATCCTAGATTATCCAGGTGAGGCCCACATATCTCCTTATCTCAAGATCCTTGAGATATCTCCTCATCTTAAGATCCTTAACTTATATCTTGCAAAATACCTTTTTTTCTTTATTTTTTTTCAAATGACAGTCACAGATTCCAGAAATTTGACACGGATGCATCTTTTTTTTGGTGGGGGTGGGGGGCAGGTTGGGCGGGAGAGGCACTTTCCAGCCCATTCCAGACAGTAAACCAGCAGACAGGCAAATCAACAAAACATTGGTGTGTTGTAATAAGTGTCACAGATGAAATAAACCAGGTGTCAGGGTGGAGAAGAACGGGAGGGACATGCTTTCTGGAGGGTGAGCAAGGGAAGCCCAGAGCCAGAGGAGGAGGGGACTAGCTCTGGGAAGCACGGGGCAGAGAGGGCAAAGGCCGTGCAAAGGCCCTGCAGCGTGAAGTATGTGAATGAAGAACCTTCTGGAGGGACGTGGGTGAGTGAGGGGAGCGTGGTGGAGAATGAAGTTTGGGAGGAAGGTACGTCACTGGAGTGGGAGTGCGGATGTGTGTGAGGAATTTAAATGGGATGGGAAGTCCTTGGAGGGTTTAATTAGATTGGAGGCTTAAAGAGGTCCCGTGTGGTGGTACAGGTGTCATCAGAGGGCGACAGGAGGAGGAGGAGGTGGATGAAGCCATCCCGGCAAGAAGTGATGGTGGCTCGGACTGGGAGTGGGGTGCTGCGGATTTGGCTCACATTTTGGTTGAAGGAGAGGGGTGGGGGGTGGATGTCAAACGGAGGCAGGCTGATGGCTAAGTCTGTAGCTTAGGGACCTGCATGAATTAGGGGATCATTTGCTGTGATGGGCAGACGGGGGGAGCGGGGGGTCTTGAGGAGTTCTGATCGTGAGATGGAAGGCCGGACAGGGGTTAGCGCGCGGTTCTTAACCGGTGGGGCAGGGGGGTTGAGAATGGGGATGAGGGGAGAACCACTCTGGCCTCTGAGGGGACATTTGGTGACCCCTGGAGACATTATTTTTGGTTATCGCTACTGGAGGGAGTGGTGTGCTGTTGGCATTGACATGGAACAGAGACCTAGGATGCTGTTGAATGTCCTTCAATGCTGGGGACAGTACCCTCTCGCACCAAATGTCAACAGTGGACCTCGGTGTCAGGGGCACACACTCCAGTCGCCTGGGGCTCTGGGTTCCAATCCCAGCTTTGGGATCTTGGGCAAGTGACCGAACCTCTCTGTGACTCCATTTCCCCATCTTTCAAATGGGGATAAAGACAGTCTCTAGCTTATGGGCTTGGGCTAAGAATTAAAAACGAGGTAATAATTGTAAAGCTGTAAAGCACTTCAAGAGGCACCTGGGAAATAAATCCACGGGAGTGGGTGAAATCGTTCGGGAGAGCAGACGGAGAGGGAAGAGAAGGTCGGGTCCTAGGGTACAACGGAAAGTTTGGAGACACGAGAAGGACCCAGCGAAGTAGTCAGAAGAGGAGAATTTAGTGACTTAAGAGGAAAACCCAGAAAGATGTCGTGTCAAGAGACCAGAAGAGGAAAGTGTATCTGCATCGAGGTCATGGTACTTTGAAAACAAACAAACAAACAAACAAACAAAACAAAACAAAACAAGAAACCCCCAGTTTTAGTGAAGTGGAGGTGAGTGGATTCAGCATCAGGAACAGCCACAGAAACAGCAGGTCACGTTCACTTTGCAGGTGGCACTCACACTCGGTGCAGGTGTTTTTCTAAGTACTTTATGCCTGTTCACTCTTTTGGTTTTCACATCAGACCTACGGTATAGTTATTAGACCACCACATCTTTCGGTTATTGGCTGTTGCTCTGTAACAAACCACCCCACACTGAGTGATGTCAGACCAAAATGATTTTATAATTCTTGCAGATTCTGTGTGTCAGGAATTCAGACAGGGTAGGGTGACGATGGCTTCTCAGCTCCCTGGTGATAAATCTTGACTGTTCGGAGGACTTTTTACTCACGCATCGGGTGCGTGGGCAGGGATGACTTGTGGCCATGTTCGGCTGGGACTGCAGACTGGAGCACTTACCTGTGCCCGCCCCACGTGGGCTTGGGCTTCCCCACAACATGGCAACGGAGTTTCAAGAAGAAGTGTGGAAAGAGAGCAAGTGTTCCTCAAAACATCAAGGCGGAAGCTGCAAGGCTGCTTCTGACCTACTGAGAAATCAGGTGGTGTCACTTCACTGCATTTGTAGGGACACGGAAGCACTAAGACCCGCCAGATTTGAGGGGAAGGGAATGAAGATTTCGCACTGCAGAAGAATTGCAGAAGGGTGATATTTTTGTGGTCATCTTTGGAAAGTACAACCTCGTCTCACAGAGGAGGAAATGGAAACAAGGGAAGTTTCAGTAACTCGGCCCAAGGTGATGTCACGAATACGTAACTCATGCTTGGATTGGAATCCAAGTGGCCAGGCCCCCAAACCTATGACCCTAAGTACTATAGGAATATTACTTCTTGAGGGTGGGGGAAGAAGGCATGTGAGTCGTACAAGGTGTTTGGTTATGAAAACCGTCCTGGATTTATATTTCTGGTTTTCCCAGTCAGGGTTCCGCCAGGAAAACAGAAATCATCTTAGGTCTTTCAAACAGAGAGAATTTAATTCAGGGACTTGGTTAATGGATGATGAGGGGGCTGGGAAGACAGACGGGGGGCGGCGGGGGGGCGGTGAGAGAGAGAGAGAGAGAGAGAGAGAAAGAAAGACCCTGGTTTCTTGCCTCCCACCCTGGGCACCTGCGAGGACCTCCCACTGGCTGAACCTACCTGGAAGCCAGGTTGCAAAGGAGCCTGGGAAATGTAGTTCCCTTCCATGTAGCCCAAAGCAAAGACAGTGAGTGACCTTGAGCAACCCACTCTACCTCTCTGAGCTCAGTGTGTTGCCTGCAGAAAAGAGGCCCTCATTGCAGGGCTTTTCAGAGGACAGGGGAGCCCATTAAAATGCCCGCGACCTGCTTCACACAGTGCCTGATTCTCAATGAACGGGGCTGCCAGGATTGCTGTTTGTCTGAGAATGGATGACATGTAATGGTTTACGGCTATCTCCCAGGAAAGGGCGCTCCTTAGCTCTGCTGGCTCTGCTGGCTTTGGGGTTTAGTTCAGTCTTAGGTCAAGCCCACATCTCCTTTCTCATGACTCTTCCTGCCATGGGCCACCAGCACGCGGCTAATCTGCCTTCTTCCTCCCTGCCCGTCAGAGATCTGCCTGCCCTGGGGATGCAGTTTCCACCGTGTGAATTTTGGGGGACACATTCAAACCACAGCAGCATCCGAGCACCCCAAGGGATGTGGAGCTATTGCCTTCAGCCTGACCTGCTACTGCGTGTGGTACCGGGGTGGGGATTTGGGAGAAATGATTCAAAAGGCATCAGTTAGCCAGGTGGGGTGGCTCATGCCTATAATCCCAGCACTTTGGGAGACCAAGGTGGGAGGACTGCTTGAGGCCAGGAGTTCAAGACCAGCCTGGGCAACATAACGAGACCCTGTCTCTACAAAAAAATGCAAAAATTAACCAGGTGTGGTGGTGTGACCCTGTAGTCCCAGCTACTCAGGAGGCTGAGGTGGGAGGATCACTTGAGCCCAGGAGTTCGAGGATGCAGAGAGCTATGATCGGGCCACTGTACTCCAGCCTGGGTGACAGAGCAAGACCCCATCTCTAAAAAAAAGGCGTCAATCATTTATTTGTGCTTCCTTCTCAGGGACTCTGGGAGATATGGCAGGATGGTGGGGTGCTTGGGGTGACAATCACTTGCTTCATTTTGATTACATAACCCCAGTTTGGGGAGATCAGCACCTGATACCACCCTTGTTTCCCTCCCTCCCTCTTTCTTCCTCGCTCACTCTGCTCCTGCCACACGGGCCCCCTCACTGTTCCTCCAATGCACCAGGCAGGGTCCAGCCTCAGAGCCTTTGCACTGGCTGTTCCCTGTGCCTGGAATGCTGACTCATTCCCTCCCCTCCTTCAAGCCTTTACTCCAATGTCACTCTCTCAATGAAGCTTTGCAGACCTCCCTATTTTAAATTGCATCTCCTCCTGCTGTTCCTTTTTCCTACTTATTTTTCTCCCTTAATACCTACCACCTTCTAACAAGCTCTGCAACATATTCGATAATACATGTCGTCTTCCTCTGCCAGGGTGTCAGCCTCACCAGGGCAGAAATGTTTATCTCTCCCATTCACAGCCGTATCCCCAGCGCCTAGACCAGTGCTTGGCGCATAGTAGGTACTCAGTAAGCATTTGTGGAATTAGCGACACACAGGATCAGGACGCCCCTCACGTCCTGTTCCCTCTGCTTGGAGCACTTCCCCTCCTCACGTCTAAAATAATTTGAATAGAAAGACCACATATTTGTGTCTCTTTTAGGACATTGTATCAAGACTAGGAATAAAAATTTGACTGAAGAGAATGTTTTGCATGATTGACCAATGGTGGTTCACATTATCTCCTTCTTTTTCTACCCCTTCCTTCACCCTTGTTTCCCTGAAGCCGATGTTCATCCCATGCTCCTATTTTTAGGGCAGAGACACGGTAGGGCAGCAAGTATACCACTGGCTTTTTTTTAAAAACAGTTATATTGACATACAATAAATTACATACTTCAAACACATGATTTGGTAAATTTTGACATATGTATGCAGGTGTGCAGCCAACCCCGCCATCAACAGGTGCTTCCTCCATCCCCCAACATCGACGTCTGCTGATCTGCCGTTTCAGTCCCTGTAGATTCCTTTGCATTTCCTGGAGTTTTATGGAAACGGCATCAGACCATAGGTGGCCTTTCGTGCCTGGCTTCTCGCGCTGTGCATGATGTCTTCAAGGTCCATCCATATGGTTGCAGGACTCGGCGGTCCCTTCCCTGTTACTACCGAGTAGTATTTTTTTTTTTTTTTTTTTTTTTTGAGACAGAGTCTCACTCTGTTGCCCAGGCTAGAGTGAGTGCCGTGGCGTCAGCCTAGCTCACAGCAACCTCAAACTCCTGGGCTCAAGCAATCCTCCTGTCTCAGCCTCCCGAGTAGCTGGGACTACAGGCATGCACCACCATGCCCGGCTAATTTTTTCTATATATATTTTTAGCTGTCCATATAATTTCTTTCTATTTTTTAGTAGAGATGGGGTCTCGCTCTTGCTCAGGCTGGTCTCGAACTCCTGAGCTCAAACGATCCGCCCACCTCGGCCTCCCAGAGTGCTAGGATTACAGGCGTGAGCCACCGCGCCCGGCCCCAAGTAGTATTCCACTGAACGGACTTGCCATCTTTTGTTTATGCATCCATGGGTGGATGGACATTTGGATCGTAGAGAGACCTTTTGGCTATGATGAATCAAGTTGCTGTGAACGTTTGTGGACGCGTCTACGCACTTTCGTGCCCCTTGAGTTAAATGCCTGGGAATGGACCAGGTCATATGGTAGACGCCTGCTGGATGTTTTAAGAAAACTGACCAACTTTTTCAAAGTGGAGGCAGCATGGGACGTTCCCGCCAGCTGCCTAGAAGGCTTTTCCTCTTTGTTTTTCCAACTCTTTGTCCCGGAGCGGGCAGCCTGAACTGTACGACTCATTTCTGCACCACCCCAAAGCCTCAGGAGATGCCTCCTTTATTTAATCAGATTCCACAGCTTCCTGTGCTTTGTGGCATGCTCTCTGTCACCACTGCTGTCCTCCGCCAGTTACTCATGCTACTACCTGCTCCGTGTCTGTCTTCTGGCCAGACCATAAGCTCTGTAGGGACACGGTTCTGTCTGCCTTGGCCCACTACAGGGTCCCGTGCACGGCGGCATACAGTAGGCACTCCATACATGCTTGCCGCATCAACGCATGACAAAGGCCTGGGATGGCTGGGTTTTGCACTGAGCGCTAGAGTAGAGCTTTGGTTGGTATTTTTATTCCCAATGTATAGATGAGTAAACGGAGGCTCCAGAATATTGAAACGACCCCATCCAAGCTCCCTCCGCTTGCTGAGCTGGGCTGGGCGTTGAACCAGATCTGTCCCCGCGCCTGCTGGTGCCGAGAAGTTGCTTGTGTGAGGAGGTGGAAGGTGAGGGGAGCGAGAGGAGAGACAGGCTGGCTCCCAGGAGGCTTTGAAGGCCAGGACGAGAAGGGTACACACTGCACCCTTGCTTCGGAGATTTGAAGGGGTGCATGGCACGCCCGCCCTCTCTGGGCAGCACGTGGGTCCCTCAGGGAGCCTGAGCTTGCATGATTAGGGGCCGAGGGGCTGAATGCAGAGGCCACCCCACCCACCCTATTTCTATCTCCCCAACCAAGCCCTGGTGACAGGCATTTCCGGTTTCCGGCCAGCTCCCTGGGGCTTGGGTGGGGGTGGGGAGCTGACTCTGAGTCCCCTTCTCTGAGCCCCTAGAGGCCTCTGTTCCTGCACACACACAATGCTTCCTTGCAGGAGCCTGGCAGCCTGGTCGACCTTGCCGGCTCTTTCTTTGTCTGGGGCGGGTTGTGCTGACGGGAGGCTGTGCTGGCAAGTGAGGGAAGAGTGAGTCTCAGCGCACCTGGGGATGCTGATTTGCATATGGGCAAGATGCCAGCCGACCAGTGGCCCTCTCTGAGATCCTGCAGGAAAGAAGAGGGGAGCTGAGGGGTGTTGTCCCCCAACAGGGAGGAACTGCCCTCACATGCCCCCCCCAACATTTGTTTAAAGGGCATTCTGTCTTTTGCCGTGTTCTCTCACGCTTTCAGTAGACCGGGAAGTCCTTCTGGTGGTCTAACCACAGTCACTGCTGCTCTATGAGGGAGCTCGGAGAGGTGATGAATCATACCCCCCTTTCCCCTCTTTGAGGGGTCACATGACTGCAGGGAACTGTCTCAAAAGGCTCAGCTGATCTCCCTGAGGTCAGGAGGGAACTTCCTCCCTTGGGTTCTGTTGCCTCTGGTGATCTGCCAGCCCTGCATGGGGCCAGCCCACAACCGCAAAGGCTGCTGGGCTGGAGAGTGGCACATGTGCTTTGTGTCACGTGCCGACTCCCTTTCCCCCCAGTCCCCTATGATGCCACCTCCTCTGAGGCACCCAGAAAAGCTTAGTGTGGTTCAAAAGAGGGAGGATGGTGCAGTGGTTAGGGGTAAGGCCTCTGGGCTCAGCATGCTGGTATCTGTTTCCCCATTCCCACCTGCGTGGCCCTGGGCAGGTGATAGTCCCTCTCTGAGCCTCTGTTGTCCCATCCGTCAAATGAGGATTTATTCATTCATTCGACAACTTTTATTGAGCATCTACTACGTGCTGTACCAGGCATGGTACTAGGTGTTGAGGCCACAGCAGTGAACAAAATGCACAAAGAACCATGCCCTCATAGAGCTGATGTTCTAGTGTGTGTGTGTGTGTGTTTGTGTCCGTGTGTGTGTCCATGTGCAATTTGCATAGACAGACAATAATAAAATAAGTAAATGAAGTATGTAGTGTGCCAGACAATAAGTTCTATGGAGAGAAAAGTAAAGTCTAGAAGGGAGATGGGAAATGCTGTGTGTGTGTGTGCGTGTGTGTGTGTTGCAGATTTTAAATAGAGTGATTAGGGAAAATCTCACTAAGAAGTGACATTTCAGCAAAGGCCCGAAAGAGACAAGGGAAGGAGCTATGGGGATGGACATGCTAAACAAAGAAAATAGCCAGTGCAAAGGCCCTGAGGTTGCATCATTGCTCATATGTCCTAGAAACAGCAATGAGGAGGAGGCCCATGTTGCTGGAGCAGAGTGAACGAGGGTGAGAGAGGGAGGAGGGGAGGGCAGGGAGGGGACAGGGCAGGTTGTGCAGAGTCTTGTGGGCTGCGGAGAGGACTTGGGTTTGCATCTGGGTGGGATGACAGCCCTGAAAGGTAGTGACTGTTACTCTGGCTGCTGTGTTGAAAATAGATTATAGGTGCCCTTGGGGAAGAAACAGGGAGCCCAGTGAGGTGCCTTGCAATCATCCAGTTGAGCAATGATGGCTTGGACCAGGAAGGCGGCAGTGGAGATGGAGAGAAGGGTTTGGATTCTGGGACTTTTCTTTTTTTTTTTTTTTTTGAGATAGGGTCTTTTTCTGTCATCCAGGCTGGAGTGCAGCGTAGTGATCATAACTCACTGTAACTTCCTGGGCTGAAGCGACCCAGGTGGCTGCGACTATAGGCATACACCACCACACCCGGCTAATTTTTTTTTTTTTTTAATTCTTTGCATTATAGATATGGGGTCTTGCTATGTTGCCCAGGCTGGTCTTGAATTTCTGGCCTCAAGTGATCCTCCTGTCTTGATTCCCCAAAGTGCTGGGATTACAGGCATGAGCCACTGCACCCTGCTGGATTCTAGGAACATTTTGAAGGGGAAACCAAAAGGATTTGCTGATGGAAGTGGAGTGAGAGAGAAATAGAGACATCATGGGGACGCCAACATTTTGAGGCTGAATAACTGGAGGAGCCCATATTATTAGAGCCCACTTCATAGATCCCTGTAGCAACACTATTGGGAGGATGAAACAAAGTAACCCACCTTAGTACAAGGTTTGGAAAATGGCTAAGTCCTCAACATACTGTGCTTTGCAAGAAGGGCTGGGGGCACCAGAGGGCAGGGGCTGGCCGGCATGGGCAGTGTGGATGTACCGGGGGACACTTCCGAGACAACTCTGGGAAAACGAGGCTGTAGCAATGGAGAGAGGGCAGGACCTGAGACAGAAAAGAATGCATAAATGTGTTGCTTGATGAATACAAGTATGTGCAGTAAAAGAATACAAACATGAATGGAGGAATAATATGTAGGCATGTTTGGATGCCAGAGGGGAGGAGAAAAGGGAATGAGGTTAGGGAGTGTTGTACATGAACTTGAGATCTAAATATAATATTTAATTAAAAAGAAAACATATTTACCCAAAGGAGTTGAAAATTTCTGTCCACACCAAAACTTGCACGTGAATGTTGATAGCAGCTTTATTCATCATAGTCAAAACCTGGAAGCCACCAAGATGTCCTTTAGCAGGTGAATGCATCAATACGCCGTGGTGCACGTGGACAATGGGATATTAGTCAAAGCTAAAAGAAAGGAGCTCTCAAGTCATGAAAAGACACGGAGGAAACTTAAATGAATATTACTGAGTGCAGGAAGCCAGTCTGAAAAGGCTGTGTTGTATCAATCCAGCTATGTGATGTTTCTGAAAAGGCAAAACTATAGGGACAGTAAATCGGTGGTTGTTAGGAGTTAGTGGGCAGGGAGGGGTGAACAGGTGCAGCGCAGAGGACTTTTAGGGCAGTGGGACTACTCTGTGTGATCCTATAATGGTGGAGACATGTCGTTGTACATTTGTCCAAACCCAGAGATTGTACAATCTCAAGAGTGAACCCTAACGTGAACTATGAACTCTAGGTGATAATGACGTGTCAATGTAGGTTCATCAGTTGTAACAAATGCACCACTCCGTGGGGGATGTTGATAGTGGGGTAGGCTGTGTGTGTGTGTGTGCGTGTGTGTGTGTGTGTGTAGGGGCAGGGGGTATATGGGAACTCTCTGTACCTTCTGCTAAAGTTTGCTGTGAACCTAAAACGGCTCTAAAAATGCATCTCTGATCATTAGGGAAATGCAAATCAAAACTACAATGAGATATCACTTAACTCCAGAGAGAATGGCTTTTATCAAAAAGTCCCAAAATAACAAATGCTGGCATGGATGCGGAGAGATAGGAACATTCTTACACTCTTACATTTGCTAGCGGGACTGCAAATTAGTACAACCTCTATGGAAAATAAGATGGAAATACCTCAAAGAACTAAAAATAGAACTACCATTTGATCCAGCAATCCCACTACTAGGCATCTACCCAAAGGAAAAGAGGTCATTCTATCATAAAGATATCTGCACTCGAATGTTTATAGCAGTGCAATTCACAATTGCAAAGATGTGGAAACATCCCAAGTGACCATCAATACATGAGTGGATTAATAAAATGTGGTACATGTATACCATGGAGTTCTACTCAACCATAAAAAACAACGGTGATCTAGCACCTTTAGTATTATCCTGGTTGGAGCTAGAGGCCATTCTTTGAAGTGAAGTATCACAAGAATGGAAAAACAAGCACCACCTGTACTCACCATCAAATTGGTACTAACTGATCAACACTTAGGTGCAGACATGGGAGTAATACTCATCGGGTGCCGGGCAGCTGGGAGGGGGGTGGAGGGATTGGGTAAATTCACAACTAATGGGTGTGGTGCGCATCCTCTAGGGGATGGACACACTTGTAGCTCTGGCTTGGGTGGTGCAAAGGCAATATATATAACCTAAAAATTTGTACCCCCATAATATTCTGAAATTTAAAAATAAAAAATAAGAAAATAAAATCTATTATTAATATAATTTAAAAAAAGAAAAGAGGGAGAAAGGAAGGAAGGAAGAGTAGACTCGAGCCCCCAGACTGCACTGACCAGGGTGTCATGGAAGCCAAAGGGGGCTTATTGGGTCCTTCCTCAGCTCCCTAACAGGGTCTGGCGGTTCATCAAGGCAGTAGGGGAAGCCCCCAAGGAGTTTGCACATGACAGAAAACCTAATTCAGGGGTCAGCAAACCATGACCTGTGGGCCAAATCAAGGCTGCCACCTGCTTTTGTAAATTAAGTTTTACTGATGCCTATATAGCCGTGGCTGGTCATTTACATGCTGTTGTCTATGGCTGCTTTTGCACTACAATGGCAGAGTGGAGTAGTCGCAACTGAGAGTGTATGTCCCGCAAAGCTGAACATTTTTCTTATCTAGCTCTTGACAGGAAAAGTCCTAAATCAAAGGGGCTTACACCATTCAAGGAATCTGTTGACTCATGCAACAGAAATCCTATGTGCATTTTAGGTATGGCTTGATTCAGTAGCTCCAACAATGTCATCAAAGGCTGGATGTCACTCTGTGATAGATTCTTTTTCAGGCTTCAGGCAATATCAGGATTTCCCCCACTCAGGGCAGAAAAGTGGCTGTGGTTGCTCCAGACCTCACAACCTCATCCCCAACCACCATGGGGGAAGTAAGTCACTGTCCTGGAAGCTGGAGCTTAAGTTCTGGGATTCACACTCTCTCGTTGGTCTGAATTGGGTCACATGGTGATCTCTGAACCAATAGCCCTGGGAAAGGGAATGGGCTACGCTAATTGACTGGACCTGAGTGTGGCACCTCTCTCATTCCATGTGGCTTGAAGAGAAAGGGGAATGGGCTATTTTTTCAAAGGTAAATCAGGGTTCTGGTGTGGGTGTGTGTGTGTGTGTGTGTGTGTATGAATGGATTTAAATGGAATTGAAGGTTATTTCCCATGCAACAATCTGGGCTTAATCAGTTCAAGTCTGACATGGCCCTGTCATAGTGTCAAGGACCAGTGTCTTCTATTTTGTTGCTGTGACACTTGTGGAATATTTCCTTTGTCCTCCGTTCCCAAGTGAATTCACCATGATACCACTTCCTAGCAAGAGCAAAGATGATACCATGTCCCTCCCCTTTAAGAACCCAACCTAGAAATTGCATCTTTCCTACCCCATTGGCCAGAAAACTTGGTCGTGTGACCACACCTGATGTATCAGTTAGCCATTGCTGCAGAAATGCTGTGTAACAAATGACCATGAAAGCTCAGCATTATGAAACAATAAGTTAGCACGCATGTGAGCATTGGCTGGATTGGCTGGCCTCAGTTGGGCTTGGCTAGGGTGGCTCTGGCCCATTTGCCTTTCATTCTCCTCCTACTACCAGCAGACTAGCCCTGTTGGTCCTTCCTAGTGTGATGGTAGAGGTGCAAGAGGGAAAATTGAAATGTCCACTGCCTCTTGAGGCTTAGGCTAAGAACTCTTTTTGGCTTTATTCTATTTGCCAATGCAAGTCACATGGGCGAAGCCAAATCCAAGAGGTGGGGAAGTACATTCTGTCCATAGTGGGAGAGTAGGCAAAGGGATACAGGGAGAGGTCAAGAACTGTGGTCATTAATGCTGTCTAACATAGTCAGATGTTAAGAGGCTGAGAAAAGTTGTCTTTATTCCAAGAGGCCATGTACCTAGCTAAAAATTGAGAGCCTTATTGCTATTCAAAAGGGAAGAATGTATATTGAGGCCAGTTTCAGTTTATACCCCAAAGGTAATAAAGAGGAATCTCACGGAGCTTTGGAAGCCTGGAGGCAACTCCTAACCTGGTCTGGAAGGAAATATGTGAAACAGGGATTCTAAAAAGGCTTTGCCATTGTTAGAGGAAGTCATGTCTAAGATGAGAGAATGTATCAGTTAGCTTTTGCTACATAACAAACGACCCCAACATTGAATGCCTTGAAAATAATATTTGCAATTTCTATTGATTTGGTGAATTGACTGGGCAGATCGGCTGATCTATGTGGTCTACTAACAGCTTGACTGGGGTAAGTGGTCCAGGATGGCTTCATTCACATGTCTGGTGTTTGGCAGGCAGGTTAACATAGGGCACCTTTAGCCGGGACTGTTCCATGTGGCCCCTCATCCTCCAGTACTGTAGCCTGAGCTCTTTAATTTGGTAGGAACATTCCAGGAGAGCAAGAGGAGAAGTTGCAAGGTCTCTTGATGCCTAAGCATTTTCTATCGGCCAAAGCAAGTCAAAAGGTCAGTCCAGGCACAAAAAATGGGGAAATAGATTCCACCTTCTGGTGGCAGGAGCTGGGAAGTATTTGTAATCTACCACAAAGGGCATTCAGGCAGAGACAACCCAATATATAAGGCTTGGAGAAAAGAGACAGTAAAAATATGTTGTATTTAGGGTGTGGAAACCATTTCTACCTGGCTAGAGCAGAGATAGGAGAGGTAGAGTGAAGAAAAGGATACAGTCATTGGAGAAGTCAGAAGGGGCCATGGTGAGGTTGGATTCATCTTGGGGATGATGGGGAACTGTGGCAAGGTTTCAAGCAGAGGTCGAGATGATCATATTTGCTGTGTGAAGGTGGGCTGGAAGGAGTAAAAAATGAATCGGGGAGGCCGTTGCAGTCACAAAGTTGAGCAGTGGTGATGGTCGCTCTAGGATTTGGTAATGAGGACAGCATGAAGGGCTTGGATGTGAGAGACATTTTGGATGTAGCATCCAAAGGAGATTGACTGGCTTGAAGTGGAGGATTCAATGAATCAATATTTGCAATCATTCCTGGCTTGTGGAAAATGCTCTATAAACTTACTGTAACTTGTTAGTGAAGGAGGGGGGATTTTTGAGAATCATTCTGGGGTTCCTAAGACAAGTCTTGGGTTGATGATGGAGCCATCGCTGAGATGGGAAGGCTGGGGAAGGGAGTGAGTTTGAATCATCAATGATGTCAGTCTTGAACCTGCAAAGTTTGAGGTGCCCATTGTTGAATGAATGAACCTGTTTCCCCAGCTGTGAGCAAAGAAATTGATGACAATGGGATGGGTGTGGTGGCTCATGCCTGTAATCCCAGCACTTTGGGAGGCTGAGGTGGGAGGCTTGCTTGAGTCCAGGAGCTCAAGGTTGCAGTGAGCTGTGATGATGCCACTGCACTCCAACCTGGGTGATAGAGCAAGGTCCCGTCTCTAAAAAGAAACAAATTGATGACAAAGAAAAGTAGCTTTTAGCTGTTCTGAAAACCTGGCCCTGGGCTGGAAAAATGGTCCAGACAGTCTTCTAACTACTCCCATGTTGTTTGTTTATTTATTCAATAAATATTGGGCACTACTACATGCCACCATGTGGTGTTCAGGCTCCGGAGATAACTCAGCCCCAGGCTGTGCCTTCATCTTGTGGAGGAGACAGAGCTGGTCACAGACCTTGTGGTCAGGCCCTGGGTAGGGAGTGACTATATTCTAAGGGAGCCTGCAGTCAGGGGAGAGTGAGGACTCTGCCTGGCTGAATAATTTGGGGGCAGCTTCCTGGATGAAGAGATATTGGAGTTGGGCCTTGAAGGATGTGTAGGATTTCACCAGGGAGCTGTGAGAGAAACTTTCAGCGCAAACACCAGTCCTTGTTCATCTCTATGCATGTAATGACTGGAAGAATTTGCAACAGGAGTGGAGAGTCACAGAACCTCTGAGAATCAGAGAGATCACAACTGGCTCTGGCCCTAAGGGTAGTCTGTATGAAGATGAACACTAGCTACTGTAATAAACAAGCCATTTCAGTGACTTAACACAGTACAAATTCATTATTTCCTGTCCACGTAATAGTCCAATCTGTGTGTTCCTGGTCCTAGGTGAGGGGACTTTTCCCCACAGGGTGATTCAGGGACCCAGGATATTTTCATTTGTGCCTTTGCCATGCCTTAGAGTCTCAGCCTGCAGAGAATGGGGAGAAAGAGGGTGTGGAGAAGTCGTTCCTACTTCTTAAATATATCACCCTGAAAGTGATGCATATGGAAAATGCTCACATTCTATTGGCCAAAACTAGTCACATGATCACAGGACCACACCCACATGCAAGGGGGAATGGGAAATGTAGTCCTTTTCTGGGTAGCCATTTTTCCAGCCACAATTCCATATTATGGAAGAGAAGGCATGATTGTGGAGGGTGGTTAGTGGCCTCTGCTGCAGGTAGGCAACAGGAATAGAACTGAGGCCTGGGAGGCAGAAGACGCTCAGTTTGCTTTGTGTCCTTGAGTAAACCCTTCTCCCTCTCTGGGTTTCTCCTGCTCTCTGGGTGATGAAGGTTGGAAACTGGTTGATATCTGAGGTCTTTTCTAGTTTTAGAAATTTATGGGTCAGTGAATGCTCTTGGGCTTCTTAGCTGGAGCTAAGATGATGATGGTGATTATGAGGATAGTGATGATGATGGTGGTGATGGGGATGGTAATGAAGATGATGGTGATGATTGTGATGATGATGATGATGATGGGGATGGTGATGATGGTGGTGGTGTTGGGGATGGTGATGAAGATGATGTGATGATGGTGGTGATGCTGATGATAGTGGTGATGGTGGTAACAATGGTGGTCATGATGGGGATGGTGATGAAGATGATGGTATGATGGTGGTGATTTTTTTTTTTTTGAGATAGAGTTGCCTGGGCTAGAATGCCGTGGAATTAGCCTAGCTCAGAGAAACCTCAAACTCCTGGGCTCAAGTGATCCTTCTGCCTCAGCCTCCCAAGTAGCTGGGACTACAGGCATATGCCACCATGCCTGGCTAATTTTTTCTATATATTTTTAGTTTTCCAGCTAGTTTCTTTCTATTTTTAGTGGAGACGAGGTCTCGCTCTTTCTCAGGCTGGTCTTGAACTCCTCAGCTCAAACAATCTGCCCACCTCGGCCTCCTAGAGTGCTAGGATTACAGGCGTGAGCCACCGCGCCTGACCAATGGTGGTGATGTTGATGACAGTGATCATGATGGTGGTGATGGTGGTGACGATGGTGAGGATGGTGATGATGATAATGATAATTGCCATCTATTGAAATGTCAAGCCCTTACAACAACATGATACCGTTGGCAAAAACTCTTTATATTGGTTTATTTGTCTTTATGCTTATATTACCTGTTTATTGCTGAGTAACACATTATCCCCAAACTTATCAGTCGAGGAAAACAACAATTTATTATGCTCAAGGATTATTTGGGTCAGGAACTCTGAAATGGTTCAACTGGGCTGTTCCCAGTTGGGATTTCTGATGGAGTTGCAATCAGATGTCGGCTGGGCCTGTAGTCATCTGAAGGTTTGGCTGGAAGATCCACTGCTCACGTGCCTCAGTCACATAGAGCTTCCATTCCTTTCCACATGGGCCTCTCCACAGGACTGATTGAGTGGCCTCACAACATGGTGGCTGATGAGTGATCCAAGAGGCCAAAGTGGAAGCTGCAATGCCTTTTCTTATTTAGTCTTGAGAAATTGTATCTTGTTACTTCCACCATATTTTGTTAGCCACACAGGCCAGTCTTGGTTCAATGTGGGAAGGGATTACAAAACAGCATCAGAACTATGCATAGATACTGGGAGCTATGAACCACTGGGGGCTACATCTTGGAGGCTGGCTACTACAATTGTCTTAATTACTGTAGGTTTATGATACATCTTAATATCTGGTAGGACTCATATCCCCACTTTATTTTTCCTTTGTAGGAGTGTCTTGGCTGTTCAAAACTCTGTGCTTTTTGATATAAGTTTTAGGATCCATGTGTTCAGTTCAATGAAAAACCATTTTGGGGTTTTAATTACAATTGCATTGAATCTATAGTTCAATTTTGGAAAGAGTTGAGAGCTTTAAAATAGTGAGTCTTCCTAGAAAAGAAAGAGAAAAGGAAGAGAAAATAATGGGGGAATACTTTCTATTCTATTTAGGTCTTCTTTCATGTCTTTTGATAAAATTTTATAATTTTCTTCATGAGGGACTTGCACATCTTTTTGTTAGATTTGTTACATGTCACTAGCTTTATATGTTGGTTTGTTTTACATCTTTTAGCCTATGGTAAATAAATGGTACCGTATTAAAACTGAAGTCTGCTCGTCCTACAGTGAAATGCTAAATTCTTCAGTTTGCCATTCAGTCAATTCTACCAACTGCGTACGCTTGTGCAATCCACGCCCTTATCAAAACACAGAACATTTCCATCACTTGTGGCCTCTCTGAGTCAATCTCTATCTTCCCTTCTGCCCCAGAAGCAACCACTGATGTGATTTCTATCACCCTAGGTTAGTTTTGCTTATTCTCAGATTTCACAACGTTACCTTTTTTTTTTTTTTTTTTTAAAGGTAACGTTTTCTGTGCGATTGTTGCTGATGTACCGACACACAGTGGACTTTGTATTGGTTTTGTATTCTGCAACACTACCAGATAATTTTTATGAATTACAGCAATTTATCTGTATAGTCTTTGGGGCTTTCTAGGTCAATGATTGTTTCTTCTGCAAAAATGACCACTAGTATTTCTTTCTTTCCTTTTTTCCTCTGTCTTGTCTTGCATTGCCGGCTGAGATCTTCAATACAATGTTGAGCAGAAATTGTGACGGCCAGCATCGTTGCCTTCATTCTGATTTCAAAGGAAATCTTTTCAATATGTCGTTATTAAGTAACATGTTTTGCTCTATGTTTTTTTAAGATTTTTTTTATCAGCTTACAGAATTTCCCTTCCGTCCTTACTTAGCCAAGAGTTATTTTTTTCTCCTCTTTCTTTTTTTTTAATCACAAATGAATGTTGATTTGCTACTCTGTCATTTATGTGTCTCTGTTGCAAATTTCTCTTTTTGACAGAGAGAACAGGATCTAGCTATAATTGAATCACATTGTTTGAATCCTATTTATTTTATAGTTGCTTCTGTTTGTAGCAAATGGTCTTAGTTTTCTTTTCATCGTGGGAAGTAACGTTCTCTTCTTAAATACGTTTATGTGAGTTAACGTTAATTTAAAGTTCACGTTCCATAGGCAATGGGTTAGAAGACAGTGGATGTGGCAGTAATTGAGAAGAAGATACAATGTGAAGATGGAAGAGAAACACAAATACAACAAAAACTGGGTATTGCATCATTTCATACAGGCAGCTGTGACGTAGTGATTAAATTCAGGCTTCAAAGTCATGTTGCCTGAGTCTGCATCCTGGCTGTGTGTCCCTGCCACAGTTTCCTTATCTGTGAAATGAGGATGATAATAGTACTTACCTTGCAGGGTGGTTGCAAAGATTCCACGTTATCACTGTATTGTGCTGGGAATTGAGCCCACGGCAAGCGAGTGCTCATGTTAGATACGTGTAGGGGAAGGAGCTGTGGTTCAGAGAGTGGGCTCTAGATTCACATCATCTTGGAGCTCAGTTGTAGCTCCTCTACTCACTTACTCTTGCTATTAATAACCTTGTGCAGCTTTCCCTCCCAATCGGAGCCTGCTTTCTTGTAGGTAAAATGGACATAAATACAGTATAGTTGTGAGCGTGGAATTCATCTGGGCGCCCAACCACGTGTAGTAGGCATTCAAGAAATGCAAAGAGGCCGGGCGAGGTGGCTCACGCCTGTAATCCTAGCACTCTGGGAGGCCGAGGTGGGCGGATCGTTTGAGCTCAGGAGTTCGAGACCAGCCTGAGCAAGAGCGAGACCCCATCTCTACTAAAAAAATAGAAAGAAATTATATGGACAGCTAAAAATATATATATAGAAAAAATTAGCCGGGCATGGTGGTGCATGCCTGTAGTCCCAACTACTCGGGAGGCTGAGACAGGAGGATCCCTTGAGCTCAGGAGTTTGAGGTTGCTGTGAGCTAGGCAGACGCCACGGCACTCACTCTAGCCTGGGCAACAAAGTGAGACTCTGTCTCAAACAAAAAAAAAAAAAAAAAAAAAGAAATGCAAAGAATGTCCTGGTCAAGGCGCAGAGCAGGAGTTAGCAATTATATCAGAATCGCCTGGGGAGGTTGTTAAAATGCAGATTCCCAGGCGCCACTGTGATCCATTCGTTTGACAAATATATGTGGAGGGTCTTCCACATGCCAGGCACAGTTGAAGATGCCAGGTATCCACCAAAGAACCAGATGATAGCCCTGCCCTCAAACTGACATTTTATTTGGGGGAGAAGGATGGTAAACAGAACAAATGAAGCACAATAGTGGGGGTACAAAATGCCAGAGCAGGGGCTGTGATTTTACATAGGGTGGTCAGAGGGGTCTCACTGAGGTGAACTTTGAGCAAAGGCAAAGAAGGTAACAGGGAACCTTGTGGACAACAGGATGCATTCACCTGCTTGGGCTGGCATAACAAAGTACTACATCTAATAATAAATGCTCCCGTCCCCTCCCTTCCCTCCCCTCTTCCTTCTCTCCCCCTCACTCACGCTATTCTAGCCACACCAGCCCCCTTGCTGTTCCTCCAATGCACCAAACATGCTCCTGCCCCAGGGCCTTTGCACAAGCTGTTCCCTCTTCTTGGAATACATTTTCTCCTGTGTTAGGGGTTGCATTGTGTGCCTCCAAAATTTAAATGCTGTAGTCCTAACCTCCAGTGCCTCCTAATATGGCTGTATTTGGAGATAGGGTAGTTACAGAGGTAATTAAGTTAAAACGAGGTCATTAGGGTGGGTCTTAACCCAACATGACTGGTGTCCTTAAAAGAAGAGGACATGAGGACACAGACAGGCATAGAAAGAAGGAAGACCACGTTAGGACTCAGGGAGAAGGTGGCCCATCTGCTGACCAAGGAGACAGACCCCAGAAGAAACAAACCCTGGCAACACCCTGACCTTGGACTTCTTGTCTCCAAAACTCTTCCGGACATTTCTTTCCTATGAATGGAATCATACAGTATATGGGCTTTTGGCTCCTGAAATGCAAAAGTTCAGAGATATTTCATACACATGAAATTATACACTATGTGGCCCTTTGTGTCTAGCTTTTTTTTTTCTTTTAATCTTAGCGGAATGTTTTTGAGGGTCATCCACATTATAGCGTGTGTTGGTGTTTCATTCCTTGTTATGGCAGAATAACATTCCATGGCGTGGATGGAGCACATTTGTTTGTCTGTTAGTGATTCATTTTATGTTTGATGAATTTGATCTTATAAAAAAATTCACGGGGTAGATGTGGGCTTCAGGTACGGCTTGATCTTTATCAGAAGAGTGTAGTTTTGTGGGTGGGGGGTCTGTGCTTTCATTTTCCTCTCCACGCAAGCTGCCTAGGGCTCAGTTTATCTTCCGCCTTTTCCTTCCCTCCCTCACCCTCATTTCCCTCTTCCCCCACACAGTTCCTGTGCCTCAAGAACATTCGAACCTTCCTGTCCACCTGCTGTGAGAAGTTTGGCCTCAAGCGGAGCGAGCTCTTTGAGGCTTTCGATCTCTTTGATGTGCAGGATTTTGGGAAGGTGAGCCAGGCACCTAGAGCCCAAAGATTGCATTAATGTCTTCATTTGCATGTCTTCATTTGCATTAATGTCTACACTGGGCAAGCCTAGGGCTGTCAGAAGATGGGCAGATGGGCCAGAACAAACCATCACACAGGGTGCAAAGGGCACTGGCTTGGAACACATGGGACTGGGTTTGAGTCTCTGCTCCATCCGTTGCTGTGTGACCTTGGATATGTGGCTGTGCCTCTCTGAGCCCTGGGTTCGTCATCTGTAACATGGGAATACTATCATCCCGTCCTCTCTGAATGGCGGATGAGGATCAAATAGAGGACAGGAGCTCGGTTAAGGGGATGTGGCATGGGGGACGGGCAGGTACAGCAAATCCTGAGTTAGGGTCCCAAGAGGCATGAGGTCTAGCCTCAAGGCCTAGCCTCAGACCCTTGGAGTCAAGGCTAAATTCTGTCTTGGGGGTGGGTAAGAGGCTTGCTGAGCAGCCGTGGCCCTTGTCACAGGTCATCTACACCCTGTCCGCTCTGTCCTGGACACCGATTGCCCAAAACAAGGGGATCATGTAAGTAACCATCTGGGCTTTGAGACGTTCAGCCCCAATCCTCTGCCTCCTTGAAGCCCCCTTCCACCCAGTTCCGAGGCCCCTGGCTCACACCTTCCTGGCACCCGTCCCCTAGGCCCTTCCCCACTGAGGAGGACAATGTGGGTGACGAGGACATCTACAGTGGCCTGTCCGACCAGATCGAGTGAGTGTTGGGGGGTCTGCAGGACTCACTGGAGCACGGTCTTGGGGGGGCCATGTGGGGGGCACATGGCCCTTCCCTGGGGTCTGAGGGGACACAGCCTTGATCCGGGAGGGGTCGGGGCGATCTGGTGACCCTGCCTGACACCACGTCCTGCAGTGACACGGTGGAGGACGATGAGGACCTGTACGACTGCGTGGAGAATGAGGAGGCCGAAGGCGACGAGATCTACGAGGACCTCATGCGCTCGGAGCCAGTGCCCATGCCGGTGTGTGGGGCGGAGGGGCCGGGCCCGGACAGGTGGGTGGGTGCAGAGTTGAGGGGGCCCAGCCCTGGGCACCCCTCCTCCAACACCAGCCCGTCCTTTCCGCTCTCAGCCCAAGATGACAGAGTATGACAAGCGATGTTGCTGCCTGCGGGAGATCCAGCAGACGGAGGAGAAGTACACGGACACGCTGGGCTCCATCCAGCAGGTGCGAGCCTCCGCGCCCCGCCCCCCCGCCCTGCACGGCGCATGCGCGGGCGCTGGGCCGGCAGGTGCGCGCCCACCTGTCTGGCCGCCTCTGGGACGCGCCAAGGCTTTTCCTTGTCCCTGTTGTTTTGTGTTTCTCTGACTTTTCCTCCCGTCTGTCTGTCTGTCTGCCTCTGCTATTGCCTCTCTTCCGTTCTCCCTATTGAATCACATTCCTTCGTCTGTTTCTTTTAAAAATAGCCTTATGAAGGTTTAATTAACGTGCCATACAACCCACCCATTTACAGTATCCAATTCAGTGGTTTCGGCATATTCACGAGGTTGTGCAACCGTCACCACTTTCTGATTTGACAACACTTTCAACATCCGCCAAAGAACCCGCACACTGCTTACCTGTCACCCCCCAATGTCTCATCCTCCCCCAGCCCCTGGCACCCACAAATCCACTGTCCATCTCTGTGGATCTGCCTGTTCTGGACATTTCATATAAATGGGGTCACACACTCAGTGGCCTTCTGTGTTCAGCTTCTCTCACTGAGCACGATGTCCTCAAGGTCCATCCATGCTGTGGCCTGTGTCACAGCCTCGTTCCTTTCCATGGCCATGTAATATTCCATGATACAGATGAACCACATTTGATTTATCCATTCACCCATTGATGGACATTTGGGTTGTTTCCACTTTTGGGCTATTATAAATAATTATGCTATGAACATTCTCTACAAGTTTTTTTTTTTTTTAAAGAGATGGGGTCTCACTCTGTCACCCAGGCTGGGGTGTGCCCATAGCTCCCTGCAGCCTCCACCCCCCTCAGTCTTCTGAGTAGCTGGGACTACAGGTGCATGCCACTGTGCCAGGCTAATTTTTAATTTTTTTTTTGTAGAAACAGGGTCTTGCTATGTTGCCCACGCTGGTCTTGAACTCCTGGGCTCAAGCAATCCTCCTGCCTTGTCCTCCCAAAGTGCTGGGATTACAGGCATGAGCCACTCTGCCCAGCCTCCTGTACAAGTTTTTATGGGGACATCTCTTTCCATCTCTCTGTCTCTTTCTCTGTCTCTGTTTCCTTGTCTTCCTTGTCTCTGTCTTTCTCTCTGTTTTTGGTTGTCTCTTTTTGTCTCTGTCTCCTTGTCCCTGTCTCTCTGGGACCAGGATGAAGAGAGGGGGGTCTCATGTTCCTTCCTCCTCTGTCTGGTCTCACAGCACTTTCTGAAGCCCCTGCAACGGTTCCTCAAACCCCAAGACATTGAGATTATCTTTATCAACATTGAGGTGAGCCGGCCTTTGTCCAGAGGGGATAATTTGCTGGCCCCTCCTGTCCCTGGGGTATGGAAATTGGGAGTTGAGCAGCATGGGGTGGGTGGAGGACCCTCCCCAGCACAGCTCCCAGAGCCCCAGGCTCTGACCCCAGCCCTTGCCCTTCCCTGCGAGTAGGACCTGCTTCGTGTACATACGCACTTCCTAAAGGAGATGAAGGAAGCCCTGGCCACCCCCGGCGCATCCACCCTCTACCAAGTCTTCATCAAATACAAGGAGAGGTGAGCCGTGGGGGGTCACTGCCTTTCCTGGGCTGGTCATTTGGGAGACCTTACCCTCAGAGACCACTGGACAGGGAGGACTTTTGGCTGTGTGCTCATGGCCAAAGGGGCTGCCCATCTCTGGTTCAATTCCCAGCTCTGCTGTGTGGCACCAGGTAGCCACTTAACCTCTCTGTGCTTTAGTGTGGTACAGGAATGTATCTCCTAGGGTTGTGGTGAGGGCTGAATCAATTGATGCATATAGTGCTTAGCACAGGGCCTGGCATACAGTAGGTGCTCAATAAATGTATGTTAAATAAATGAGCAGTGGGAAAGATGGTATGATATGCCAGACACTGTGGCAAGAACTTATGCATTATCTCATTTAATGGTACGATAATCTCTTGTGGGAAGTGCTATTGTTATGACCATTTCACAGATGCGGAGAGTGAGACTCAGGGTCATCTAGATGGGAAGATTGAGGTCAGGACCAACATCTAGATCACCTGACCTTGGTGCTGGCCACCCTTACCTGGTGGCCTGTCCTCTTCCTATAGGTTCCTCATCTACGGCCGCTACTGCAGCCAGGTGGAGTCGGCCAGCAAACACCTGGACCACGTTGCTGCAGCCCGGGAGGACGTGCAGATGAAGCTGGAGGTGGGGACCCGGCCAACTCTGGGGGGGCTCTTCCGCTCCTTCCCAGGCCCTAGAGACAGCAGGGAGGTGACCAGGTTGCAGAGGGCTCCACTTTCTGCCAGGGATCGGCCCAAGGACTGGGGAGGGAGGTACTGGCCAGCCGAGTGGAGGAAATGGGACAGAACAGAGCTGGGCTGGCCCCGAGTCTGACCCTAAACAGAGCTCTGACCCCCAAACTGAACCCCGGCCCCAGGCTGAGCCCTGACACTGACTGTGGCCCAAGCTGGACTGAACTCCAACTTCATACTGAGCCCCGATCCCACCACCAACCTCTCATCCCAGGCTGAACCCTGATCCTGAACCTTGGATCCATGTGTCCAGAGGAAACACAGACAGGGCTTGGCCGAGGAGGATGAGGAGTCTCCAGATCGTCCCTCTCTCTGTCTTTCCAGCCACACTCAGCTGGCAGAATGTGGGGCCTCTACCCCGGCAGCATTTGCCAGCCTCCCAGTAGTTTTTAAACTGTCCCTCACCTCATGGCATCCTTTTTTCCTTATCTTTTGGGAGCTCTAGAAAAATCCACACAGCTCTGCGGGTGGAGAGCTGCCCATATATTTATTCAGATCTGCCCCGCTACCGCCTCATCCCGGGCACCTGCTTCCACCTGGTCTTGATACCTGTGTTCTCTGAACCCCCAGGAATGTTCTCAGCGAGCGAACAACGGGAGGTTCACCTTGCGCGATCTGCTAATGGTACCCATGCAGCGGGTCCTCAAGTACCACCTCCTTCTCCAGGTGCTGGGCACGCCCCCAGGCATGGGCTTGGGCTGTCCACTCTCTGGTGTCTTTTAGAGTAGGGGTGGGTATGGCTGGCTGCTGGGGGTTGGGGATCTAGGACTCTCCAGGAGGGGTCATTTGGGTCATGTCCCAGCTTCCGGAGACAGCAGGATGAGGGTTAGGGTTAGGGGAAGCTAGCATTGCTTGGAAGGCTCCCCAGGAGAAGGGGGCAAGCCCAGGTGACATCTGACTCCTTCGGGTCACAGGAGCTGGTGAAACACACGCAGGACGCGATGGAGAAGGAGAACCTGCGGTTGTCCCTGGATGCCATGAGGGTGAGTGGGGTGTGGGTGACAGTCACGCACATGCTGCAGACACCTTCTCTAAGCCTCCTGGTGGGGGCTGACCTTCTATCCCGGGTCCAGGTAGAAGGCTGGGCCAGGTGTTGGGGATGGGGCCAGGCTCACCTCTGTCCCACCCCCAGGACCTGGCACAGTGCGTGAACGAGGTCAAGAGAGACAACGAGACGTTGCGGCAGATCACCAACTTCCAGCTGTCCATTGAGAACCTGGTGAGGTGGGGCGGCTGGCTGGGCCAGGGGTGTGGCCACGCGGGGAGGGTGTGTCTGGTCCCCTTTTGGCAACTCCTTGCCAGACCCTCTGCATGCTGTCTAGGACCAGTCTCTGGCACACTACGGCCGGCCCAAGATCGACGGGGAGCTCAAGATCACCTCGGTGGAACGGCGCTCTAAGATGGACAGGTGGGTGGAGTCAACATGGGTCTGGGGGTGGAGCCTGGGCAGGGGTGGGGCCAGGCTCCTAGATGGACGGGTGGGTGGGGCCAACATGAACCTGGGGTGGAGCCTAGTCAGGGGTGGGGCCAAGCTTCTAGATGGACAGATGGGTTAGGCCAACACAGATCCAGGTTGGAGCCTGGGTGGGGCGGGGCCAAGCTCCTAGATGGACAGGTGGGTGGGGCCAACATAAACCTGGGGCGGAGCCTAGTCAGGGGTGGGGCCAAGCTCCTAGATGGACAGGTGGGTGGAGCCAAGACAAACCCGGGTTAGAGCCTGGGCAGGGGCAGGGCCAGGGTCCTAGATAGGCAGGTGGGTGGAGCCAACACAGCGTGGGTGTAAGATGGGTAGAATCGGGCCTGGTTCCTAGATAGACTTATGGGCAGAGTCAACATGGATTTGGGGAGGACCCTTGGTGTGAGTAGGGCCAGATTTTTAAATAGGTGGGTGGGCCCATCCAAACAAGGGGGTGGAGCCTTGCTGGACAGGCTGGGCAGGGCCAGTGTGGATGTGTAGGGTGGAGCCAAGACCGGTAGGTGGTGGGGACAACACCGATCCACGTGGGTGAGGTCACGACGGACAAGTGGGCATGGCCAAGTTGGCCAAGGAGGAGAAGGGCAAGGTGGGGCCAGGAAGGTGGAGGGAACCAGGCAGAGAGATGATGGGGACAGTTGGGAGGAGCCAGACAGGGGCACCTTACCCATCCTCTCCCAGGTACGCCTTCCTGCTCGACAAAGCTCTGCTCATCTGTAAGCGCCGGGGGGACTCCTACGACCTCAAGGACTTTGTGAACCTGCACAGTTTCCAGGTTCGCGATGACTCCTCCGGAGAGAAGGACAACAAGAAGGTGGGGGTCTGATGCTAGGACTGGGGGTGGGAGCGAGCAGGGGCAGCTTGGGGCTCTCCACTTGGACGCATGGGTGTGTTTGTGAGAGTACATGGACGTGTGTGTTAATTAAGCCACTCACAGTTTTTTAATCGAGCAGCTACTTTATCCTGGGCACTTTTCTAGGCACTAGGAGAAAAATGGAAAACAAAACAGACATGGGTCCCTCTTGTATGGTACTTACATTCTTATGGGATGCGTTCTACAAAGAACATAAAACAGGGGGTGTGACCCTGGTGAGTGAGGGTGCGAGGGTGGGAGCTATCTTACCTCCACTGGCCAGGAATGTTCTCTGTGAGCTGAGGCCTCTCTCCCTCTTGGCATTCCCCACTTCCTTCGACTCTTTCTCCTTACTCTTTTCCTGTCCCTGTAGTCCTCCTCCTGGAGGTCCCCCCTGTGTCCTGGTCTGCTGCTTCCCTGTTTCTCAGCCCCTGTGTCCCCCACATGGGGGTGCTAATTGCTTTCTTATAATTGCCTGTTTGTGGGTGTGTCTCTGCTACCAGGCTGCAGCCCTGGGGACAGTGTTCACGGCTCTGTCCCCAGCTCCTAGCAAGGTATCTGTCTCTCAGCAGGCGCTCAGCAAATGCTTGTTGAATAGACAAATGGATGAATGACATGCTGTGTCTATTGTGCGTTCTGCAAAGGGGTGTGTGTGTGCGTGTGTGTGTGTGTGTGTGTATGGTTTTGGGGTTTGTGGATGTGTATTTGGATATCCTAGGCTGCCACTTACAAGGACACTCTTGCGTGGTGCTAGGGGCAGAGAGACTGTTAAAGGCCGGACCCTGGGCTCCCTGCAGGGGGAGGGGTTGGTGGGTGTGTTCTCCCACCCTCTGCACAGGGCGTGGCCCTCGGTCTGAGCTCTGCTTCCCTGCAGTGGAGCCACATGTTTCTCCTGATCGAGGACCAAGGTGCCCAGGGCTATGAGCTGTTCTTCAAGACACGAGAACTGAAGAAGAAGTGGATGGAGCAGTTTGAGATGGCCATGTGAGTCCTCCCTCCCTCCCTCTCTCTATCCTCAGAGGGCTCTATCTCGTGAGGATAGGGGCTAGGAGATAGGACAGTGCTTTAGTCTCCCTGGAGCCTGTCTGCCCTGACATGCCACGGGACCACTCTGAACCTGTTTCCTCATCTGAAGAAATGGGAGGGTCAGGCTCAAGGCTGTCTGCAACTGTGGAATCCTGAGGTTTTGTGCAAACGTCAGCCACCAGCCTGGAATTTTCTCTTCTTCCTCCTCCTCTTCCTCCTCCTCCTTCTTCTCCTCCCTCCTCCTTCCCTTCCTTCCTCCTCCTCCTCCATCTCCATCTTTTTATATTGAGGTGAAATTCACATAACAAAAAATCAACCATATCAAAGTGTACGGTTTTGTGGCATTTCTACATTTACATTGTTGTGCAACCACCACCTCTGTCTAGTTCCAAAACCTTTTCGTCACCCCCAAAGGAAACTACACCTATTAAACAGTCACTCTCCATTTCCCCCTGTCCCAGCCCCTGGACACTACTAACGCTAATCTTTCTCTCTTGGCCAATGCTCAGAGCAGCGTTATTCACAATAGACACAGGGTGGAAGCAACCCAAATGTTGATCAGTGGATGAATGGACCATCAAAATGTGCTCTATCAGCCCATGGAATAGTATTCAGTTATAAAAAGGTATGAAGTATTGGCCATCTCTTCTTTCATTTCCACTCGCCAGTTCCAACATCTACCCTGAGAACGCCGCCGCCAACGGGCATGACTTCCAGATGTTCTCCTTCGAGGAGACCACGTCCTGCAAGGCTTGCCAGATGCTGCTGAGGTGGGTGGCGGGGAGGATGGGCCTGGGTCCTGGGCATGGTCAGCTCTTCCTCTCCAGAGAAGCTCCCCCAGTAATTGGTCCCCTAAATTGGGAGATGGGGAGCCCTACTTTGATTTTCTCCATTGCTCTCTGGCTCTAAAGAGAACCCAAGGGAACAGCATGGCTGTCCATGTCTATAAAGATGACTTTTCTTTCTCTCTCCCCTGCATCCCAGAGGCACCTTCTACCAGGGCTACCGCTGTCATCGGTGCCGGGCACCTGCACACAAGGAGTGTCTGGGGAGGGTCCCTCCGTGTGGCCGACATGGACAAGGTACCACAGGGAGGGAGGGAGGTTGGGAGGTGGGCTTGGTTCTCCATGGAGAATTTCCCAACCTAACTATTCCCTTTTCCCTCCCATAGATTTCTCAGGAACTATGAAGAAGGTAAGACCTCCACCTCATCCCCACGCACATTTCTGTGCATGGTGAATCTGGAAGGCCAGGAGGGGAGGCCCCAGGAGGCCCCAGCAGTGGGCGTGGTCCTTTGTTGGATGAGGACAGTGATGGAGCGTAGGTAGCCATGATGCTTTCTTGGTCTCTCTTTCCAGGACAAACCACACCGCAGGGCTCAGGACAAAAAGAGGAATGACCTGGGTGAGTCAGCAGGGGGCACTGTGTGGGGCAGGGAGCGGGGAAACTGATCTCCTCCAGGGACAGATCTCCATCATCATATTAATGCCCACATAATGTCCCGCTTGTAACGCTGCGATTCATGTGTCCCGGGACCAGAAACCCGAAAGCAGTTTAAACATAACTAACTCAAATCCATTACTCATTTGCTCAAACACTGTGAAGGGAATGCATGGAGTGTAGAAATACTGGTTAACATCCTGCTTGACTTCCATCCAATTTTATTTTCACAATCTCCCCCCACTTCCGTAGTCTTAGCTGTGTAGGCACAGTGGCTAGTGAGATGGCTAGTGAGCCATCTCACAGTGGCTAGTGAGATGCATGGGTGCAGCTGCCTGTAGCAGTAGCTCTTCCTTTTTCATTGCCGCATAGTATTCCATTATGTGATTGGATCACCATTTGCTATTGATGGTTAAACCTGCTGAGGACATTTGGTTTGCTGCCAGTTTTTGGTTATTGAGAATAAAGCTGTTGTGGACATTTTTGCCCATGACTTTTGGAGGACGTATTCTCATTTTTCTTAGGTTACTGGGTTGCAGGGTAGGCATATGTTTAGCTTCAGTAGATAACTGCTAAACAGGTTTCCAAAGGGAATCCCCCACCGGCAATGTATTAGAGTTCCAGTTGCTCTGCATCCTTGCCGACACTTGATTGGTATCACCAGTCTTAAAGTTTAGCCATTCTGGGGGTGGCAAGGCTCAGATTTGAATGTCCTTGACTACTAACCACCTTGTACACCACCCTCCCTGTCCTCCAGGTCTACCCAAGATGGAGGTGTTTCAGGAATACTATGGACTTCCTCCACCCCCTGGTGCCTTTGGGCCTTTTCTGCGGCTCAATCCTGGAGACATCGTGGAGCTCACCAAGGCAGAGGCTGAGCAGAACTGGTGGGAGGTATGCACTGGGGCCATGGTACTGCTGGCCAGGACTCCAGTGTGAGGTTAGGGGTTCAGGTGACCTCAAGGAGTGGGGTCACAGTCCCACTGGGCTCTGGAGGTGGTGTCTGGGGAATGATGCTATAGACTGGGATTTTGGGGTTTGGCTTGGCGGCTCTTCTGAGCTGGCCATCTTCCTGGGAAGTTGACACTAGTTGGTACCTCTGTGGGTCCTCCAGACCATCCAGAGGCAAATAGATAAGCAGAGTGGCCACTGAACAAAGAGGTGGACACACACACGTACACATACACACTTGGATAACCTCTCTGTCCCTGTTTTTGTCTCCTGGGTTTTCAGGGCAGGAATACAGCTACCAATGAAGTTGGCTGGTTTCCCTGTAACAGGGTGAAGCCCTACGTCCACGTGAGTGCCACAAGTCTGGGTGGAGCAAGGGCAAGGGGTCCAGAGATGATGCCAGGAGGGTGGGCAGACTTAGGAGGACAACCCTAGAGCTGGGGAGGGGCGCCCATCCTGGCAGGTCATTCCCCAACTCACGGCTTTACCTGTCCAACCACCTGAGCCCAGAGTGGGGCCATGCTGGGAATGTTCCCCCTTGATTCTTTTGGTCTGAAAGTCCTCCTTCCTACGTGGGTGTGGTAGGGGAAGATGCAGGGGTCCAGAAAGTGGGCCAGTCCCTGGCTTCCTTCAGAGACACTGAATTGAGTCCTGTCAAGGCATCATGCCACCTCTACCTCCTTGTCCACCTCCCGATGGACACACCTGTCTACCCTGGCCTCAACTGTTCTTCACCTGTTCTCTGCTCCGCTAATCCCTCACTCTTTCCCATGACTTCAGATCTTTCCCACTCTCCCCAAACCTCAGGTGCCTGATTCCTCCCTCATTCACACCCATGGATCCCACTGTCCAACCTCACAGCCCAAATGGAACCTACAGAGAGGAACTCTCTCCCGTGTTTCTTTTAAGATCAACTTTACGTCCTTTCAGACTCTAGCAATGAACTCCCATAGAGCCTTGACCTAGATTCACCAGTTGTTAACATTTCCTTCCCTTTGCTTTATTGTTTGCTCTCTTTACACACACAGATTTATTTTTCCCTGAAACAGTTAAAAGTGAGTTCGCAGACATCATTCCCCTTTGCCCCTGAGTACTTCCTAAGAATGAGAACCTTCTTGTATATAACCATAGCATGATTTAAAAAAAACATAAAACTCAACATTGTCGTTATACTATTATTTAATTCATAGTCTACATTTAAATTTTTCCAATTTCCCCAAAAATGTCACTTAGAGATTTTTTTTTGGTTCTATGGATTCACCACTGTCAATTTAAATTATGAGTTTCCAATGCCATCACTCCTTTCAAATTTATTAGCTGGTATTCTGTTGTAAGGAAGAGCTATCCCTTATACCCTATCTGTCTGTCTATCCATCCATCCATCCATCCATCATCCATCCATCCATCATCCATCCGTCCGTCCGTCCATCCATCCATCCACCATCCATCCATCCATCCGTCTACCATCTATCCATCCATCCATACATCCATCTACCATCCATCCATCCATCCATCCAACCATCCATTCATCCATCCATCATCTATCCATCTATAAATCAATCATCATCTATCCATCCATCGTGTGTCATCTATTTATCAATTATCTATTGATTTACCTATCATCTAGCTATCTATTTGTCCATATATCATCTATTTATTCTATCCGCCATTTATTCTTCTACCTATCTATCATTTATTTATCCATCTATCATCTGTCTACCCTATCTACCTATTTATCCATCTGTCTTCTGTCAGGAACAGCTCACCGATTCTTATTTTAAAATTGGCCCAGCTTTGGCCAGAAGGAGCTCCTTCAGCCTGGTTTCTCTGTCCTTTTAGCATGTCCCCATCATTCTTTTAGTATTTCCTTATTTTCTGACACGATGCCAGATTTATCTCGTGCTTTCCCTGCCCCAGTCTTGGAATCAACCATTTTTCTCCAAGGAGCTCTGGTCCTTTCAGTGGGGCATGGTGTTCAGAAACCAAGATCTGGGCGTCTTTTCAATGTCTGCCCCTAAATGTAGCTGCCTACTTAAAGTAGCTCCTCCTCTCCCATTATAACGAAGGCTCCAATAATATACCAAAAATGACAGTTCTCCACCTCATTCAAGTTCCCATCCTTCCAGTACCACCCACCTCACAAGATAACAACTGCTATTATTTTTTACTTTGGCAATCTGGCATTTGTTAATGCAAATATAAATAGATACAAATATGGATTCTCAGTTCTCCCATGGTTTATTCAAAAGGTTTGATACTCACTATTCTGCAGCCTGTTTATTTTTTCCACTTAATATATCTTGGGATCTTGCCATATCACTATTTGTGGAACATCTCATTTTTTTTCTTTTTAAAACAATTGAGGTGAAATTTGCAAAACATAACACTATCCATTTCAAGTAAAAACCTCAGAAGTATTTAGTACATTTGCATTTAGCATATTCCATTTCTATGAAATATCTAGAATAGGTAAATCTATAGAGACAGAAGGCAAATTGATGGTTGTCAGAGCTAGGTGTGGGGAGTAGGACAAGGTACTGACGACTTAATGGGTAATGGGTATGGGATTTTCTTTTGGGGAGATAAAAATATTTTGGAACTAGATATTCTCTTTCTGATATGAACATCACCACCATCCATCTCTAGAATTCTTTCCATCTTGCAAAACTGAAATTCTGTGCCCATTAAACAACAACTCCCCATTTCCCCCTCCCCAGCCCCTGGCATCCACCATACTACTTTCTCCTGTCTTTATGAATCTGACTATCCTAGAGTCCCCATATAAGTAGAATAATGCAGTGTTTGTCCTTTTGTGTTTGGCTTATTTCATTGAGTGTAGTGTATTCAAGGTTCATCCATGTTGTAGCCTGTATCAGAATTTCCTTCCTTTTTTTTTTCATTTTATTTATTTATTTTTATTTCAGAATATTACGGGGATACAAACATTTTGGTTACATAAATTGCTTTTCATTTTTAAGGCTGAAAAGTACTCCATTGTATGCATAGACCACATTTTAAAAGATCTATTCTTCCATCAATGAACACTTGGGTTGCTTCAGCCTTTGCCTCTTATGGAAAATGCTGCTATGAGTATGGGTGTACAAATAAATATCTCTTCCAGACCCTGCTTTCAATTCCTTTGGGCATGTACCCAAAGGGGGATTGCTGGATCATGCAGTAATTCTCATATTTAATTTTTTTGAATTCTAATATTTAATTTTTTGAATTCTAATATTTAATTTCATGCTGTTTTCCACAGTGGCTGCACCATTTTACATTCCCACCAAAAGTGCACAAGGGTTCCAACTTTTCCACATCCCCTCCCCTAGTTATTTTCTGGGTTTTTTTTTGTTTTGTTTTGTTTTCCTGATAGTAACCATCCTAAAGCGTGTGAAGTCATGGAAGTGAGCACTTTCATATGTATTTAGACCAGTGGTTGGCAAATGTTTTCTGTAAAGAGCCAAATAGCAAATATGTCCAACACTGTGAGTCACAAATTTCACAACTCATGAACTCTGCCACTGTTGTGAAAAAGTAGCCATAGATGATCTGCAAAGGAGTGGGCATGCCTGTGTTCCTATAGCATGTAATTCATGGACACTGACATGTGAATTTCGTATAATCTTCCCATGCCAGGAAATGCTTTTTTGATTTTTGCCAACCACTTAGGAATGTACAAACCATTCTTAGCTTGAGGACTGTGATAAAACAAGGGGGAGGACAATGCCTGATTTATTATATATGATACTGGGATAGTCTCTCCCCTGAGATTTTGGGACTGTATCCCCAATGACTAGCACAGTGCCTCGCACATAGTAGGTACTCAATAAATGCTAGTGGGATGAATGAATGAATGAATGAATGAAGTGCCCTACAGTCTGTTGTCAAGCTGGGGTCTTTATCCTAAGTTGGAGTCTCTGTCTGTGTTCCTAGGGCCCTCCACAGGATCTATCTGTTCATCTCTGGTGAGTAGAACTGAACCACATTCTTCCTTTTTTTCCCAACTAGAGGTTTCTGGGGTGGGTACTCAGGCTGGGCTTGGGAGGGGCCTCTGAACCAATCAGTTACTTATTCTTTGAACTCTGAGCATTGACTTCTGAATCCAGCCCAGGGCCCCTCCCACAAGAAAAGTGCTTTAAAAGCTCCTCACTCACTGGCTATTTTTCCTCGGGTGCTGGGGAGGGGACAGAAAAAGGAAGGTCCCGATCTTGGGAGATTATGGTCTTGTTGGAAGCATAATGGTCACATGACAATGATGATGGCGGCGGCGGTGGTGGTGGTGGTGGTGGTGATGGTAATGGCAATCCCAATTGTTTTGTTTTTGAGCATCTATTGCATGTTGGGCAGCTAGGGGTGGAGTTTACAGTGTGGCTCTTGAAGCCTGCTAACCTAGTTCAAATCCTGACTCTGATATTACCTAGCTGTGTGATTTTGGGCCCATAACTTAACCTCTCTGTGCCTCAGTTTTCCTCTCTGGAAAAATAGCTTAATAACAGTATCTACTTCATAGTGTTGTTAGGAGGCTTAAATGACCCTGTTAAATGCTTAGTCCTGGTCCTGACACATAGTCATGACTTCATATAGCATCAGATGTTGTTATTATAACATTTCATCCACTCTAAAATGTACATTTTAACATCTCTGACATTGGAATGGCTCTTGCAACCAACGGAGGCTCAGTCTCCTGCCAAATTTTGTAGGTAGTAATTTTTCTTTCATAATGGCATGTAAAAGAATGGTGCATTTAACCATGGCTGACAGCTCGGACTTGCTGCAATATGGTATTGTTTTTATGGCCATGTGTTGGCTCTTTAATGCGTTCCTTTAATTTTCACAAAACCCTCTGAAATAAATGCTAGTCTTCCTTCCTTTCTTTTTTTTTTTTTTTTTTGCCAAGGAGGAATCCTTTTTTTGCAAGGGAGTTTCAGGGAGGGGAAATGATTGGTCAAAGTCACACAGTGAGGAAGTGACGGGGATGGGATTCGAACCCAACACTGTCCCACTCCAATAGTAATAGTAACAGATTGAGTGTGATGACGCTCCCATCTCCCCATGTAGTGCCTCACCTGCTTTACTGCTCTTATCAAAATATCCCTCAGCAGTGGGTATTTTCAAATTCTTCATTTTACAAGAGGAAATGGGGGCTCTGACTGGCAAAGTCAAGTCCTAAGGTTTTAGAGTGAGTGAAGGGTAGAGCCGGGATTTGAACCGTGGTCTCTCGAGGCTGGGCTTGCTCTGCCCTTTCCCACTGAGATGCAGACCCCAGTGAGAGGAGGGAGGCTGTCACCTTGGGTGCAAGATGTAAGGGAGCACTAAAAAAACTCAGCGATCAAGACACATAATATTTTAATGCAATATTTTAAAAAATATAAAACCAGGCAAAAAAATGAGCAAAGATCAAAATAATAAATAAAAGCAGGATCCAAAAAGGTCCTAGGAGGAGGAGGAGGGGAATGAGGGGAGCCCAGCACAGTCAGATTCTGTCTTTGTTTAAAATTTTGGCATTTTGTTCATCACAGGTTTTTTGCATTTATTTTTTCAAAAATTGAGGTGAAATTCACTTAATATAAATTAATCATGTAAATATTAATGACATTTCCATTAATATTCATATTTGCATTTACATTATATTACATATGATATATTATTAATATTTATTTATATCATATTATTATATATTATAAATTATAATATATTTACATTTATATTACATATTTACATATTATATATTATATATAATTATATATTACACACATTTTTGTTTTTATTTTATATTACATATTTATGTGGATAACATATTATGTGTCATACTATAATATATATTTTTACATTTACATTATGTCTTTATCACATATAATTAATATTTATTATTAATATTGTGCATTTACATTTAAGTCATATTGTTATATACCATATAATAATATTTATTTATTTATTTATTTTGAGACAGAGTCTTACTCTGTTGCCCGGGCTAGAGTGCCGTGGCGTCAGCCTAGCTCACAGCAACCTCAAACTCCTGGGTTCAATCAATTCTTCTGCCTCAGCCTCCCGAGTGGCTGGGACTACAGGCATGTGCCACCATGCCTGGCTAATTTTTTTTCTATATATATTTTTAGCTGTCCAGATCATTTCTTTCTATTTTTAGTAGAGATGGGGTCTCACTCTTGCTCAGGCTGGTCTCGAACTCCTGACCTCAAGCAATTCGCCTGCCTCGGCCTCCCAGAGTGCTGGGACTACAGGCATGAGCCACCGCGCCTGGCCAATATATTTGTATTTTTACTTTTACATTTACTTTATGTTATAGTTCATATATAATTAATATTTATCATTTATATTGTACATTAACATTTAAATCATATTATATATTAGAATATATATTTCCATTTGTATTACATACTTGCATTTATGTTATATATTATATATAATCATATATTACATATAGTTAGTGTTTATGATTCCTATTGCATATTTACGTTCACATCGTTAATTCATGTTTGCATTATATTCGGTGCCATTTAGTGCATTCAAACTGGTGTGCAACCATCACCTCTATTTAGCTCCAAAATATTGTCATCATCCCCAAAAGAAACCTCATCCCCTCGTAGTCATTCCCCATTTCCTTCCCCTGCCCCTGGCACCCACGAATCCACGCCCCATCTCTGCGAATTCGCCTGTTCCGGACATTTCACGTAAACAGGATCACACACCAGGTGGCCTTTTGTGTCTGGTGTCTCTCAGTGAGCATGTCTTCAAGGTCCATCCATGTCGCAGCATGCTTCAGAGCTTCATTTGTTTTTATGGCTGATTTTTCATTCATTTTGACTTCTAAAAATATTGCATTAAAATACTATTTGTTCTATTTATTGTTATTTATCTTGATGACTGTGTTTTTTTGTCTCCCACTTAAATTTTGCACCTGAGGCTCGTGCCTTACTCTCCTTACCTGACTTCCATCCTGGTGACCTCAGAGACCAGCAGCATACAGTGGGCATTCAGTAAAATGCCCATCGAAGCAGCGGCCAAATTCCAGAGACCCAGCAAGCCCCAGAGGGCTGAGCTGTCCCCCACAATCTGTGTGTCAAACCTTGGGAGTAACTTACAGAAGTCTGGGCTCACCTCTGGGCTCTGGCCACTCCTCCACGCACGGGGCTACCTTGATATTTAAGGGCTGTGAGACCCAGGCTGTCACCAACTTAAAAAATCACGAGGTTGGGTAGGGGGAAAGCAACATCAATATGGCAATATTGGGGCCCAGGTATGGGGACTGTGTGACCTCTCTCCTTGGTGTATCTCTGCAGGTACGCTGGCCCCATGGAGCGCGCAGGGGCAGAGAGCATCCTTACCAACCGCTCGGACGGGACGTTCTTGGTGCGGCAGAGGGTGAAGGACGCTGCAGAATTTGCCATCAGCATTAAGTAACTCCTCCCTCCCTGACCCATCTCTGTTCATGATCTGGGCCCTTCAGGTGCCTGGGAAGCAGGGCACTCAGTCTTTACTTTTGAGTGTACCATAGTAACAGCCACCTTTCTGAGCTCCTGTTGGGTCCTGAATGCTTTGACCTGTCTTATTTTTTTTAATTGACTGAAAACCCACAAGAAGGAGATAGGATCCCCACAGAGGCTGAAAAAGGCCTTTAGCATCCTCTAGGAAGAGGCTGAAACACAATTGGAACCAAAGCATCACAGATTCTGGCTCCCTTGCCTTTCTGTGTGTAGTGTAGCGTGCTGCTTCTCATTCATGGTGACTTGTTTCCTTGTCAGCTTTATAATTTTCTGTTGCAATCTCAAATGGGGCTTTACCTGTGGGAGTCTTACGCTGCCTTGGTCTCCAGAGACATTTTGCATTTGCTTCTGCTGGGATCAACAACAGGCTAATTTATTTTTTAGGTTAGTTGTTTTTAAGGTTAATTTCTTAGCTTCCCAGCCTACACAGGTGATTTAAGTTCCAACTCCAAATGTACATGGTGGAAGGTGATGAATTCTCAAGAGTGCTTTGGGTCTGAGACACGCAAGCTTTCTTATCATCTCTTTTATGTTGATGGGTGTTTTTTCCAGCCCACCCCTTTTCCTGAGGATGTGGCTCTTTTTTTGTTTTGTTTTGAGACAGGGTCTCACTCTGTTGCTGGGACTAGTGTGCAGTGACATCATCACAGCTCACTGCAACCTCAAACTTCTGGGCTCAAGTGATCCTCCTACCTCAGCCACCCAAGTAGCCGGGACTACAGGTGTGCACCACCACACCTGGCTAATTTTTTATTTATTTTTATAGAGGAGGGGTCTTGCTATGTTGCCCAGGCTGGTCTCACACTCCTGGCCTCAAGTGATCCTCCTAGCTTGGCCTCCCAAAGTGCTGTGGTTACAGGCATGAGCCACCATGCCCAGCCAGATGTGGCTCTTTGACAGTCCAGCATTACAGGGTATGAGCAGGTCTCAGTGCCAACTCCCCACTGTACACTAGCCCAGTAATGCATTTCATGTTTCCACGTGATCATCAAGGTGTGAGCTCCTTGGTTACCAAGATCAGCAGACCCACTCCGTAGCCCTAGCATCAGTGTGTGTTTAACATTCACCTCTTGTTTCATCTTTATTTTTGGCTACTGGGGATTTCCCTTACTTTTTTGAGAGCTCAGCATTTTTTTCTCAGCATTTCAAGGGGTTTTGGAGTAGGAGGATTTTTTGTTGCTGTTGTTATCTAGCTTTTCATATGGACAGAAGTTGATGTTTTCTCCCATGTCCTGGCCCACCATGTTGGCAGAAGTGGATGTCTTCTTCTATATATTTTCTTCTGTTCTGAGGTTCCTTGTATTGCCATAAACGGGTCTCTCCTCCCATATCCTTTATAGTCTATGGTCATCTATATGGGCGGAAGTGGAGATCCCTTCCTGTCTATTCTAGAACATCGCTTTCTTTACAAGGTCTGATTGGCTTCTCAACCAACCTGTGAGTCAGGGGATATGATTCCTCTTCTATGAGAGGAAGACAGCAAGACTTAGATGAGCAAAGCCTCCAGGGAAGGGGTTCTGCTGGGACAGCCTCCGTCTTTGGGTTCCCGTGGTCACCCCTCCCTGGAGAAGCCAAGATTGCTTCTCCCACAGTTGGGGCTGGGCAGGGGATGGGCCTGGTCCCCAGACTCAGGGTTCAATGACCACCTGGTCCTCTTTCTCCCTCGTTTCCAGGTATAATGTCGAGGTCAAGCACATTAAAATCATGACGGCAGAAGGACTATACCGAATCACAGAGAAAAAGGCTTTCCGGGGGCTCACGGTAAGGCCCAGTGTCCCCCAAACCCTGGCCTCCCAGGACCTAGGTGGGACCCTCCCTGCACCTCTCTGTGGGGACTCCCTCCTCCCTCCTCCCTCCAAGGTGCTATGGAGCAATTAGCCTTAAACGTATTCTCTTAATGACCAACAATGAGAGTAATAGTGAATAAGAGCAGTGAGTACTTACAGAGCATTTATGGTCAGACACGTTACAGACAGGCTCTGATTAATCTCCTCATCCCACCCTCTGAATGTCCATTTCACAGATAGGTAAACTGAGGCTTCGTTCTCATCTGGTGTCACAGACTAGCAGCCCATAGCTTAGCTCTGCCCAATCTGCCAAACGACCATTTCACTGAGCATTCAAATGCCTTTCAGGTGTTCTCACTTCTATTCCGTGCCCTGTAATTTTTGATCATCTTTTAGACATTTTAAGCCTATTAGTCTAAGGCACATGGCTCTTACCTGTGGTCTGTGGGTTCTTGAGGAGCTGTGAGTTCTCTGAAAGAAAATCCAGAATATGGCATGTATCTGCAATTTTTTTTGGAGGGGGTGTCTTAGATTAAGGGATTCTTGACTCCCCAGAAGATTAATTCATTCCACAAATCTTTTTTCTCCCCCAAACTTTTTATTCGGAAACATTTCCCTCCCCCGATTTTTTATTTCCAAGAAATTTCAGAAAAGTTGCTGGGATAGTGTCCTGAACACCTGTGAACCTTTCACCTAGGCTACTAATTGTTAATATTCTGCCTCTCTTACTGTCACACCCATGCACTTACTTTGCCCTTTAAGAGTAAGTTGGAGGCATCAATATCCTTCAACCATAAATATGTTAGCATGAATACCCTAAGAGCCAAGATATTCTCATACTTCACCATAATGTCATTATACTCAGGAAGTTGAACATTGATGCAACAATATTATTTAATATGCCATCCATATTCCAAACTCCCCAATGGCCCCAATTATATCTTTTTATCATAAAAATTATTTTTAACTGTAGACTCACTAACACACCATGGAAGACTAAAGTCACAGTAATATGTTACCAAAAATTATTGTGAGCCATTTTTCGTGAAGTTGCACTTCAAATGGGCAAAAGCAAAGAATTAAAAACCACCTTACTTGGAAACTGATTTGTGGCCCAGTCATGACGATCCACATTTTCTCAATATCTGGGAGGTAAACTGAAAAGACTTTACAAAGATACGACATAACTGTAAATGATACTGTTACCCTTGTCATCTTGTTTAATATGACACACACAAAAAGGGTTAGGAAAAAATCAAAATGTTCATTATGCTCTTTCCAATACAATATTTTTATATTCAATTATTGTATCTTATTATCTACTTTAAATATATACTTGCCAATACTTGGATGTTACAAAAGTAACTATTTTTTTTATTTCAGAATATTACAGGGGTACAAACGTTTCGGTTACGTGAATTGGCTTTTGTACAGTTTGAGTCGAAGTTATGTTTGTCCATCACCCATGTAGCATGCATTGCACATGTTAGGTGTGAATTTACCCATCCCCTCCTCCCCTCTCCCACCTGCTTGATTTCTGTTGAATTTTACTACCATATCTTTTTAAAAGCTGTTCCCCCACCCCCAGGATCTAATTAGTTATCATATGTTGCACTTAGTTTTTACCTCCTTAATCTCCTTCTAGTTTGCAATAGCTCCTTAGTCTTTTTTTGTGTGTGTGGGGGGGTCTTTCATGATATTGGTGTTTTTGGAGTCCATAACTACAAACGCGGGGCATTTTGTTTTGCAGAACCTCCTTTAATTTTGACTCACCTGATTGTTTTTTCACTATTAGAATCCATCCAAACATTTGTGGAAGAAATATTTATAACTGCAGCAAGTCTGAGACTTGAATTCAGATCAGTCTCATTACAGAGGCCGGCTCTTAGCTACCACACTCGACTGCCTCCCCTAGGGGTTAAATCCAGGTTTTTTTCTTTCCAGCTATGGGACCCTGGACAAAGAACTTGGCTTTTCGATGTCTTGCTTTCTCCATTTGCAAAATGGGAGAATCATGAATGTATACACCTCTCAGGATTGTTAGGAGATTTTGATGATGTGTGGTGTGCACACTGGCCAGCACATAGTAGGTGCTTAAATAACAGTGATGATGATGATGAACACATGGACTGCCCTGTGAGTTGTATTTAACTCAGGCTAGTTTTGAGCCCAGGGTCTCGTGAAGCAAAATCCTGAAGTGGGTTGGTGAAAAAATCTTACTTGTTGATGTTCTTATTGTTACAAGTAATATTACAATCTAATTCTAAAAATGTGGATTGGGTTGCACATAACTCACGCACAGAAAACAATAAAAAATAACAAATTAGAAAGAGTTGTTTTGTTTTAATAAAACACCATGGCCCCAGGGGAAAAAATCTTTTTTTCTAGTGTGGCACTCAATGTGTTAATTGTAAAAATAAGGCTCTTGGTACCCCCATAGAAGGCTTTGAATCAGATGAGCTGATTATTTGGTAAATTTATCATGAAGTGAATTAGTTGGCTATTAGGAGAGCTGGCTTTAGGCAATATGGTCTCTTCCCCATAAAATAGTCCTGGCTGCTTAGGAAGGTAATGAGCTCCCCATCAGGGGGAGCATTCAAGGAGTCACTTGCCAGGGAGACCAGAATCCTGTTTCATAGGAGTAGTTGGATATGGCTCTTCCCAGCTCTGCCCTCTTGTGGGCTGGTGTAGCCGGGATAACATCTGTCTTGTTGTCTCCCTTCTAGGAGCTGGTGGAGTTTTACCAGCAGAACTCCCTAAAGGATTGCTTCAAGTCTCTGGACACCACCTTGCAGTTCCCCTTCAAGGAGCCTGAGAGGAGAGCCATCAGCAAGCCACCAGGTAGGCGGTCTCAGGCTGGGAGCTTGCAGCCCCGGCCCCTTCCCGTTGTGGAGGGAAGGTCTGGGGATGCCATGGACGTCCCTTCCAATGGTCACGCAGGGATCGTATCTGTGCAACAGCAGGAACTCCTTCCTACTCCTGTCTGTCCCTTTGCTCTTGAGTGGTTTGCATATTTATTGGCTTGAGTGGAAGCCAGGGCAGGGAAGATGAGGATCCCAGGAACCAGAAGGGGACTCCACCTGCACCGTTTTTTTTTGGAGACCGGATTTGCTCTGTCTCCCAGGCTGGAGTGCAGTGGCACAATCATAGCTCACTGCAGCCTGAAGTTCCTAGGCTCAAGTGATAATTATTGTTATCACTTGGGGGCGACAGAGCAAGACTCTGTCTCAAAAAAAAAAAATAATAATAATAATTAAAATTAACAGTCTATGATGACTTTTTCATGCTTTCCCTCTTATTTCTTTTCCTGTAAATATATATGAGTCATGAAAAGTTCAAAAACAGTCTTATTTCCTAAGTTTGGCTGTTGCTTGGGCTGAGAGGATGATGCTGGGAGCACAGTGGTGTCCCCTCAGAGTACTGGGCACCCAATACTCTGCACAAAGGAGCACTGAGGAGCCTTCATCCCGGAGTTGCGCTCCTGAGAGCGTGTGTCCCCCCGCACTGCCTCCAGACGGTGGGTGGGTATCTGCCACGGACCCTCTTCTAACCTCCGTTCTCTCTCTGCAGCAGGAAGCACCAAATATTTTGGCACAGCCAAAGCCCGCTATGACTTCTGTGCCCGGGACCGGTCGGAGCTGTCCCTCAAGGAGGGTGACATCATCAAGATCCTCAACAAGAAGGGACAACAAGGCTGGTGGCGAGGGGAGATCTATGGCCGGGTGAGGCAGACAGGGCTGGGTAACCAGGGCATTTGCCTGTTTGAATTCAGACAGTCGGGAGTCGAATGGTCTGCAGGACTCTTCAAACTGGCTTCAAACCTAGTTCTTAATTTTGTTCCACAAAGGCAGAGAACCGTCTTTTTTTTTTATCCACTGACGAATTCCCAGCCTCTAGAATTCAGCCTTGCTCATAATGATTTCTCAAAAATATTTGTTGAATGAAGACGGGGACACTGGTTAGAGCTTATATTCTACTGGGGGAAACACATGTGAAAAAATGATCTAGATGATTGCTTAGATGAACAGTTTTGTTAAGGACATTGGAGGGTAAGTTTAGTGAGCAGTGGAGGGCAATTAGGGTTTGAGGGAGCCTTTTGGAGTGTTGAGGAAGGTCTGGGATGTAAAGGATTCATCCATCCATCCACAAATCATCCATTCATCCATGCATCTGTTCATGTCCACCTATGTGTCTGTCCGTCCACCCATCCATCCTTCCATCCATCCATCCATGCATTCATCTGTTTTTCTATCAATCCATCCACCTACCCATTAATCCATTAATCCATCCATTAATCCACTCATCTATCCAACATGGATCCATCCATCCATTCATTCATCTCTGTGCATTCATTCATCCATCTATGCATGCATCCATCGATTCACCTACCTATTAATCCATTAATCTGTCCATTAATTCATCCATCCATCCATTTATCCATGCATGCACCCATCCAATCCCCATCCACCCACCCATGCATTCATTAATCCATCCATCCATTAATCTATCTATTTATCCAACCAGTTACTCATTAGTCCATTAATCTATACATGAATCCATCCATCCATCCATCCACCTACCCATCAATTCATTAATCTGTCCATTAATTTACCCATCCGTCCATCCATTTATCCATGCATCCATCCTTCCAATCCCCACCCATGCATGCATCCATCCATCTAACTAATATTTATTAAGTGTCTGCTGCATGCCAGGAACTGTTCTAGGCCTTTGGGATTCAGCGCTGAATAAGACAGACACCTCCCCGCTTTGTAGACCTCACATTGTAATGAGGGGAGGGGTACAGTGAGCAAGCCTATAAATAAGCAAAATATATAATCAATCAGTTGCGGATAAATGCTACGGAGAAAAATCAAGCAAAGAAAGTGGATAAGAAGTGTTGGGTGGGTGGGGCTTGCAATTTTAAATAGGGTAGTTAGAAAGGCCTTACCAATACGGTGCCACACAAGCAGAGACTTGGAGGAGGTGATTGGGGAGGGAGGTCAGCCTTGTGTATGTGCGGGTGATGTGCTTTGCTGGAGTAGAAAAAGGAACAGCAGGTGCAAAGGCCCTGAGGTGGTGTGTTGAGGAGCAGGAAGGAGGTTGTCCTGATGAATCTCTCATCTCTTTTCAGGTGGGCTGGTTCCCTTCCAACTATGTGGAGGAAGACTATTCCGAATACTGCTGAGCCCTGGAGTGCTGGCAGAGAGATGAGAAACTCCAGGCTCTGAGCCCAGGGCGAGCAGGCAGCGGGGCCAGGGGCTGTGACAGGTCCCCGGCGGGTGGAGAGTTCGGGATGGACTGTAGGAGGCCAGCGTCCAGCTGGCATTGCTCCCGGGACGATGCCCTGCCGTGGTTAATTTATAACACACTGATTTCCTCTTGGGTCCCCTCAAGAAGGCAGGGCTCAAGTGGTTACTTTTAATAAAACAACGAAAGTGAACGGAGGTGTCATTGAGGAGGACCTAGACAGGGAAAATGAGGAGTGAGCATCATGAAACACCCACTTACAATCCCTGTCTCCCAACTTGATTGCTGTTTGTTTACAATAGGACTCGGAGGGAGGAAGTGGGATTCCCCCGTAGCAGGAAAGAGTTCTACACTTGCAGATGCGGGATCACAGTTAGGTACAACTCGTTTGTTTTTTTTCTACAATAGAACTTATATTATTTTGAGTCCACCTCCCCTCTCAGTTTTGCTGAGTGGTGGGAACTTCATCCCAGCCAGTTCTCCGTAAGATCCCGTTTAAATTCCAGGGGCTTTGCTGAGACTGCTGGAGCTCAGTGGTTGTCTCTTATCACACTGCCACCTGCTGAGATGTCATTGTTTTTTCTGCTTGGCCCTTGGGTCCTTGGCAACTTCAGCCCACCCTGTTGGCACACGCAAGACACCTGGCTGTTTCCCCCTAAATGCTGGGTGAGACGACAGGCGGTACATCCTGGTTTGCCCGGGGTGGTGCTGTTTTCCTGGTGTCATTAATCATGATACTTTTCATTCACCCAGGTGTCCTAGTTTGGATGATATATTACATGGTCACTGTTTTAGGTTGGTTTGCCCCTCCCCTGGCTCTGAGGCAGACCCTCAAGACAAGATGTGGGTGTGCAAACTTTATCTGGGAGATGATTCCAAAAAGCATCTGGGAAGGAGTGGGGAAGAAAGATGGGAAGGAAGGCTGGGTGCAGTGGCTCACACCTGTAATCTTAGCATTTTGGGAGGCTGAGGTGGGAGGATCACTTGAGGCCAGGAGTTCGAGATCAGCCTGGGCAACATAGCGAGACCCCATCTCTATGAAAACTAAGAAAAATTAGCCAGGCATGGTGGCACACACCTGTAGTCCCAGCTACTCAGGAGGCTGAGGCAGGAGGATGTCTTGAGCCCAGGAGTTCGAGGCTGCAGTGAACTATGATGATGCCACTACACTCTAGCCAGGGTGACAGAGCAAGACCCTGTCTCTAAACAAACGAAAAGCCTGGACTCTGGGGGGATCCAGGGAACCCTCTTTTCTTATATCACCCTGAAGCTATCTGTGTAGGCTGATAGGGTAAAGGGGTCCATCCATATCTGGACCTCCTCAGAGTTCAACTCTATTTTCTGTCTAACTGTTCTTATCTACAATGAGGAACCCTGTTCTATCTTGTTATAACACAATAGCCTGCACATTCAGACTGCTGAATGTTCTTCTACATAGATTATTTATGGCCAGATTTCTTTTTTCTTCAATAGCCTTTATTTATTTTTAAAATTGTGGTGAAATACACATCACATAAAATTTACCAGCCTAACCATTTTTAAGTGTGCAGTTCAGTGGCGTTAAGTCTATTTGCAACGTTGTGCAACCATCACGCACCACCCACCCCCAGAACTGTGTCGTTGTGCAAAGCTGAAACTCTGTACCCATGAAAAGGCAACTCCCCATTTCCCTCTGCCCCCAGCCCCTGGCCACCACCACGGCCAGAATAACCCTGAGTAAGCAAAGAGATGGGCTGGCACGAGTAGCCAATCCTGAGGAGGGACCATGTGCTTTCGGTTAATTTTGGGAAAAAGTTAGTACTTTCAAATGCCACCGTACCGCACTAAGAATGGAAACAGCGCACTATGTCAAGCACTCAGCGCTGCCTGGTGCCATGACAGTAGGTGCTTCGGACCCGTTAGCTGATTTGCTGTCACAGCTAGCTTGGTGGCAGTCAGTGTTTGTGTGTACCTTTGGGGATGTTTTCTCCATGAGTATCTGTGTGCCTGTTTTGGCCAGTTGTGTGTGTATCTTATAAGGGCCTTTGTATACAGTGTGTGTGTGTGTGTGTGTGTGTGTCTCCAGGTTGAATGGCACGCCCCCTGCCCCAAATTCACATGTTGCAGTCCTAACCCCTAGGACCTCAGAATGTGACCTTATTTGGAAATAGGGTCTTTAAGAGCATGGTAGCTAAGGCTCCAGGAGGATTCTAAGGTCCTCTCTGCCACTGTAAAACTAGCTGTAATTTTTTTTTTTTTTTTTTGAGACAGAGTCTTGCTCTGTCACCCCAGGTAGAGTGCAGTGGCGTCATCATAGCTCACTGCAACCTCAAACTCCTGGGCTCAACCGATCCTCCTGTCTCAGCCTCCTGAGTAGCTGGGACTACGGGCGTGTGCTACCAAGCCCAGCTAATTTTTCTATTTTTAGTAGAGACGAGGTCTCGCTCTTGCTCAGGCTGGTCTCGAACTCCTGAGCTCAAGTGATCTTCCTGCCTCAGCCTCCCGGGTAGCTGGGACTACAAGCACGTGCCACCTTGCCCAGCTAATTTTTTTCTATTTTTAGTTGTTTGGCTAATTTCTTTCTATTTTTAGTAGAGACGGGGTCTCGCTCTTGCTCAGGCTGGTCTCGAACTCTTGAGCTCAAGCAAGCCTTCCGCCTCGGCCTCCCAGAGTGCTGGGATTATAGGCGAGAGCCACTGTACTTAGCTGCTGTAAAATTCTGGGAATGACTTTACTTCTCTCAACCAGAGAAAGATGAAATCACCTGCCGAAGGTCGCAGAGGTATCAATAGTATGTATCAAAGTGTGAAGCCACCCTCTTAACCATCCCTCTAGTGGCTGGTGGGGACCTTGGCATGTCCTAGTTCCCTCCCCAAGCTCAGGTAAGCCAATGCCCAGATGGCACTTGCGAATACCTGGCCAGGTGCAGGATATAGTCTCTGGAGCCCCGAGCAAAGCGTTTGCCATGTTCGAGGAGCCATGAAGCCGAGAAGAGGGTGTTGGGGGAGACAATGGAGTCACAAGGGATCAGGGACAATGCTGGGAGGTTTCTGTCCCTCCCCACGACTCCCCCGGTGAGTCACGCCATGAACTTACCTAAGACCTAAGGTGGCCACCTGGGTTGTCTAGTTCCATGGTGTTGGTGAGGTTGAGGTCATGGACTTGTTCTTGGAGCTCCCGAGTGTCACTGACCTCAGCCCCAGATGGTAGGAGTGAGTCAGGCACAGATCTGTCTGCAACGTGTGCCCAATTGAATGGGGGATTCTAAAAACCAACTAGGCAGTTATGACACAGTGATGAGTTTCAAGATAAGAGAACCAAGGACGTGGTGGAAGCAAATACATATCTCACCCAGGCTTGGGTTGGGGAAGGATAGTCAGGGAGGGCTTCCTGGAGGAGGAGACCTCCTCCAGGTGCCACCTCTGTGATGAGCTGGGTGGAGTTGCCTAGGTAAAATGGGGAGATGCAAATGAGGGTGATTGTGGTAGGTTGTGGGAACTTCAAGGGGCTTATTTTGCTCAGAGGGAGAGGGAAGTGGGGTTGGGGACATCTGGAAAGTTGTTGGGACTTGGATCAAGCCCAGGTAATGCCTGATGTGAGACCCTCATACTTATGTGTTCCCCGGAGGGACTAGGGACAGAGGGGGGTAACTGATTCCTCAAGATATCTCGATGGGGGAGGCTACTCCTTGCTCGTGGTGGAGAGGAGGATGATGATGGCTCTTGGTCACCCCCGAGGGCCACAGGTGTTCCCTGAAGTGTCCTGCTGATGGCTGGGAGTTGGGGTTGAGGGAACAGCTGGTACCCCAATATGCTGGCACAGAGGGTCAAAGATCACGGGGCAGCCTCACAGGGCCCTAACTCGGAGTCCTCTCGTGCCGGCTGTCTGTTACTTCTGGCCGCCTGGGGGCGTGCACATGCATGCATACACACACGCATGCACACACATGTACCGAGTGCATGCATGCACACACACGTGCACACATGCACGCACACACATGTACCGAGTGCATGCACACACACGCACGTGCACACACGCATGCACACACATGTACTGAGTGCACGCACGCATACACACATGCACGTGCACACACATGTACCGAGTGCATGCACACATACACACACGCATGCACACACATGTACCGAGTGCATGCACGCATACACACACATACGTGCACACATGCACGCACACACATGTACCGAGTGCATGCACACATACACACGTGCACACACGCATGCACACACATGTACTGAGTGCACGCACGCATACACACATGCATGTGCACACACGCATGCGCACACACACTGTATTAGTTTGCTGGGGTTGCTCTAACAAAGTACCACAAACGAAGCGGCGGAAACAATAGAAATTTATTCTTTCACAGTTCTGGAGGCCAGAAGTCTGAGGTCAGGGTGTTGGCAGGGCCACGCTCTGTGTGAAGGCTCCAGGGGAAGATCGATTCTGCCTCTTCCAGCTTCTAGTGGTGGCCAGCAATTGGTGGCGTTCCTTGGTTTGTAGACGCATCACTCCAATCTCTGCCTCCGTCATCACATGGCGTTCTCTGCGCCTTCCAAGTCTCCCTCTCTTTTCTTCTATAAAGACACCCGTCATTGCATTCAGGACCGATCCTAAATCCGGGCTGATTTCATCTCAAGATACTTAACTAATCCCATCCGTAAAGACCGTATTTCCAAATAAGGTCATGTTCTGAGGTCCTGGGCATTAGAGTTTCAACATGTGAATTTTTGGAGGGATGCAATTCAACCCGTAAGACAGACAGACAGACAGACACACACACACGCACACACACACTCTCTGTATACAAAGACCCTCATAAAAATAGAAGCACAAATGGCTAAAACAGTCACACAGATGTTCATAAAGAAAACAGCCCCAAAGATACACACAAACACACGCAGTAAATAGAGACTCACAGATATAAAGATTCTGTCCCTCTCGGGTGAGAAGAAGCACAGAGGGACACGGACCCAGACAGACGAAGAAAAAAAATATTTGCCCACCTACAACAGGCAAACACAGCAGACGGAAAGCTGTAGAGACACACAGACAATGTGGCCCATTGCAACATGCCAACAGACCCCAGACCCAAACACTTCTCTCTGCCCCCCACAAAGCCAAGAAAAACACTGAAAAATGAATAGAAACACATACACATAGATGCAAAAATACACACACCCTCTTCCAGCAGGCAATTGCATGTGTACACACACACACACACACACACACACACACGCATACACACAACACACTCACAATGCTGCCTGCATGAACATCAGGTAGTCCCTGTTAAAGACAGTCTCTCTCTCTCTTTCTCTCTCTTTCTCTCAAACAGACTCACTCTTACACCCTGTCCTAGGAATTTAAAAACTCTGATAAACACATGAAATGGGTGGAGAGAGAGTTCAAACACAGGCAGACAGACAGATACCCACTAGATCAAACAGGGACATTTGTGATCAAGCATCACAAAGACAGATAGGCAGGCAGACTGTCTTCCCGCAGACAGCCCCAATGTAAATCCATGCTTGCCCCCTGGTGGACAGTAGCAGTAGTGAGCCAACCTCAGCATACCTCCCCAATTATAATATATACCCCCCATTTATTCCCCCAACAAGCCATAGAAAAGGACCCACCCAGAGGCACCACATGGGGGTCTCATTCAAGGGTTTTGAAGAGGAAAAAAAAAAAAACCTCACTTCCTCATAATGGGGAAGCACAGGGTTGGAGGAGTCTAGAGGACTGAAAGTTTTCCTGGAAGGGGAGGCAGGATCTGGGTCTTTGAAGGCGAAGTAGGAGTTCCTGTTGTTGAGAAGGCAGAGAAATATGGTGTAGGTGGAAGGGGCTCTCTGTGGCCTGAAGGTTCTTCCAACCTCTTTTAACCTCTAGTGCTTTACAGAAGTCTCAGCTTGGGCTATTTAATTGGTACCCTGCCTTTTCTGGAAGAGAAATATTTTTTATCCAAAGGAATGAATCCCTAATGGTGGAATTCCAGGCAGTGAAGTAAGGTCTGGGGCAGATTTTCACATAGGGTGCCGTCCTGTTTCATGGGGACCATTCACTCAAGGGAAGCTTGTCCTCAAGGAATTCTGCACACTGTTTTCCCTGGTGTTTGAGCCTGGGGTGGGGGGTTCAGGTTCCAAGAGATCATTTTCCATGCTGTCCTCTGAGCACCGATTTGAAGTTTTGTGATGCCCTCTCGTGGCCTTTGCTGATTTGGCTTCAGCACCCAAAACGCTGCCTAGGCTGTTCTGAAAGATCAGGTTGGAAGGGTGGGCTTTGACATTTGAGAGCTCTAAGCTGCAGGACAAGGGGAGCTTAGAGTGGGGGGATTGAATCAACAGATGTTGACATAGCATCTGCCCATTCCCATGGTGTAAATACTCCCCCCACGTCTGTGTATTTCAAGTCATTGGTGTTGTTATCATCACCTCCCTTTTTTTTTTTTCTTTTTCTTTTTTTCTTTTTTTGAGACAGCGTCTCACTCTGTTGCCTGGGCTAGAGTGCCGTGGTGTCAGCCTAGCTCACAGCAACCTCAAACTCCTGGGCTCAAGCGATCCTCCTGCCTCAGCCTCCTGAGTAGCTAGGACTACAGGCATGTGCCACCATGCCCGGCTAATTTTTTCTATATATATTTTTAGTTGTCCATATAATATCTTTTTATTTTTAGTAGAGATGGGGTTTCACTCTTGCTCAGGCTGGTCTCGAACTCCTGAGCTCAAACGATCCACCCGCCTTGGCCTCCCAGAGTGCTAGGATTACAGGCATGAGCCACCGTGCCCCGGCCTATCATCACCTCCCTTATCTCTAGTTTCCCCCACTTCCACTCCACCCAGCAAAAGCACCACCAGCGTCAGAGAGCACCCAGGCACCAGGATAACCACAAGACCTTGCGTAGTTTGCATCTTTTTTTCTGCCCTGGCCACACTGGCCTAATAAAGCAGGAAGGGGCAGAGAGGGAAAGAACCGAGCAAGGATGTGGCCTCAGCGGGAGTTTATTTAGAGATCAGCTCCACGAAGAAAAATAAAGCAGTGTCACAGGCGAGAGAATATCTTTTTAAATTTTTTATTATTTTTTTTTCAAATGGACAAATAAAAATTGTATATATTTATGGTGTCCATCATGGGGTTTTGAAAATATGTATAGATTGTGGAATGGTGAAACCGAGCTAATGAATATATGCATGACTCATATACGTATTTTTTTTGTGGTCAGAATGCTTAAAATTTACTCTTAGTAATAGTCAAGAATGCAATACATTGACTGTGGTTTTTTTTTTGGGGGGGGGGTGTGGACAGAGTCTCACGTTGTTGCCCAGGCTGGGGTGCAGTGGCATCATCATAGCTCACTGCAACCTCCAACTCCTGGGCTCAAGCGATCCTCCTGCCTCAGCCTCCCAAGTAGCTGGGACTACCGGCGTGCACCACCATGCCCGGCTAATTTTTCTATTTTTAGTAGAGACAGGGTCTCGCTCTCGCTCAGGCTGGTCTCAAACTCCTGACCTCAAGCAATCCTCCTGCCTCAGCCTCCCAGAGTGCTACGATCACAGGCGTGAGCCACCGCACCCAGCCCTCTCACTGTGGTTTTGATTCCCTAATGATTAGTGATGTTGAGCATCTTTTTGTGTAATGGAGGGTTTTGAGAGAGAACAATGATTCAGACCTAAGAGTAGAATTGTTTGACTTGGAATTAGCATCAGATGTCCTGTCTACAGTTTTCAGGGGTGACCTTTGAAAACTGGGACAGGACAGCTAGAGAGGGATGGATTTGGGTATTTCCCTTCTCCCATGTCAAGGCTAGAGTTGAACAGAGTTGGGTATTTATTTTCTCCCAGATCATTTAGGTTTTAATATAATCTCAGCAGCGGCCGGGTGCGGTGGCTCACGCCTGCGATCCTAGCATTCTGGGAGGCCGAGGCGGGAGGATTGCTTGAGGTCAGGAGTTCAAGACCAGCCTGAGCAAGAGCTAGACCCTGTCTCTACTAAAAAAAAATAAAATAAAATAAAAATTAAAAAAGAATGTAGATCTGTGTTGTTCAAACCACCCAGTCTGTAGCACTTTTTATGGCAGCCCTAACAGAATAATGTAATGCAACTAGTTCTCTGCATGTAACAGGAAAGGGAAACCTCTAAGCTGGCAGAACATATTGCTCCTTATTTAGGCTAATTTTTGAGGCCCCTCTACCTTCTAGAACCTTCTTCCTTCTCAGAGGCTTAAGGCTAGAGACCCATTTCCTTTTTTGTGTAGATTCTTTTGAGATAGGAAACTAGCAGTCCCTGTTGGATAAAGAGTCCTAAATCCCAAATCAAGTTCTCTGATAAAACAAGAGACAGTGGTGTAGAAACCAGCCAAAATTAGCTAGAACCCAGATGGTCGGGAAAAATGAACTCCCCTCGCTGCTCATTATCCACTAGTTTTAATAGCATATTAGCTTACTAAGAAACTCCCTCCAGGGCCATGATCTGTTACAACGCCATGGCAACTCCCGGAAGTTGCCCTATGGGGTTCAGAAAGAGGAGGAACCCTCAGTTCTGGGAACTCCCCACCCCTTTCCCAGAATTTTTGTAAATACTTCTCCCTCTGCTCAACATAAAATTAAATAGAACATATAAAAGAAGACGTCAGAAACTCACAAGGTGCTACTCTCTGTTGCCCTGAGAGACAGCAGATGCCCAGTCTACGGGGCAGCCTCCTTTTTTTTTTTTTAAAAAAAAATATAATACTTTTATTACTTTAATAAACTTGCTTTTGCTTTGCATTGTTGGCTCGCTCTTGAATTCTTTCCTGCTTGAAGCCAAGAACCCACTGGGCCTTCAAACAGACTCCAGTTTGGGGGTCCACTTTCCTATATTTCTTTGAGACTCACTTCCTTCAAATCCAGGCCACTGTTTGCCTGGGCTCAGGGACCCTGTTTTGGGGGAGCAAGTCTGATGATGTATCATTTTGCTCTTTAGTCTTTGACACTTCTATATCCGCTTCTGGGTCTACTTCTGGTAATGTCCAAAGGCAGTCTAGAATAGCAGTTCCTCTAGCTGTTTCTTCTGCCCCTTGTGAGATGAAGCGATAATCAAAACCACTTAGGGAACTGGCTTGGAGCTCTGCCAGAAACCCTTGCAGAAATTTGCAGAGGGAGAGTACGTGCACAGTCATGCTTGTGCAGACACCCGGCATCCACTGCACGGGGGTGTGGACGAACAAATTGCACACAACAGCATACTGTATCACTTCGAAAGGATGTGGCCCAAGCTGTAAATAGGGATAGGGAAGGATTTCCAAGATATATTTTCAAAGTATATTTCTTATCACTCAGGGTACAGTCAGGAAACAGAAATTGCACCAGTTTTTGTGGCTTTATTTTTGTTTTTAAGGAAGTACATGGTTAGATTGTTGCTTAGTTTTATAAAGTTACATGCATTTATCATTGTGTAGTGAGATCAACTCTATATGAAAATGAATTCGAGGCCACATTTCATAGGAGAAACTCAAAACACATGATGTCTTTAGGTCCCTTTATATAGCATGCACCATAAAATAATTTGGTCACTTTATATAGCATGCACAATGAAATAATTTGGCAGGATGGTGGGTGCCCTTTGTTTTGGGGCCAGTCTCTTGGACGTTATTGAAAAGTAATTTATGTACGACACACAGTGTTCTTTTGCAGCATAAGATTTGATGTTTTGACAACCACTACCAGGGTCAGAATACAGAACATCTCCACCATCCCCCCAAATTTCTTTGAGATCTCTTGTAATCCACCCCTGGTCCTAGGCTGATTTGCTGACTTACTGATTTGCTCTTCCCACCCCCAACTATATGTGGTTTTGATTTTCTAGAGTTTCATATACACAGGATTGTGGGGATGAATTTTATGTGTCAACTTGGCTAGACCATGGGAAGATATATTTTTAAAGATATCACGAACGTTTATAGTCAGTTGACTTTAAGGAAAGCAGATGACCCGTCATAGTGTGGGTGGGCCTTGTCCAATCATTTGAAGGCTTTGAGAGCCAAGACTGAGGTTTTCTGAAGAAGAAGGAATTCTGCAACACAGAAATGTCGAAATACTGCCTGAGCTTCAAGCGTTTGGACTCAGGACTGCAGCATCAATTCTTACCTGAATCTCCAGCCTGTCAGCTTGCCTAACGGATTTTGGACTGGCAACACCTATAATTGGGAGCCAATTCCTTAAAATCTCTCTCTCTCTCTCTCTCTCTCTCGTTAGTTTTCTGTCTCTGAAGAACCCCGAATGATACAGGATCCTTTTACTTTTTATTCTTTTGTGTCAACTTCTTTCTTTTTCAGCACAATGTCTTTGAGATTCATCCCTGTTCTTGACTGTATCAGTGGTTCATATCTTCATTGCGTAGACTCATCATCTGTTGATGGGCACTTGAATGTTTCCCTGTGTGTGGCCATTTTGAACAAAGCTCCTGTAAACATTTATATATGAGTCATTTCGTGGGTCTATGTTTTTCTCTCTCTTCAGGTAAGCACTTAGGAGGAGGATGGCTCAACTACGGACACATTTTCACTCTAGGTGGTAAGTGGTCATGACTCCAAGCGCCCTGAATGTCCAGCCATTACCCTGAGACTTCCCGAGATCCAGCTACTAATGGGTTAATTAATGCCTGGCATCTCGCTTAGGGAGCGTAGCCAGCGTGCATTCTGATTGGTCCGTGCTCCACCTCTACCAGGTGTCCTATACTTCAGATACCACCTGTGCAGAAATGAGTTCACATAATTGGTTCTTGGTGGGGTCTGGGAATTTGGATTTGGGGATGTTTCCTACCATTTCCACACTGTTAGTGCAAACCCGAAGGAAAGACCTGCCGGGCTTTCCTTGGGCCCTGAGTCTCTAATGAGCTGTCCCGGTAGACCACGTTTCACACCTGCTGTTGCCAATAGTTGCTGGAGGAATTAATTACCTAATTGATTAAGTCGTGACTCAGCTGGGAGAGGACTCTTGGGTGCTTACCTGGTTTCCCCTGGATTTCAACCCACGTGCATTTTCCTCATGCTGATTTTTGGTTTGTATCTTTCTGCGGTGATAAATCCCAGCCTGACTGAGCCTGCGGGTGGCCTTGGGGACCGCAGGCAAACCACCCCTGCCTTCGAAGAGCCGTAGGGGCTGTGGGTAAACTACAACCTCTTCTAAGGAAAACATGGCCGTGCCCCTCAGCATCCACCTCCCTCCCAGGGCATCTGACCCTTCTGTCCAGCCAGAGGGCAGCTCCTGTTCAGCCCCCACCTCCTCAAAATCCTGGTCTGGGGCGGTGGGGCAGGGGTCCGAGGTCAGGAGATTCATCTGTTTCTCTTTCTTCCTTCTCTCTCATCTATTTCTTCATTTTCTAGGACATGGTAGTAAACAAAATGACTCCCCTGCTCCGAGGAAGCTCCCAGTCTTTTGAGGGAAACAGACATTCGAACAAGCATAGATAATACTGAGTGTGGTGATGGGAAAGCGTAGAGGAAGCCCCTTACCTTAAAGTGGGAGTCAAGGAAGGCTTCCTGGAGGAGGTGATATTTATGCCAGAAGGATGCATAGGATTTGGGGTGAGTGCTCATTGCAGATCTGGATTTAAGAAAGAGCTAGAGGGGAGGCTGAGGTAGGAGGATCCCTTGAGGCCAGGAGTTCAAGACCATCCTGGGCAACATAGCAAGACCTCATCTCTACAAAAAAAAAAAAAAAAATTTAAAAATTATCCAGGCGTGGTGGCACACAACAGTAGTCCCAGCTACTCAGGAGCCTGAGGTGGGAGGATGGCTTCAGCCCAAGAGTTGGAGGCTGCAGTGAGCTGTGACCATGCCACTGCACTCCAGCCTGGGTGACAGAGAGAGACCCTGCCTCTACTAAAAAGAGAGAAGTGGGGGCTGTGGCTGTACGCGGGGGGCCGGCTGTGATGGCTGCGGTGTTTGCGGGGCTGACGAGAAACTACTAAAGTTCCTGGGGAAGAAAGTAGAATTTCCTAAGAGCATAAAACGAATGGAGAGGGAAAGCCTATGGTGGCTGTGAAGGCCCTGATGCCACGGATGCCAAATTGGTATCTTCTGATGGGCGTGAATTTACTGTAAAAAGAGAACATGGACTACCATCAGGAACAATAAAAAGTATGCATGTATTTTACCCGCAAGCTTCGCTGCACTAACAGCTCCATGGAGAGTCCCGAATTCCCAACTGCACCTGAAATTACGCTGGAACTGCGGATGGCTGCAAACTTCCTAGACTGTTCAATCAAATACGTTATAATAAACTATTAGTTTTTTCAGTATTTACTACCTGTAGTTCAGCGAGTAAGTTTTTCATATGTAGCATGTTGCCTGTGTGCAATTAACTATGAAGTTCATTGCCAAGCAGATTCTCTTCTGTTTTTTTTTGCATAGCAATCAGGGTTAATATTTGTTTGCTACTTCAACAAATTAGGGACGTTTTCACAACTGGAAATAAACACATATGCCAGTTCAAAGAGAGAGAGACAGGGAGGGAGAGCGGTTGAAGCAGAGCTTGCTGCTGAGGAGTCTTGTGCATGGGGCTTATTGAGCAGAAAAGGCGTGAAGGAGGGGAAGGTGTGCAGGGCAGCGAAGAGGTGGTCTGAGCTGGAGCCCAGCCTCAGCCGGCTCCCACTGAGCACGAATGGCACCACCCAGCTGACCTCCCCTTGAAGGCGAGGGGCTGGCCTTTTGCACGCATGGGGTGGGTCCGAGGGTTTGTGCAGCTAAGTTCGGCTGAGGTCAGTCCTCCGGAGAAGGGGGAAGCTGTGAGCTATCAGTAGGCAGCTCTTGCACCAGCAGGGGGATGGGTGCACCAGCTGGGAAAGGGTGGCTGGGCAGGGCGTCGACCGCATTCACTACAGGGGCCTCAATTATTTTAGGATCACTAGAGTTTGGGGTGGGGAATGGAAAACAATGAAGCAAGATGGGGAGACCAGAGTAAGGCTAGGTAGGGTCTTGAGTGCCATATTAATTAATGAGGCCAGACTTTATCCTGAAGGCGCTAGGGAGCTATAGAAGAGTTTATGGTATAAGAGGGACATGGTCAGGTGAGGTAGGGGCTGCCCCGGAGCCCCCTGGGGTTTCCCAGGTTTCCTGCTCCTCCTCCACTCAGTGTGACAGGCAGTGATGTCCCTGAGGCTCCTCTGCCGGGCTGACTTCTTCAATCCTGAGCGTCCCTTGCTTTCCCCGTTTGCCAGGAAAGTCATGAGCGGTTAGACTTTTGCAGAATGGTTCATTTCCTCCACCCATCCTTCCCCTTCTTGTCTCCCATGCCCACCCACATCCCTGCAGAATCGCTGCAGTCTGGACTTTATAGCCTGAGTAAGCTCTCGTGGGTCTGAAGGGAGTCTGGAGTTTCTGGGTCCTCAGTTACTCACCGGGGACCCAAGCCCCGCATCTGTGGTAGGTGGGATCATGCGCTCCCCTCACCTCTGCAAGTCGTCCCCAGCCCACCTGATCCCTAAAACCTGTGGATGTGTTGCCTTCAATGGCAAAAGGGACTTTGCAGAGGGGATTCAGTGAAGGATCCTGAGAAGGGCAGGGGATCTGGGGTCACCTGGGTGGCTCTGTGTCGTTACAAGGGTCCTGATAAAATATGAAAGGCAGGAGGGTTGGGGAGAGAAAGAGAGATTGAGAGACAGAGAGACAGAGAGAGATTGATTGGAAGATACTACATTGCTGGCTTTGAATATAAAAGAAGGGGCCACAAGCCAAGGAACGCAGGTGGCTCCCAGAAGTTCTAAAAGGCAAGACATGGATCCCCCGCTAGAGCATCCAGAAGGAACACAGCCCTGCTGACATCTTGGTTTCAGCCCCATAAGACTCATGTAGGACTCTGACCTCCAGACCCATCATGTAGTAAATCCACATTTTTTTCAAGCCACCTAGTTTGTGGCAATTTGTTGTAGCAGCCGTAGGAAGCTCATCCCGTCCCCATCCCGAGGAGGGATCTGGGCTTGACTGCAAAAATTCTAATTCTTTAGCCCAACCTCCACCTTCCAACTTCTGTTTCAGACTCTCCACCCACATGCAGATGATCCCCAAATCCTGCTGTTCTTGCCTCCTGTGAAACTCTGTCCCTCCCCCACAGCCCCTGCCCTAGACCGGATAACCATAAAATAGCCATCACTCTTTTCTTTATCCTGGGAGCAGTCCCAGCCTCCTCCCCATCTGCTCACCCCTGGCCCCACCCTGTCCTTTACCTCTCTGCATGGCACAAGTGTTGTAAAATACGAGCCTGTGACTCCCTTGCTGAACTCCCTTTTGTTGTCCTGAGGGTAAAGTCTAAACTCTTTCACTCGAGATAGGGAACTGGCAGGCCTTGCACAAGAAAGAGTCGTAAGACCCGAACCAAGATCTCTGATAAAACAGGAGGTGGGGTCGGGTGTGGCGGCTCACGCCTGCACTCTGGGAGGCTGAGGCAGGAGGATGGCTTGAGCTCAGGAATTCCAGACCAGCCTGAGCAAGAGCGAGACCCCATCTCCACTAAAAATAGAAAAAATTAGCTGGGTGTGGTGGTGCGTGCCTGTAGTCCCAGCTACTAGGGAGGCTGAGGCAGAAGGATCACTTGAGCCCACGAGTTGGAGGCTGCAGTGAGCTGTGATGACACCACTGCACCCCAGTGTGGGTGACAGAGTGAGACTCTGTCTCCAAAAAAAAGCAGGAGGTGGTGGAAAACCCAGCCACAACCAGTTAAAGCCAAGATGGTGAGGAAAACCGACCTCAAACAACCTGCACTGCTCATTATACTCTAGTTATAGTGCGCTAACATGCTACAGGAAATTCCCGCCAGCGCCACGACTGTTTCCAAATGCCATGGCAGCTCCTGGAATTTGCTCTACGTTGACTGCCACACTAGAAAAAAAAAAAAAAAATTCCACCCCCCTCCCAGGACCACAGTGTTTTATCATGAAGATAGAATAAAAACTTTGAAAACACAATGAGCCTTTCTAATGTAATGAAAAATTTCTGATTTTTTATTGTTTCCTGTGTGTGAGTTATGTGCAACTCACGCGGGGCTAGAATCAATTTTTACACTGCACACCACTTGAGTTGTATGTGACTCACGACATACTTATTGATTTTGTTTTGGAGAATTGAGTCTTCATAGACTTCACAAGGCCCTGGGCTCAAAACTAGCATGAGTTAAATACAACTCACATGGCAGTTAATGTGTTAAATGGGAGAGGGACCCAGGGTTCTAGAGTCTCTCTACCCCTTTCCCAAGACACTCATGAACAATCCTTCCTTTGTTTGACACGCCGCCAAGAGATAACCATAAAACAGCCAGCCAGCAGCACAGAAATGCTCCTTCGTGTATAGGGCAACTATCTTTTTCTTTTTTTTTTTTCTTTTTGAGATGGAGTCTTGCTCTGTCGCCTTGGGTAGAGTGTAGTGGTGTCATCACAGCTCACTGCAGCCTCAAACTCCTGGGCTCCAGCAATCCTCCTGCCTCAGCCTCCTGAGTAGGTGAAACTACAGGTGCACCATGATGCCCAGCTAATTTTTCTGTTTTTAGCGGAGACAGGGTCTCGCTAATGTTGCCCAGGCTGGTCTTGAACTCCTGACCTCAAGTGATCCTCCCACCTCTACCTCTCAGAGTGCTAGGATTACAGGTGTGAGCCACTGTGCCTGACCTCTTTTTTTTTCCTTAACTCAGTAAACTTGCTTTTATCTTACCCTATTGGCTTTCTCTTGAATTCTTTTCTGCGTGAAGCCAAGAACCCACTTGGCCTTCAGGCCAGACCTCAGTTTTGGGGGTCCACTTTCCTGTATCACACCCACATTTTAAAGTCCTGCAGGATATGAACTTTGGTACCTTTTCCAATTCAGTTTTTGCTGGCATCAGGACTTCTTCCAGGCAGAGCTGGGACCATTTGGCATCATGGAGTAATTATAATAATAAATAACAACAATAACTGATAGTGTTAAGCATTTAATTTGTGCCAGGCAGGGTTTTATGATTGTACCACATTAAACCTCCAAATCCTGTGAAGTAGACACCTTATTATTTTGTTGATGGTAAAAACTGCTTCTGGGTATATTCATTGTCTCTTGCTATGTAACAAAATTACTCCCAAACTGAACAGCTTAAAATAGCAAACTTTTATTTTCTTATAGTTTCTGGGAGTCAGGAATCTGGGGGTGGCTTCATTGGGTGGTGCTGGCTCAGGGTCCTGCATGAGGTTATAGAGAAGCTGTTGGCCAGAGCTGCATCATCTAAAGCTCAGCTGGGGCTGGAAGATTTGCTTCCAAGGTGGCTCACTAGCATGGCTGTTGGCGGGAGCCCTCAGTTCCTCCACAGTGCTGCTTGAGTGTCCTCACAACATGGTGACCGTCTTCTCTCCAGTGAATGGTCCTGGAAAGACAGAATGCAAGGAGGAAGCCACAGTGCCTCTTTCCATCTGGTCTCGGAGGTGACATATTGTCCCATTTTCCTTTTTCTGTTCATGAGAAGCAAGTGCCGCCCACGTCCAAGGAGAGAGGAATTCGGCTCAACCACTTGGAGGGAGGAGGATCCAATACTTTGTAGATGTATGTTACAACCACTACACGGGGCCATCTGCCTCTAGGAGCCACAGTCCTGGATCTATTGAACAAAGATTACAGAAGAATGTGCAAGTCCCTGGTGGTCCCTCCTAGTTGGTGACATTACCCCACAGGGAATTGTCAGGGGAGAGAATTGGGGGGTCATATTACTAGGAGAAGGGAGGTGGGAGGAGAGAGCTACATCTGTGGTTTCTGCAGAGCTGATACGTGCCAGGGGAAATCCTCTTCACTCTTTTTGTGAGTCCCCAGAAGGCTATCTGGCCATCTGGGGCCTTCCCCTATACTATGATACTTCCTTCCCCTACAATCAGAAGCATCATGAGAGGACATGGGTGGGGGGATGTTGGTTAAGGCTGTGGTCCCCACCCCCAGCCTGTTAGGAACTGGGCTGCACAGCAGGAGGTGAGTGGTGGGTGAGGAGAGAGGCTTCATCTGTATTTACAGCTGCTCCCCATCACTGGCATCACCGCCTGAGCTCTGCCTCCTGTCAGTGGCATTAGATCCTCATAGGAGCATGAACCCTACTGCAAACTGTGCATGTGAGGGATCTAGGTTGCAGCTCCTTATGAGAACCTAATGCCTGATGATCTGAGGTGGAGCTGAGGTGGTGATGCTAGCGCTGGGGAGCAGCTGCAAATACAGATTATCATTAGCAGAGAAGTTTGACTGCACAATAAATATAATTTGTTTGAATCAGCCCAAAGCCATCCCCCCATCCCCACCCCCATCCACAGAAAAATTTTCTTCCATGAAACCGGTCCCTGGTGCCAAAAATGTCGGGGACCCCTGGGTTAAAGGATACAAAATTTCAGTTAAACAGGAGTAAGTTCAAGAGATCTATCCTACAACGTGTTGACTATAGTTAAGAACAATGTATTGTATACCTGAAAATTGCTAAAAGAGTAGATTTTAAGTGGTCTTACCACCAAAAAATGATGTGCATGTGAGGTTAAAGATATGTTAATTCTCTCGCGTTGGCCAGCCATTCCATATTTCAAAACCTCATGCTGTCCCCCATAAATGTATACAATTTTGATTTGTCAATTAAAAGCAGAAATTAAAAAAAAGAAGAAAAGGGAAACAAATGGAAAAAAAGAACACATAGATCTCATATCTCAACCAGGGGAAATGAGAAGTCAAAATAAACCAAGTCGGAGCTGGTGTTTCTGGTTGGTAGAAACCATGGAGGGAATCGGAATTATGGAAGTATGGAGAGATCCCTTGTTTGGAAAGCAGCTTCCGTTGAACTTTGTGGGCCTTTGCACGTGCTTTATTTACTTCTTCCCATGTTGTATTTTCTCCAGAGCTCGGGTGGCTACCGCTCATTCCTCAGGTCTCAGCTTGGATCAGACTTCCTCTGGCCAAGTCATACACCCCTCACCTCTGGCTTTCTGTTTCTCTCAATGAGGAGAACCAAACCTGTCTTTCTCCACCACCCTGGGGTGTTGGGGGTCTGCCGTCATCCGTGCCTAATAGCCACAGCCGATACTGGGGACTGGGCTCTGGCTACACTCTTGCCTGAAAGGCTATGTGCTGAGCACTTTAATACCTCCCTGGGCATAAGGATCTTGTGGGACGGGGCTGATTGGCTATCCCCGTGCTCCAGGTAAGAAACTGAGACCCAGAGAGTTGAGTCACTTCCCACAGACACTTTGTGAGCACCCTGTAGAGTCACGAGTTGAACCCATGGTTGTCCGACTCCAGTTTCTCCCGCCGTTATAGCTGACACTCCACTCGGAGCGTTGGCTGTGTGCTAGCCTCTGTTCTGGGCATGTCGTAGACACCAACTCCTCTGAGGCTCGCATCAGCCCCATAAAGTAGACCCGTACTCTTAATGGGCCCATTTTACAGATGAGAATGTTAAGGCAAGTGGAGGCAATGGGATTTGAACCCCCAGCAGTCTGGTTCCAGAGTTTGGGTTCATCCTCCAGCGCTTCTATAAACCATAATGCAGCTCTGTTTATCCTCCTCCCTGGTGGAATTTTTTTTTTTTGTATTTTCATGCCGGCTCTTCACTGTGGCCTCACCAGGCAGGGTCCCTTCATGCGCAAACAGGAAGCGAAGCCCTAGATGCACCTTCTTCAGGGTGATGACTCCAAGGCGGCTACTTTGCCTGGCAAAAGAGCAAAAAGGGAGACTGCAAAAGCAAGTGGAGATTTTTCTTTCCAAGAACTTAGGGGTGGCCCTTGCAACCTCCCTGGGAGCTTGTAGCAGACGCCGTTGGCGCTCCATGGCCCTGAAGCCTTCGGGAGACTCCAGCCTGATCTCTTCCGGTTGCTGCATTTTGTGGTCCACGGAGTTCTATCTACTGGAGCCCACTCGACCTGCGAGGCCAGGCCCCAGTGTCATTGGGTTGACGTCTGTCCCCCCACCCCCAACCAGGGAGCAAGCCCCAACCAATGACTGACAGTGGTTGGGGTAAAAATACTCCAGCTCTGCCACCCTTCAGCCGCAGTAACTCTAAGGAGTGTGTTCCATGCTGCCTCCCGGATGTCCCTGGAGAAGTTAAGCACCACTTTCTCACTGCATAACCTCTTTGATAACACACCCATTATCGATTCTTCCTTTCTCACTTTCCCTCACCACCCAGCTGGTGTCTTCTGGGGTCACCTCCTTATCTCAGGGTGTACATTTGGAAGACCTTTTTTTTTTGTTTGTTTGTTTGTTTCTTTTTTTTCTTTTTTTTTTTTTTTGAGACTGAGTCTCGCTCTGTCACCCAGGCTGCAGTGCAGTGGTGCGATTACAGCTCGCTGCAGCCTCCAACTCCTGGGCTCAAGCGATCCTCCTGCCCCAGCCTCCTGAGTAGCTGGGACTACAGGTGTGCACCACCAGCCCTGGCTAATTTTTCTATTTTTTGTAGAGATGGGGTCTTGCTATGTTGCCCAGCCTCGTCTCAAACTCCTGGTCTCAAGCAATCCTCCCGCCTCAGCCTCCCAACATGCTGGGACTACAGGCGTGAGGCACCACACCCAGCCATTTGGAAGACCTTAAGATATTACTAGATCTCCTTATTTATGAGAGAGAGAGAGAGAGAGAGAGAGAGAGAGAGGCTGGGAAACTGAGCATGGGCTGAGAGGGGTCAGATAGAGTTGAGCCCTGAAGGAAGATGAAATGGTTAAAGCTCTTGATCCTGGAGTCAGGGGGTCTTCGTTTCATATCTTGGATTTGAGTGACCTTGGACAAGTTATAACTCCTCTGCAAGCCTCGGTTTCCTTTTTTTGGTGGAAGGAAGGGAATTCCTACTTAACAAGGCTGACATGAGGATGCAATTAAATTTTGTTGGCAATGTGCCAGCACGGCGCCCAGTACATGATGGTTACGACGGTCGTTCGTTTTCATGGGGCAGGCTGGGAAGAGACTCTTAAGTCTGGGACTTGCTTCATCAGGGGCAGGAGGTGGAAGCTCATTTGCTGGGTGCAGTGAAAGAGGGTGATGAGAGATGGGAGATGGATGTCAGAGAGCAAGAGAAAAAGAGAGAGGGGGGAGAGAACAGCACACGTTAGCCAGATTAACTTCTCCTTTTTATGGAGGAAGGGGGAAATTAGGAGTTTTCCAGGATGTCCTATGGTGCCAACGACTCAGCAAAAAGGGCTGTGATGCGCTGGGGCCATTGAGCAAGCCTGGCCCCGCCTTCCTCTCGCCCCACACCTTCCGTTACTGAAAACCCTGCGGGAGAAGAAAAGGTTCCCCTGTAGGGATGGCAGGACGCGACATGATGTGGCGCTTCAACCTGCTGCTCTTCTGGGGTGAGTGTGCGGCTGGGTGGTGGGGGCTGCTGGGGGCAGTCTGGGCTGGAGATAGGCTACAGAACAAAAGGCAGAGCTACAGACAGTCTCCAGCCAGGGAGCCACAGAGTGTCTCCAGGCAAGAAATCCTAATTCTAGGCTGGATGTTGCAAACACCTTCCTTGGGGCATCTTTGACAGAATTCCATAGGGAAGTCCATCTGTCAGAGCAGATTTTCTTTGTAGTCATTCGCCTGCCCTGAGCACCTTCTGTGTGACAGGTGCTGTTCTAAGCACCAAGGGTATACAGCAGTGGACAAACAGACGAGGTTTCTGTGCTTGTGAGGTGAGAGCAGACAGAGAAGAAGACACGGAGGGTCATAGTGGTTACCCACTGAACACACTGCTCTAAGTCCTTTAAATGTAGAATGTATCCAGTTGCCACATACGATTTCTGTGATTTTCGGTCATTATGAGTCCTGTTTTGCAAAGGTGAGGAGGGAGGCAAAAGAGAGAAAATAACTTGACAAGACCACTTAGCCAATAGGGAGTAGAGCCAGGGTTCCAAGCCAGGCGATGTGATTCTAGAATCTCTATGCTGTATCATGTACACTATGTTGCCCCCAAATAACAAGCAAACGAAAGTAATTAGGGAGTGGTAAGTGCTATGGAAGAGGTTGTTATAGAATGTGACTGGAGGTTACATTGAAGGGGAAGTCAACAGTGGGGGTGAAATTTGTGCTGAGACCTGAACAATGAGATGGAGCCTTCCTGTTTGTTCTTCATTTCTCTTTCACTGGGCATCAGTTTGTCCTGCCTGGCTTTGTTTATCTCTCATGTTGCTGGATTTCCGTCTCTGTCTTGTGAGTTGGGGTCATTAGTTCAAACATAAGAATAAGGGACATATTTTTAAGTAGCAAGGCTGGGTTTCCTCTGCTGTGGCACAATGGATCTGATTCCCCTGTTTTACCGAGGAGGAAACTGAGGCACAGAAAGATTAAATCGATTTCCTGAGGCTACCCAATCAGTAACTGGTGAAGCCAGATTTTTATTTTATTTTATTTTATTTATTTTATTTTTTGAGACAGGGTCTTGCTTTGTCACCCAGGCTGGAGTGCAGTGGCATCATCATAGCTCAATGCAACCTCTAACTCCTGGGCTCAAGGAATCCTCCTGCCTCAGCCTCTCGAGTAGCTGGGGCTACAGGCGCGTACCACTGTGCTGGGCTGATTTAAAAAAAATACTTTTTGTAGAGATGGGATCTGGTTATGTTACTCAGGGTGGCCTTGAATTCCTGGGGTCAACCAATCCTCCTGCCTCGGCCTCCCAACGTGCTAGGATTACAGGCGTGAGCCACCGTATCCAGCTACTGTGGGACTTGTTGACGGGCAGGCTTCGTTAGAAGAAATCGTTGGCTTGTGGACATCAAATGTAGGGACGCAGAGTTGTTACTTTGGGGCGTCGGCACTGGTGTTAACCATTAGCAGCCCTCAGTCTGCCCTGAAGCTGATCAGCAAAGACTTGTGGTGATGATATTGATGATATTGGTGATATTGACGATGGCAGTGACGATGATGATGGTGTTGGTGGTGCAGCGAAGCCAAACGCTGCAGGGCTGCGCTGCCTTTTAAACATTAAAAAAACCAAAACTAATCACCCTACCCTCTCATGAAATTTTAATATCACAGATATACTGTATGTCTATATATATTATATGTAAATGTCCACATGTGTCTTTTTTTGTTTCAGCATATTATGGGGGTACAAATGCTTAGGTTACACGTGTCTTGTACATAAAAGAGCAAGACTTTTTTTTTTTTCTTAAATCTCTTCCTAAGAATCAAGTTTGGCTCCCTTGGGGGAGATATCACCCCCTCTGATAATGCATGCTTTAATGTGTGTGTGTGTGTGTATATATATTTTTTGAGACAGAGTCTCACTCTGTCACCCTGGGTAGAATGCAGTGGTGAGATCATAGCTCACAGCAACCTCAAACTCCTGGGCTCAAGCAATCCTCCTGCCTCAGCCACCCAAGTAGCTGGGACTATAGGCATGAGTCACCATGCCCGGCTATTTTTTTCTATTTTTAGTAGAGACGGGGTCTCACTCTTGCTCATGCTGGTCTCGAACTCCTGACCTCGAGTGAGCCTCCTGCCTCAGCCTCCCAGAGTGCTGGATTACAGGCGTGAGCCACTGCACCTGGCCCTAATGTGTTTTTGGGGAAAAAAAAAAAAAAAAAAAAAGCTGGAACTATTTTTGTAATTGAAAAGAAAACAAACAAAATGAAAAACAAAAACAAAGTGTAGAAAACCAGGAACAGTCGCTGGGGAGATTATGTGAAATAGTATATGTTTGTCCCTCTGAGGCCAAGCCTGGAGTCATTCTGCAGGTTGAGACCAAAGGGTTATTTAATTTTTTTTTTTGGTGGTTTATGGTGTTTTTCTTTTCTGTCTACACAGGGTGTTGTGTTCTATTCAGCTGGAAAATGCACACAGTGTCCACACTGGATCTAACGACAACGGGTAAGTTAGCTGAAGAGAATCCACATGCCTAATGTGGTGGAGGATGTTCCTGGGGAGAAGGGGTCCTCCATCTGGATGCTTTCTGGGAGCTCACTTGGATGCTTGCTGGGAGATATTTAGTGGCAGAACAAGGGTTAACATGCAGGTCTCCTGATTCCCACTCCCAGCTCTTTCCTTTGGAAGCGCTGTGTGATCTTAGGCAAGTCACATAACTTCTCTGATCTCCAGCTTCTTCAGCTGTGAAATACAGATAACATTGATTCCTATCCCCCAAGGATGTTGTGAAGCTTTAATTCAAAAGAGGTAACTTTGTAAACCACCTCGCGAGTAGTATGAGCTTTATAAACGATAGTGGAAGAGGAGTAGGGATGGAATTTACTCATACTACAACTCCATGTAAAAAAAAAAAAAAGTGGCCCCTTTATGTGTCATTAAATGTTCTCATCTCTACATAAGCTCTGGAAAGAGGGAGAAAGACACTGTCAGCTCTTAATTGCTCTCAGCATCTCCAATTCGTGGTTCAGACAGTCTCATTTGGGCAAGTCCGTCTCCACTGTGTGAAAAACTAATTTTTTGAACTTTCTCACCTTTCCCCTTGCTCTTCCCCAAGACAGCATCTGAATGTTTGGTGTAGGGGCAGCTGATGGAATCTCGTAGCTATGTGGCAGGGGAGCAGGTGGGCTCTGAAGGGGGTGTCTTATCTACGGGTGGGGTGTGGTGCCACCTCATTTACCCAGCAACCTTTTCGGAAGCTCTGCATCTCCCAGGGGTCCATGCAGGAGACCCTGGTCCCACGTTCAGGCTATGAGAAACCAGAAGTCTTTTTTTTTTTTTTTTGAGAAAGAATATTGCTCTGTTGCCCGGGCTGGAGTGCAGTGGTCTCAGCCTCACTCACAGAAACCTCAAACTCCAGGGCTCCAGTGATCCTCCTGCCTCAGCCTCCCCAGTAGCTGGGACTACAGGCATGTGCCACCACGCCCGGCTAATTTTTCTATTTTTAGTAGAGGCGGGGTCTCACTCTTGCTCAGGCTGGTCTCGAACTCCTGAGCTCAAGCGATCCTCCTGCCTCAGCCTCCCAGAGTGCTGGGATTACAGGTGTGAGCCACCACGCCTGGCCACCAGAAGCGTCTTGTTGGGCCACTTCCTAGCCATGTCTCGCTACTGATTCCAAAGCTCTGCTCCCACACCACGTCGGATGCAGCAACTGAAGAAGGCAGGCTTCTCTCGCAGTCTCAGGAGTTCCACCTGCCCTTTACTGGGAGAAGTCAACCTTTGGACTTTGTGCTCCTGGATTCATCCATTCCTATCTGGAAGTTTCTAAGGTCACCCATCTCCATCTGGGTTTAGCCCTGAAGTGAGGTGGTTGAGGAACAAGAATCCTGCGCTCGTATCTCCCTAGATTAGCTTTCCACAGCTGCTGCTTTCCCCCTGCGACAGATACTACTCTGAAATCATCTCCCGCCTCCTCAGTGAAAACTCTACCTTCCTGTCCTGCAAGCTTGGCTCTTGAAACCTTAATAAATAGGGACTTGGATATCTGTTTATTTTTTGCGAGACTTTGCTTTCGAAACTATTGTCTTGCTGAGAACTCCATGATCCAATCTGGCAATTAAAGCACGCACCTGACTGTTCTGTGCTTGTTGTGTGTCTGCTGCTAAAACGTCTTCATTTTTCTCTGAGTGAGTAGAAATCCTTTGGCGGACTGTTTGGGAGTGGTCACAGCCCATAAAAGTGGAAAAGAGAAAAATCACACTGATATGTTTCCAAAACAGGGCAACCTTAATGAAATAGTTATTATTATCATTGTTGTTGAGCGCAGAAAGTGGAAGGTGGGTAAAAGGCTGTATTAATCTTGACAGCCCCGGACCCAGCCCAGGCCTGGCACAGTATACACAAGTAAGGTAGATCAATAAAAGGAGGAGTATATGCTACATAGAGAGAGTGTATAAGGAACTTATAAATGGAAATTCAAAAGGCTTAATATTTGAGCAAAATTTGGCACTACAAGGATTAAAAATGCAAACACACAAGTTTTCCCACTTAGTGAGAATTCATTTATTGCACGATACACTTACAGTATCTTTTCTACACATATTACACTTAATAAAATATTATAAAAATGCACATACAGTTGTACACATCAGCGGCTCATCCAGAAATTTACTCCAAAGAAATGTTCCTGTAATGTGGAGAGATATCTCCCTGTGCATCTAAGGATATGCACCATAACACTCCCCTCGAATAAACTAAATGTTTATTTATACAAGGGGATTGGTTAGATAAATTGTTGAGTTGGTTCCAGTAACCCTAGCTGCTGTAACAAATAAACCCCAAGCTGTCAGTCCATTACTAAAAAGAAGTTGCTTCATACAAAAAGTTTAATTCTTGTTCATGTGGGATTTCAGTGACAATGTTTCTGGCTAGTGGGTGGTTTTTCTCCATGCAGAAATTCATGCACCAAGCCTCCTTTTGTCTTGTAGCTAAGTCATATCGATGTTTCAGAGTCTTCTGCAGACAGTGACAGAAGAGGAAAGAGACAGTGGAGAAGGCACAGCCACTTTATAAAAACCCAGAGCTGGTAGTCACACATGGCGCCGCCACTTGTGGTCACATGACCATACCTGGCTGCAATGGGATCTGGGAATTGTAGTCCATGATTGGGTGGCTGCCTCCTAGTGACAAAATGATACCACGGAAAAAGGAGTGTAAAATTTTTTTTTTTGTTTTGATATTTGGCTGCCTAGATATTTTGGCACAATTCTAGTCTATGGATGGATACAATGGAATATCATGCAGCTGTTAAAAAACATGAGGTAGGTCTATAGAAACGGACTTGGAAAGATGCCCCAAACATATTCTTTTCATTTATAGAACTATTTAAATATTCAAAGGTAGAGAAAAACAGTACAATACTCCCCCCAATTTATTCCTTAACCAGTTACAAAACTTGCCACGTTTTGCGGTTCTTGTTCTGCAAGACATACTATGAAATGAACGAGCAAGTAGTAGAACAATGTTCTCCAGCAGGACTCTCTGTGAGGGTGGAAATTTTCTAGGTCAACGCTGACCAATAAATACAGTAGCTGTCTTGGTTTGTTTTGTGCTGTTATAACAGAATACCTAAGACTGGGTGATTTATAGAGAACAGAAATTTATGTGCTCATAGTTTTGGAGTCTGGGAAACCCAAGACAGGGTGCTGGCATCTGGCAAGGGGCTTCTTACTGTGTCACCCCACGGCAGGAGGTAGAAGGAGGAAAGGGAGAATGTGTGAGAGAGCAAAAGAGGACCCAACTCCCTTTTATGACAAACCCACTCCCATGATAATGACATTACTCCATTCAGGAGGGCTCCTTCTTTATAATCTAATAACCCCTTAAAGCTCTCATCTCTCAACACTATTGTCTTGGGGATTATGTTTCCAGCACATGAACTTTGGGGCATGCATTCAAGGCATAATGTTTTGCTCCTGGCTCCCAAAAGTCATGTCCTTCTCACATGCAAAATACATTCATTTCATTGCAACAGCCCCAAAGTCTTTTTTTTTTTTTTTTTTGAGACAGGGTCTCATTCTGTTGCTCTGGGTAGAGTGCAGTGGCATCATGATAGCTCACAGCAACCTCAAACTCCTGGGCTCAGGGGATCCTCCTGCTTCAGTCTCCTGACTAGCTGGGATTACAGGCGAGTGTCACCATGCCTAATTTTTTCCTATTTTTGTAGAGATGGGGTCTCACTCTTGCTCAGGCTGGTCTTAAACTCCTGACCTCAAGTGATCCTCCCGCCTTGACCTCCCAGAGTGCTGGGATTACAGGCGTGAGGCACTGAGCCTGGCCTGTGCTAAGCTTTTGACAGTAATTACCTCTGTGTATAAGGATGAGGACTGAGGACTTTTAATTTTTTATATACTTCTGCATTATTTGAGTTTTTTTTCCAACAAGCAATTATTACCTTATTAAAAAAAAATAAAAACAAATGAAACAAAATGAGCAAAAATAAGGATTACCATCTGTTTTTCGTTAGTTTTCTTAGAAGCAGAGCCCGAGATGAGGCTTCTTTTGTTTTTTTCATGAAAACGTTTGCATTTTATTTATTTACTCTTTCTAAAAAATTTATTCCTAATTGACAAACCACACACACAAAAATGAGAAGTATGTGTGGCGATGGATATATGTTCATTAGCTTGATTTAATCATCCACACTAAATACAAATATCAAAGCATCCCACTGTACCCCTTAAATATACAGAATTAGTATTTCAGGTGAGGATCCTCGTGTGAGTCATTTATTAAGACGGGGCCCTGCAGAGACACCTGCTGGCTGTCCAGCCACCGTGATCATTGACACTCGGAAATGCAGAGCCCGGCCGGGCGAGGAGATGGCTCATGGCTGGATCTCAAAGAGATCCAATGGCTTCTCTCTCCTCTGCTTGCTGATTTCCACTTGCGGTCTAGGTGGTGGACGGTTTCTGGTAAGAGGCTTCCTCGAACTGAAAGTAATTAGAGCTTGGGCCAAGCACCTCCGTCTCTAAGTGTCGTCATCTGATTCACGGGTCTCGCAGGGGCACAGTTAGGAGAATTCGACTCCACGGTGGTGCTGTTAAGAGGTGGACTCTGGACTCGTGATTCCTCCCTGGGCTCTTGGAACCTTGGTGCCAGTACTTGCCACGGTGACATCAGGCTTTCTCAGTCAATTGCCTGAGACCTCAGTTTCCATGAAAATGAGGATAGGAGAACCAAGGATTCCATGAGATAAGACACAGACAGTGCCTCGACTGGTGCCTGGAATATAGCAAGTGCTTACGAATGTTAACACCCTCCTCCCCCTCCTCTTCCCCTTTCCACTCTCTTTCCTTCTCTTCCTCCTCCCTTGTCTTTAGGGTCTTTTATTTTTATTTTATTTTATTTTTTTGAGACAGGGTCTCACTCTGTTGCCTGGGCTAGAGTTGCAGTGGCATCATCACAATTCACTGTAGCCTTCAACTCCTGGGCTCAAGCGATCCTTCTGCCTCAGCCTCCCGAATAGCTGGGATGACAAGGGCATGCCACCATACCTGGCTAATTTTTTCTATTTTTAGTAGAGATGGGGTCTTGCTCTTGCTCAGGCTGGTCTTGAACTCTTGATCTCAAGTGATCCTCCCTCCTTGGCCTCCCAGAGTGCTAGGATTACAAGCATAAGCCACTGTGCCCAGCCAAGGGTCTTTTAAAAAATTATGTTATCTGGCCAGGCATGATGACTCATGCCTGTAATCCCAGGGCTTTGGGAGGCCTCGGCAGAAGGATCTCTTGAGCCCAGGAGTTCGAGACCAGCCTGGGCAACATAGTGAGACCCCCATCTCTACAAAAAAAATTAAGAAAATTTAGCTGGGGGTCCTGGCATACACCTGTGGTCCCAGCTACTGGGGAGGCTGAGGCAGGAGGATCGCTTGAGCCCAGGAGTTGGAGGCTGTAGCGAGCTATGATCACGCCACTGCACTCCAGCCTGAGAGACAGAGCAAAAGACCCTGTCTCAAAAAAAAAAAAAAAAAAAAAAATTATAGCATCCTACAAGAGTGGATAATAAAGAAGGCTGAGTCAAAACAGGGGCAGGGATCTGAAAAACTTACTTTTTCAGACAATAAAAAACCTAAATGCTTTATTTACTCTGTCTGGTAACAGAGCATACTATGAAGTATGGTGAACAAAGGTACAGAAAAAAGTTGGATCATTTAAAAATGTTTCTTTACCCCAGATATGTGTGTTTGTTGCTTTTTTCCTCCCAGACTTGCATTTGATAAAAGAGCTATTGTTTTTCTTTATTTATGATACACTTCAGACTTACCCCAACTTATTTTTCTTCTGAAAATTATTTAGGTTCTATTATATTTTTTTAAAGATGTGAGCTATCACTTGTGGGGATTTTTAAAATTTTTTTTATTTCTGGGGTACATATTAGGGGGGTACAAATGTTTAGATTACATATATTGCCTTTGCACAGCCCAAGCCAGAGCTTCAAGCATGTCCATCCCCCAGACGGTGCGTACTGCACCCATTAGATGTGTATATACCCATCCCCTCCTCCCCCTCCCAGCTGCCCGACACCCGATGAATGTTATTACTATATGTGCACTTAAGTGTTGATCAGTTAATACCAATTTGATGGTGAGTACATGTGGTGCTTGTTTTTCCATTCTTGTGATACTTCCCTTAGTAGAATGGGCTCCAGCTCCATCCAGGATAATACAAGAGGAGCTAAGGCAATCACAGCAACAACAAAAATAAGCAAATGGGACTTGATCAAATTAAAAAGCTTCTGCACAGCCAAGGAAACTATCATGAGAGCAAACAGACAACCTACAGAATGAGAGAGAATATTCGCATGCTACACATCCGATAAAGGGCTGATAACTAGAATCTATATAGAACTCAGGAAAAGCAGCAAGAAAAAAAACCAAATAATGCTTTGCCCCAAAAGTGGGCAAAAGACATGAACAAAAATTTTTCAAAAGAAGACACACTAATGGCCAAGAAACGTATGAAAAAATGCTCAACATCTCTAATCGTCAGGAAAATGCAAATCAAAACCACAGTGAGATATCGATCGCTTATCTCCAGTGAGAATGGCTTTTATCAAAAAGTCCCAAAACAGCGCGGTGGCTCACGCCTGTAATCCTAGCTCTCTGGGAGGCCGAGGTGGGCAGATTGTTTGAGCTCAGGAGTTCGAGACCAGCCTGAGCAAGAGCGAGACCCCATCTCTACTAAAAATAGAAAGAAATTATATGGACAGCTAAAAAAAAATATATATAGAAAAAATTAGCCGGGCATGGTGGTGCATGCCTGTAGTCCCAGCTACTCGGGAGGCTGAGACAGGAGGATCGCTTGAGCCCAGGAGTTTGAGGTTGCTGTGAGCTGGGCTGACACCACGGCACTCACTCTAGCCTGGGCAACAGAGTGAGACTCTGTCTCAAAAAAAAAAAAAAAAAAAAAAGTCCCAAAACAATAAATGTTGGGATTTTTTTTTTAAAGGGGGGTTTTATTGAGATGGTTTGGAAAACTTTCTTGAGGCAGTGATATTTCCGTGGGCACAGAAGGATGGGTTGATGGACGCCACCCAGGCAAAGGAAGAGGGTAGGGGATAGCGGGCCTGGCCAGCTGGAGCAGCAGGAAAAGTTCCTGAGTCTGGGAGGACTTCGGAGACCTGAGCAAAGGTGGGCTGATGGCACAAGGCAGGTGACCAGTCACTCAGGACTGGGCTGTTATTCTGGTTTTGGGCGAATCTGAGTCGTGAGGGATTGGGCTGGAGGAAGAGGGCGGTGTGTGGGAAGCTTGGATCAAGATACCACACACAGTAAATTACCGGAAGTCTGCAAAGAGAAATATTGCCTCTGCAGATGGAAGGGGAAGCTGAAATGAGAAGAGAGATATCATCGGAGCCCTCACGCAGGCAAGGGAAATTAACAAGGCACGTTGGAGGAGCCAGGAGCCTGGATCTCAAAACCAGCGTTACAAAAACAAGAGTAGATGTGGAGAGATAGGAACACTCATACACTGCTGGTGGGACTGCAAACTAGTGCAACCCCTGTGGAAAGCATTATGGAGGTATCTTAAACAGATTCAAGTAGACCTGCCATTCGATCCAGCAATCCCATTATTGGGCATATACCCAAAGGAAAAAAGGTCATTCTGTAACAAAGACATATGTACCCAAATGTTTATAGCAGCGCAATTCACAATAGCAAAGATGTGGAAACAACCCAAATGCCCATCAATACATGATTGGATTATAAGCTGTGGTATATGTATACCATGGAATATTACTCAGCTATAAGAAATAATGAAGATACGACATCTCTATGGTTCTCATGGAGAGAGTTGGAACCCATTATATTAAGTGAAGTATCCCAAGGATGAAAAAACAAGCATCACATGTACTCACCAGAAAATTGGTTTCCCTGAACATCACCTAAATACAAATCTGGGAACGACACCAATCGGATATCAGACTGAGGTGGGGGGTGGGGGAGGGGATGGGGGTATGCCTACACAATGAGTGCATTGCGCACCGTTTGGGGAATGGTAATGCTTGAAGGTGCTGACTCGGGAAGGGGGGGTGGGGAAGGGAGGGATATATACCTCATGATGGGTGCAACGCGCACTGTCTGGGGAACAGACACGCCTGGAGCTCTGACTTGGGGGGAAAGGCGGTACATGGGCAACATATGTAACCTGCAATTCTGTATCCCCCATAACAATAAGATGAAATAAAAATAAATAAATAAATAAAAAAACAAAAAACAAAAAACAAAAACAAGAGTGAAAAATGTCATAATATTACTACTAATAAGCCATCCTTTCCATTTTTGTCCTGGTATTTTATAAAGAGTTTTCTCATCCTACCAGTGGATGTTGGCATCATCACTGGTTCTATTCTTTTTGAACCTCACATCCAGTCCACTGGCAAATCTTGTTAGTATCACTTTCAAAAATAAATCCAGAATTTCATGCTCTCCATGCCCGCCTCCGGAATGTATCTGCCGACATCGTTCACCAGGACAAGCGCAGGTCACCTCCTCCTTGATCATTTTGCTTCTGCCTTTCTGTAGTTCTGACGAGTGGTGAGAAGGATCACGTTAAAACCTAAACCACGTTGTGCCCCTCCTCTGCTCAAAAGCCTCCCATGGCTCCCATCTCTCTCTGATAAAAAGGTTAACGTTAACTATAGTTGCCCTATTGTGCTACTGAACATTAGATCTTATTTATCCCACGTAACTGTATTTTTGTACCCATTAACTGTCCTCTCTTTACCCCCTACTCCCCTTCCCAGCCTCTGCTAACCATTATTCTTCTGTCTACCTCCATGAAATCAATTTTTATTTTTAAAGAGACAGGGTCTCACTCTGTTGCCCAGGCTGGAGTGCAGTGGCATCATCATAGCTCACTGCAGCCTCCAACTCCTGGGCTCAAGCGATCCTCCTGGCTCAGCCTCCCGAGTAGCTGGGACTATAGGCACATGCCACGAAACCTGTCTAGTTTTTAAATTATTTATAGAGCTGTGGTCTCACTATCTTGCCCAGGCTGGTCTCAAACTCCTGGTCTTAGGTTATCCTCCTGCTTCAGCCTCCCAGAGTGCTGGGATTACAGGCTGGAGCCACCGGGCCCAGCCCAGAGTTCAATTTATTTTTAGCTCCCACGTATGAATGAGAATACGTGATATTTGTCTTTCTGTGCCTGGCTTATTTCACTTAATATTACATATTCCGGTTCCATCCATGTTGTTGCAAATGACAGAATTTTGTTCTTTTTTTATGGATGAACAATATTCCATTGTATATATGTACATTTTCTTTATTCATTCATCTGTGGGTGGACACTTAGGTTGATTCCATATCTGACATGACACTTCGGATTTTTAAAGGCTTGGCTCTGTTGCTTACCAGCTGTGTGTCCTTGGGCAAGTCACTTAACCTCTCTGAGCCTCAGTTCTTCCTATCTGGATACTGGGAATTATATTCATTTTCTATGGCTGCTGTGACTTGTTGGCTTAAAACAACAAAAACTTATTATCTTACAGGTCTGGAGGTCACAAGTCCAAAATGGGTCCCACAAGGTTAAAATCAAGGGATTGGCAGGGCTGCACTCCTTTTGGAGTTTCTAGGGGAGAATCTGTTTTCTTACTTTGATCTTTAAAGCTACTGTTGGTTGATCAAGTCCTTCTCACATCACATCACTCTGACAGTGCCTCTCTTGGTTTCATCTTTTGCTGACAAAGACCTTTGTGATTACATTGGTTGCACCTGGATAATTCAGGCTACTATCGCCATCTTGAGGTCATCTGATTAACAACTTTAATTCCACTTGCAACCTTAATCCCTCCTTGCCACGTAGCATAATGATTTTGCAGGTTCCAGGGATTAGAATGTGGTTATCTTTTGTGGAGGGGTCCCAATATTCTGCTTCTCACAGGAAGGATAGTATCCAATGAGCATCTTCTCTATCACCTGGGAGCCTGTCCCCACCTGCAGCCTTGTCCTCCTGAAGTGCACAGTGCAGTGGAGCTGGTGGCCTTGGAGAAGCTAATCACAGAGACATTCAAGCAATTATAATGCCGTAAAGGGGGAGCTCAGGGCACTGTTGGAGAATCAAGGAAGGTTTCTTGGAGGAAGTGACATTAAAGCAAAACCTGAGGAAGGGGTAGGAGCGGGCCAGGCAAAGCAGAGGCTAAACAGGTAAACTGAGGTATAGAGAGGTGAATTAATTGACTTCCAGGCACCTTCCATCTTTTTGTCTGTCTCTAGGTGTGAACCGTATTCCCATGGCTGAGGATGGATCACCCCACTCTGTCCACCTTACAGCCCAGGTGAAAGGGGGAAGAAGGGTAGAGCATGCCCCTTCTTTTTAAAGAAGGTGCACACATCGCTTTTGTTCATTCCCATTGGCCAGAATTCAGCCATGTGGCCACACCTAGCTTCAAGAGAAGCTGGGAATACAGTCTTCAATTAGGTCGTCATTTTATTAAAAGGAAGAGGGCGGAATGAGTCTGGGGGAACAGCTACCATTCTTGGTTTTGAGGTTTACTGTTGGAACTTGAACCCAAGTCTGTCTTGCTTCCAAAGCCTGCAGTTTTGACTGTCATCCTTTTCTGTCCAGTGCTTGCATGTGTACAGTGTGGTCCATGAACCAGAACCATCCTCCAGTGACTTGTGGGAAATGCAGAATCTCAGATGCCCACCATCCCCAGATCTGTGGAATCAACATCTGATTCACGATCTCCTCGGAATCTAAGCAGAGGCAGATGCTGCTGGACCACACTTTGGGCAGCAACAGTCCAGAGCAGCATTTCTTTCTTTTTTTTTTTTTTTTTAATTTCAGCATATTATGGGGGTACAAAAGTTTAGGTTATGTATATTTCCCATGCCTCCCCCTCCCCGAGTCAGAGCGTCGAGTGTGTCCATTCGCCAGACAGTGCACATCGCACTCATCATGTAGGTCTACATTCTCAAACTTTCTTGTGGGCACAAATCACCTGGGAATCTTGTCCAAAATGCAGATTCTGATGCGGTCCATCTGAAGCTGAACCTGAGATTTTGCATTTCCATCAAACTCCCAGGCAGTGCTTATGGATCACACTTTGAGTAGCAAGGATCTAGGGTCTTTGAGGTACTTGATAAGCATAGTTGGTTGACATTTCAGAGTCCTAGGACTACCCTAACAAACACCTACAAACTGGATGGCTTAGAACAACAGAAATTTATTTTCTCACAGTTCTGGAGGCAAGAATTCTGAAATCAAGGTATTGGCAACCCCATTATCTCTCTAAAGGCTAATAGGGTAGAATCTGTTCCACACCTTTTTCTTAGTGTCTTAGTCCATTTTGTGTTGCTATAAAGGAATATCTGAGGCTGGATAATTTATAAAGAAAAGAGGTTTATTTGGCTCACGGTTCTGCAGGCTGTACAAGAATCATGGCACCAGTATCTGATACTGGCAAGAGCTTCAGGGAGCTTCCAATTAAGGTGGAAGGCAAAGAAGAAGCAAGTGTGTCACATGGCGAGAGCGGGAGCAAGAGAAGGAGGAGGGAGTGCCAGGCTCTTTTCAGTAACCAGCTCTTGCATGAACTAATAGAGAGAACTTACTCATGACTGTGGTGAGGGCACCAAGCCATTCATGAGAGATCCACCCTCATGATCCAAACATCTCCCTCCAAGACTGGGGATCAAATTGCAACATGAGATTTGGAGGGGCCAGACATCCAAACCATATCATGTAGCTTTTGGGGTTGCTGGGAATCCTTGGCATTCCTTGGCTTGTAGACACATCACTCCAATCTCTGCTTCCATTGTGACGTGGTGTTCTCCTGGTACCTGTCTCTCTATCTCTTCTTATAAGGACACCAGTTATACTGGATGAAGAGTTCACCCTACTCTGGTATACGTCATCTTCACTTCTATCTGAATTACATCTATGAAGACTCTATTTCCAAATAAGATTACATTCACAGGTACCAGCGTTTAGGGTATCAACATATCTTCTGGTGGGGGACACAACTCAACCCACAGCAGTCACCTCCACTGTTTTATGCTGGGTTCCCTTGCACCTCACTCTGATGCTCTAATCTTGTCCAAACTCTCCCTTCTGTGCTGCCTAGGTTTGAATGCGTGTGCTTACACCACCACATGCCCAGCTTATGCAACTTGCACCACCACTACGGACAGTTACTATTGCACTTGCAAAAGAGGCTTCCGGGCTAGCAATGGACAAATGCATTTCAAAGATCCAGGAGTAAAATGCAATGGTGAGTTCATAAGCCCCTAAAAACCCTCAAGCATTTGGTAGGAAAATCAGGTGAAAGCTGGCTGGGTAGTGGATGTAGGTACTGCCCCCTTTCCTCCAAACATGAACCCAACCTAACCTTTCCTTTCCTTTCCTTTCCTTTCCTTTCCTTTCCTTTCCTTTCCTTTCCTTTCCCTTCCCTTCCCTTCCCTTCCCTTCCCTTCCCTTCCCTTCCCTTCCCTTCCCTTCCCTTCCTTTCCTTTCCTTTCCTTTCTTCTTTCCTTCCTTCCTCTCTCACTCCATTCCCCCTCCTCTCTCTTTCTGATTATGAAATATGATGGTTGGGCTTCCTCACAATATGGTGGCTGGGTTATAAAGATGAGCATCTGAAGAGAATAAGGTGGAAGTACGAGATATTTTTATGATCTAGCATGGTATGTTTTTGACCTAGTGTCACTTCCATCATAGTCACAAGTATGCTCAGCTTTAAGAGCAGAGGGGACATACACCCCACCACTTGATGAAAGGAGTACCAAAGTCATGTTTAGGGAAGAGCATGTGGGATAGGAAATATTGTTTCAACCACTTTTGGCAAATACAATCTGGTACCTGGGATGAGGTATATTTGTAACTCCAGCTCTTTCTCTGTCCAGATATTGATGAATGTTCTCAAAGCCCCCCAGTATGTGGTCTTCATGCAGTCTGCGAAAATATGAAGGGCAAATACAAATGCAGCTGTTTGCCTGGTTTCTCTTCTCCCACTGGAAATAGCTGGAACCCAGGAAAGCAAGGCCATTTTGCCTGTACAGGTAATGCTCTCGGGCTCTCAGGCATGAGTCTTTGGTGGACATCTTCCATTGGGTTGAGTTCCTGTGTTTCTAGACTTCCACAGCCAATCTCTTGTCCACTCAATCTTCTCTACTCCTTCTCAGACATCGATGAGTGCCTCACCAGTGGGGTCTGCCCTGAGCATTCTCACTGTGCCAACTCCGTGGGAAGCTACAGTTGCAACTGCCAAGTTGGATTCATTTCTAGCAAGTCCACCTGTGAAAGTATAAAGGATCAGCTCTTCATTATTTACCTACTTAATTAATTAAGGATCACGTCATTAGAAGACCATATGAGGAAGGGATTTTCTCACTTTATTTTATTTTATGATTGTCTGAGACAGGATTTCACTCTATTGCCCAGGGTACATGCAGTGGCATCATCATAGCTCACAGCAACCTCAAATGCCTGGGCTCCAGTGGTCCTCCTGCCTTAGCCTCATGAGTAGCTGGGACTACGGGCATGTCAATTATGCCTCGCTAATTTTCCTATTTTCTGTAGAGACAGGGTCTTGCTATGTTGCCCAGTTTGGTCTTAAATTCCTGGCCTCAAGCAATCCTCCTGCCTTGGCCTCCCAAAGTGCTAGGGTTACCAGCATGAGCCACTATGTCTAGTCTGAATTCTCTTATTTTAGGGAGAAAACTGGGGCTCAAGGAGGTGAAGTAACTTTCCCAAGTGTTTGCAAGTATTACATGGAAGAGCTGGGACTTGAATTCTTTTTGTGGGCCTACTATGAATCAAACACTGGGTCACGCTGTACTTGAGTACAATAGAAAGCTCTTGTTACTGAGCAAATCAATGGGCTTGCGGTCCAATGTACATAGAAGCCAATACTATGGCACCAGCCTCTGAAAAAAGAAAAGTTTTATTGCAAGTTGACTGGTGACTGGGAAGGAGAGAGGAGGAAATGCTCAAATCTGTCTGCTGGACCTGGGGCTGCCTTGGTTTTATGAGCATAGGTTACTGAGGTGTGATGTGATTGGATCTTGCAATTAGGTGATGCCAGGAGGCATGATCTGATTGGGTCATGCCATGGATGATGCCAGGGCTCGATCTGATTGGACCCTGGATCCTGCCATGTGGTGTCCCCTTCTGAAGTCAGTCCCCGCTTCTCAGTCTGAGCACTTATGTTCTGCCCACCGTTGCATGCTTGGTTCAGCTGGGGGTAACATTCAACCTGGAGGTCCATGGCAACTGCAAAACTACTCATGATTTTATTACATAAACAAAGACCCTATTTCCAAATACTAATACATTCACAGATACCAGGGTTTAGGACTTCAACTAATTTCCTTCCTCCCTCCCTCCCTCCCTCCCTCCCTCCCTTCTTTCCTTCCTTCCTTCCTTCCTTCCTTTTCCCATTACTTTTCCTTCGTCTCTCCCTTCCTCCCTCTCTCCCTCTCTTTCTCTCCCCGTTTCTTTTTCTGCTTATGAAAATATGAAAGGTCACTGTAGAAGTTCATGGATAGTTGAGCTTCCTCACAATATGGTGGCTGGGTCTAAGGATGAATGTCTCAAGAGAACGAGGTGGAAGTACAGATATATTTATGACTTAGCATGGTATCTTTTTGACCCAGTGTCACTTCCATCATAGTCACAAGCATGTTCAGATTTGAGAGCAGAGGGGACATATATCCCACCACTTGATGAAAGGAGTACCTCAGTCATGTTAAAGGAAGAGCATGTGGGATGGGAGCTACCGTTTCAATCGCTTTTGGAAAATGCAATCTGCTAACCAGAATGAGGTACATTTGTTACCCTAACTGTTTCTCTGTCCAGATGTTGATGAATGTTCTCAAAGCCCCCCAATATGTGGCCATCACTCAGTCTGCGAAAACATGCCGGGGACATACAAATGCAGCTGTTTGCCTGGTTTCTCTTCTCCCACTGGAAATGGCGGGATCAGGGGCAAGCCAGGCCATTTTGCCTGTACAGGTAATGCTCTTGGGCTCTCAGGCATGGGGCTTTGGTGAACATCTTCCATTGGGTTAAGTTCCTGTGTTTCTAGACCTATGCAGCCAATCTCTTGTCCACTCAATCTTCTCTACTCCTTCTCAGACATCGATGAGTGTCTCACCAGTGGGGTCTGCCCTGAGCATTCTCACTGTGCCAACTCCTTGGGAAGCTATAGTTGCAAATGCCAAGTTGGATTCATTTCTAGCAAGTCCACCTGTGAAGGTATAAAGGACCAGCTCTTCATTATTTACCTACTTAATTAAGGATGGCGTCATTAGAAGAAGATATGAGGAAGGGATTTTCTCACTTTATTTTATTTTATTTTATGATTGTTTGAGATAGAATTTCACTCTATTGCCCAGGGGTAGATGCAGTAGCATCATCATAGCTCACAGCAACCTCGAATGCCTGGGTGCCAATGAACCTCCTGCCTCAGCCACTTACCACCGTAGTGGAATAATTTTTCTATTTTCTGTAGAGACAGGGTCTGGCTATGTTGCCCAGGCTGGTCTCAAACTCCTGGCCTCAAACAATCCTCCTGCCTTGGCCTCCTGGTACTTTGGGAGTGCTAGGATTACAGGCATGAGCCACCATGTCCAGCCTGGATTTTCTCATTTGAGAGAGAAAATTAGGGCTCAAGGAGGTGAAGTGACTTTTCAAGGATATGCAAGTGTTAATTGGAAGAGGCGGGACTTTAACTGTTGTTGAGGACCTACTAGGAATCAAACAGTGGGTCAGGTGTATTTGAGTGTAACAAGGAGTTCTTGTTACTGAGCAAATCAATGGGCTTGCCTCCGGTGTGCATAGAAGCCAATACTGTGGCACCAGGCTTTGAGAAAAGAAAAGTTTTATTGCAAGTTGACTGGTGACTGGCAAGGAGGAAAGGCTCAAGTCTGTCTTCTGCAGCTGGGGGCTGGGTCAGTTTTATAAGCATAGGTTAATGACGTGATTTGATTGGCTCTGACGATGAGGTAATGCCAGAAGGCATGATCTGACTGGGTCATGCCATGGGATGATGCAAGGGCTTGATCTGATTGGATCCCTGATGGTGCCATATGATGTCGCCTTCTGAAGTCAGTCCCCACTCCTCGATTTGAACACTTATATTCTACCCACCATTGCATGCTTGGTTCAGCTGGGGGTGGCATTCAACCTGGGGTCTATGGCAAGTGTAAAACAAATCATAATTTTGTTACATAAACAAATAAGATTACATTCACAGATGGCAGGATTTAAGACTTCAACTAATTTCCTTCCTTGCTTCCCCCCTGCCTCCCTCCCTTCCTTCCTTCTTTCCTTTCCCTACCTTTCTCCCCACTCTTGTTTTTCTGATTATGAAAATATGAAAGGTCACTGTAGAAGTTCATGGATGGTTGGGCTTCCTCACAATATGGTGGCTGGGTCTAAGGATGAATGCCTCAAGAGAATAAGGTGGAAGTACAGATATATTTATGACTTAGCATGGTATCTTTTTGACCCAGTGTCACTTCCATCATAGTCACAAGCATGTTCAGATTTGAGAGCAGAGGGGACATATATCCCACCACTTGATGAAAGGAGTACCTCAGTCACGTTAAAGGAAGAGCATGTGGGATGGGAGCTATCGTTTCAATCGCTTTTGGAAAATGCAGTCTGCTAACCAGAATGAGGTACATTTGTTACCCTAACTGTTTCTCTGTCCAGATGTTGATGAATGTTCTCAAAGCCCCCCAATATGTGGTCCTCACTCAGTCTGCGAAAACATGCCGGGGACATACAAATGCAGTTGTTTGCCTGGTTTCTCTTCTCCCACTGGAAATGGCTGGATCAAGGGCAAGCCAGGCCATTTTGCCTGTACAGGTAATGCTCCATGTTTACCTATAGGGATGATGACTACAGACTGTGAAAGGCCAGGAGTGATCAAGCCCTTATCACATGTCCCCTGGCTTAGTCTAAGAGATGTTGGATGTCATCTCTGCTTTTTCTCATGTATTTGTAACAGTGAGTTATGGCTGAGTAACAAAACACTTTGAAAATTAATGGCTAAAAACAACCACATTTATTTAGTTCTGGAGTCCATGGGTTAGCAATTTAGGTTAGGCTGTCTTGGCCAGTTCTTTTGGTCTCACCTGGGCTTGTTCTGTTGTTTGCAGTCAGCTTATCTTGGCTGGACTGTTTCACATGTCTGGGACTCATCTGGAAAGGTTCATTTCTCTTCCACTTGGTCTTTCATTCTTCATCAGGCTAGTCTGGGGTTTGTTCCTATGGAAGAGGCAAGAGGCCCAGGAGAATGAACAGTAGGAAAAAGATTTCTTAAGTCTCAAGTTTGGATTTGGCTTTTGTCACTTCTTCTGCATTCTACTGGCCAATGCAAGTCATAGGGCCAGCTATATTCAAGGCATGGGGAAACAGATCCCACCTCTTAGTGGCTGGCGTGGCAAAGTCACATGCATGCAATCTACATTCCAAGGTGTGAATACAGAGAAGAGTAACGGACTATGGCCATTTTTGTAATCTCAGTTAATTATGTTTTGAAATTATTTGCCACCCTTCTTCTTACATATCATTGGCCAAAATTTATTCTCATGGCAACGGCTAAGTGTAGGAGGCGACTGGGAAATATGTCCCACTGTGTGCCCTGGAAAAGGGGAGAACACAGATACTGGAGTGCATCAGCCCTGTCTGCCGCAAATGAACATGCAGAGTGAATCTCCTGTCTGCCATCTGCAGTCTTCCTTTCCTCATTTACCTTACCTGGGTTTGGGGTTTTCTCTTCCACTCCTCAGAGGTGAATGAATGTGCCAACCCCAGAGCTTGCCCGGAGAATGCGACTTGTTATAACACTCTTGGAAACTACTCTTGCGTCTGCAACCAAGGATTTGAATCCAGCAGCGGCTCCCTGAGTTTCCAGGGTGTGGGGGGATCCTGTGAAGGTAGGCGGAGATGTCTTTTGGAGACTCAGGTCCACGTCTGTTTGCAAAGATGCCAGTGACAGGGTTGGGGTGAGTCTTGGCTGAGTTCAAGACCTTCATCTGAAAATCTGGAGCCTATAACCATTCTTTCTTTCAATCACTCACTCACTCATTCAACAAACACCTCTTGAGCACCTATTCTATACTCTATAATAGTTAAGGCACTTGGGATAGAGCAGTGAATAACATCTCCAAATACCATCCTATTGGGGGTTTGGGCTTCAACATGTGAATTTGGGAGGGGGGCCACCATTCAGACCATCGCACCCAGGAACACCAAGCCCTTAAGTGACAGAGCCAGGCTTTGAACCCAGAAGAGAGTTCACTAGGAGAAAATCAACCTGTGTGGACTAAAGTTAATCTATGCACCTGCCTCATAAATTGCAAGGAGATTAGAAGCAAATGAATCAGTAGGTGAGCTTGGTTGGGGCCAGGTTCTCAGAGCCTTGCACATCTAATGAGGAGTTTGGATTTTATCCTGAGCTGTGGAGAGTATTATCAAAGTAGTTTATGGGTCATGGATATGCCTCTAACGGTTGCTCTCTGAATGGTGAAAATGTGGTTCAAGAAGGTGAGATTGGAACCAGGGAAACACGTTGGCTCCAGTCAGCAGTGAGGCTGTGAGGGGCTGTAGCCCCAGTGTCCTTCCTTCTTTTGACTTAGACTGGTTTTCTGCTTAGATGTGGATGAATGCTCCAGGAATTCAACTCTTTGTGGTCCCAATTCCATCTGCATCAACGTCGCGGGAGCATACAGTTGCTCCTGCCTGGCTGGCTTCTTTTCACCTGATTTTCGGACCCTCAAGGATCCAGGGGCTTTTGAATGTGCAGGTAAGTCTCCCAGCCATGCTGAGGACATCTCAATGGATATCCAACGACCTTGAAACATAGCGGCTTCAGAACAATGACCCTTTATTCTGCTCACTATTCTACAGGTCGAATGATTTTTAGGGCTCTTGGATGGCTGGCACATCCAAAATGGTCTTGCTTATGTGACTGGCAATTGGTGCTGGTCTCTGACTGGGATCTCCACCGGGACCCTGAGCTTTCCTCATGAGTCTTTCCACATCGCTGCTTGGGCTTCCTCATAGCATGGCAGCATCTCTAAGACAGAACATTTCAGGAAGAAGAAAGCAAAAACTGCCAGTCTTTTTATGGGATGGGCTTGGAAGGGACTTGGGACGAACATTCCTTCTACCACATTCTATTGGCCATGGGGCCAGGGCCCGTATAGATTTCAAGGAAGGGGAAATAAACTCCCTGTCTCACTAGAGGAGCAACATGTGCCTACAGGAAGTGGAGGAATTGCTGGAGGCCATCTTTGGAATATCTACTCTGTTGCATTTTATATTCTTCAACTGTGAAAAACGCATGCTTCTCTTCATTAAAAAGGCTGTATTTCTTGTTATTTGTTGATCTTCGCTAGCTGCTGATAGTGTTAGAAGCAGAATAATGGAGGGGTCAAGTTGAAAGGGACCTTATAAATAAGTTAGTACAGGTTTAGGTGCTCCCAGGAACCCAAGTGGGATCCCATCGAGACCAAGGCAAAAGCCATGCAGCCAAGGCCATGGGCTCTCCCATCCCGCTTTTGTCAAATTATCACCTGTTTTATTTGTTTTATGTATGTGGGTTTCACTTCACATAAAGAAAAGCTTGCTGGGCGAAAAAGTTTTGAAAATAGTGCATCTAGCCCAACTCCATATGCAAATTTCAGCCACTAGACCACCAGGGACATACATGCATTTCATCCGTGCTCCCTGTGAGCAGATCTCACCTAGTTTATGCTTAAATGTTTCTGGAAGTGGGGATCTCTCTCCTACTAAATGAGGAGACGTCTTCCGCGATACCAACAGGAAAGCCACTTCCCTTTACCTTCCAACGATGGCCCTTTCTTGTGTGTCTTTGGGGGCCTTCAAATTAATCCACATTCATGTCACAAAGACTTTTTATTCCAATTCTCCACAGTAATGCCCGGTGCCAGACAGCATATACTGGCTTGGGTCACTAGTCACTGTTGCCTGTTTATTCCTCCTGTTTTGTGAGTTGTTATAGAAATAAGAAAACTTTTGTCTTTACCACCTTCCTAATCATTTTTATCCCCTATAACATTCACTCCATGTATCTGCTGCAATTCAGAAACCCTCCAAGGGAGACCTAAGCCTCTGTTGGCATAGTAACCTGGCAACCCCCCGGATTAGTTAAGTCAGGGTGTCTCAACCTTAGCACTATTGACATTTTGGGTTGTATAATTTTTTGTTGCTGTGGGGAGGGTGTTCTGTGCATTGTAGGATGTTTGGAAGCATCGTTGGCCTTTACTCACTAGATCTCAGTATCACTCTTTGTTGTGATAACCAAAAATGTCTACAGATACTGCCTACAAATTGCCCCCCCCATTATAGCTTAATATAATAGAAATTTCTAACTCTTATAACAAGACAATATGGATATACCTGGCCAGTGGGCAGCCTTCCTTCACATGGTGATGAAGGCACCAGGTCTTTCTCCATCTTTTGGTCCTCCTATCCCTTAGAGCCTTGGAGTCCCTTGTTCTAGCCAGTGGAGGGGGAAGAGAGAAGAGAGAGGTCACACCTCCTTCTTGACCACTGTGGCTCACAAGGGACGTGTATCTCCTAAGTTCTCCTATTCAACGAGTGAAAACTAGTCACGTGGCCACAACTAGATGCAGAACGTTCTGGGAAATGTATTCTCTGGCAGGGACGCCATTGTCTAGTGGAGCATGACTCTATACTTTGGAAGAAGTATGGCTTGGTTGGACCGTTGGCCCACCTCTGCTTCCCACCGATTCCGTACCCTACAGATATCGATGAGTGTGCTGTCAAGACATGCCCCGTCAATGCAACCTGCACCAACACTCCCGGGAGCTACTTTTGCACCTGCCACCCTGGCTTCGCACCAAGCAATGGACAGACGAATTTCACAGACCAGAAGGTGAAATGTAGAGGTGAGGGAGAGTTTTCCGGGACAGCCCTGAGAAGTCATTTCTCCTGCTTGTTCCTCTGGGTTTCCTGATATTCCCCAGTTCCTTGCAGATATCGATGAGTGCTTTGGAGATCCATCGCTGTGTGGTCCACATTCTGTCTGCACCAATGCCTTGGGCTCCTACAGCTGCACCTGCATGGTGGGCTTTCGTCCTGATCCAGAACACTTCCAGAAATACGGCAACCTCAGCTGTAAAAGTAATAATCTCTTTGTATGTCTTGGCGATGGAATCTGTGTCTTGCTTTCGTTCTAAAATTTCTCACTCTACCCAACCCCTGGATCCTTCTCTTACTTCCACCCCATTCACTAGGTACTGAGGATTCTTCAGCTCTGGATATTATGGGCATGATTCTCATCCTCAGAGGGCTTATGATCTGGGGAAGGAGGCAGGGAGCTCCTTCACACACAATTATGTAATATTTAATAATTATTAGGATGAGTGCAATGATTGAAAATGCATAGTGTGCTTTGGAGTGGTCAATGGGATATTGAATTTGCTCCATGCAAAGGATATTTAAGTGGAAACTTGAAGGAGGAGTAGAAATTCTCTAGATGAAGAGAGAGGATCACAGTGTTCTGGGTTATAGCATGTGCAAAGGCCCTGAGGCTCACGCAAAGTGAGTACAAGAGGAAGTGGCATTAGATGTGTGCGATGAGGTGGAGAGAGGTCAGAGTCTGCAGGGCCCTGTGTGTGTGCCATGTGAGGAATTTTGGAGTCTTTTTTCCCCCCCAAGAACAATGGGGAACCACAAAAGGTTTAAAGTTTTAAAATTATGGATTATGGGATACATTAAAACTATGTTATTAATACTTATAGGGAAGCAATGAGGTATAACAATAAAATGAATATACCTGAGGCCTTTCCCAACATAAGAAAGAGAATATCGTCAATGCCATTGTGTCTTCTGCATGTTCCTTCCCACTCTGTCTCCTCCTCTGAGGGACCCACCTGGAATTTTGGGTTCATTATTCTCCTACTTTTAAAAAATATTCCCTCCTGGGTATGTATCCCTAAATAATATATCTGCTTAGTTTTGCTTGCTTTGGAGCTTTGCAAAAATGGTATCACGCTATATATGGTCTTCTCTGATCTGCTGTTTTTACTCAATATTGCACTCTGTAGAATCCCTCATGTTGTAGTGCACAGCTGTAGTTTGTTTATCTTCACCATTTTGTGTTACGGCCATGGGCCATTGTTAAGCCGGAGAGGGGGAACGAAATCTGACTTGCTTTTTTATCCTGCCTTGCTGTGGTTGATGTTTGGTTTGGTTGCTTTTGTTTTCTTCCTAGGACTTCCCTTCAAGTGTAAGGAAGATGCGATACCCAATAATAAACAGGTCCAGCAATGCCAAGGGGGAGGAGCAGTGAAACCTGAATATGTAAGTGTTTTTGAAGTTTCCTAGTTCTTGAGATTTTCCTAGAAGCCACTTAGGTAGGATGTTGTGTTTGCAGTTTTAACAAAGGAAAAAACAACAGTGGCCTAAACCAGATAGAAGTTTATTTCTCTCTTCTGTAACAGCCTGAGTGTAAGATGTGCAGAGCTGATAATGATGGGTCCATAAAGCTCCCATGGTGTGGCCCAAGATGGCTGCTCCAGCTCTTGCCATCACATCTGCATTCCAGATGGTAGGAAGGGGAGAAGAGGAAATGGAAGGCACAGTCTTTTCTCCTTTAAGTGCATGACCCAGCGTCACTTCTGTTTGTACCTGACTGGCCAAAAATTAGTCACATGGTCACACATAGCTGCAAGGGAACCTGGGAAGGAAGGATATTTGCTTATCTAAAACTTGAGGAAGAAGAAGTGGAGACTGTATTGGAGTCTCCCCACCAGGGAAGGTGTTGTTGCTGCATCCGAGTGATATGGGACGGGCGATATGCTCAGCCAGCCTGGCAGTGAGGAATTTGGACCTCCTGTCTAATGACGTCATTGCGGTGTGTAAAGACTCTATCGTCTCTTTAGAAATTGATGCTACTATTCTAAATATGAGCTTGTAAATTAGCTTTGGAACTACCACACACCTTGGACCACTGTTTTTATTTTTAAATTGTAAAATACACATAATATAGAATTTATCATTTTACATATTTTAAAGTGCACAATTCAGTGGCATTTAGCCCATCCAGTGTTGTGCAACCGTCACCACTCTCTGGTTCCAGAACATTTTCATCCCCCTAAGAAGAAGCCCTTCCCCATTAAGCACTCACTCCCCAGCCCTCCCTTCTCCCAGCCCACGGCAAACACTAACCAGCTTTCTGTATTCATGGATTCGTCTATCCTGGACATTTCCTATACATGGAATCATACAATATTAGTTCCTTTGTGTCTGGCATCTTTCCCTGAGCATGATGTTTTCAAGCTTCATTCACGCCATAGCATGTATCAGAAATCCTGCCCTTTTCAGGGTTGGGTAATATTTCATTTGAACCACTGTTTGCTTACACATTTCCCCATCTTTTTGTACCACTAAATAGTTTTGCTGTTTGTTCATGTTTGCTTCTTTTATTCATGGAAGAGAAAGGTGATGTGATTCTCATTTTGATCAAAGAATAGTTTTATTTTCCTGGGAATTCTAGATACTTGGGGATTCAGGACTACGATGGGCTTGGTGGCTCAATTTGTAGATTATGTGCTTGGAGGAATGGATGGGTCAGTGCTTACAAACGCTCTTTCTTCCGGGGCACAGGTCTCCTTTTGCGCACTGATAAATGGCATCTTCAGCATTCTGGATGATGTGTGTGAAAACAAAACCACTGTGGTTTCTCTGAAGGTAAAAATAAAATTTTTGTGTCTTGAGTTTCAAACATCTTGGGTACATTTGGGGGGTGCAGAAGGTCCTCTTTGCAATTCACGAGTTGTGAGTTAACATTTAATGTATTATAGTTGTAAGGTTTTAAAAATTAACATGAGGTAAAATTACCTTATTTATTTATTTGTTTTCTTGGTGTATAGTTCTATGAGTTTAATCATGTGAATAGATTTGTGGAACTACCACCACAATCAGAATACAGAGCAGTTTCATTTCCTCCAAAAATTCCATTTGGCTTTCTGTTTATAGTCAGATACCCCTTTTACCCCTAACCTCTATACATCTCTGTCACTGCAGTTTGTCTTTTCAAGAGCGTTATATAAATGGCATCACAGAGTATATGGCCTTTTGAGACTGACTTCTTTCACTCAGCACAGTGCATTTGAGACTCAAGGATGTTGCATTTATCAATAGTTCCATTCTTTCTTCTTCTTCTCCTCCTCCTCCTCCTCCTTCTTCTTCTTCTTCTTTTTCTAAATTTTTACCATTAGTGACATTTAATGTATTCACAGTATTGTGCAAACCATCACCACCCTCCGTCTCCAGAACTTTCTCATCTTCCCAAACTGACACTCTGTCCCCATGAAACACTCACTCCCCTCCCCATTCTCAGCCCCTGGCACCCACCATCCTACTTCCTGTCTCTGTGGCTCTGACGACTCTAGGGACCTCCTATGAGTGGAACCAAACAGGATTTGTCCTTCTGTGTCTGGCTTATGTCATGGACCATGATGTCCTCAGGGTTCATCCATGTTGTAGCGTGGATCAATGCTTCATTTCTTGCTTCATTTGTTTTTTATTGCTGAGTAATATCCCATTTTATAAATGCACTGTGGTTTGTTTATCCATTCATTTTTGAAGAATATTTCAGTTGTTTCCAGCTTTTTAAAAAAATAATTGTGGCCTCTTTATTTATGTAAATTTTTGTTACGTATATTGCTTTTGGTGGTTCTCGATAGAGCGGCTATAAACTCTCCTGTGCAGTGTTTTTGTGTGTGTGAACATGAATTTTCATGTCTCCAGGGTAAATACCTAAGAGCAGCCCAGTTATTACAGTTGCAGACATGGAAACTCAGTTTTTCTTAGGCCTTTAAGTTGGACTTAGGGATGTCGTTTTATTTATAAATCTGGTTATTTTTGTATGAAAATAAGAATAACACATTTACTTGTAATTTTACCAATTAAAGTTAATTTAACGTGTTTATTCATTAAGTTTTCAGATTACATTTTCATGAATGGTCGACCTTGTTTACACACTTAATTAAATTTTCTCAAATGTTTTATACTGTCTTTACAAATATCCTAATTTCCCCCCAATTTCAAGTACCTAAGGAGGAAGATTTCCAAATCTAACAGGCAAAGTCACTAGAGCCCTTGAATGACCTATAAATCCAATTGATCAAACCTATTAATATATTAATAATAATTCAGATTCCCTTAAACATTCAATACAGTTTATAAACAGCCATGTCGTCTGAAATTGTTCATTTTAAAATCACAAGTCTAATTGTTTTTTGCAGCAAAACCATGTGGTTAACTGGTGAGCTTCTCCAATGTGCCAAATTGTTCTAAACCCTTTAAATAACAGATGTTTCCAGATTATGCTAAAGATCTCAAAACTTTGTAAATTTCCCACAAAAGTATTTCCACTAGGGATATTTAATTTGCCTAATTTTTTATTTTTTTTTATTTTTTTTTTTTTACTTTCCTGAAGGTATGAAATAACCTTCCCAACTAAGAAGAATAGAGTCAACATTTCAGGGAGTGGTTTTGATGAGATTTCATCAGCTGTAGAATCGTGGACCACGTTTTTCTAGGATGCTTCTAGTTGAGATTTTTTTCTGCCGTGTCAGAGTTGTGGCGGGTGTGGACTCCAAAGCCGTGCCTTTCGGGGATACGGTTACAGAACTCAGGGCATCCTGTTCCTCCTGGACAAACACCGCTCAAATTTCACCCATATCCCATAACATGAACATTGCTATTATTATTACTGCTTTTCTTAATCCTATCCCTCCAGACATAACCAATGTTAACAGTTAGATGCTATCTTTCGATATCTTTTTGTGAGTGTGTGTATACACAAAAACATTTTAGAATTTTTTTTTTTTTTTTTGAGACAGAGTCTCACTCTGTTGCCCAGGCTAGAGTGAGTGCCGTGGCGTCAGCCTAGCTCACAGCAACCTCAAACTCCTGGGCTCAAGCAATCCTCCTGTCTCAGCCTCCCGAGTAGCTGGGACTACAGGCATGCACCACCATGCCCGGCTAATTTTTTCTATATATATTTTTAGCTGTCCATATAATTTCTTTCTATTTTTAGTAGAGATGGGGTCTCGCTCTTGCTCAGGCTGGTCTCGAACTCCTGAGCTCAAACGATCCGCCCACCTCGGCCTCCCAGAGTGCTAGGATTACAGGCGTGAGCCACTGCGCCCAGCCAACATTTTAGAATTATCTATTGAGCATTTACTATAAGAGGTTCAGGGCAGTTACTAGTGAGTCAGCCTCGGGTGCTGGTCTGCCAGGATTCAGGTCATGGGTCTCTCACCTACTAGATACACGTCCTTGTTTCCCTATCCAAAAATGAACATCATAATGGTCTCTATTTTATAGTTATCTTCACCAAATCAAACAAGTTAATATATATGTAAGATACTCAAAACAACACCTGGCTCTTAAAAAGTGTGTGTTATTTTTATTTCAATATGCCAGTACATAAATACCATAAATATAACTTAAAAATTAGAATTATTGTTTCTGAACTAAATGGGATAATACATACATGTCACTCTGTAATTTCCTTGACTTAACAATAGCCCATTTGCAAGGGTTGGTCACTGTCAAAAAAAACAAAACAAAACACAAAATGATAGCCCATGGACCTTTTTTCCCGTTAATACGTATAGGTATGCTATGACATTCTTTTTTTTTTTCAGTTTTATTTTTATTTTAATTTTTTTATTTCGGCATATTACAGGAGTACAAATGTTCAGGTTACATATATTGCCTTTGCCCCACCCGAGTCAGAGCTTCAAGCATGTCCATCCTCCAGATGGTGTGCACGGAACCCATTAGGTGTGAATATACCTATCTCCTCCTCCCCCCTCCCACCTGCCCAATACCCAGTGAATGTTACTACTATATGTGCACTTAAGTATTGATCAGTTAATCCCAATTTGATCAATGACATTCTTTTTTTTTTTTTTTTTCGAGACAGAGTCTCACTCTGTTGCCTGGCCTAGAGTGCTGTGGTGTTAGCCTAGCTCACAGCAACCTCAAACTCCTGGGCTCGAGCAATCCTCCTGCCTCAGCCTCCCGAGTAGCTGGGACTACAGGCATGCACCACCATGCCCGGCTAATTTTTTCTGTATATATTTTTAGCTGTCCATATAATTTCTTTCTATTTTTAGTAGAAATGGGGTCTCGCTCTTGCTCAGGCTGGTCTCGAACTCCTGAGCTCCAAAAATCCGCTCGCCTCGGCCTCCCAGAGTGCTAGGATTACAGGCGTGAGCCACCGCACCCGGCCCAATGACATTCTTTTTAGCAGCTGCATACTATCCCATGATTTGACTGTTTAATCTTCATTTATTTAACCAATCTAGTGGGCATTTAGGCTTTCCACAAACCATCCCAACATGAACATCACTGGACAAGATCCTTGTACAAATTTTAAGTATTTCTGGAAGGATTAATTCCTGGAAGGGAAATTGCTGGGTCCAAGAGCATGTGCAGTTTATGTTGTCATAGGTGCTAAATTACTGAATTCTATCAGGACAACACTAGTTTGTATTCCCAGTGGAGCATCTTGAATTGGGAAGAGAGGCCTGAGTGAATGGTCTTTTCAATTTGCCTTTGCTCTTGACTTCCAAACGTGTCTTCCTAAAGAGAGAAAGGACGGCTGATATTTCATTAGTGTGAGTGTGTATGTGTGTGTGAGAGAGAGAGAGAGAGAGAGAGGGAGAGGGGGGAGAACACTAACAAACACATCTTTCCTTGCAGAGTACGGCTAAGAGTCTTTCCCCTGTGCTTGAACGAATATCTACATCTTCCAAATTCGCCAAGGAAAAGACGTCTGCCCTGGGCACAGTCATCCTGGAGAGTGTGGAAAGCACCATATTGGCAGCTCTTCTGGACCCCTCGGCGAACGTCAGTCAGACTATTCGGACGGAAAACCTGGGTAGGATAAACCACTCATGACAGGGTTTGATTTCGAGGAGTGACTCTGGCAAAGGGATTTTCCGGGACTCTCCCACTCACCTTTTCCCCAACTGTTTCAAAACCCTGACCTCCCAGCAAAGCAAGTCTAATCATAATAACATTTCCCGTTTCTTGAGTGCTTGGCAAGGGCCAGGCACTGTGATAAGAGCCTGTCATTAATTTATTCAGCCAATATTTGTGCTGGGTTAAGGTACAAAGTGGTTATTTGCTGTGTTCAAATATTTCCAGCTCCCCCTGCTGGGAACATGGTAGGACTGCACTTCCTGGCTCTCTGGGATTAGCTGGGATTTTGTGACTAGTTCTGGCCAATGGACTGGGGAAGAGAATAATTGCCGGCGTGAGACATTCCAGAACCTTCTTTCCCTCTGACATAGTGACTGGCAGTGTTTCAGGTCACAGCTGCTCCAACTGCCTGGGTCCCAGAGTAAGGAAAATACAGAGCATGGCCCCCAGTCAATCCATGGCAAACACAAAGCATTAAGGAGCAATACCTCCTTGTTATTTTCTAATCTACTAAGACTGGGGCTTGTTTGTTACTGCGGCATGACTAATCCTTTCCTGACTGACGCATGCTTGATGGGTGGCCACTTGGGAATTCTGGGTGCTGTGGATCTTTTACAGCAACAACCCACTCCTGGTAGTAGTTCCTGTATCAGTCACATAAACCTAGGAAATTCCATCCTAATGGATGCCCAGGAAGCCAAGATGTAGAGTTTGAGTATTTGGTGGACTCCCAACAGTAGTGAACACAACTGGCCTCACCAATCTTTTTTTTTTTTTTTTTTTTTTTGAGAGAGTCTGGTGCTGTCACCCAGGCTGGAATGCAGTGGTGTCATCATAGCTCACTGCAACCTCAAACGCCTGGGCTCAAGCGATCCTCCTGCCTCAGCCTCCCGAGTAGCTGGGACTATAGGGGCATGCCACCATGCCCGGCTAATTTTTCTATTTTTTTGTAGAGATGGGGTCTCACTCTTGCTCAGGCTGGTCTTGAACTCCTAACTGGAAGTGATCCTCCTGCCTCGGCCTCCCAGAGTGCTAGGATTACAGGTGTGAGCCACAACACCCAGCCACAAATTTTATAGTTTAGTGAGTTGAGTCAGACAATAAACAAAACAGACATCTGGTATAACAGATAGAGATAGCTCTATTGAGGAAAATACAGCAGGCTAGGGAGGTTAGAGAGGGTCTGGAATTAGCGGGGGAGTTGCTATTTTATATAGTGTGGTCAGGGGATGTCTCATTGGGGCAGGGACCTCAAGGAAGGGAGCTGTGTAACTATCAGGAGAAAGAGCAAGTGTAGAAATACTTGGTGAGTTCAAGGAACAATGGGGTGGCTGGTGTGGCTGAAGTGGCATATGGCAGTGGTCCCCGACATTTTTGGCACCAGGGATCAGTTTCATGGAAGACAATTTTTCCACACACAGGGTGAGGATGGGGGGATGGTTTCGGGATGATTCAAGCACATTACGTTTATTGTGCAGTCAAACCTCTCTGCTAATGATAATCTGTATTTGCAGCTGCTCCCCAGCGCTAGCATCACCGCCTCAGCTCCACCTCGGATCATCAGGCATTAGATTCTCATAAGGAGCCACAACCTAGATGCCTCAGCACACACAGTTTACAGTAGGGTTCATGCTGCTATGAGAATCTAATGCCGCCACTGATCTGACAGGAGGCGGGGCTTATGCGGTGACGTGAGTGATGGGGAGTGGCTGTAAACACCGATGAAGCTTAGCTCTCTCACTTGCCACTCACCTCCTGCTGTGCAGCCTGGTTCCTAACAGGCCATGGACTGGTATTGGTCTGTTGCCTGGGGTTTGGGGACTGCAGGTGTAGAGGATGGTGAGCACAGTAAGAGAAGGGGTCAGAGAAGAAAGGAGGAGGCAGATTTTGCAGATAAATTAGGGACTTAGGGACTTTGAAGGAAGATGTGGGGCACTGGAGAATTTGGAAATAGGCATGGCATTATTTAATTTATATTCTGAGAAGACACTTTTGGTTCCATTATCTGTTTTATTTTCATGAAGAGTCAACGGGATAGGTCTTGCAATTGATCAAATTTGCACAGCTGGTGAGTGGCAGAGCTGGGTGCTCTAGTCACCACCATGTGACGGCACAACCTGAGCCCTTGTCCACTGTGCTCTGCGTGCCCCAGCCACTTCCTGTTTCCTCTGGCTTTGGAAAACTTATCTAAATTTGGAGTAGCCAGACGATCATGACTCTGTTGCTTTTCATTGCTGTTGACTTCAACTTCCTGTCTCCCTGGTGCACCCGCTACGATGTGAGACCTTTCTGTTCTTTCCTTTGCTTGCAACCGTGTCTGTATACCTTTCTTGGACAGACACTAAATTTGGGACCCGCTTTCAGGGTGATCTCATACAAAGTCTCCCTTTCTCTTTTTAGACATTGAGAGCAAAGTTATCAATGAAGAATGCACGAAACAGAATATAGTGTTCAACCTGAAAGCCAAAGGGGATGAGATGAAGATTGGGTGCTCCACCATTAAAGAATCCACATCCACAGGTACTGACCCCACTTCCTAGAATCCAGGCTGGGGCCCATTCCCTCAGCAAATATTTACCTTCTAGATGCCAGGACCAGCGCCAAGGGGTTGAGAATCCATGAGAGTGGAGGCAGAAGTGGCCCATGCCCTCAGAGCGTTTTCCACCTGCTAGGGAATCAGGCATTAATTAAATAATCTTACAATACAATTTTTTTATGGTTGCGGGAAGGGTCATCAGTCTGGAAGTTCACTGTGATTTCAACCCTCAGAGCAGCCCAGTGAGGTGCGTGGGATATTAAAGTGTGTCTTTGTGTGTGTGTGCCTGCATGTGTGTGTTCGTGCATGTGTGTGCGTGTGCATGCGTGTGTTGAGTCATCTATAATAACTATTCACCAAACGATTACCCGCCCCCCCCCTTTTTTCCACTGTGGGGAATCTGCAGGGACCGCCGGAGTGGCTTTTGTCTCCTTTGTGGGCATGGAGTCTGTTTTAGATGAACGTTTCTTCCATGACCTCCAGACCCCCTTGGCCGACTTCAAGACAAAACTGAAGATCAATTCTCGAATTATTGGGGGCATCATGACTGGGGAGAAGAAAGAGAACTTCTCAGACCCAGTCGTCTACACTCTGGAGAACATCAAGGTTTGTGAAATTCTCTACTGAGACCCCTGTCGACCTATCGAGAACTCCCCGACCCTCCGGGGCCTGAACTCCCATTTTTGATGGGACACCCATAAGGCAGCAGCTTCCGTCGTTCCCGGCACCTCCAGCCAATTCCCAAAATCCAGCTCCAGAGGGATGAGCTCTCCTGTTTCCCTGCGGGGCTCTTCCATTCAGCAACCGGCAGGATATTTAGGGTGGGTGAAGTCACATCCATGCAGGAACCTTTATGGGTAGTTTGTTTACACGAACTATGTTCAAGTCAGTGGTGGAAACATGTCTGGCCTCTAAGACATTTCATTTCATCACTGCATTTTGAAATATCAGCATTCTCCTCCATTCCCTACAGAGCACACCTTATATGTTCTTGCCTCTAATACTCTTGAGGTTGGCCACATCAACTTCATTTTGGGGAGATTCTCAGGTGACCAGGGCCTTTGTTTTTCAGCCAAAGCAGGAGTTAGAGAGTCCCATTTGCGTTTCCTGGAGCACAGATGTGAAGGGCGGGAGATGGACAACCTCTGGCTGTGTGGTTCAGGAAGCTTCCGAGACACATACTGTGTGCAGGTGCAATCGGATGGTGAATCTTGCCGTCATCATGGCTTCCGGAGAGCTCACGGTCAGTACGGATGGTCTGTTCTCTGGTTCCCTGAGTACCCGGCGCCAAATCCAACGGGGAAATATTGACTAAACATCAGTTGCGTGTCCCCCGAGGTGTCGGGTGTTGTGGGAGGGAGTCCTAGGGACTGAAGGGGTGTGTGCCACGCCTTTGCCCCGGCAGAATTCGCAGACCAGTGGGGAAGCCGTGATGCTCAAGTATAAAATGAGAAACAAGGACCCAAAACAGGTGTGGGCACCACAGCAATCACAGATCTTATTTAACGAACACTTGCAGTGTGCTGGGCTCTGTATTTTAAGGGAAGTGTTTTTGGACCCATTTCACAGGATGGGAGACTGAGATTCTTTAGCCTGCCCAGTCATGAAGCTAGGAATGGGTGGAGGTGGTGTTCGAACCCAGGGAAGTCTGGCTCCAGAGGTCTCTTCCCACCAAGCCATACAAATGGAGCAAGAGCTTGTGCTGTAGGAATTCAGAGATGTTTCAGGGAGATCTGATGGTAGGTCAGGGAAGACATGGGATATGAAGCGAGCCTGGGTGAATGAGTAGATTTGGTAGAGAGGAAAGACATCCTCAGGGTGCTGTGGAGAGTATCTTTGCCTGTCATGCTTTACTGGAGGCTCGATTCCCTGCCAGGATGTCTTAAATGCTGCTTAGAGGACCATGTGGCTTAGCATTGAAGACAAGATCCAGAGAAAGACTGATCTATTTTCAAATCCCATCTCTAGCCCTTCCCAGCTGTGTTTTCTTGGACACGTCACTCAACCTATCCGAGCTAAGCCCAGCTCTCTCATCTCAGAAATGAGAACAAGAAAAATAAAAATAACAATGACGCCTAACACTTATGTAGTGCATAGTATGTTTCACGCACAGTTGTGCTTTTAAGTATATTTGTTTAATCCTCCTAAAACAACCCTCTAAAGCAGTTACTATGAGCATTCTCATTTTAACAGATGAGGAAACTGAGGCACAGACCAGTTGAGTGTCTTGTCCAAACTCATACAGCTAGAAACTGGCAGAACTGTAGCCTGTTTTCTTAACCACTTTGTTGACAATACTATGAAATGAGGTCATGAGGTGGTGCCTGGCATATCTTTAACACAGAGGAAGCACTCAAATAAATTTAACATTAATTTTAAAATGAATTATGAATGAATGGCATAGGGGAAGGGCTGAACACGTCATGTTCCATGCCCAGAAGTTGAAGCATTCCTGAATGTTTGAGTGTCAGTCAGGATTCAGTGCAGGAAGCAGAAACCACTCCAGGTATTTCAACCAGAAAGAGATTTAATCCAGGGAACTGGGTGCTCATAAATCGCTGGAAGGTGATGAAGGAGTTGAAGTCAGGGAGCTGCCACTTGGATTTTGCCTTCAAGGTGACAACCCCACCTGCAGCTGTAATCCAGTGGTCAGATATTGCTACTGTCATGTCCCTGCCCTACCCCATAAAATTGGGAACTGAACAGTTGGGATATGAAATTTAGCCACAGCTGATTCCTGTCTGAAGAAAGCTGGTACTGGCTTCCATTCTGCCTTCCAAACCTTTCACAGTGCATCTCTTTGGAGAACCTCAATTACACCCATGACCTTATTCCCAAAGGATTCTGGGAGATGTAGTTTGTGGACATCCAGCCCCAGGATACACAGAGCAGAGCATAGGACACGGCTGGGAATGCGTGGATTGCAATGCATTGCAAAAGATGATGATGGACCTAGCTCGCTCTGAGTGTCCAAGGAAAAAAATGCTCTGTGTCCTTTCTACTCAAGCCAGGGATCTGGATAATTTTTTTTTTCCTGCCTGGGGAGGATTTGGATCCCATTCTGAGGCCAACAGCGGAATTTCTTCCTGACAGATGGAGTTCTCCTTGTATGTCATCAGCCACGTGGGCATGATCATCTCCCTGGTGTGCCTCATCTTGGCCATTGCCACCTTCCTGCTGTGTCGCTCCATTCAAAATCGTAACACCTACCTCCACCTGAACCTCTGCATTTGCCTCTTCTTGGCCGAGATTCTCTTCCTCATTGGTATAGACAAGACCAACAACCAGGTGCACATCCCTTGGGCTGTGTCCCCATCATCTCCCCATCTGCCTCAGCTCGTCCCTACTCAACTCCCTTGATGCTTGTTCCGACCTCAGGGCCTTTGCACGTGCTGGGCCCTCTGCCTGTAACACTCTTCCCCCAGGTCCTCAGTTTAAAATCACTTTCCTGATCATGTTATGGAGTTGTAGTCGTCCTCCTGGTTACTTTCTAAACAGTGGCTGTCATCCCTGGGGGATTTTGTCCCTCCAGAGGCAATGTCTGGAGACATTTTTGGTAGTCATGACCTGGGGGAGGGTGCCACTGACACCTAGTGGGTAGAGGTCAGGGATGATGCTAAACGTCCTATAATGCACAGGACAGTGTCCCACGACAGAGGGTGATCCAGCAACAGTGTTACAAATGTCAATAACAAGCAGCTGAGAATCTACTCCATTCTATCACTGTGTCTTGTCCCCCCCGCAGCACTTATGTGAAGCCATATTGATTATTCATTGATTTATTTCCTTATTTCTACCTCCTCCACTCGACTGTGAGCCCCACGAAGGCAAGAACATTGGCCAGTTCACGCCCTATAACCTTACCAGACACACAGGCTCTCAGGTTTCCCAAAAGGAGCACTATTCACATTTGGGGGGAGACGGTCATTCTTTGTGCAGAACTACCCCTCTCCCTGTGGGATGCTCAGCTGCTCTGGTGTCTTGAAAACCAAATGCTGGTAGGGACCCTCAGCCCGCAATCCTTTGGCTAGAGGTGGGCAAAGGTTTTCTGTAAGAGCTAGACAGTAAATATTTTCAACTTTGCAGACCACACAGTGTCGTGATGACTCAATGCTGCTGCTGGAGCGTGAAAGCAGCTGTAGGTCACACACACACACACACACACACACACACACACATATGCATGGGTGTGGCACTGTGCCAATAAAACTTTATTTACAAAACAGGCAGCCAGCCCCTGGGCTGCAGTTTGCTGAACCCCCACATCTTCAAACACTCCCTAAAGTAGGGTGATCAACTATCAGTTTTCCCAAAACTCTTCCAGGCTAGCACTGAAAATCACATGTCCTGGGAAACCTCAGTTCCAGACAGACCAGGACCATGGGTCCCCCTTCCAGGATCCGGCGCCGCCCCTGGTTAGGAACCACCGTGTGCCCATACATGTCTGTGAGGCAGGTGAATGGGCCAGGGTTGGGAAACTCCAGTCAAAGCAGTCCCTCCCCTGCCCGCTTCTCCTCCGTCTGCTCTCGGGGCGGGGGTTCCTGACGTGCCTCTCCTCCCCAGATGGGCTGCGCCATCATCGCGGGTGCTCTGCACTACCTGTTCCTTGCCTGCTTCTTTTGGATGCTGGTGGAGGCTGTGATGCTTTTCCTGATGGTCAGGAACCTGAAGGTGGTGAATTACTTCAGCTCGCACAATGTCAAGTTGCTGTACCTCTGTGCCTTTAGCTACGGACTCCCGGCACTGCTGGTGGTTGTCTCCGCCAGTGTGCAGCCGAAGGGCTACGGGATGGATGACCGGTGAGTGACATCTCTTTCTCCCCGAAGACCCTGCTGCCAGGGTTCCGGATAATTATTACTGAAGAACAACAAGAGTAATAACAGTAGCAGTAGTTGTGGCTACCATTTATTGAGCTTTTACTTTCTGTGCTGTTGATCCCAGGGCTATCATGTACAGCAGCACAGGTTGTGCACTGTACAAATCCAGAAGTCACTACTATAATACTTGAGGCTCACATTCCAGGGAGAGAATATCTGCTTGGCCTAACTTCATTATTTTCCTTCTCTCATCTGTGTGTGTGTGTGAATGGGGAAGGGGGAAGAATACTTCTGCTAAAGGAATATTAAGATGCTGTTATTGAACATGGAAAAATGGTTGTTGTATGGTAAAAGCAGCAAGTACGCACCAGCAACATGATAGAAAGAGGCAACCCAGTCTTCTTTCCTTCCTTCCTTCCTTCTAGGAAACGAGTACACAAGCCTTGTCCATGCCAGGCTTTGCCCTGGATGCTGGGCACACGGGGATAAACATTCAAGGTCCACATTCTTACGTAGCTCCTGGTCTAGCAGGGAAGCCAGTCTGCAAGTCCACAGACAGTTGTGTGAGATGATACTTACGATAGTGATAGCTGCCATTTGAAAAGAAGGCCGTGAGTTCTGCTAGAGAGTGGCCAGGGGTAGACATGGGATATTTTAGCTAAGGGCAGTCAGGAGTGGCTTCTCAGAGGAGGTGAGATTGGAATGACAATGTGTACCAGCAGGAAGTTTCGCATGGGGGGAAAAGGTATCACAAAGGTTATGAATTGAGGATGAACTCAAGATCGGGCACCAGGGGAACATTTCAGGAACGTTTTCCCAGGGAAAGTCTGAGAGAGGGAGAGCTGTGGTCCACAGGAAACCGAAACGCAACCTGAACCATCAGGAGAACCGTCTGAGTCTCACCCCGCAATGTGCTCCTCAATTCGTGCTGTTGCTGGGGCGTGAATAAGTGTAGGGTCAGGACTCTGAGACCAGCGCTGACTCCTCCTGTTTCTCTCCATAGCTGCTGGCTGGATACGAAGACGGGGTTCATCTGGAGTTTCCTGGGGCCAGTTTGTGTAATCATAACGGTAAGCAAATTGCTTGGCGAAATGTGTCCTGGAGCAGGAGTAAGGGGTCCCGAGGGATCAGGAACCGCCAGAGAAGTGCACAGCTGAGGTCACTTACCGCCTCAAATGTTCTCCTTCTGATCCTTGGTTCTGGGGATTTCCAAGTTAGAGAGTGATTTCTTTGACTTGTGATTTGTTTTTTTCATGCTGAAATGCAAATGCCTCTGAGAGGGACACCAATCTTATCCGTCGCACTTGTTCTTTGTGCTTCAGTGAGAATGGGTCTGTCAGTCCCTCCTAGATGTAGATGTTGAACAGTGCTAAGCCTGACACCTAAGGTCCTCCCCGACCAGGCCCTGCCCAGCTTCCCGGGTGTCCCTTTCTTCCCCAACCCTGCGAGTTCAGCCCTCCGGCCGTACCACTGTCTCCTCCCTTGGAACACTAAGTTCTCTCTTGCAGACCTTCCCCACAGAGGTGCTGGGGGGGTTCAAGCCACCCATGTGCGATGCTTAGTACAATGTCTGGCCTCGACCAGAGTGCAATAATATTAGGACTGAGCAACAATGGGAAAGATATTCATACTGATACTGATAATGACATGTTTATCTTGCCCATTCTGAAATCTTCACGGACATTGAGCTCTCCTGGAAGTTTTACTCACTTGGAAAAAACAGTCCCCCTGGAGCAATTGTTCTCAGCTGGGACAGTTTTTCCCCTCAGAGGAACTTGGCAAAGGATGGAGATATTTGTTGTTGTCACGAGGAAGAGGGTGGGTGCTGCCGGTATCTAGTGGGTAGAGGCCAGCGACGCTGCTCAATGGCGTGCAACACCCGGAACAGCACCCCCCGCCCCCTGCCACGAGCACACACCAAGAATGATGGGACCCCACATGTCAGCACTGCCAAGGTGGAGAAACCCTGCCCTGGGAGCGTGTGTGTCCCAGGCTCCGGTGGTTTTGAGGGAGAGCCTGAGAAGTTAACAACTCTCCACTCAAGCTCACAGTCTGTGTCCTAACTCATCAGATGCATCCTGTGGAAATAAACAAAGACCACGCAGCTGAGAACAAGTAAAGGCTATTTACTCAGAGACTGCGAGGGCACAGCAGTAAGGGAGTCAGACACTGTCATTTGCGTTTGTCTTAGACTCAAAGGCGGGCAGAGGAGTGGGATGTCTTTACAGTGGAAAAGAGAGAGGGCTTCAGGCTTGCCCTGATCAAAGCTGTTGGCACCGGGCAGCGGCAGGTGGCTAACTAGACGCGGGCTGTCCTACGTGATGGGTTAGGAGTGCATATTGGCTTCCCCCTTTGGGTCTTAAGTTGGAAGCAGGGATAAAAATTAGGAACGTTATCAGTTATTAAGCAAGACCTGGTTGTCCAGGGATGATTGCCACCGGGGTCAATGTTTGGCTTGCTGGGTTGGACTGTGGGTCAGGGTTCTCTTTGTATAGACGGTCTCGCCATTGTGCATTTGTATATTCAGTCTCTCGAACTTTTCTGCTTGACTTTGTAGGTCAACTTCGTCCTCCTGACTTGGACGTTGTGCATCCTGAGGCAGAAGCTTTCCAGTGTCAATGCCGAAGTCTCGACGCTAAAAGACACCAGGTGCAGTCCCCTTTCCTTTCCTTTCCTTTCCTTTCCTTTCCTTCCTTTCCTTTCCTTTCCTTTCCTTTCCTTTCCTTTCCTTTCCTTTCCTTTCCTTTCCTTTCCTTCCCTTCCCTTCCCTTTCCTTTCCTTTTCCAGCTTCCACGCCTTCTTCCCACAAAAGTTCTCTGTGCATCTTTTGTATGCTGGATCCTGTGCCCAACACAGAGGTGATGAGGCCTACTTAGAACAGCACAGGGTCTAGATCAGGAGGCTCCAACCCCAGTGCTGCTCCCTAATAGCTGTGTGACCTTAGGCAAGTTACATAACCACTCTGAACCTCGGTTTTCTCATCTGTAGAATGAGGACATCAACACTGCTTACTATATGTGGCTTATGAAGAGTTTAGCACAGTAACTAGGCGCAGTGAGTGTTGCATATATTACAACTATTCATAAATTTTCTAGTTCTTCTCTATGTATACTTATATGTGCATATTTACAAGAAATAGAAACATACTATTTTTGTAATTTTTAAATCTTAATAACATCATTAATATTTTACCACTTAATTAGAAATTATTCCACAATAATTTTTTTCCATAGCATTTCAGTGTAAAGATGCAGTTCATTATATTTATATTATCTCTTATTCATAGACATTTAAGTTGCTACTGTATTTGTTTTTAATAAACAATACTGCCTTGAATACCCTCGTAGGTAAATCCTTCTACATGGTGGTTATTTAATTACAGTGCTATGTGCAAAACTGCCTGGATATAGGATAGGTTGAATTAGAATGCTTTTAGTATATACATATGTATATCTTCCGAACTGGTTTGCAGTAAATTTGTTTCTAATTATGAGAGTGCTTGTTTACCTGCAGCATTGCCAACACTGGAGTTTATCATTGTTTTTGTTTTTTTTTTTTTTGGTTTTACTGATCCAATAGGTAAAATATACTATCTTATTATTTTAGTTATTAATACATATACATTATTTTATATTAAAGATGTGAGACTTCTTCATATTCCTATGTATCATTTGTATTTCTTAACTTTCTTACTCTCCTACTGTTCATTTTAAGAACCTACTACAACCATAGTCTAGGTTTTATTGTCCATAACTTGATCATATTCTTTGCTGTTTATTTTCTTTTTTAATTGAGACAGTGTCTCACTGATTCCTGGGTAAGAGTGCAGTGGCATTATCATAGCTCACTGCAACCTCAAACTCCTGGGCTCAAGTGATCCTCCTACCTCAGCATCCTGAGTAGCTGGGACTACAGATATGCATCACTGTGCCCAGCTAGTTTTTCTATTTTTTGTTGAGATGGGGTCTTTCTATGTTGCTGAGGTTGGTCTTGAACTCCTGGCCTCAAGCACTCTTGCCACCTCGGCCTCCCAAAGTACTGGGATTATAGTCATGAGCCGCTGTGCCCAGCCTGCTGCTGCTGCTTTTTTTTTTTGTCAGTATCTTATCCCATATCCATTTTAAATATTTTTGAAACATCAGTATAAAAGTGAAGAAGCTGAAACAAAGTTAACACACACGAATGGCAAAAATTTAAACAGCTCATTTCACATAAGATGAAATTTACCATTTTAACCACTTTCAAGGGTATCAGTGGCTTTTAGTGCATTCACAATGCTGTGCAACCACCACTGCTATCTAGTTCCAGAATATTTCAGTCATCCCCAAAGGAAGCTCTGCGTCCATTAACATTTCTTTACTTCCTGGTATACACCCAGGTCTCCTGATCTGCCCCAACCTGCAGCAACCATTATCACTCAAAGTGTGCTTCCTTCCAGAACATTTTATGGCTACACATCCACCTAATGTTGCATAAATGATAGGGTACCGTACATGTTGCTCTGCACTTTGCTTTTTCCAAATAGCATAGAGCTTGTTTCATATCGATACTTGTGGCCCATAACAGCTAACAAAAATGCTTACTTTGGGCCAGATACTGTTCTAAGCACCTTAAGGGTCTTGCTATCTCATCCTCTAATCTGGAGAACAAGTTGATCATACAGGTATTGTATTATTATCCCTATGTCAAAGTGAGAAAATTGAGGCACAGTGAGGTTAAATAACTTCCTGAGGCCACATAGTTAGTGAATAGACCAGCGAGACTTAGAATGCAGGCAGTCTGACCCAGAGCCTGTCCTCCTACCTGCTATAGCATATTGTCACTCTCATATTATTTTTAAAAATGTCTTTATCATCTTCTTTCAATCTCCATAAATTTGCCTATTGTGGAAATTTTATATGATTGAAATCATACAATATGTGGTCTTTTGTGTCTGGTTTCTTTTACTCCACATTAAGTTTGCAAGATTCACCCATATTGTGTCATATATCATTGTATCACTCCTTTTTATGGCTGTATAATATTCCATTGAACGGATATACTGCCTTTGTGTCTTCATTTATCCGTTGTTAGGTATTTGGGCTGTTTCCACTTGGGGGAGGGAGGGATGAGGAACAAATGCTTAATAGGTATGGCGTTTCTCTTGGGGTCAGTGACGATGTTGTGGAACTAGATAGTGGTGATGGTTGTTGAACACTGGGAATGTACTCGATGCCACTGAATTGCACACTTTACACGGCTAAAATGGTGAGTTTCATGTTAGGTGAATTTCCCATCAATACAAAGAAAGGCTTCATTGTGTTTTATTCTATGGCTTCACCATTTATTTGATGTGCCCCAAATTTCTGGACATGTGGATCCTCCTATCTTTTCATGACCACAAGCAAAAGTTCATTAAATACACGTGTCCGAGCAGCTCTGTGCCTGTGTGTGTCTGCAGCCCGCCTGCGTTTTCATTCCTGTAGCATTCACTTCCCCTGCATCTTGACTCGCAGACTCCACTCCACATTTGTCCCCACCCAGGTGGCAGGTCACACGGTGGCAGCCTCAGAGGGCTCCTAGCAGCGTGGCCCACAAGGACGACGGCCACCTCCTAGAACCATAATGCTCTGCAAATCTTCTCCCCCAGGTTACTGACCTTCAAGGCCTTCGCCCAGCTCTTCGTCCTGGGCTGCAGCTGGGTGTTGGGCCTTTTCCAGATTGGACCCATAGCCGGTGTCATGGCCTACCTGTTCACCATCGTCAACAGCCTGCAGGGAGCCTTCATCTTCCTCATTCACTGTCTGCTCAGCCGCCAGGTGTGTGGCCACTGCCTTCCCTGTCTCCCCGCCGCAAGCCCTCCACCCAACATGCCTGTACCAGCACTGTTTCGCTTCATCTGCAAACGATTTGTCTCCGTCTCCAGGTACGTGAGGAGTACAGGAGGTGGGTCACCAGGAAGCCCAGGCCCAGCTCCCAGTCGCAGTCCTCGGTGATCTTGCTGTCCTCTGTGCCATCCACGTCCAAGACGGTGAGGGACCGCGTGCTTCCCGCAGGCACGGGGAGGGAGGTGGGCTCGCTGCTTAGCGAGGCTCCGTGCTGCCAGGTGTCGAGCACCCCCTGGGAGCTGAGTGTGCCCACCTTAGTTAGTTCATGCATTAAAGTGAGGGTGGAGCACTGTGGGTTTGGAAGCCGGGCTTCCCTTACAATCTGTGTGACCCAAAAAAGGATAAAATCGTGACTCATACAGATATCAAATGAGCACATTAAGGATTTTATTCTATTCATTAATCAGTGAAGGAACCAGACAGGTAGATGTTAATAATTGGCTCAAAAGAGAATGCAAAAAACAGGTGTCTGTGTGTGTGTGTCTGTGTGCATAAACACATATACATACCCACATATATGCATACGTGCACACACATATACATTCAGCTCTCCATATCCAGGGGTTCTACATCCATGGATTCAACCAACTGGGGATCGAAAACATTTGGAAAAAATACTGGGTATGCACAGGCTGTTTTTCTTGTCATCATTCTTTAAGCAGTGCAGTTAACAACTATTGACACGCCATTTCCATGATATTAGGTATTAGAAGTAATGATTTAAGTATACAGAAGGGTATGTGTCAGTTATATCCAAATATTATGCCATTTTATGTCAGAGACTTGAGCATCTGCAGACTTTGGAACATCTTCCGTGGACGTAGGGATGGTTGTGTGTGGCTTTCTAGCTTTTAGAATAGGAGCCGTTGAGGGTGAAGCGACCGGGAATGGTTTTTGGATTTGCCAACAGTATCTGCCACCCTAGAGACAAGCACTTCTAACATTTCAGTGTTTATCTTTCTAGTCTTTGTTGTTACATTTATCTCTGTGTATTTTTAAGACCCAGACCCCGGAAGGTATGACCCTTGGAATCACATTGGTATTAACTGCTGCTGACTCTGAAAAAACCCTCTTTTCTCTCTCACAGGGTTAAAGTCCTTTCCTGCTTTCAAATATGCTATGGAGCCACCATTAGGACAACACGTGCCTACTCAGAAGTCTCTTCGCAGCTTAACCTGCAAATGAAGAATCCCGTCAGCCCCAGAACTCGCTGGGCAATTTAGAGCTTGGATGTACGGGGCCGTCTTCCCACGGTTTTACGCAGTGGTGAGAAACAAGAGTTTCTGCTCCAAAGAACCATTTTGTCTTCTGTGTTCTGCAACTCTATGAATTTCCAGAGTTTTGGGAAATGACAGATCCCAGTTCAATGACATGACTGAGAACATCTGTCTACCGTTTTGTTTTCTCCTGCATTCGTTGGCGCGAGGTTTCGAGCATGTCTTGCAGCATCTGTTGGCGGCTGACACAGAGCAGCTCTCAATAAATCAGTTGTCGTGTTTGTGACTGAGTTTCCCCAGGACAAAGATTCTTCCTGCTTTTAAAGAAATGGCCAGTGGAACTGTAGTGAGAGCCCCAAGGAACCGATACAGCACATAGACGCATAGGCTACTTTGGCACAAACTTCCCCGTGATGGTGGTTCCTGTGCCTCATGCCTGCCAAGGTCCATAATGGTTTGCACGCAGACAGGAACAGTAGACAGGGTGGACAGAGACAGAAGATCGGTAACAGTGACAGCCAATGTTAAGTGAGCATTTACCTTGTCAATCACCTTCCAGGTTCTATCTCATGGACCCCCCCAACACTCCCAAGAAACAGTTGCTGTTCTCAGCCCTGTTTTACAAGATGAGGAAACTGGGGGTCAGAGTGGCTCCAGGGCTTCCCCAAGATTATACAACAGCTAAGGGGTAGAGCCCAACATCTCGCTATGCTATGCTGCTAGTCTAGCACTTTTCATGAAGGGCTCCTACCCAATTTAAATTGTTGTCATCTTGCTCCTTTGAGTGACACCATGTTTGCTAAACCCAATAGTCTTGAGTGCCAGAAAGTGGTGGTCTGTTTGGTGCCACAGAGAAAGAGAGGGAGTGATTGTGGTAAGACTCCACCATTGCCTATTTGGAATGAATTACATCGATATCTTCATATACACATGCGCGTGAAGTCAAATAAGAGATATACTCAATACTGAGAGTTAAAAGAAAATAGCCATCCCAATGGTCAAGAATTTCACGGAGATTTTGAGTTTTCTGCAAATGAATTTACCTATGAAACTTTTTTCTAATTTGATTTTATTATCTTTTTAAGACCATGTCTCATTTTGTTTCCAAAAAAAAAAAAAAAAAAAATCCCACACCTTTCCTTTACATCTGGGTTTCTCAGCCTTGGCATTATTGACATTTTGGGTGGATAATTCCTTAGTGTAAGGGAATGTTCTTTGCATTGTAGGATGTCGAACAGCACCGCTGGCCTCCACCCACTAGATGGCAGTAGTACCCTACCTCTTGGTCGTGACAACCAAAAATGTCCCCGGACATTGTTGAATATTCCCCTGGGGGTCTCAGAATCACTCCTTGTTGAGAACTGCTGCTTTAAATGTCCTTTTTGGTTCCAAAGAAATTAAACATTGCATCTAGAAACAAATCGAAATGGCAACAATATGGATTGTGTTTTATTTCAACACACCCTTGGAATTCAGATCCGCCACTCGTAGGACATGCGCCTCACACCACCAGCCCTGTGGCCGTCCACTCCAGCTGGATAAGATTATATTATAACTTTTCTAGAACCAAAGAAAGTAAGATGTTTAACACTCACCACCTAGGAGAAGGGTTGTCCTCTTAGCGCTGGCTTCCCCGGCTTCTAACTGATAACAGAGAGGGAACTGTAGAATCTTATCTCCTATTTCTCAAGCCGTCTTGGGGGTTTCAAGACAGCCACTCCTTGTGGGTGTAACTTCCATAGTTCAACCCAAGGTGGAATGAAAGGCAGTGTCATGAATACAAGATTTTGTAAGACTTTGGGGTCTCCATTACTCTCCTTGGCCAAGAGGGGGTCCATTCTGTCAGCTGGTGGGGGAAGCCTTAAGATTTTATTTCAGTTCACATACAGTATGCCTAAAGCAGTACCTGCCAGTTCCCTGTCTCAGTCAGGAGTGTGAGACCAGCTTGAGCAAGAGTGAGATCCCATCTCTACTAAAAACAGAAAAAAATTGGCTGGGCTTTGTGGTGCACACCTGTAGTCCCAGCTACTCAGAAGGCTGAGGCAGGAGGATGGCTTGAGCCCAGGAGTTTGAGGTTTGATGCAGCAGTGAGCTATGATGATGCCACTGCACTCTACCTGGGGTGACAGAGTGAGACTCTATTTAAAAAAAAAAAAGAGTGTGGGGCGATGTTTTAATATCACATCAGGCGTGAAGCACACTTGGCGTAAGAGGTTTGTTGGAAGCAAAAGTGACGGTATAAGTTAAGGGCAAGATCCCTCTGACTTCCAGTGAACCAGGCAAGAAAGAACATTTGTAGGAGTCACTAAACAGAACCTTTTGGCCTCAGGTCTGGGCTGCCATCCGGATGGGGCACAGCTACTGGGCTCTATCCCGTTCCTGCAGGCTGGACCACTGGCACTGTCTTTCCAGCCAATCCGTATACCGAATGCCACTATGTCAAGGCATGGGAAGTTTGCTGAGAAACAATTCCTTTTAAATGACTAGCAAAGGAGGAAGTGGTGTTTTATGTTTTGTGCTTCGCGTCCCCGTGCTGGTAAAAGAATGGTATTTCCTTCTTTTCTTAAAATGTGGTTTCCTCCTCTGTGACAGTTAATAAGAAAGAGTAATGCTGGTATAGGTCCAGGGTGTGTGTTAGTGGGTGACTTGGGGAGAAGCAGTTCACCCAATCAAATGGGTTAAATGAGGAGGGTTTAATGCAAGGATTATTTATTTAGATGTGGGCAGGACTAAGGGAACTCAACAAAGGATGGGGGGACATCCCGGGACTAGCAATGTGCGGGGAGCTGTCACCACCGTTGTCTTGAAAAGGTGAAGAGAGAAAGCAGTTATAGGAACCTGGCAAGGGTTTTAGCCTTCAGCGGAAGAATCTAACCACTGCCCACATGTGCAGCCCTTGCAAGGAAGCAGGAGCTGGGGAAATCAACATCCCCATCACTCACTCCTCCAGCCCTCGTCTCTCCTTGCCGGGCTAGCATTGGCCAAACTCAGCTTCAAGGCAGAGAACATGAGGGTCTGAGATGTTGCAGAACACACAGGGCAGGGTGCTTACGGACGGAGAACAGATATGTTTCACAATTGCCTAAGGTGAATTCTTGCATGTCTGTTAAAGTTTGAGAGGTGACCACACCACATCAAACAATCGGTTCTGTGATGGTAACAGATAATGGTGACAGCCCGCTTCTCTACCAAGGCCCAGGTGAGATACCTAAAGTAGAGGTTTGAGAGGAAGATTATCAACAGATTCTCATGTCTGACCACTTCTGTTTTTGTTATGTCTTAATTTGTTCATTGGCTCATGGGTCACTCAAGTGTTTGTCTGTGTCTGTCTGGGGTTTAGCATTCAAACTCCCTGGGAGAGACACAAGCCGAATGGATTGGTCAGTCAATGTCCAACACAGAGAACTGTTCTAAGGTACTTTGTTCTTCTTGGCCACCTCCTATGTTGTTGGTTGCCATATGGACAAATCCATGTTCCAATCAGCTGTGGTTGGGAGGCAAAGTCAAACATGCCTGACAACATGAGTACAAAGAATTCCTCCTGGGCTGCTTTGGGAAGTGTAGCAGCTAGCTTTGGCTGTGTAACAAATCATCTCCTCCACAAATTTTTTAATTTTTTTTTTTTTTTTTGAGACCAAGTCTCACTGTGTCACCCCAGGCTGGAGTGCAGTGGTGCAATCACAGCTCACTATGGCCTCGAACTCTGGGGCTCGAACGATCCTTCTGCCTCAGCCTCCCAAACAGCTGGAACTACAGGTGTGCACCACCATGCCCTGCTAAGTTTTCCTATTTTTAGTACAAATAGGGGTCTTGCTCTTGATCTTGCTCAGGCTGGTCTCAAACTCCTGCCCTCAAGTGATCCTCTCACCTTGGCCTCCCAGAGTGCTAGGTCTACAAGCATGAGCCACTGCGCCCAGCCAATTTTTAAAATTTTTGCTTAATATAACAACTATTTTATTTACTTCTTGATTTTGTGGCATGGGCTACATATTGCTTCTGACCTGGGTTGGCTTCACTGGTCTCTTCCATGTGTTTGTGGTCAATGGTGGGTCAGCTGGTTGAATGATCTAACACGGCCTCACTCACACACCTGGTGGTCGGCAGGTTGGCAATCAGAGTGACAGATTGTTGAGTGGTGAGCCTTGCTCCCTTCCACACGGCCCACACGGTCTCTTTCTCCAGCAAGCTGGCACTTTCTTTGCGTCCTTTTAGTTATTGTATATTTGGCCAAAGCCAGTGACATGGCCAAGCTTTGAGTCAGTGTGGAAGAGAGACCACACTCAAAGACAGGGAATTCTTGCATTCACTTATGCAAACAATCTATCACGTGCAGAATTGGGCGGGGAGCACACAGAGTGCTCAGAATATCAGGGACTTCTCTTTGGTTCAGGCATTTCAGTTTTACTTTCAGACAATTTTGATTTCAGTGCAGCAATTTTGATTTCAATGACAGACGGGAGCTCTCCATTGGTCATTCACAAGATGACACAGCAAACATGTTGAGTGGTACGTGGAGAGGCTGACCACCAGCCACCTATGCAGCCACCAGTGGGGGATTATTTCAATACTTTATTGAGTTTGCTGTTATTAATTCATAAAAATAAATGAGAAGCAGAAAAATGAAGGTGTTACTATTAGGGACGATAAGGCCATGTTTCATAAATGTAATAAAATGGAGACAAGAAGTGAATCACTAGGTGTGAATTTGGACTTGCCAGACTAGAGGGTTTTGGCCATATCCATGCTGGATCTTACCAAGGGTCTTCTAATACAAATATTGCAGTCCACCATCCTAGTGAAACCCGTCAGGAATTTTTACCAGCCAAGTATTAACAGATCTGTGTAAGCTTGTTGGGTGGCCCTACCCCAAAGTCCAAGAATATGGGTAAGTCATTTTCCCAGAGGGGTTCACAGAGAAGTGATTCTGAAATGGGACACTGGGGAATACAGAGATGTGCTGACTTCTCCCTTCCACACCCTGGCCTTCAACTCTTGCAGTAAAACTTAAAGTGTCTCTTCGAAGTTGGACCCACTTCCTTGGCATCCATGAGAATTGAATCCACTCTCCGTTATTTATTTGGTTTGCCCCATTTTGAAACGCCATCTCCATTTCCAAGTTCATTTTCCAAGGCACTTCAATTCGGCCCATGCTGGTAATGCAGGATTTAAATTACTGTAATGAAAGGAGAACTGATGGACCTTGGACCATTAGGCAAACTCCCTGACCAACAGCCCAGCCTTCTCATCTACCCACAAGACTCCTTGAGAAATTAGACCTCCTGATAAGTGGCGATGCACTTCCTCTTCTGTTAGTTCTGAGGAGCTACCAGGCTGGGTTGGAGGCAAGGACTTTTCATCTTTGGGGTAAGTAGGCACAGTGTCTTCTCATAAAAAATAGAGAAATGTTTTACCTGCGACTGTCGGTCTGCAAAAGTACTCTGTCTCTGGAAACCTTTGCAAGGAGACCTCACTCCATGTCTCGTTGCTTCATTTCTTGAATGCTGATAGACAGCATCTGTCTCATGTTTATTTGTTCCCTTCTGCCGGGGCAGGGAGTGTGTGCTGTTACGTGGGAGTGTGCAACCTACTGAGAAGCTTCCGCACACTCAGAGGAGGTGGCGAATTGTGCCTTAAGGGGTTTCAGGTGGACTAAAACGACAAAGTTTCAAGAGAATAGAGCCTACAGCAAATGTAGCATATAACTAATTTGTTGTAAAAAGATGAGGAAAACGAGGTCTTAAAAAAATGAGTGATTTTCCTGAGATCGTACGGTGGGTAAAGAACTTTTGCATACACCTCACCCTCATAAGAAACATACCAGCGCAGTTAGATGCCAGGCTCACGGGGGAAGCGTTGTGTGCTTGATTTGTGCCAAAGTAAAGAGATTTGCAGATCAATGTTTTTCAACCAGCTGGTTATGACCCACTGGAGGGGGATGGACCGTGAGTCCAACTTAGTGCATAACAACCAGCCTGGCAACCACCAAACATGAAAAGGAGCATAATTATAAAATATCAGATGCTGTACATAGTGAGTATTATCTTATGAAACTTGGTTCAGTCCCCCCCAGCCCCTGTTTTGAAATGCATTTCTCAGTTGGTTACAGCCAAAAATCTCTGCAAATCAGCATCCCTAGAGACTTCAGTTGTTCTGACAAATATTTATTGTCCCCTCTTTTATGTAAACATACTCACTTTAGTTAAATTCATTGCAAATGAGGCCTCAAAAAACAATTGTCCTCACTCAGACGGGGATCCTTTGCTTTGAGAGTTTCTCCAGCATATTTTAGAGTAAAATATTTTTTGAAGGATGAGCAACATGAATGAAAAAGGGAGACAGGTATTGAGAGAGGAAAGGCATCCAGAGAGGGACTAAGTATAATTCCTCCCGTGGGACACAAGATTCCCACTGCAGAATTTGATTTTCAATCAGGCGATATTGTCCACTGCAGAGATTGCAAGCTGGGGTCCCCTGGCTCTGTGTTTAGGGAAACGTGGATGTGGCTGTTTCTAGCGAGAGCCTGTGGTCTCCAGTTTCCCACGGAACCCACTGCTTTCCACCCATGGTCTGACTTACTTGCGTTCCATGTCTAGCCTCCCAGTGACATCGGGGTTCCTGACCTTGGGGAGGTGGTTAGACACGGGCTTTGGACTCAGGGAGACTTTGTACAAGTCTTCGCTCTGCATTTTCCTAGAGGCATGACCTTGAGAAAGCCATATAATCTCTTGAAATAGCGATTTTCTTCATCTGAAGAGTGGGGAGACAATGATAAGACCTATGTCATAAGATGCTTGTGGGTGATAGTCACAACGTTCTTAGCAAGGCACCTGGCCCATAGCAGAGTTCCCATAAATGAGTTTAGGATATGGTAATGGGAAGGATGAGAGAGATTTCTCACCCTAACCGTGGGTAGGGCATTGAGTGTGAACTGCCGTGTAAGCACACAGGCAGCCCTAACAGATTCCAAATTCAAAGATCAAAGCCCAACAGATATATCAAGACAGGAGTTTGGAGAAGGGACAGAGCTGCCAAGAGAACCCATTTTTAAAGTTATTTTGTGTTCTATTCTATTACAAAACTTCATTATGATTATTAATTTCTTATTGTTAAAGCAATATGCAAAATTTAGAATTATAGCTAAATAAAAAGGGATTTAAAACCACTCATTATTTATGTAGGTGCATACCTACATAATGAGTGCGATGTGCACTGTCTGGGGAATGGACACGCTTGAAGCTCTGACTCGGGGGGTGGGGGGGCATGGACAATATACATAAACTAAACTTTTGTACCCCCATAATAAGCTGAAATAAAAAAAAACAAAACCATTCATAATGTTTTATCAACAAACTAAGGCTTAGAGAAAAATAAATAAATAATTTATAAAATCATTCATAATGTCATTCTCCTATTCACATTTATAATTCCTTTAAATGTGATATTATATACTTTGCTGTATAACCTGCATTTTTATTGACACATAGTAATTGTATATTTTATGGAATACAGGTGATATTTTGATACATGCATAATACAATGTGTCATAATGGAATCATATAACCTGCCTTTTATCCTAATGCTATATTATAATTGCTTTCCAGGCTACTTAAATAGCCTAATACAGCATGATTTTCATGTATGATATCAAATTATGGGCATTGCACATGTTCAAATGCTGTCTTTCTTCCTACTTCCATTTTATGAAAGTGTTTTCTTCAAACCACTTAGTACATCCTCCCCATCAGCAACTTTATCATCATTGGCACCGCTGTGTGAGTGTCTTAACAGCTCAGCAGGGCACATTATCTCTCCTAATGTGCACTGGAAGTTTTATCTTAAACTCCGATGGCCCACTGGTATTACCCTAGGAGAGTGCTTTTCAAATTTTATGATATCCACAGGCAAACACTTACTGTGATGCTTCTTAAAGTCTCTCTCAAAAGGCTCATTCATAGTGATGTCTGGCACTGCCACTGTTTTCTTTGTTAGAAATGATTTATTTTTTCAGTAGAAAAGACCTTCACTTGGCTCAAACTGCAAAAGGCACAAGAGGATGAAATGTGACCAGTCTCTTTGCCTCAGCTTCCCAGCCACTCATTTTCAAAACCACTTGATGTTATGAGTTTCTTAGGTACCCTTCGGAATATTTTATACAAATGCAGTATCATGACAGATATATACATGCACTTGGTGCATTTATGTTTGTAGATTTGCATGTATGACTTTGTGCATGTGTATATATACATATATATCACACACATACATATACCATTGTATGTAGAATTCTAACACTTTTTGTAAAATAGGGGAGATAGTTGCCCTGTTATATAAATATAGTATAAATATATGTAATACATTATTTCTAATTGTATATAGTATGCTAACATTTTCCTTATCCTCTCCCTATTTTATACAAATATTAGCACACCTACTTCTTTCCTGTGGGAGTTGTTTATTTATTAACTTAACAGTATACCATTGAGATCAACTTCTTCCCCCCACCCCGCCCCCTGCTCCACCTTTTTTTTATTATGGAACTTTTCAAACATATAAAATGTAGCCAGAATAGCAGACCCTTCACCCAGCTTCAACAATGATTAACTCCTGGCCAATCTTATTCATCTTTCCTTCCACCCAGTCCCCTGAACTGCTCCCCCTACTCAATTACCTTGAAGCAAATCTTAGCCACTGCATTCTTTCACATGCAAAATTTTTAGTTTGCATCTCCAAAAGATCAGATTTCTTCACAGAGAACCTCTTGTCCTACCTCTAGCTTCCCCTAGAGCAGACATCCAAATTGACAGGTGAGGAAGCTGAGGGTGAATTATCACGTCTATGAAAAACGGAGAGTCATTCTTTAACGTCATGAAATGTTCAGCTTTATAACCTTTTAAAAGATGATTTGTTTAATTTGAGTTCAGTAAGACACTGCAATTGGCTGACATGTTTCTAAGTCTCTTTCAAACTAGGTTCCTTTTCTATCTGGTTATTTTTAACATCTTAGTTTTTTTTTTTTTTGGACAAAGAAAAAAGTGGAACTAATAGAAGTAGAGGCTAGAACAGTGGTTAACAGAGGATGGGGCAGGGTTGGGAGGTGGGAATAGGGAGGTGTTGGTCAGAAGGCACAGAGTTTCAGTTGACTAGGAGAGAGGCTTTAGAGATCTGTCATACTGCATGGTGATGACCGTTAATAATAAGACTTATATTCCCAAATTGCTAAAAGCGTAGATTTTAAATGTTCTCATCATAAAAAATGATATGTAGGTGAGGTGATGAATATGTTAATTACTTTGACTTCATAGTTCCACAAAGTAAACATATATTGAAACATCACATTGTACCCCATATACATATATATATATATTTGTCAATGAAAAATATTTTTAAAAAAATCAAATTAATAATAGCAATGTTAAAAAAAAAAAAGAGGCCAGGTGTGGAGGCTTACGCCTGTAATCCTAGCACTTTTTGGAGGCTAAGGCGGGAAGATTGCTTGAGGCCAGGAGTTCGGGATCAGCCTGAACAACATAGTGAGAGCCCCTCTCTACAAAAATTAGAAAAATCAGCCAAGTATGGTGGCACATGCTTGTAGTCTCAGCTACTTGGAAGGCTGGGGTAGGAGAATTGCTTGAGTCCAGGAATTTGAGGTTGCTGTGAGCTATGATGATGCCACTGCACACTCTAGGTGGGGTGACAGAGCAAGACTGTCTCAAAAAAAAAAAAAAATAAATAAATAAAAAAAAAAATAAAGAAAGAAAAGAAAAGAAAAGAAAAGGAAAGGAAACAAGGTAGTTTGTCCAGGGCAATTTTCCACAGTCTGGATTATACTAATTGCAATAGAACAGGATTTTAAATCCCAGCAGAACATTCAATCCACGAGATGCATCTCTTTTGCACCACGTGTTGGGTGGTAAGCTTGTGTCCTACAACCACCTCTGCTGTGATCATTCTTGCAGGATCCTTTCCTTGAGAGAGTTGCCCAGAAGCAGAATTACTGGGTCAAACGAGAGGCAGGATTTAGGGTTTTGATAAGCATCGCCGCTGCCCCCCTCCCCCGCCCCCCAGGTTTCTAGCCTTGTGACCCTGAGGAGTTGGTTTTCACGGGGCTTATTCATTCCAGGAGCTCTCACCACATCCCGCTGAAGAGAGATTCTTATTGCTCCTGGTGCGTCTGGGCCATGGGAAGCAGGTGCTTGCTCCTGCTCTCAGGTAAGTGGGACAAAGACCTCCCCTCTCTTCTCTTCCTGCCCCTGCTGTCCTGGCTACGTTTGCTCTCTAACAGTTGGCACTTTCTCCAGCAATAACTGCGTGTGCTTGTCCTACATGAAACTCTCCCGTTGAGTCTCTTAGGCTGGGCTGCCCCAAAGCAGAACTGAGAGGAGAACTAGTGTGTGTAAGTGTTTATTTGGGAGGGGATCCCAGGAAGCACAAGAAGGGGAGTGGGGGTGTCACACAAGGAAGAGGGAAGAGCCGATGAAGGTGCGTTAATGAGGGGCCATCACTGTGCAGGTGAGGAAGCTGAGGGTGAATTATCACGTCCATGAAAAGTAGACAATTGTTCTTTAATGTCATGAAATGTTCAGCCTTATAACCTTTTAAAAAAATTGCTTGTTTGATCTGGGTTCAATACGACACTGTGATTGGTTAATACGTTTCTAAGTCTCTTAGAGCTCAGTCCTGCTGGGGACCCTCCGAGAGACGGTGTCATTCCCAAATGTTTCTGATGTGCCCCCGTGGGCTGCAGAAAAATGCACTTTGCAGACAGATACAGTAGGATCTGCAGACTTAGGAAGCCCCTCTGGGGTTGGCTAAAGGGACGCTTCACGTACCTGCTATACTGATCCACCACCAAGGTCTGTGCTTGGAGTCTTGTAGCTGAGTGGGTTATGACGACCTGAACCCAGCCTTCAGCCAAGCAGAGCCCGGGAGTCCCCTCTGAATTGTCCCCCGCTCTCTGTTCTAGGTCTCGGTGTCTTGCTGGCTGTGTCAGGACCAGAAGCCGGGAATTCTGAAGGTGAGTCTACTCACAGCCAAAGGCCAGAGGAAAGGAAACTGGGATCTGGAGACTTGCTTCTGGGAGGGGAAGGAGCCCTTTGCAAGACAGTGAGCTCTGAGTCCCTGGTGTCTCCCACCTGCTCCCGGGAGCTCCCGAGGGCTGTCCGCCTTCTCTGGCATTACCATCACCATCTGCGTTTACTTAGCTAAGCAACGGACGCACAGCCTCCCATTCAGTCCTCTGTGACATTCCTACACAGCAGGTGCGGACACTGTCCCCACCTGGCCAAGGTCCTCCTGAGAAGGCGCCGGCTCAAGGTCACACAGCTGGTGGATGCGGATTCTGCTCTTTCTTTCCCCAAACCTGTGTCCTACGTCACTCCTCAAAATGCTCTGCCTTTGTGCCATGTTGTGGGTTGGGTTCACCTGAGAATTAGATCCCGGGAGCAAGTCATTATTCTGGGAGGTGACCAGAAGGCACCGCCTGGGAGTGGGCAGTGGCATAGGAAGTGGAGAGGGTGAGGTAGGACCTTGTCACGAGAGATACATGTGGGCGACTAGAGCCCGACCCCTGGGGGAGCCGCTGGACAGTGTGGAGCCCACACCTCACAGTTATTCCCCACAGTGGGCAAGGAAGATGTTTCATTGTTATTATTTTTTAAATTCTAGTAAAATATACATAACATAAAATTTATCTTTTTAACCATTGTCAAAGGTACAGTTCAGTGGCATTAAGGGCATTCACACTGTTGTGCAACCATCACCACTGTCCATGCACAGAATTCTCTCCAATTGCAGAACCGAAACTCTGTCCCTATTAAACAGTAACTCCCCATCCACCCTCCCTCCAGCCCCTGGCACCCACCGTTCTACTTCCTGTCTCTATGAATGTGACGCCTCTAGGGACCTCATATAAATAGAGTCATAAAATGTTTGTACTTTTGTGACTGGTTTATGTCACTTGGGTAATGTCCTCAAGATTCATTTATGTTGTTGCATGTGTCAGAATTTCCTTCCTTTATAAGGTTGGATAGTACCCTATGGTGTGGTTGTATCATAGTCTGTTTATCCGCCCATTCGTCGGTGGGCATCTGGTGTCTATGCAACACTAGGCTGTTATGAATAATGCTGCTATGAACATGGGGGCACAAACATCTCCCCCAGACCTTGCTTTCACTTCCCTTGTGTGTATACCCAGAAGTGGGACTGCTGGCTCCTATGGTAATTTGCTGATTCCAAATTTTCATTTCTTGAGGAATGGCCATGCTGTTTTCCACAGAGGCTGCATCATTTTACATTCCCCCCAGTACGGCACAAGGGTTCCACCTTCTCTGCATTCTCCCCAACTCTTGTTCTTTCCTGGTTGTTTTTTTTTAATATATTACCCAAGCTGAGTTGTTTTAATGGACTGACTTCTGTCAGTCACTGATGGAGGGAGCTGCTCCTGGAAGGGAAAGCAGAGCTAACCTGCCATGTGATGCACAAAGCGGACTCTGGTGGCCAGAGAGAGCCCTCAGGTGAAGAAGCACAAGTGCTGCATTTGGAGGCCACCGTCAGGCGGGAGTGGTGTTGGTGGCAGAAGTGGGATCTGGGCAGGCTCTGTGCCCATCTGTGTGCAGCTGTGGGCTGGGTGCAAAAAGGATGCCCTAGAGCTATTCCCAAGAGGACATCCTTCCGACCAGAGCACATAGACTGTAGGTGCTTAAGGAGCATTTCTGGAACAAATGAATGAGCAAACGAATGCACACATTCTGTGTTCCCTGCAGCTTTCTGTGCTCAGTGCCCCGAGCATGCCTTATGCTACAGCAGCACGCACTGTACTTGTGAAGTTGGATTCCGGTCCAGGTCTGGGAGGAGATACTTTTTCAGCTCCCACGAGACATGTGAAGGTAAAGATATTATGAATGAGATTTAATTCAATCCTTCATTAGAGATAACTATTCTGGTGCTTGTGTCCTTCATCTAAAGCACAAGAATCCATGGACCAAATACAACCCATAGCTCTTCAGCAGATTAATCACCCAGGTACAGCTATTGGGCAGGTGCACCTGTCCCTGAGTGCTCCAGACAGAGACAGAAGGTGTCAGTCCTTGCCTCTGGGCACCTTCTGTCTGTGGGCTTGAACCTCAACTTGGTCCATTGGCAAGGAAGGCTGATGAGACAGGGAGACGCACGACACACAGACATTGCACAAGCCAGGATTTAACTAGTGTGGTCCTTCCACCTAGCTTGCAGCCTCTCCTAATAATGTGTTAACTTACCTTATATTTATTCCCTTGCTACCCACTGTGTGTTTTTAATTGATTTAACAAATTTGAGGCTCACCAGTAAACAAAAACAACATTCTATTGTTGCTCTGGTAATTTGACACATCCCCTGTACTACATTGTAAAGCTCCATAGGTACTTGGTCTATTTCTGGACTTTCAGTCCATTCCATTAGTCTATTATTTATTTATTCATGTGTCAGCACCTTGCTGTTTTGTCAACGCATTATTGGATGTTTTAATGTCTGGTTCCCATCTTGCAGTTTTTATGCCTATTCTTGCATGATACTATCAACTCATCTCAGTCCATAAAATACATGTAGATGTTTTTTTATTGGGATTTCATTGGATTTATACACAAACATAGGGAGAACTCTTATCTTTCTCATGCTGATTCATCCTATCCATGAATGGGAGATGTTATTTGGGTCCACTGATGAACAATGTTGGGCGATAAAGATTCTACGGGCAAGAGAACTGGTATCGTTCTATGAAAATGAAAAACAATGGTATTTTCTCTTGATTCACAGACATTGATGAATGTAGAACCGGACTGGCAAGATGCAAGAGAAGGGCATATTGTAAAAACAAAATCGGAAGTTATATCTGCAGTTGTGTGGTCAAATATCCTGTCTGGAACTGGGTGGCTGGTTTGGTGGAGATCGACCATCCAGACTGTTATGGTGAGAACCTCCCGATACTCTCTTCTCCACAAAAAAAGATGGAGGTGGGGGAAGGTGGGGAGAGTTTCCGAGAGCTGCCAGTTTCAGGCCAGGGCGAGAGAGCACAGCTCTGTCCTAACAGACATCCCTCTTTCCTTTGTTGTCCTTGTTGTCCAGGCAGACATTATCCCAGTGCATGACATAAATAACCATCTCTGTATAGATGCCTTAACAGTTTATGTCTCCTACACAAGTCTCTTTCCTGGCCTTGAAAAAGACATCTCTGATTTTTCTACTTGGACTTGTCTACTTATTTATCTCTCACTCACCTTAAATTCAGTTCCTATGTCTGTCTATCTGTCTATGTACGTCCTAAAGCCCATGAGTTCATGCTGTTAGCTCTGATGCCAGCGCAATGCCAAGGCTTGTCTCAGCCTCCCCAATTTCCTTATCTGTAACTTCTTTCTCCAACAATGAGAAGCCTGGCTCCTGCTCTCCACAATATGTTTATCTAATTGTTCAATCCTAGCATAATTCCATGTTTTGAGTTAGATGGATTGGATGTAAGTGCTGCCTCATCCCCTCCCTAACTCGCTCTCAGTTACTAATTTAACTTCTATATGCCTCCTCTGTAAAGGGGAGTAGCACTAAGATATACGTGTTAGTTATGTGTTGCTGCATAACAAGTTACCCCCTCCCCCCAATTTTAGTGGCTTAAACAACACATTTATTTATTTATTTTATTTTAGCTTATTATGGGGGTACAAAAGTTTAGGTTATGTATATTGCCCATGCTCCCCCCCCCCGAGTCAGAGCTTCAAGCATGTCCATTCCCCAGACAGTGCGCATTGCACTCATTATGTAGGTATACATCCATACCCTCCCCCCATCCCCCACATCTGCCCAACATCCAATTGTTGTTATTCCCAAATGTGCACTTAGGTGATGATCAGGGAAACCAATTTGCTGGTGAGTACATGTGGTGCTTATTTTTCCATTCTTGGGATACTTCATTTAGTAGAATGGGTTCCAACTCTTTCTAGGAGAACATAAGAGATTCTATATCACCATTATTTCTTATAGCTGAGTAATACTCCGTGGTACACATATACCACATTTTACTAATCCACTCATGTATTGATGAGCATTTGGGTTGTTTCCACATCTTTGCGATTGTGAATTGTGCTGCTATAAACATTCGGGTGCAGATGTCTTTGTAATAGAATGACTTTTGTTCTTTTGGGTAGATGCCCAATAATGGAATTGCTGGATCAAATGGTAGGTCTACTTGTATCTGTTTAAGGTATCTCCATATTGATTTCCACAGGGGTTGCACTAGTTTGCAGTCCCACCAGCAGTGTATGAGTGTTTAAACAACACATTTATTGTTTCAACATTTCTGTGGGTCCAGGCAAGGCTTAGCTGGGTCTTTTGCTTCGGGGTCTATCACAGATAGATATCTGTGGTAGATATTTTCTGGACTGTGGTTTCATCTGGAGGCTTAACTATGGCAGGATGTGCTTCCAAGCTCACTCAAGGGGTTGGTGGAAAGATTCAGTTCCTTAAGAGGCCTTGGACTGAAGCCCTCAGGATTTAGTGGTTGATGGGAGGCCACCATCAGTTTCTACATTTGTGGGCATCTGTCACTAGATTTATTATAGCAAACACCTGAACACAGCCAGAGAGAGTGAATAACACAAAAGTCATAGTCTTTTATAACCTAATTGCTGAAGTGACTTCTTATCACTGCGGTGTATACTGTTCATTAGTAATGAGTCACTGGGTCCAGTCCACAGTCAATGGGAGGAGATTTTGCAAGAATGTGAATCCCAAGAGGTAGGGATAATTTGAAGCCATTGCAGAATCTGGGTTTCTGGGTTGAATATTGTGCTCCCTAAATTCGTGCCCACTTGGAATCTGTGAATGTGATCTTATGTGGAAATAGGGTCTGTGCAGATGTAATCAAGTCAAGATGAGGACATACTAGTTTAGGGTTGACCCTAAATCCCATATAACTGGTGTTCTTATAAAAAGAGGGAACTTAGGAAACAGAGACACACACACAGAGGGAAGATGGCCATGTGTAGACAGACGTTGGACTTATGCTGACACAACCCCAGGAAGGCCAAAGATTGCTGGCAACCCAGAAGCTAGAAGAAGCAAGGCAAGATTCCTCCTTAGCACCTTCTTTAGAGGGAACATGGTCCTGCTGACAGCCAGACTATGGATTTTTAGCCTGCAGAGCTGTGAGACAGTAAATTTATGTTGTTTTATGCCACCAGCTTGTGGCGCTATGTTATAGCAGCCCTAGCAAACTATACACCTCTTCTATTCTTTATGATTTTTAATGCATGTAAAATAGTTAGCAGGCTTAGGTACCTAGGAGGACTCAGTAAGTATTAACTCTTATGCTACATAAGCCTGTTATAGAACCTTTTGCATTCTCTTAAAGGAGATAGTGTAGATGTAATGTGTAGACAACTGCTTCTATATTATTAACTCAATTAACACTGAATCCTTCAGGAAGCCTTCCACACAACCCTGATGTGTTGGGGTGCTCTGCTGTGTGTGCCCATGTCATCATGTTCTATTTATTAAGGGCTTCACTTGCAATCACTTAATTATTTACTTGTAATTATTTCCTTAATGCCTTTTCTTCCAGACTGCAAACTTCACAAGAGGACACCCTTGGTCTCTTTTACTAACCTCTATCCCTGTGGTTTAGCATTGTGTCTGGTGTTGAGTAGGTGCTCAGTAAATACTGCTGCCTGAAGTATTAAACTGGAAGCCACATTCTAACTCCCTTTTATATCTACTGTAGAACACATTTTGGATTTCTTAGATGGGAATTGGGGTGGGCTGCGAAAGCAGCAGGGAAAGACCCAACTTGACACTAATTGGAAGAAGTGATGTGAGTGAGGGTGGGTTTTCTCCCATATCCCATTTCATGGCTACTTTTTCCCCCCAGAGAACAGCAGCGGAAAGACACAGTCACCAGCGAGTATCTGGGTAAGTGGGATGAAGCCTGGGTTTGGGAAGCAGCTGGTCCATCTCACCACATCATTTTCCTGCTTTAACACTAGCAGCTTCCCTATGATTTTTAGGATGGAGTAGTTCTCATCCAGGGATGATTTTGTCCTCTATCCCAAGTGTCATCTGTCAAGGACTGGGGACACTTTTGGCTGTCAGAACATTAGGGGTGAGAGGGTCGTATGTTACTGGTATCTAGTGAATGAATAGACACCAGGGACACAGCTCAACATCCTACAATGTCCAGGACAGCCTCCCACAACCAAGCATTGACTGGTCTCAGATGTCAATAGAAATGAAGAAACTGTGGAAGAGTGACAATGCCTCACCTGTCATTTAGAGACTTGTGTCACAGTCTAGCATCTTGTGTCCACATCCACTAGTAGCACCTTAATCAATATTGTCTTCTGGGCTCATCCCTACCGCATTTATGCATATTTGTGCCTTCTGAAGTTTCCGTGAGAATCTACCTAATTAGTCTTATTTCTTTCAAAGGAAAGTCTGGGGACGAACGGAAGCAGAAAGGACCTTGCAAGAGAGGTTACCCAACTACTCCAGAAAACGGAATTAAGTGTCTGGAATTTGAGTTTTGTTTCTCCTGGACATGGTGAAGATCATAAGCTTGGTATAGGTAAGAGCTGCTGAGTAGGCTCCTGTGACCTCCATAAAGAGATCTGGGTCCTGGCGTGGGCAGGGCTTATGAATGATAAAATCTATGGGCTCCCAGAATCAGTCTTCTGTGCTCACATTACATGAGTAGGGCTCTGCTTTCAAAGATATAAATTCAAGGGACAAGAGAATAAACCAGTTCTCTTCCCCATTCCAACCTCCCTTAATATGGTGAAAATTACTTAAGAACATATCCACTATCCTACCATGGCAGGTAGAAAGGAAATCACTTTGGGTTATGCTCCTACTCTACTCTCATATAGTCACAACAACACAGAATACTTCATCTTTGGTCATCAAAATATGTGTAGATATTTTCCTGCACACTAAATAAGCAATTCTCCAGCAGATACCAGCTGGGTGCCTTATCATTCAATTCTGACATTATTTACCTGGAGGTAGCATCAGACCCCCCCAGTTTGTGCACTTAGTCCCATAAGAGCGTTTTCAGTTCAGACATCAATTGCAAATCCCAGGTTGTAACCTGTACTTCTGACCGTGCCCGGCTATAATTCAGAGTCCCGTGACCTCTCTCCTTGGGTGTGATTAATTTACTCACTGAACTCAGAGAGGCAATTTACTTGCATTTATCCATTTATTATAAAAGATATTATAAAACATACAGATGTCCAGCCAGATGGAAGAGATGCAGAGAACAAGGAATGGGAGAAGGGGGTATGGAGCTTCCAAGCCCTCTTTGGGCATGTCACACCCCAGGAACCTCCAAATTTTCAGCTACCTTGAAGCTGCTGGAACCACATTCTTCTGGATTTTGTTGGGTGCTTTATTATTTAGGCATGATTGATTACAGTATTGGACACTGGTATCAACTCAACATTCATCCTCTCCCCGTCCCTGTAGGTGGCATGGCATGGAAAGTTCCAACCCTTTAATCTCATGGTTGGTTTCCCCAATAACCAGCTCCCATCCTGAGCCCACAGGAGGTGGCTAAGAGTCACCTGGCTAGGACATAAGATGCCCAGGAAATTCCAAAGGATTTATTGAGTCACATGCTTCTGATCCTCAGGAAATCTCAAAGATCTTAGGAGCTGTGCGTCAGGAACAAAGACCAAATATCAGAACAAAAGATTTTCCTAGTGTGCCTATTGCTCAGGACATTACATGGGTTTTAATAGCTCTGTGTCAGGGACTGTGGTGTGTCCTTAACCTTTGCATCTGTTATATTGATAATTTTAAAGAATCAATTTTTGGCTTTGTTGATTATTTGTATCATTTTTATGTTTTCTTTTACATTTATTTCTTTTTTTTTTTGAGCAGAAGGAAAGAGAGGTTTATTAATTTGCCAGCAAATGAGGAGGTTGGTAGACTCCTGTCTTAAAGTACCAACATCCTCTTTTACATTTATTTCTACCCTTTATTATTTCATTCTACTTTCTTTGTATTTCATATTTAATTTTTTAACTTTTTGACTTGATAGCTTAGATCATTGATTTTTAAGGCATCCTCTTTTTTTAATGAATGCATTTAAATTCTTCAAATTTAGTATAAATTAGAGTTATACATTTCCCTCTAATTACTTCTTTGGATGCATCTTGCAAATTTTGAGATGTTGGGCTTTCATTATCACTCAGTGAAAAATATTTTAAAACTTTCTGTGAGAGTTATCACTTGACTTATGGGTTATTTAGAAACGTGTGTTTCATTCCCAAATATTTGAGCTTTTCTAGATGTCTTTGCATCTATTTAGAACTCAGGAAAATGAGCAAGAAAAAAATCAAAGAACCCTATCAAAAAGTGGGCAAAGAACATGAACAGAAACTTTTCAAAAGAAGACAGAATAATGGCCAATAAACATTTGAAAAAATGCTCAACATCTCTAATCATCAGGGAAATGCAAATCAAAACCACAGTGAGATATCGCTGATCTCCAGTGAGAATGGCTTTTATCAAAAATTCCCAAAACAATAAATGGTGGCATGGATGCGGAGAGACAGGAACACTCATACACTGCTGGTGGGACTGCAAACTAGTACAACTTCTGTGGAAAGCAATATGGAGATACCTCAAAGAGATGCATTGATAGTTTCTTATTTAATTTTATTGCTGGTGGTTATCAAGAAAGGATATGAACTTTGTCAAGTGTTTTTTCCACATCAATTCAGATGATCCCATGATTTTTATCTTTTGTTCTGTTAATGTGATGGATCCCAGTCATTGATTTGTGTATGCTGAACCAGACTTGCATACCAAGGATAAATCCCACGTGGTCACGATGTATAATCTCTTTGATGTGTTCTTGTCTGAGAGCATACTCTTTAAAATTTCAATCCTTTTAAATTCATTGAGACTTGTCTTATAGTCTATTTTGACAAGCGTTTCATGTGAACTTAATATCTGTACTAGCATTCCAAATCAACTGGTGTAACAAAGACTGAAATAACGATGTCTTAAAAAATGGCTTAACTATTATTTCTTTAACAGTTTGAGCATATGGAGCTCAGGGCTGATGTGGCTGTTCCATGGCTGCTCTGTGCTGTGTCATCTTCACCATTCAACTTCCATCTCGTGTTGTAAGATAGCTGCTCTGCTTCCACATCCTCTTTCCAGTCAGTGGGAGAGGGAAAAGAGAAGTAGCATGGATGCTCATTTTTTGTAGGACACATCATTCTGATTTTCCATCTGTTGGCCTGCAAATAGTTGCATGGCTTCACCTAGCTGCAAGGGAAGCTGGAAAATGACTTGTGTTCAGCTTCAATTTGGTAGTCCTGGTCCCAAAGTTGGGGTAAATGGTGACTGGGGACACTGAGTTGTCTGCCATAGCTCCTAGGACAATTTTCTTACTTGTCCAGAGACAAACTCCTTGTACTAAAAAAATTTATGAGCGTAATCTTTCATCAGATCTTGTGTTTATATGATATGGATAGAGTTTACTCAAAGAATTCTTCTTCAGTGCAACAGATTTTCCCCTAGTGATTTTACTTGGAAAACTTTCTAATACTTAGCTACTCTTGTTTAGAAAGATTATGTTCCTCCTTAACAGGGACTCCAATATCACTAGTTCACTTTTTTTCTTGCTCCTTAAGTAGCCTACGGTAAATGCTAAATTTGCACCCTCCTTAGTTCTAGCTCAGGGAGGCACAGCTGTCTCCTGTCATCTCCTGACCAGTGTGTGTCTTGCTCTGGACATTGTCACCACTTCACTCCCCCCAGCCAGTGATGTGGAGGGGCAAAGCCATCTGGTCTACCCTGCACTGGGGACATGGAATCAGCAGTAAGGGGTCTTCCAAAGAACAGAGGTCCTCAACAAGTTTTTTAGTCATGGGAAGTAAGTACAAAAGGACTCACTTTCTTCATGTTTTCAGTCTATGAAACCAAGAGGTGCAATGAGACAAGTGCAAAGACTCTCTTAGAAGCTGGAAACAACACGATGGATATCAACTGTGCTTATGCTTTCAAAGGAGCCACAACAGGTACTGTGACTACGATGGATTCTCTTGACTCCAAATCCTAGGCACCATTGTTTCATTTCTAGGTTACTAGACCAAGGGATAGGGACTTAAACCATTTTCAAAGTAGGAAGATTCTATGAGATTCTAGAATGAAAAGATCTTCCTTGAGCATTGATCAGGCAATTGGGGGAATAAAGTTGAAATCTTAAAAGGACTACACACTTTGTGATCCACACTTAGGTTCCAATAGGATTCCTTGATAGTCTTCCTTAAAAGGGACAGGCTGACACGTGCCTGTTTTCCATGTGATGTCTGAAAAGGTAACATTCGATTGTGGTAGATTACTTCAAATATCCTCTCCTTTGAGAAGAGTTTTATGAACCCCCTATTTAAAGAAGTCACCCAGTCTTTTTCTATCCTATAGCTTGGCAAACTTGTTCTGCAAAAGGATCAGAGAGTAAATATTTAGGCTTTTTGGACCAGATGATCTTTGTCATAACTACTCAAGTCTGCCATTGTAGCATGACAGCAACCATAGGTGGTATGTCAACGAAGCAGCGTGACTGTGTGCCAATAAAACTTTATTTACAAAAGGAGGTGGCAGGCTGGATTTGACCCTCATGCCATAGTTTGCCACCCCTGCTTTATCTCTTCACTTTTAGTCTCTGCAAAGCACCTGCACTGTGTCATTTTTTCTAATTTATCGATTGGTTTGTTATCCACCTCTCCCCCTACAATGTTAGCTCTCTGAGGGCACAGATTTTGTCTGTTTTGTTCACTGCTATGTTATGATACTTAGAATGTCTTGGCACACAGTAGGGGTTCAATAAATGTGTGAGGAAAGAATAAATAAATTAACTAATGCATATAAACTATTTCAAAGAGTAAGGCCTGGATACACAGAGAGTAACATGCCTGCTGCATCTACTAAAAAAAAAAAAATTCTCGGCTACTGATTTACCTTTTCTCTTTAGTATAGGGTGTAGAGTAGGGGAAGAGAGGAAAGGGATCTAAAAGTGAGTTCATTTTTATTTTTTTTATTTTTTATTTTTTTGAGGCAGGGTCTCACTCTGTCATCCCAGTTAGAGTGCAGTCATCATAGCTCACTGCAACCTCAGACTCCTGGGCTCAGGCGATCCTCCTGCCTCAGCCTCCCGAGTAGCTGGGACTACAGGTGCAGCCACCACACCCAGCTAATTTTTTCTATTTTTAGTAGAGACAGGGTCTCGCTCTTGCTCAGGCTTCTCTCAAACTCCTGAGCTCAAGGGATCTGCTTGTCTCGGCCTCCCAGAGCGCTAGGATTGTAAACGTGAGCCACTGTGCCCTGCCATGAGTTGATTTTTAAGATGGAGTGAATAATAATACAGGTGGTAAGTAGCTTTGGCCAAAATTGGATGGTGACACATGAATAATTGACATTTGGGAAACACGCCACAGGTTACAGAACATCCTTTGTGCATTGAACATCTGTGAATTAAATTGCACTTTCATAAAAAGCGAAGGGGAAGAGGAAGAGAAGGAGGTGGGGAAGGGGGACGGGGGAGAAAAGGCAAAGGAGTGACTTTAATAGAATGGGTCACCCTGCATACCTGTCCACTAAATCAGATACCCCAGAGCGAGTGGGAGATGGAGGATGGGAGTGTGAGCCTTCCTTAGCCTTCCTGAGCTCCACCTGCCGTTCTGAGGACACGCATTTTGCCACACAACTCTGATTGTGATGTGTAAGGGCTCACATATATTTTTACTACTCATTGATGAGCATATTTTCGCATATACCTACCTCTTAAATGTGTGGGGCCTTATAATATGTATTACATAGCCAAAAGTGCTGCGCTCCAAACTTCACGTAGTGTATTGAATGGGAAATTTAAGGGATTTCCGAGGGCAGTTTTAACTGTCCGTTGCTTGCCTTTTGACCCTCATCTAAGACACTAGTGGACCAACTTCCCAAACTATGCACATTCCTTAATGTTATTTCTCTTATTTTTTTCCCAGATAGAAGTGCAGTTGCCCTCATCACTTACCTATCTGTTGGAGATATTCTGAATGGATCCTTTTTTAAGAACAGAAGAGGATTGCGGGAAGTAAAACTAAACTCTCACATTGTGAGTGGCACCATTGGCTTGAAGGAAAAAGTTGACCTGTCTGGACCTGTAGTCCTGACTTTTCAACATACTCAGGTGAGCAGAAGCCAGGGCAGGTTCTCTGTGAGGTGTTTTAAAGCGAAGGGTGTATTATCAGCTTCCGGGTAGGGCAATGGATCCAAGGCTAATCACTCAGAGGTAGACTGACAAGAAGATGTGGAAACAACCCAAGTGCCCATCAATATATGAGTGGATTAATAAAATGTGGTATATGTATACCAGGGAGTTCTACTCAGCCATAAAAAACAATGGTGATCTAGCACTTCTTGTGTTATCCCGGATAGAGATGGAGCCCATTCTACTAAGGGAAATACAAGCACCACATGTACTCACCATCAAATTGGTACTAATTGATCAACACTTATGTGCACATATGGTAGTAATATTCATTGGGTGTTGGGCAGGTGGGAGCAGGCTAGGAGGGGATGGAGATATTCACACCTAATGTATGCGGTGTGCACCGTCTGGGGGATAGACATGCTAATGGTTCTGACTTGGGTGGTGCAAAGGCAATATACATAAACTAAACATTTGTACCCCCGTAATATTCTAAAATAAAAAAGACATTAAAAATCAATAAATTTGAAAATTAGAAAAAAGAAGAAATGTTAAAGCACCTTCAATGAAACATCACCTCACATCTGTTAGGATGGCTATTACCAAAAAGTCAACATATAAGTATTGGTGAGAACGTGGAGAAAAGGGAATTCTTATAGAGCTGTTGGTGGGAAATGTAAACTGGTGTAGTCACTGGAAAAGAGTATGAAGGCTCCTCAAGAAATTGAAAATAGAATATGATACGATGTAGCAATCCCACTTCCAGGTATGTAGCCAAAAGAATTGAAGAGACAATTGCACCCCCATGTTCATTGCAGCATTATTCACAGTAGCTAAGATATGGAAACAAACTGTTTTCACCAACAGATGAATAGATAAAGAAAATCTAGCACCTCGTATATTATCCTGGATCGAGCTTGAGCCCATGAGTCAAAGCGAGGTATCACAAGAATGAAAAAACAAGCACCACATGTACTCGCCATCAAATTGGTATTAACTGATCAACACTAAGGTGCTCACATGGTAGTAATATTCACTGGGTGCCAGTCAGGTGGGGGCGGTGGGGGTGGGTAAACTCACGGCTAATGGAGACGGAGCTCACTGTATGGGGGAAGGGCACACTTGTAGCCCTGCCTTGGACCAGGCAAAGGCATTACATGTAACCAAAATGTTTGTACCCCCATAATATTCTGAAATAAAAAAAATAATAATCAAACCAAGAAGGGACCCACTTTCATGCTATTCTCTTTTCCAGCCTGGAGGTGCGAGGACAAAACATTTGTGTGTCTACTGGGAAGAATCGCAGGAAGAGGGGGGCAGCTGGTCCACGGAGGGCTGCTCTCACGTGTACAGCAATGATACTCACACCCAATGCAAGTGCTACCACCTGTCCAGCTTTGCTGTCCTTGTGGCTCTAACCCCCAAGGTACCAACATTCATGGTCCCCTCTTGTCAACATGATTGTGTCTGGGAAACTGTGAGGTCATCTTCTGCATTTTGTAGAACAAGACTGTAAGATAAAGAGTCATGGGGTAGTAGTCACTCACGTGAGAGGGGATTCCGGGAAACACCAGTGGGGAACTGGGAAAATTAAAGGGGAAGAAGAGAGAAGCCAAGGCAGAGAGCATTATCAAGCCTTTCACCACTGTGGGCAAGTGGACCTTATTCATTCTGGGGGACTCTGGGAGTCAACGTAGAACTCACATCTCAGAGTCATTCTAACTGAGTGGAAAGAGAGCTGGGGTATTTACACTCCAGTTACCTTTAGTCATTTATTGAGAGTTGCACCCAGGGGATGTTGATTCTCTGACACTTCCATGGACATGGGCAGAGTGAGCTCAAGCTAACAAGGAAAGCCCTCAGACACTGGGGAGTTTCCTTGGCAGCCGCTACAGTGATAAGGTCCAAGGAGATCTGGGATTGAAATCATCTGTCACTCTGCAGGAGAAACTTACAACTAAACCTCCGCCTTCAGACGACAGGAAGGCAACTGGCTGTCACCAATGACATAATATAGTCCTCTGAATTTCCTAGGTCCCAACCTAGTCTAGGATAGTTAAATTATTTAAACTCAGGTTTAAGGAAATTTACTGAGCTTCTCCCCCTATTTCTTTTTAACTCTCATGTATTGAACATTTGCTATATGACAACCACTGTGTTGCATGCTTGCATGCTTTATATGCATGGCCTCATTTTAATATTTATCGAGTGCCTACTATACACCAGACATTGCTCTGGGTGTTAGAATACAACACAGAACAAAACAGATAAAAAAAAAAATCCCTGCCTTCATGGATATTATCTTTGAGTGTTTTGCTGTCCAACAGGATAACTAGACACATGTGGTTATAGAGCACCTGGAATGTAGCTAGGGCAACTGATGAACCAAATTATTAATTTCATTTAATTTTAATGATCCAAATTTAAAAACTGGAGAAGCGTATAATATTCTTCAGTTAAACACAACTTTTTGTTTGGTAGGACTACATTTCACTTTCACTACTGAAAATGCAGTGTCTGAATTGAGATGTGCTGTCAGTGTGAAATATCCGTTGGATTTCAAAGGCTTAATATGAAAAAGAAAGAGAAAGTGTATCTCACTAATAATTGTTCACATTTACAGTGATTCTGTATTTAACTCATAATATTTTGAATCTACTCAGTTAAATAAAATACACTGTTAATTTCATGTTTGTTTTTACTTTTATTATGGCTACTAGAAAATTTCAACTTACACACGAGGTTCATGGCTCACGTGTACCATTTCTTTTCTTTTCTTTTCTTTTTCTTTTAGACAGAGTCTCTCTCTGTTACCTGGGCCAGAGTGTGGTGGCCTCATCATAGCCCACTGCAACCTCTAACTCCTGGGCTCAAGTGATCTCCTGCCTCAGCCTCCCAAGTAGCTGGGACTACAGGCGTGGGCTAGCACACCTGGCTAATTTTTTTACTATTTTTAGTAGAGATGGGGTCTCAGTCTCGCTCTTGTTCAGGCTGGTCTCGAACTCTTGAACTCAAGTGATCCTCCTGCCTCAGCCACCCAGACATGTCCCGTTTCTATTGGACAGCACTGGTCTAGTTGTTTCGATTTTTCAACACTTCTGTGTGGAGAACACTATTAATGCCCCATGTTGAAGATGGGAACACCAAGTCTCAGACAGGTTAAGTCACTTGCTTCAGGGATTAAACTCAGAGGACCACCTGTCTTTCCATCAGGAATGCAGCAGCACAGCTGGAAACTATAACAGATTCCTCCTTTGGTGGCTTGCAGGAGGATCCTGCGCTGACTGTGATCACCCACGTGGGGCTCATCATCTCCCTGCTGTGCCTCTTCCTGGCCATCCTCACCTTCCTCCTGTGCCGGCCCATCCAGAACACCAGCACCACCCTCCACCTGCAGCTCTCCCTCTGCCTCTTCCTGGCCCACCTCCTTTTCCTCACAGGCATCAACAGAACTGAGCCTGAGGTATGCAATTAACCAAATTACCACATTGTTATAATCTAATCCAGCTATCTTCTCCTGAGAAAAGGTGAGGAGGGAGGCATTAATCAGGTGTGATGGTGTGGGGGGAAATGCATGAGTTCACATGTCAGCTCTCCTTCATATAACTCTGAACAAGACCCATAGTTTCAGAGGGACCATTTAGCAAAATGATTGAGAGTCAGTCTGATGGTATTAGTGTAACACTAGCTGCTGTAACAATCTACTTCAAAATGTCAGAGGCTCAGCACAATAGCAGTGACTTTTTCCCTTATGCATCAATAGAGGGTGAGCAAATAGGTTTTAAGAGTGTCTATCTTCTGCTCTCAGACTGATTGATGTTGTTCATTGTTCATACACAGCTTCCAAGGTCACCCTGGGGTCCTTTCCATTTTACCCAACTGGGAGTGGGAAAAGAGCATGGCAGAGTCCCTTGGGGGAGGTTTATATGGGCTGCACCAGGAAGTGATGGAGATCACGTTCCCTCACATTCTATTGGCTAGAACTCAGTCACATGGTCACATTTAACTGCAAGACCTGCTGGGAAATGTAGTCCCTAGCTGGGAAGCCACTTCCCAGGGACAAATACATGTTCTGTATTTGCAAGCTGGGGATGGACTTGAATTTTTGGTGGCCAGTGGCTTTGCCACACTGATCTACACTTGAATTCAACTCTTCATCCTACTTGCATGTGACCTTGTTGAAGTGACTTCCCCTTTTTATTTATTTTAGTTATATATTTTTTAAATTAACTGATAATAATTACATACATATTTGTGCACAATCTATTGTTTTGAAATATGTGTACATTATGGAATGGCTAAATCTCTCTAATTAACACATGCCTTATATCACATCCTCATTTTTGTGGTGAGAACACTTAAAATCTGCTCTCTTGGCAATTTTTAAGTGTAAAATAGCTTGTTATTAAACATAGTCACTGTGTTTTATGATAGATCTCTCGTGACTTCCTCTTTTTAAACTTCCTCTCTAAAACAGTGTCCCCGTCATAGGGCTCTAGTAAGGACTTAAAAAGATAAAAGATATTTAAATAGAAGAGTGTGGATTCATCGCTCAGATAGCAATACTAGCTTTTACCTTTATCGAGACCATGGCCATCATAATACTAAGGAAGAACTAGATGGAACTAGATGTTCTTCAAGGCTCCTTTTAACTGTAAAGCAGTATAAGCTCACAGCTAGAAAGTTATGAAAGCATTTTTTTTTTTTTCTGAGAAGTAGGCACTCCTTTCTGGGGGCCTCTCCCTAGTCTTGGTTGGTTTCCTTACAAGCAGGTACTGATAAGGATTCAGTCAAAGATTCAAGGAGACCCTCAGCCAATCTCCTCCTTCCCTTCTCCCCCACACCCTCTGTAGCTCCCTACTCTGTGGTATTTTGTCTCATAAATTCTAGCTAACTTGGGCTCCGTATTAGTTGTCTAGAGTTGTTGTAACAAAGTACCAAAGTACTCAGTGGCTTACTACCAGAAACGTATTGTCTCACAGTTCTGCAGACCAGGAGTCTAAAAATCGATCTGTTGACAGAGTTGGTTCTTACTAACGGCTGCACAGGAAAACCTGTTCCATGCTCCTCCCCAGCTTCTGGTGGTTTCTGGCCGTCTTTGGCATTCCTGGGCTTGTAGAAGCATCACCACCATCTCTGCCTTTATCTTCACCTGATGTTTTTCTTGTGTGTGTGTCTGTGTTCAAATTTGCCTTTCCTATAAAGACCTCAGTAATATCAGATGAGGGGCCCACCCTAGTGCAGTATGACCTTATCTTAAGTATTAATAATTACAATCTGCAAGCCTTTTTTTTTTTTTTTTTCAAATAAGGTAGCATTCTGAGATATGGGGGGAGAGCATTTCAATGTATAAATCTGGGAAAGGAAAACACAGTTCAACCCATCACAGTCTCCTGAAACTCTGAACTCCTGTTTCTTCAATTCAGCAAGACTGCTGGGGCTTATCTGGGGGTTTCCCTTCCCTGGGCTGTGACCTGGGAACCCTCTTTGGAAGTGAGCAGGAGGCCTCGGGGAGTCACCTCCTCTGTGTCCCTCCTTTTAGGAATCACTGTGTGCACTGCCTACTGTCCAGTATCTCAGACTCATAATCTCATGTATTTTATTCAACATTTAGTTCTTCAGGGTGGGAGAGTCAATGCAGTTCTTGTTACTTTATCATGACTAGACACGGACATCTTGTTACCCACGTGGAATGGAGAACTTTGTATCTGTGAACATGTCTGGAGAATTGTGAGAGATCATAAAGCACAACTTCTAGAAAAGTATATTCATTTACTAGGGCTGCCGTGAGAGAGTACCACAGACTGGGTGACTTAAACAATAGAAATTTATTTTCCCACGGTTTCGGGGGGTGCAAGCCTGAGACCTAGGTGTCTGCAGGGTTGGTTTCTTCCGGGGCCTCTCTCCTTGGCTTGGAGATGACTGTCTTCTCTCTGTGTCTTCATCTGGTTGTCCCTGTGTGTGTGACTGTGTCCCAACCGCCTCTTGTTATGTGGACGTGAGTCAGATTGGATAAAGCCCACTCAAATGGCCTCGTTTTACCTTAATCACCTCTTTAAAGGCCCCGTCTCCAAGTACAGTCCCACCATGCAGTGCTGAGGATTAGAACTGCAGCCCGTGAACTTGGAAGAACACAGTTCAGCCCGTAACAAAGACAGAATGATGTCGTCAATTGAGCTTTTTAATCTTTTCTGATGTAGATAAACCAAACTGGGTTTTCTCTTTATATCAACCAACAAACCTAAGCCTCTGTAATTTCCAAGATGATAAAACCCCACTATGATTTATGTTTTCAGAATGTTTTCACCTACAGAAGTGTAAAGGCAAACTTGAAAAAAAAAAATACAAGTGTTTCTGATAGTTGCCAAACATCAATATAATATAGAATACTGTTCATACTTCAATAGGAGGTCATTGGAAATGTACAAGTTAGTAGATGTATCACAAGTTACTCTTGATGAGATCTGGGTATCTAATGTATAGCATGGTGAGTATAGTTAATAACAATGTGTGACCTATTTAAAAATTGCAAAGAGAGTAGATTTTAAATGTTCACATCGTAAAAAATAAGTATGTGAGGTGATGCATATGTTAATTAGCTGGATATAATTATTCCACAATGTGTGTCTATATATATATACACACACATATATATAAAATCACATTGTACATGGTAACTACATAAAATTTTTATTTGTCAATTATACCTAATAGAAAATAAAATTTAAAAATAATAATGTCATGTATACTTAAAATTTGCTAAAAGAGTATACCTTAAGTCTTCCCATCGTACACACAAAGAAATGGTAACTATATGAGTGTGGGTATGTTAATTAGCTTCATTGTAGCAATCCTTTGCTGAAGGTTTATGTACATCAAAACACCACGTTGTACACCTTCAATACACGCAATTTTTAACTTTGTTAATCATATATCAATAAAGCTGAAAAAAGATCTGAAAGACACTTTAGTCATTAAATAAGATCTAGAGGTATTTGGGCTGCTAAGTTTAAAACATTCTGCTTTGGAAGAAACATCAGAACCCAGTGTAACCTAGCTTGGTAACATTTCCTTTTCTGATTGAATAGTTATATGTGTGTGTGTGTGTGTGTGTGTGTATACCTTAGATAGTTTAGAAATGTGTAGTACTTGAGATGTTTCTATAATAGATCAAAAGCAAAAAAAAAAAAAAAAACCAGACACAGTTAAAAATTTAATTTCTTAGTATTTATTTGTGTGGTTATTCCATTTATGGCATGTGATCCTGGTGTTTGCGCCTAAGGAAAGTGATGTCAGGTGGCCCTAAAAATACATTTATTTGCGTTGAGGCAGCTTTAGTGAATGGTGGATGTTTCCTTCCATGTGCTCATTAACATTCTGTTCCCAAAACAGATCCTGCAGCAAGTGAGTGCAAGTTGCTTATTTGTGACGGAGCTAAGAAACACGGATCTGAGAGGGGGGAAAAAGACATGGAAGGAAAAACAGTCATTAAATAGAAGTGTTTTTTAATTTCAAAGTATTATGGGGGTACATATGTTTTTGGTTACATAGATCGCTTTTGTAATGCTTGAGTCAGGGTTAAAAGTATACCTGTCATCCATTTCGTGTTCATTGTACCAATTAGGTAGATTTTCACCCATCCTCTCTGCCCCCTGCCCCACTGCTTGATTTTTTTTGAGATTTACTTCCCTATATGCATATGTGTGCTCATTGGTTATGTCCAATTTAATAGTGAGTACATGTGGTGTTTGTTTTTCCATTCTTTAAATCTGAAGTTCCCCAACCCCTGGGCCAGACCAGTACTGGTCTATGGCTTGTTAGGAACTGGGCTGCACAGCAGCAGGTGAGTGGCGGGCAAGTGAAGCTTTGTCTGTATTTACAGCCGCTCCCCAACGCTCACATCCCTGCATAAGCTTTTCCACAACCCAGGTCCATGGAAAGATTGTCTTCCATGAAACTGGTCCCTAGTGCTAAAAAGGTTGGGGACTGCTGCTTTAGATACTTCACTTAGGATAATGGTCTTCCAGTTCCAATCATGTTGCTGCAAAAGGCATTAAGTCATCCTTCTTCGTGGATGAGTAATGTTCCATGTATACATATACCACATTTTGTTAAGAAGTGTTTCAGGCCGGGCGAGGTGGCTCACGCCTGTAATCCTAGCTCTCTGGGAGGCCGAGGTGGGCGGATCGTTTGAGCTCAGGAGTTCGAGACCAGCCTGAGCAAGAGCGAGACCCCATCTCTACTAAAAATAGAAAGAAATTATATGGACAGCTAAAAATATATATAGAAAAAATTAGCCGGGCATGGTGGTGCATGCCTGTAGTCCCAGCTACTCGGGAGGCTGAGACAGGAGGATCACTTGAGCCCAGGAGTTTGAGGTTGCTGTGAGCTAGGCTGACGCCACGGCACTCACTCTAGCCTGGGCAACAGAGTGAGACTCTGTCTCAAAAAAAAAAAAAAAAAAAAAAAAGAAGTGTTTCAAAGAACCTTTCCACTGACAGCAACTGGAACATAATGCCACTGAGGAGCTCCAGGGGGCAGCATAGAGCACATGTCTTAGAACTCTCCCACCTGAAGGGCTTGAGCAATGGAGTATTTACCTACCAAGTTTTGTCTGTTATGCATTTGGGAAGCTGTTCCCAGGATGGCTATTCCTCACTTTCTGGCTTGCTCCATGCGTGAGATAAGAAGACTTCAATGGCCGGCAGAAATCCCCAGAAAATGTGTCACCCCCAGGCAAAATGTCCCAGGTGCTCAAAGTGAAATTCCAGGCAGCAGCATCCAGGAAATGCTGAGAGCTGAGGCTATAGTCAGGTACAGATCACATCTGCTGCACGCCCCTCACTCTTCTCTCCCCCTCCAGGTGCTCTGCTCCGTCATTGCAGGGCTGCTGCACTACCTCTACCTGGCCGCCTTCACCTGGATGTTCCTCGAAGGGCTGTACCTCTTCCTCACCGTCAGGAACCTCAAGGTGGCCAACTACACCACCTCAGGCCAATTCAAGAAGAGGTTCATGTACCCTATAGGCTATGGGATTCCGGCTGTAATTGTTGCTGTGTCTGCAATAGCTGGACACAAAAATTATGGAACATATACTCAGTAAGCATAATGTGTGTGTTTGTGGTGGAAGTGGTGTCCATGGCCCCTGTGTGATTTGAAATCAAAATGTTTTTTTAATTTGACCTCCAACAGTGAATTTTCTTTTTTGTGACAGGGTCTACCTCCATTTCCCTAGGTAGAGTGTAGTGTGTGATCATAGCTCAGTGTAACTTCAAACTCCTGGGCTCAAGAGATCCTCCCGCCTCAGCCTCCCAGAGTGCTAGAATTATAGGCATGAGCCACCCTGCCCTCACAATTGTGAATTATACTTCAAATCAGTCCTTCCTTAAGCCTGAATTCTATTTTCTCCTGGAAATCCCTAGCATGATGTTCTCAGCATCGCTGGGGTTGGATCCCTCTGGGAATTTTGGTGAAAGCCAGACCCCTTTCCCGAGACAAATATACATACGCACAAAAGCTTGAATGCACCTTCAGTTAGTTCAGGACAGGTAAAACCAATCCATGGCCCTACGCTAAGAACCTGCACGCTACATCTGCTAGAGTAGGAAGAATGGGTTGAGATTAATCCCTAACACCTAAAGAATAACAAAGTTAACAGCTATCAAAGGCCTATGATGTATCAGAGCTAGCGCTACCTGGATGCAGGAGCTCATGTCATTCTCACTGGGACCCTACAAGGTTGACAGTTTATTGTCTCATGCACAGGACATCGAAAGCTTCATCCGTTTCATAAACTTTCCCAAGGTCAGAGCTAAAAGGACAGTAAGTTAGAATTCCCAAGACAGTACTCTTAACAGCCATGTGTTACTGCCTCACTCAAGCTCTGCACACAGTAGTTAGTTGAAGAAGTTGCTATGTTGGTCATGGCACGTGGGTTAGTAGGTAGGTTGTACATGCATGAAAGCATCATGTATGTTGCTGTCCCTCTTGTAGTCAAAGGGATGCTGAGTTTTCCACTAGAACCCTACGTCCCACCAGAACGGTTCTGGAGGTAGAATGGCAGGGGAGATTGGAGGTTACCAAACTTTTTCTATAAAAGGCCAGACGATCACTATTTGTGGCTTTGCAGGCCACACGGTCTCTGTTGCAATGACTCAACATTGACCTTGTCAGATGAAAGCAGCATTGACAATACGTGAATGAATGAGTATGGCTGTGTTTCAACACAACTTTATTTACAAACACAAATAGTGGACAGGATCTGGCCCATACGTCACGGTTTGCAACCCTTGGAACAGAACTCAGGTGTGGAAGGTTTCCTGCCCACTGAGTGTTGGCCATTCCTTGTTCCTTTTATCAGATTCATAAGGCTGCGTCCCCTTTCAGAGTAAGTTATACTATCTTTGCCAACATAAGTCAGAGCAGGATACAAAGTATTTGGGCAACAGAATAATTGGTACACAGAAAGTGCTTACTTGGTGTTGCTTGTATTTATGGTTATAGTTAAATTATTATTTTTATTCTCCTCATTATAACAATCGTTATCACCATGAAAACATTTATCAAGCTTTAACTCTTTGCCAGGAACTCTACCCAAAACTTCACGCACATTATCTTATTTAATCTTTTCTACAAGTTCTATGCAAGGGAAACTACAACATTCTGGTGAAAAAAAAATTAAAGAGTCAAAATAAAGTGGAGTGATATCTCATGTTTATGAATAGAAAGATTCCTTATGGTCAAGATGTCAGTTCTTTTCAACTTGATCTATACATGGAACACATTCCCAATCAAACTTCCAGAAAATTATAGTGTGGGTAATGATATGGTGATTCTAAAGTTTATAGAAAGGAGACAAAAGACCCAGAAGACCTAACATAATATCAAAGGAGAACAACAAAGGCAGAGGACTGACATTAGCCAACTTCAGGACTTGGTGTGTAGCTACTGTATCATTTAATCTCTCCAGTGCTTCAGTGAGCTCCACTTCACACTTTGGGAAATTGAGGCTCAGAGGATACAGCTTGTGTCAGACGAGGACCCACACCTGGCTCCATCTGAAATTCTGGTTCTGAACCAAACAGCTCCTGGCACTGTTCAGATCTTGCTCCGGGAGCCGTATCCAAGCTCCCTGCCTTCTCCCAAGGAGCAGGCAGCTAATGCGTCTCTTTCTCTCAACAGCTGCTGGCTCAAGCTTGAGAAAGGGTTCATTTGGAGCTTCATGGGGCCCGTGGGAGTCATCATCTTGGTAGGTGATAGTTATTTATGGGGGTGTCTGCCATGGGGGCCAAACATACTCAATGTGTTTCTTACCTTAGAGCAGAAATGAGATAAAGATAAGAAATACAACCCCTTTGATAAGGATCAACCCCTCTTCCTGAAAATACTGTCTTCACTTGTCTTTCTCTGCATTCCCTCTTACTCAGTAGTTGCTCTGACATATTAATAATATAACCATCTGCTGGGGATTCTGCTCAGAACCTCACATTTGTTCATTCAACAGATATTTGGTGAGTGTCCTCTCTGCACAGGGTGACAGGTGTTTTCCTGGTTGTCAGGAACTTCCTTATTTTACCTGTCGTCTGGCATAGAAGTTAATAGGACCCTTCCACTCTCAAAGTGTCCTGGTTTGAATAACAAATCATATGGTCACTCAAACCAAGTGCTATAGGATGTATACAGTGTGTCGTCTGCAATAGACCAGAGCATATGTCCATACCATCCTTATGAAGCCTGTATCGTTTGGGAAAAGAGTCTTAGGTCCACCTCAAGTTGGAGTGGATGAAATGGCCTGAAAAGAAAATTCAAAGTCATTTCTATGATGCTTCCACAGATAAACCTGGTGTTCTACTTCCAAATTCTGTGGATTTTGAGAAGCAAACTTTCCTCCCTCAATAAAGAAGTTTCCACCATTCAGGACACCAGGTAAGAAGGTTCCAGAATCCGCGGTACCCACAGATTATTCCTATATAACTATTCTTCCTGGGAAAGAGAAAAAGCCAGATAAAAATATGACATAAATTTTCCTAGCACTCCATAAAGAGTATGTGAGGGACAACTTCTAGAAGAAGTAAAAATGATTTTAGGGTAACTCAACACACTCCTTTATTTCTTTATTTGAGAAACATTTATCAAATGTCTCCTTTGTATGACGCACTCCCTGTATGAAATCAATGCCAAAATCTACATTATCCTTTTCCCCACAAGAGTCTATCCATGTCTGGACACTGTTCTCCTTGGTTGTGGAAACTCAATTCTCATGAATACCAATCTAAAGCATTAAGAATAATGATGAGGCCGGGCGCGGTGGCTCACTCCTGTAATCCTAGCACTCTGGGAGGCCGAGGCGGGAGGATCGCTCAAGGTTAGGAGTTCGAGACCAGCCTGAGCAAGAGCGAGACCCTGTCCCTACTAAAAAATAGAAAGAAATTAGCTGGAAAACTAAAAATATATATAGAAAAAATTAGCCGGGCATAGTGGCGCATGCCTGTAGTCCCAGCTACTCAGGAGGCTTAGGCAGGAGGATTGCTTGAGCCCAGGAGTTTGAGGTTGCTGTGAGCTAGGCTGACGCCACGGCACTCTAGCTCAGGCAACAGAGTGAGACACTGTCTCAAACAAACAAACAAACAAACATGAAAAACAACAAAAAAGAATAATTATGACAACAACTAATATTAAGTAGGAAGTTGGTAGATACAGGGCATTTATCAATATTATTTCATGGAATGCTTCTAACTCCAACCTATGTGGTGGATACTACTAACATCCCCACTTATAACATGAGCTCACTGCTCACCTTACCCAGGAGTCGGTCAGTATCTTGCATCAGTGAGTCATAAAGTGGATAAAACTTAAAGGAATATGTTTCCAATTTCAGATCCTGGCTTTGTTCTCATCTACTTATCAGATCAACTTAACCTCTCTTAGCCTCAGTTTCCTCAATCCTATAAGTGACATTAGAGTGTCACTTTTCTTAATGTTTCCCTAGCCCTACACGTGTGCACAAGTGCACACGCACATGCAAATACACACACACGCACACCCACACTCTCACACAGCAGCTCTCCCTGCCAGCTGCCATGGACAATCCCACTCCATCGTAACAAACACAATCTTTGTTTGAAGAAACCCAACACTGGGTTATGTTCTGAAGTCAGAACATCATCATCATCCAAATATTTCCAATACAAATTTCTAGAAGCATCTCCCACAAATCTTCCAGTAAGTCCAGGTGGAAGACTTTGCAGACAGATCAAATCGTTTCCAAGACATGGGGAAGAAAGCACTATTCTCAGTGATCCGCAGTGATTGACAGCAAGAGTTCTACCTTGGCCTCGAGCTGGGTGACCTTGTCTTAGTCAGGTAACTGCACCAGGTTGTCGTGAGGTTTAAATAAGGTAGTGCACACGAGGCATTGAGTCAGCACTGGTATGAACTGAATGTGTGGTGAATACCTGATAAACCATAGTCATTATTACTCTTTTTTCCCCAGAGTCATGACGTTTAAAGCCATTGCTCAGCTATTTGTGCTGGGATGTTCTTGGGGCCTTGGTTTTTTCATGGTTAAAGAAGTAGGGAAGACGGTTGGCTCTGTCATCGCCTACTTATTCACCATCGTCAACGTCCTGCAGGGGGCGTTGCTCTTTGTGGTCCACTGTCTCCTGAATCGCCAGGTAAGGCTCCTTATTTCATTCCTCATCATCCTAGTCCCAGCGTCTCAGTGGATGGTTGTTCACATTCTCACCCTTCCCTGGCCTTTGATTTTGGGGCTCTCTTGAGTTTGAAAAGAGGGTTTAGTCACTGCTTGGGTGTGCTGTGTGCTTTCGGTTTCATCTGTTCAGCATCCTTTTCTACAATCTAGGAATTTGCATTTAAACAAAATGAATCGACTCGAGTATGACCAAGATCAAACAGAAAACTAATGAAAGAGTCTTAGAGAGTCGGGCGTGGTGTCTTTCAGATCTTTAGTCTCCCATTTCAGGGTCCTTTCTCCCAAACCGTGCTCTGGATGTAACACGAGCCTGTGTACTCCTCAAACTTGCAGGTGCGAATGGAATACAAGAAGTGGTTTAGTGGCTTTCGGAAAGGGGTCGAAACTGAAAGCACTGAGATGTCTCACTCTACCACGCACACCAAAGAGGTATGATCAGCTCACCTAGGGTGGCTTGTCTGAACCCAACATCTCCTGCTTCCAGGAGCTTCCTGGTTCTTTCATCTGAATGAAAAGAGAAATTGCATCAGGTTCCTGCATTATGTAGCTGAAGTTTCTGGGTTTTGAGACCCAAACCAGAAGAACTCTTCCTTCTTTATCTCCTTGCTTCCTTCTTCCCTCCCTCCCTGCCTCCCTCCCTTCCTTCTTTTCTTCCTTGCACAAACATCAAAAGGATATTGAACACAAAATTTTAGATGAATTTAATAACATTCATTTAACAAATATTTACTGCTCCCTGTGTGTAGGTGCCAGAGAAACTCCAGTGGACAGATTGACAAAGTCCTTGCTCTCATGGAGCTAACATGCTAGTGGTGGTGGTGGGGGAGGCAGAAAACAAACCACAGAAAGTGAATTTTATGGCATGTTAGAAAGGATGAATGCTACAGAAAAAGAAATGGAGCAATAGAGAGTGGATTGCTCGGGGTGAGAGGAGTCCAGGTGTAAATAAGGCGGCCACAATGAGCCTCAGTGAGAAGCTGACACTGAGTGAAAGCCTGAAGGCTGTGCATGGTAAAAATGGCCTCTGGTTTGTAAAATTGTCTAGATTTGCAGGACTATGAATAGACTCTAGGGGCTGTGGTTGGAAGCCATGGTTAACTGAGTGTTGTGACTCTTATAACTGGGCTTGTCCCTTGCAGCAGCCTGGATGTTACAAGAGACATGAGCTTTATCTGGGACATGGAGCTTCTAAGCCAGGGTCGCTACTGCACCTGTCATCGTAAGGATTAAATGATGTGAAATATGTTAAATGCTTAAAATGCTGCTGAGCACCATGGTACTCTCCCTGTAAATGCTTGTCCGAAGATACTAAAACAAACCATTATAGCTGGTGGGTTTTGGAGGCAAAAAGGAAGTAGAGTCGTATATGAGGACATCTTTAGTGAGCTTTCAACCTTACAGAAATCCTAGCTTGTCCTCTCTAGGCAAGCTAGAAGTTTCAGTTCATTTCTGAGACGCTAATTTCTCTTTCACTTTTTCTCCTTATTGTCTCTTCCCACGTAGGAAGGACTAGACAAGTCATCAGAAGTCTCTCCTAGAAGAGACACCACATGGACCCCACCACAGCCTCCAGTTCATTTTGTCTCTGCTTCTTGGCTAAGGAAGGAGAACTGACCTGTTTATTGACGGCGCCCCACTGTGGTCAGATATGGATTGGGAAAATGCCACCATTACTATCTTTGCCTGTGAAAAGTCCAGACTCATTTACCTAGTGTGGCTTTTTTTCTGTATAGAAAGAACGGGGCACCCAGGAGCTCCAGGAGTGTGGCACCTGCAACTGTGTCCAAAGGATGCTTTTTAACGACGAGGGGAAAAGTGGATTTTCTTCTTCCTGCTATGGTCACCTTGCCTGAAACTCCTCAGCTGGGATCTGGATTCAGCGTGGTCTCTCGCTGACCTCTCTGCTACATTTTATTCTCCCGAAGATCTTGCCTCATCAGTCCACATAATGCAACAATTCCCATATGGCTATACATGAAAAAGGGGGGTTACATTCTTGCAAATGCAAAAATATACCATCATCCCGGCTTAGGGGCACTTTGTTCCTGGATAGAATCTTTTGTGCAAAGACAAAAAAAAATCTTTTTGTCCTGAGAGACTTTGCCCATTTTCTTTGCGTGAGACATTCTTGAATCTTACCTGTATACCTGGGTTAAAGATCATTTTGTTTTCTTAGTGTCATCTTGAACATGTCCCAACACAGATGCCCCTGAAACAAAGTAATCAGTGGTTTGGACTTATTTGTTTTGTTCTACCATTTCTAGTTACTTTTCCAAAGTTATTGGTTTGTAGATGTGTTTTTCAGCACATTAACGAATGTGTGGGTGACTTTGTTATCAGAAGATATTTCCAAAACTATTTTAAATGACAAAATGACTGTCAATGTTAAAATAGCAGGCAAGAGTCACTGTCATTTATTTGAAGAAATTTCATGTGTGGTTTTTGGGTCCTGGTCGAAGGACTGTGTCCTGTTCTGCTTAATCAGCTCAAATGTCTTCTCCGTATGACAGCAGTGTAAACAGAGTGTCTGATCCACGCCACCTGCTGGCTTTGAAATCATGTGATTCCTTTTGAAAAGCAAGAGTTTAGAAATATTCACATGGTTTTTAAATGTGTGCATGAGGTTCGACTTTTCATATTGCACAATTTAAAATCTGCACAATTAAAACTTGCATGAAGCCAGGCGAGGTGGCTTACACCTGTGATCCTAGCTCTATGGGAGGCCAAGGCAGGAGGATTGCTTCAGCTCAGGAGTTCGAAACCAGCCTGGGCAACATAGTGAGACCTTGTCTCTACAAAAAATAGAAAAACGAGCTGAGCATGGTGGCTGCACCTGTAGTTCCAGCTACTCAGGAGGCTGAGGCAGGAGTATCGCTTGAGCTCAGGAGTTGGAGGTTGGTGTGAGCTACGATGACACCACTGCACTCTAGCCTGTGCGACAGAATGAGACTCTGTCTCAAAAAAACAAAACAAAACAAAACAAAACAAAACTTGCATGAAATGCAAACTTCCTGGGCAGTTGACAAATCTTGTGCCTAATTGTCATTCATGTTGCTATTGTTGCAAGACAGTTGCAAAAAGACAGAATAAATAATGTCACAGGTTTGGATTCAGTCTTTTCTATTGAACATTTTTCCTTTCTCCCCATATGAAGCTGCCTTCTTTCTTTCCTCCTCCTCCCATTCCTTTGCATTCTTTTCAAGAACCAGCCTGGCTTCTGCTTCCTTCAAACCCTTTTCTTATTCAGGCTCTCAAGTAAATCCATCTTTTTTACTCAATTTGTTAAGGACTGTACTAGATGACTCACCCCACATGTGCTGTGCTGTTTCACAGACAGTGTTATGTGTGCTAGTACATCATGCCTCCCTAGATTATAAACCTCTTGAAGGCAAAGATGGAGATGGAAAATTAAATGTTCCTTTCTGCCACTTAATCATGATCTCTCAAGCTCTACACTGTTGATACTTTGGGCTGGATGGTTCCTTGTTTGCCAGGGACTGGTCTTTGCATTGTAGGATGTTTAGCTACACCTCTGCTCTCTCCTACCTAGAGGCCAGCAACGTTCCCCACCAGTCCTGACAACCAGAGACTCTTCCAGGGAACAAATATGCCCCCCAGTTGAAAACCATTGGTCCAGGGATTACTTCGTAGCGAACTGCAAAGTAGCAGTAATAACTAAAGGTGGATGAGGTGATTTTGAGTAAGAAAAATGGGGAAAAACAATAGCATTGCAATGTGCATTTGTCAGGTAGCTGGACCAGACCCAATCCCAACTTTCAGGGATTAAGATTGTATAATATTGGCTGGGCGCCGTGGCTCAAGCCTGTAATCCTAGCACTCTGGGAGGCCGAGGCAGGAGGATTGCCTGAGGTCAGGAGTTTGAGACCAACCTGAGCAAGAGTGAGACCCTGTCTCTACTAAAAATAGAAAGAAATGATCTGGACAGCTAAAATTATATGTATAGAAAAAAAATTAGCCGGGCATAGTGGCGCATGCCTGTAGTCCCAGCTACTTGGGAGGCTGAGGCAGAAGGATTGCTTAAGCCCAGGAGTTTGAGGTTGCTGTGAGCTAGGCTGACGCCACAGCACTCTAGCCCAGGCAATAGAGCGAGACTCTGTCTCAAAAAAAAAAAAAAAAAAAAAGATTGTATAATATGAACGTAAATTGCTAACATTTAACCTTGTCTTTCAATTATGAGGAACTAAGTAATAACTGAATTCTACTTTGAGTTTTCTTAGCTTTTTTTTTCATACTTACTTTTGCCCTACGTTTAATGTATACAAATATATGGGGTACAAGTGCAATTTTGTTCATGCATAGATTGCATAACGGTCCAGTTAGAAGTTTTAGGGTGTCCATCACCCGAATAACGTACATTGTACCCATTAAGTAATTTCACTTGCTCCATCCCCCTCCCTCCATTCACACTTCCAAGTCTCCTTTGTCTGTCATTCCATGCTCTACGTCCACGTAGACACACATTTTTTAGCACCTACTTATGAGTGAGAACATGTGATATTTGTCTATGTGCAGTGGGTTTCACTTAAGATAATGACCTCCAGTTCCATCTGTGTTTTATTTGAACTGCTCTGAGACCTAGAATCCTACAATGTTGCTAGAGGTAAGAAAATATAATGGAAACAAAATTATGGGAAAGCTATGAATAGAACCTTATGGAATAAATACTGTTACTCGTTACTGAATGCTTAATTAACAAAATGTATGTATTTTTTATTAATAGCAGTCTCCATATTCTGTTTTTGTTTTAATTCATTATGGCCAGCATGCTGCCTGGGTCAGTAGATGCTCAATAAATTTAAATCAGTAATCCCTGTCTCCCTGAAATGTGCAAAACCAAACTGTAACCCCACCACTGCGAGTCCACTTGCTCAAGGCTTCTTGGGCGTGGCTCTGGGTCATGTCCTCAAATTTGGCTCAGAATAAGCCTCTTTAAATTATTTTACAGAATTTGGCTTCTTTTCCATTAATAGAAAACAACCTTTCTGCTAGGTGGTGAGTGTTAAACATCCTGTTTTCTTAGGTTCTAGAAAAGTCATAATATAACCTTATCCAGCCGGAGGGGACGGCCACAGCGCTGGTGACGTGAGGCGCATGTCCTGAGAGTGGCGGACCTGACTTTCCAAGTTGTGTTGAAATAAAACACAGTTAATATTGTTGCCATTTCAATTTGCTTCTAGATGCAATGTTTAATTTTATTGGGACCAAAAAGGATGATATAGTGGTGGTTCTCAGCGAGGGGTGATTCTGGGACCCCCAAGAATGTCCGGGGACATTTTTGGTTGTCACGACCAAGAGGTAGGGTACTACTGCCATCTAGTGGGTGGAGGCCAGCGGTGCTGTTTGACATCCTACAATGCAAAGAACATTCCCTTACACTAAGGAATTATCCACCCAAATGTCAATAATGCCAAGGCTGAGAAACCCAGATGTAAAAAAAAGGCGCGGAATTTTTTTTTCTAAATCAAAGTGAGACATGGTCTTAAAAAGATAATAAAACCAAATTAGAAAAATTTTCATAGGTAAATTCATTTGCAGAAAACTCAAAATTTCCATGAAATTCTTGACCATTGAGATGACTATTTTCTTTCAACTTTCAGTATTGAGTATCTCCCTTCTTTGATTTCACTCGCATGTGTATATGAAGATATCAATGTAATTCATTCCAAATAGGCAATGGCGGAGTCTTACTCCCACTGTGATCACTCCCTTCTCAGTGGCACCAAACATGCTACCACCTTCTGGCCCTCATGACTAGCGGGTTTAGCAAACATGCTGTTACTCAAAGGAGCAAGATGACAAAAATTCAAGCTGTATAGGAGACCGTCATGAAATATGCTAGACTGGCAGCGTAACATAGCGAGATGCTGGGCTCTACCCCTTAGCTGTCGTGTAATCTCGGGGAAGCCCTGCAACCACTCTGACCCTCAGTTTCTTCATCTTGTAAAACAGAGCTGAGAACAGTGTCTGCTTCTTGAAGTGTTGGGAGGGGTCCATGAGAGAGGACCTGGAAGGTGACTGGCAGGGTAAACACTCACTTAAAATTCGCTATCATTGTTATTGATCCTCTGTCTCTGTCCACCCTGTCTACTGTTGCTGTCTGCATCCAAACCATTATGGACCTTGGCAGGCATGAGGCACAGGAACCACCACTGTGGAAAAGTTTGTGTCAAAGTAGCCTATGTATCTATGTGCTGTATCAGTTCTTTGGGGCTCTCACTACAGTTCCACTGGCCATTTCTTTAAAAGCAGGAAGAATCTTTGTCCTGGGGTAACTCAATCACAAAGACGACAACTGATTTATTGAGAGCTGCCCTGTGTCAGGCGCTGATAGGTGCTGCAAAACATGCTCGAAACCTTGCACCAAGGAATGCAGGAGAAAACAAAACAGTAGAGAGATGTTATTAGTCATGCTGTTGAATTGGGATCTGTTATTTCCAAAATCTCTGGAAATTACAGAGTTGCAGAACACAGAAGACAAAATGGTTCTTTGGAGCAGAAACTCTTGTTTCTCACCACTGCGTAAAACCGTGGGAAGACGGCCCCGTACATCCAAGCTCTAAATTGCCCAGCGAGTTCTGGGGCTGACGGGATTCTTCATTTGCAGGTTAAGCTGCGAAGAGACTTCTGAGTAGGCACGTGTTGTCCTAACGGTGGCTCCATAGCATATTTGAAAGCAAGAAAGGACTTTAACCCTGTGAGAGAGAAAAGAGAGTTTTTTCAGAGTCAGCAGCAGTTAATACCAATGTGATTCCAAGGGTCATACCTTCCGGGGTCTGGGTCTTAAAAATACACAGAGATAAATGTAACAACAAAGACTAGAAAGATAAACATTGAAATGTTAGAAGTGCTTGTCTCTAGGGTGGCAGACACTGTTGGCAAATCCAAAAACCATTCCCGGTCGCTTCACCCTCAATGGCTCCTATTCTAGAAGCTAGAAAGCCACACACAACCATCCCTACATCCACGGAAGATATTCCAAAGTCTGCAGATGCTCAAGTCTCTGACATAAAATGGCATAATATTTGGATATAACTAACACATACCCTTCTGTATACTTAAATCGTTACTTCTAATACCTAATATCATGGAAATGCTGTGTCAATAGTTGTTAACTGCACTGCTTAAAGAATGATGACAAGAAAAACAGCCTGTGCATACGCAGTATTTTTTCCAAATGTTTTCGATCCCCAGTTGGTTGAATTCATGGATGTAGAACCCCTGGATATGGAGAGCTGAGTGTATATGTGTGTGCACGTATGCATATATATGGGTATGTATATGTGTTTGTGCACACAGACACACACACCTGTTTTTTGCATTCTCTTTTGAGCCAATTATTAACATCTACCTGTCTGGTTCCTTCACTGATTAATGAGTAGAATAAAATCCTTAATGTGCTCATTTGATATCTGTATGAGTCACGATTTTATCCTTTTTTGGGTCACACAGATTGTAAGGGAAGCCCGGCTTCCAAACCCACAGTGCTCCACCCTCACTTTAATGCATGAACTAACTAAGGTGGGCACACTCAGCTCCCAGCGGGTGCTCGACACCTGGCAGCACGGAGCCTCGCTAAGCAGCGAGCCCACCTCCCTCCCCGTGCCTGCGGGAAGCACGCGGTCCCTCACCGTCTTGGACGTGGATGGCACAGAGGACAGCAAGATCACCGAGGACTGCGACTGGGAGCTGGGCCTGGGCTTCCTGGTGACCCACCTCCTGTACTCCTCACGTACCTGGAGACGGAGACAAATCGTTTGCAGATGAAGCGAAACAGTGCTGGTACAGGCATGTTGGGTGGAGGGCTTGCGGCGGGGAGACAGGGAAGGCAGTGGCCACACACCTGGCGGCTGAGCAGACAGTGAATGAGGAAGATGAAGGCTCCCTGCAGGCTGTTGACGATGGTGAACAGGTAGGCCATGACACCGGCTATGGGTCCAATCTGGAAAAGGCCCAACACCCAGCTGCAGCCCAGGACGAAGAGCTGGGCGAAGGCCTTGAAGGTCAGTAACCTGGGGGAGAAGATTTGCAGAGCGTTATGGTTCTAGGAGGTGGCCGTCGTCCTTGTGGGCCACGCTGCTAGGAGCCCTCTGAGGCTGCCACCGTGTGACCTGCCACCTGGGTGGGGACAAATGTGGAGTGGAGTCTGCGAGTCAAGATGCAGGGGAAGTGAATGCTACAGGAATGAAAACGCAGGCGGGCTGCAGACACACACAGGCACAGAGCTGCTCGGACACGTGTATTTAATGAACTTTTGCTTGTGGTCATGAAAAGACAGGAGGATCCACATGTCCAGAAATTTGGGGCACATCAAATAAATGGTAAAGCCATAGAATAAAACACAATGAAGCCTTTCTTTGTATTGATGGGAAATTCACCTAACATGAAACTCACCATTTTAGCCGTGTAAAGTGTGCAATTCAGTGGCATCGAGTACATTCCCAGTGTTCAACAACCATCGCCACTATCTAGTTCCACAACATCGTCACTGACCCCAAGAGAAACCCCATACCTATTAAGCATTTGTTCCTCATCCCTCCCTCCCTCAAGTGGAAACAGCCCAAATACCTATCAACGGATGAATGGAGACACAAAGGCAGTATATCCGTTCAATGGAATATTATACAGCCATATAAAGGAGTGATACAATGATATATGACACAATATGGGTGAATCTTGCAAACTTAATGTGGAGTAAAAGAAACCAGACACAAAAGACCACATATTGTATGATTTCAATCATATAAAATTTCCACAATAGGCAAATTTATGGAGATTGAAAGCAGATGATAAAGACATTTTTAAAAATAATATGAGAGTGACAATATGCTATAGCAGGTAGGAGGACAGGCTCTGGGTCAGACTGCCTGCATTCTAAGTCTCGCTGGTCTATTCACTAACTATGTGGCCTCAGGAAGTTATTTAACCTCACTGTGCCTCAATTTTCTCACTTTGACATAGGGATAATAATACAATACCTGTATGATCAACTTGTTCTCCAGATTAGAGGATGAGACAGCAAGACCCTTAAGGTGCTTAGAACAGTATCTGGCCCAAAGTAAGCATTTTTGTTAGCTGTTATGGGCCACAAGTATCGATATGAAACAAGCTCTATGCTATTTGGAAAAAGCAAAGTGCAGAGCAACATGTACAGTACCCTATCGTTTATGCAACATTAGGTGGATGTGTAGCCATAAAATGTTCTGGAAGGAAGCACACTTTGAGTGATAATGGTTGCTGCAGGTTGGGGCAGATCAGGAGACCTGGGAGTATACCAGGAAGTAAAGAAATGTTAATGGACGCAGAGCTTCCTTTGGGGATGACTGAAATATTCTGGAACTAGATAGCAGTGGTGGTTGCACAGCATTGTGAATGCACTAAAAGCCACTAATACCCTTGAAAGTGGTTAAAATGGTAAATTTCATCTTATGTGAAATGAACTGTTTAAATTTTTGCCATTTGTATGTATTAACTTTGTTTCAGTTTCTTAACTTTTGCACTAACTTTACAAAAATATTTAAAATGGATATGGGGTCAGACACTGACAAAAAAAGCAGCAGGCTGGGCACGGTGGCTCACGCCTGTGATCCCAGCACTCTGGGAGACCCAGGTGGGAGGATTGCTTCAGGCCAGGAGTTCCAGCCCTGCCAGAGCAGCATACCAAGACCCCATCTCAAGAAAAAATAGAAAAATTAGCCAGGCACAGAGCGCACCTGTAGTCCCATCTACTTGGGAGGCTGAGGCAGGAGGATGGCTTGAGCCCAGGAGTTGGAGGCTGCAGTGAGCTGTGATGACACCACTGCACTCCAGCCTGGGTGACAGAGTGAGACCCTGTCTCAATTAAAAAAAAAAAAGAAGCAAAGAAGATCCTCAGGTTACTGACAATAAAACCTATACAGTGGTCATAGTACTTTCTTAAATGAATGGTAGGTGAGTAAGAAAGTTAAGAAATTCAAGTGACACATAATAATATGCAAAAGTCTCATATCTCTAATATAAAATGATATATATGTAACTAAAATAATGAGATAGTTTCAAGGCAAGTCAGTGCTAAGGAATAAAAAAAAGAAAAAAAAAGAAAAGAAAAGGAAATAATGAGATAGTATATTTCACCCATTGGATCAGTAAACAAAACCAAAAACAACAATAAACTCCACTGTTGCCGATGCTGCAGCACTCTCATAATTGGAAACAAATTTACTGGAAACCCATTCAGAAGACATATCCACTAAAACCATTCCAATCCAACGTATGCTTTATTCAGGCAGTTTTGCATATTGTGTTGTAATCAAATAACCACAATGTAGAAGGATTTACCTACAAGGGTATTTAAGGCAGTATCATGTATAATAGAAAAAAACACAAAACAGAAGTAACTTAAGTGTCTATGAATAAGAGATGACTTAAGTACAATGAGCTTCATCCTTACACTGAAATGCTATGCAAAAAAATTATTGTAGAATAATTTCTAATTAAGTGATCAAATATGAATGATGTTATTAAGATAAAAATGATGAATAATAGTATGATTCTGTACCTTATAAATATGCACATATAAGTATGCATACAGAAGAATTAGAAATTTTAATTCATTAATTATTTGTTTTTATTTTCATTTTTTGAGACAGAGTCTTGCTCTGTCTCCTGGGCTAGAGTGCAGTGGCATTATCATAGCTCACAGCAACCTCAAACTCCTGGGCTCAAGTGATCCTCCTGCTTCAGCTTCCAAAGTAGATGGGACTATAGGTATGCGCCACCACACCCAACTAATTTTTCTATTTTTTGTCGAGACAAGTCTCGTCTTGCTCAGGCTGGTCTCAAACTCCTGATCTCAAGCAGTCCTCCCACCTCAGCTTCCCAGAGTGTCTGGCCGGGAAATTTATGAATAGTTGTAATATATGCAATACTCACTGTGCCTAGTAACTCTGCTAAATGCTTTGTAAGCCACATATAGTAAGCAGTGTTAATATCCTCATTCTACAGATGAGGAAACCGAGGTTCAGAGTGGTTATGTAACTTGCCTAAGGTCACACAGCTATTAGGGAGCAGCACTGGGGTTGGAGCCTCCTGATCTAGACCCTGTGCTGTTCTAAGTAGGCCTCATCACCTCTGTGTTGGGCACAGGATCCAGCATACAAAAGATGCACAGAGAACTTTTGTGGGAAGAAGGCGTGGAAGCTGGAAAAGGAAAGGAAAGGAAAGGAAAGGAAAGGAAAGCAAAGGGGGCTGCACCTGGTGTCTTTTAGCGTCGAGACTTCGGCATTGACACTGGAAAGCTTCTGCCTCAGGATGCATAACGTCCAAGTCAGGAGGACGAAGTTGACCTACAAAGTCAAGCAGAAAAGTTCGAGAGACTGAATATACAAATGCACAATGGCGAGACCGTCTATACAAAGAGAACCCTGACCCACAGTCCAACCCAGCAAGCCAAACATTGACCCCGGTGGCAATCATCCCTGGACAACCAGGTCTTGCTTAATAACTGATAACGTTCCTAATTTTTATCCCTGCTTCCAACTTAAGACCCAAAGGGGGAAGCCAATATGCACTCCTAACCCATCACGTAGGACAGCCCGCGTCTAGTTAGCGACCTGCCGCTGCCCGGTGCCAACAGCTTTGATCAGGGCAAGCCTGAAGCCCTCTCTCTTTTCCACTGTAAAGACATCCCACTCCTCTGCCCGCCTTTGAGTCTAAGACAAACGCAAATGACAGTGTCTGACTCCCTTACTGCTGTGCCCTCGCAGTCGCTGAGTAAATAGCCTTTACTTGTTCTCAGCTGAGTGGTCTTTGTTTATTTCCACAGGATGCATCTGATGAGTTAGGACACAGACTGTGAGCTTGAGTGGAGAGTTGTTAACTTCTCAGGCTCTCCCTCAAAACCACCGGAGCCTGGGACACACACGCTCCCAGGGCAGGGTTTCTCCACCTTGGCAGTGCTGACATGTGCGGTCCCATCATTCTTGGTGTGTGCTCGTGGCAGGGGGCGGGGGGTGCTGTTCCGGGTATTGCACGACATTGAGCAGCGTCGCTGGCCTCTACCCACTAGATACCGGCAGCACCCACCCTCTTCCTCGTGACAACAACAAATATCTCCATCCTTTGCCAAGTTCCTCTGAGGGGCAAAACTGTCCCAGCTGAGAACAATTGCTCCAGGGAGACTGTTTTCTCCAAGTGAGTAAAACTTCCAGGAGAGCTCAATGTCCGTGAAGATTTCAGAATGGGCAAGATAAACATGTCATTATCAGTATCAGTATCAATATCTTTCCCATTGTTGCTCAGTCCTAATATTATTGCACTCTGGTCGAGGCCAGACATTGTACTAAGCATCGCACATGGGTGGCTTGAACCCCCCCAGCACCTCTGTGGGGAAGGACTGCAGCGGGGGACTTGGCGTTCCAAGGAAGGAGACAGTGGTACGGCCGGAGGGCTGAACTTGCAGGGTTGGGGAAGAAAGAGACACTCAGGAAGCTGGGCAGGGCCAGGTCAGGGAGGACCTTAGGTGTCAGGCTTAGAGGATGGGCATTGTCCTGAGAGCAACAGAGAAACCACAGAAGAGGTTCTTGCAGAATAGTGTCAGGATCGATTTGGGGTTTTAGGAATATCATTCTGTAAAACCCTCTGTAAAACCTTTGTGCAAGCTCAGTAGAAGAGCTTGTACAAAAATAAAAGAAATCCACAGAGACCAACAATGAAAGAGTAATTATGAAGGCAGAATACTGGAGCTGTCCGAAGTGTGTTTCCTAAAATCAAGACTCTAAAGTGTTAGGGATTTAAGGGTCATTCATGAAGACAGGGGCAAGCCCTTGGTTCCATGGAAGGTGGGGAGTCCACAAAATGTAGCAAGAACCACATCCTCATTGAATGAATGCACAAAAAATATCTTGGAAAATGAGGTAAATTTTCTGTCCAGAAAAGGTTGGATGTTGGTGAACAAAAAAAGAGAAAAGGTAACAAAGTGATACCCTGGCTCAACAAAAAGAGAGAGAGAGAGAAAGAGAGAGAGAAAAGAAAGAAGAGGACAGGGGGAGAGAGGTGGGGAGAGAGGGGAGGAAGAGGAGGAGGAGACGGCAGGGGACAGGAAGAAACCATAGCTCTGGCCTCCCATGGGTTGGGAGTTGAAATTTATGTTACCTTCATAGTTTGGGAAACTCTGCAGTGAGAAATTTATTTAACATTGTTTCAGGTTGGTAGTGCCCTGTTACAGGTTGAATTGTGTCCCTGAAAAAGATATGTTGAAGCCCTAACTCCAGGATCTCTGAATGTGGCCTTATTTGGAGATAGAGTCGTTACAGACGTAATCAAGTTAAGATGAGGTCATAACAGAAAAATTTAGACACAGACAGACACACACACAGGGAAGATGATGTGCAGACAGACACAGGTAGAACACCACCAGCTACAGCCAAGGAAGGCCTGAGGCTACTAGAAGTTGAAACACATCCCTCCCTAGTGCCCTGAGGGGGAGTGTGGTCCCGCCCATACCTTGATTTCAGACTTTGAGCCTCCAGAACCTTGAAACAATAAATTTCTGTTGTTCTAAGATGCAGTGTGTGGCACCTTGTTAGGGCAAAATCTGATGGACATCAGAGAAAAACCTCTCTGGAGTATTCCCAAGACCTAGATCAGTCAAACATGAGCTCATAATTAAAAATTACCAGTGACACAAGGAAAGGAGCCACCATGAATGAGAGTCAGAAGAAACATCATCTGGCGGGACAGTAGAGGCTGGATTGGAGGCAGGGAGGCAAAGAGATGGTGTTCAACCTCCCCAGACTTCCCTTTGCCTTTGTCCACCATTCCCTCTGTCACCCCACTGTTCTCTCTTATAATTGCCTTTAATTTCTTTTTATCTCTTCTTTCCTTCAACATCTACATCTAGGAGGGACTGATAGACCCATTCTCACTGCAGCACAAAGAACAAGTGCGACGGATAAGATTGGTGTCCCTCTCAGAAGCATTTGCATTTCAGCATGAAAAAAACAAATCACAAGTCAAAGAAATCACTCTCTAACTTGGAAATCCCCAGAACCAAGGATCAGAAGGAGAACGTTTGAGGCGGTAAGTGACCTCAGCTGTGCACTTCTCTGGCGGTTCCTGATCCCTCGGGACCCCTTACTCCTGCTCCAGGACACATTTCGCCAAGCAATTTGCTTACCGTTATGATTACACAAACTGGCCCCAGGAAACTCCAGATGAACCCCGTCTTCGTATCCAGCCAGCAGCTATGGAGAGAAACAGGAGGAGTCAGCGCTGGTCTCAGAGTCCTGACCCTACACTTATTCACGCCCCAGCAACAGCACGAATTGAGGAGCACATTGCGGGGTGAGACTCAGACGGTTCTCCTGATGGTTCAGGTTGCGTTTCGGTTTCCTGTGGACCACAGCTCTCCCTCTCTCAGACTTTCCCTGGGAAAACGTTCCTGAAATGTTCCCCTGGTGCCCGATCTTGAGTTCATCCTCAATTCATAACCTTTGTGATACCTTTTCCCCCCATGCGAAACTTCCTGCTGGTACACATTGTCATTCCAATCTCACCTCCTCTGAGAAGCCACTCCTGACTGCCCTTAGCTAAAATATCCCATGTCTACCCCTGGCCACTCTCTAGCAGAACTCACGGCCTTCTTTTCAAATGGCAGCTATCACTATCGTAAGTATCATCTCACACAACTGTCTGTGGACTTGCAGACTGGCTTCCCTGCTAGACCAGGAGCTACGTAAGAATGTGGACCTTGAATGTTTATCCCCGTGTGCCCAGCATCCAGGGCAAAGCCTGGCATGGACAAGGCTTGTGTACTCGTTTCCTAGAAGGAAGGAAGGAAGGAAAGAAGACTGGGTTGCCTCTTTCTATCATGTTGCTGGTGCGTACTTGCTGCTTTTACCATACAGCAACCATTTTTCCAAGTTCAATAACAGCATCTTAATATTCCTTTAGCAGAAGTATTCTTCTCCCTTCCCCATTCACACACACACACACACACACACACACACAGATGAGAGAAGGAAAATAATGAAGTTAGGCCAAGCAGATGTTCTCTCCCTGGAATGTGAGCCTCAAGTATTATAGTAGTGACTTCTGGATTTGTACAGTGCACAACCTGTGCTGCTGTACATGATAGCCCTGGGATCAACAGCACAGAAAGTAAAAGCTCAATAAATGGTAGCCACAACTGCTACTGTTATTACTCTTCCTGTTCTTCAGTAATAATGATCCGGAACCCTGGCAGCAGGGTCTTCGGGGAGAAAGAGATGTCACTCACCGGTCATCCATCCCGTAGCCCTTTGGCTGCACACTGGCGGAGACAACCACCAGCAGTGCCGGGAGTCCGTAGCTAAAGGCACAGAGGTACAGCAACTTGACATTGTGAGAGCTGAAGTAATTCACCACCTTCAGGTTCCTGACCATCAGGAAAAGCATCACAGCCTCCACCAGCATCCAAAAGAAGCAGGCAAGGAACAGGTAGTGCAGAGCACCCGCGATGATGGCGCAGCCCATCTGGGGAGGAGAGGCACGTCAGGAACCCCCGCCCCGAGAGCAGACGGAGGAGAAGCGGGCAGGGGAGGGACTGCTTTGACTGGAGTTTCCCAACCCTGGCCCATTCACCCGTCTCACAGACATGTATGGGCACACGGTGGTTCCTAACCAGGGGCGGCGCCGGATCCTGGAAGGGGGACCCATGGTCCTGGTCTGTCTGGAACTGAGGTTTCCCAGGACATGTGATTTTCAGTGCTAGCCTGGAAGAGTTTTGGGAAAACTGATAGTTGATCACCCAACTTTAGGGAGTGTTTGAAGATGTGGGGGTTCAGCAAACTGCAGCCCAGGGGCTGGCTGCCTGTTTTGTAAATAAAGTTTTATTGGCACAGTGCCACACCCGTGCGTGTGTGTGTGTGTGTGTGTGTGTGACCTACAGCTGCTTTCACGCTCCAGCAGCAGCATTGAGTCGTCATGACACTGTGTGGTCTGCAAAGTTGAAAATATTTACTGTCTAGCTCTTTACAGAAAACCTTTGCCCACCTCTAGCCAAAGGATTGCGGGCTGAGGGTCCCCACCAGCATTTGGTTTTCAAGACACCAGAGCAGCTGAGCATCCCACAGGGAGAGGGGTAGTTCTGCACAAAGAATGACCGTCTCCCCCCAAATGTGAATAGTGCTCCTTTTGGGAAACCTGAGAGCCTGTGTGTCTGGTAAGGTTATAGGGCGTGAACTGGCCAATGTTCTTGCCTTCGTGGGGCTCACAGTCGAGTGCAGGAGGTAGAAATAAGGAAATAAATCAATGAATAATGAATATGGCTTCACATAAGTGCTGCGGGGGGGACAAGACACAGTGATAGAATGGAGTAGATTCTCAGCTGCTTGTTATTGACGCTTGTAACACTGTTGCTGTATCACCCTCTGTCGTGGGACACTGTCCTGTGCATTATAGGACGTTTAGCATCATCCCTGACCTCTACCCACTAGGTGCCAGTGGCACCTTCCCCCAGGTCATGACTACCAAAAATGTCTCCAGACATTGCCTCTGGAGGGACAAAATCCCCCAGGGGTGACAGCCACTGTTTAGAAAGTAACCAGGAGGACGACTACAACTCCATAACATGATCAGGAAAGTGATTTTAAACTGAGGACCTGGGGGAAGAGTGTTACAGGCAGAGGGCACAGCACGTGCAAAGGCCCTGAGGTCGGAACAAGCATCAAGGGAGTTGAGTAGGGACGAGCTGAGGCAGATGGGGAGATGATGGGGACACAGCCCAAGGGATGTGCACCTGGTTGTTGGTCTTGTCTATACCAATGAGGAAGAGAATCTCGGCCAAGAAGAGGCAAATGCAGAGGTTCAGGTGGAGGTAGGTGTTACGATTTTGAATGGAGCGACACAGCAGGAAGGTGGCAATGGCCAAGATGAGGCACACCAGGGAGATGATCATGCCCACGTGGCTGATGACATACAAGGAGAACTCCATCTGTCGGGAAGAAATTCCGCTGTTGGCCTCAGAATGGGATCCAAATCCTCCCCAGGCAGGAAAAAAAAAAAAAAATTATCCAGATCCCTGGCTTGAGCAGAAAGGACACAGAGCGTTTTTTTCCTTGGACACTCAGAGCGAGCTAGGTCCATCATCATCTTTTGCAATGCATTGCAATCCACACATTCCCAGCTGTGTCCTATGCTCTGCTCTGTGTATTCCTGGGGCTGGATGTCCACAAACTACATCTCCCAGAATCCTTTGGGAATAAGTTCATGGGTGTAATTGAGGTTCTCCAAAGAGATGCACTGTGAAAGATTTGGAAGGCAGAATGGAAGCCAGTACCAGCTTTCTTCAGACAGGAATCAGCTGTGGCTAAATTTCATATCCCAACTGTTCAGTTCCCAATTTTATGGGGTAGGGCAGGGACATGACAGTAGCAATATCTGACCACTGGATTACAGCTGCAGGTGGGGTTGTCACCTTGAAGGCAAAATCCAAGTGGCAGCTCCCTGACTTCAACTCCTTCATCACCTTCCAGCGATTTATGAGCACCCAGTTCCCTGGATTAAATCTCTTTCTGGTTGAAATACCTGGAGTGCTTTCTGCTTCCTGCACTGAATCCTGACTGACACTCAAACATTCAGGAATGCTTCAACTTCTGGGCATGGAACATGACGTGTTCAGCCCTTCCCCTATGCCATTCATTCATAATTCATTTTAAAATTAATGTTAAATTTATTTGAGTGCTTCCTCTGTGTTAAAGATATGCCAGGCACCACCTCATGACCTCATTTCATAGTATTGTCAACAAAGTGGTTAAGAAAACAGGCTACAGTTCTGCCAGTTTCTAGCTGTATGAGTCTGGATAAGACACTCAACTGGTCTGTGCCTCAGTTTCCTCATCTGTTAAAATGGGAATGCTCATAGTAACTGCTTTAGAGGGTTGTTTTAGGAGGATTAAACAAACATACTTAAAAGTACAAATGTGCCCGAAACATACTAAGGACTATATAAGCGTTAGGCGTCATCATTATTTTTTTTTCTTATTCTCATTTTTGAGTTGAGACAGCTGGGCTCAGCTCAGAGAGGTTGAGTGATGTGTCCAAGAAAACACAGCTAGGAAGGGCTAGAGATGGGATTTGAAAGTAGATCAGTCTTTCTCTGGATCTTATATTCAATGCTAAGCCACATGGTCCTCTAAGCAGCATTTAAGACATCCTGGCAGGGAATCGAGCCTCCAGTAAAGCATGACAGGCAAAGATACTCTCCACAGCACCCTGAGGATGTCTTTCCTCTCTACCAAATCTACTCATTCACCCAGGCTCGCTTCATATCCCGTGTCCTCCCTGACCTACCATCAGCTCTCCCTGAAACATCTCTGAATTCCTACAGCACAAGCTCTTGCTCCATTTGTATGGCTTGGTGGGAAGAGACCTCTGGAGCCAGACTTCCCTGGGTTCAAACACCACCTCCACCCATTCCTAGCTTCATGACTGGGCAGGCTAAAGAACCTCAGTCTCCCATCCTGTGAAATGGGTCCAAAAACACTTCCCTTAAAATACAGAGCCCAGCACACTGCAAGTGCTCGTTAAATAAGATCTGTGATTGCTGTGGTGCCCACACCTGTTTTGGGTCCTTGTTTCTCATTTTATACTTGAGCATCATGGCTTCCCCATAGGTCTGCGAATTCTGCCGGGGCAAAGGCGTGGCACACACCCCTTCAGTCCCTAGGACTCCCTCCCACAACACCCGACACCTCGGGGGACACGCAACTGATGTTTAGTCAATATTTCCCCGTTGGATTTGGCGCCGGGTACTCAGGGAACCAGAGAACAGACCATCCGTACTGACCGTGAGCTCTCCGGAAGCCATGATGACGGCAAGATTCACCATCCGATTGCACCTGCACACAGTATGTGTCTCGGAAGCTTCCTGGACCACACAGCCAGAGGTTGTCCATCTCCCGCCCTTCACATTTGTGCTCCAGGAAACACAAATGGGACTCTCTAACTCCTGCTTTGGCTGAAAAACAAAGGCCCTGGTCACCTGAGAATCCCCCCAAAATGAAGTTGATTTGGCCAACCTCAAGAGTATTAGAGGCAAGAACATATAAGGTATGCTCTGTAGGGAATGGAGGAGAATGCTGATATTTCAAAATGCAGTGATGAAATGAAATGTCTTAGAGGCCAGACATGTTTCCACCACTGACTTGAACATAGTTCGTGTAAACAAACTACCCATAAAGGTTCCTGCACGGATGTGACTTCACCCACCCTAAATATCCTGCCGGTTGCTGAATGGAAGAGCCCCGCAGGGAAACAGGAGAGCTCATCCCTCTGGAGCTGGATTTTGGGAATTGGCTGGAGGTGCCGGGAATGACGGAAGCTGCTGCCTTATGGGTGTCCCAACGAGAGCTGAGACCACGGAGAGTCAGGGAGTTCTCGATAGGTCGACAGGGGTCTCAGTAGAGAATTTCACAAACCTGGATGTTCTCCAGAGTGTAGACGACTGGGTCTGAGAAGTTCTCTTTCTTCCCCCCAGTCATGATGCCCCCAACAACACGAGAATTGATCTTCAGTTTTGTCTTGGAGTTGGCCAAGGGGGTCTGGAGGTCATGGAAGAAACGTTCATCTAAAACAGACTCCATGCCCACAAAGGAGACAAAAGCCACTCCGGCGGTCCCTGCAGATTTCCCACAATGAAGAAAAAAGGGGAATCATTGGTAAATAGTTAGTATAAATGATTCAACACACACACACACACACACACGTACACACACACACAGGCATGCACACATAGGAAGACACACTTTAATATCCCACGCACCTCACTGGGCTGCTCTGAGGGTTGAAATACCAATGGACTTCCAGATTGGAACTAAAACCATTAAAAAAAATCCTAAGGTGCTATTACCTGGAGAAATGTTGGCTACATTTAAAATTAAATTTGAATTTGTGGGTGGAAATTCTTAGCAGTTGGAAAACTCTCTGAGGACATGGACCACTTCTGCCTCCGCTCTTATTGATTCTGAACCACCTGGCGCTGGTCCTGGCATCTAGAAGGTAAATATTTGCTGAGGGAATGGGCCCTAACCTGCATTCTATTACCTGTGGATGCGGATTCTTTAATGGTGGAGCACCCAATCTTCATCTCATCCCCTTTGGCTTTGAAGTTCAAGGTTATATTCTCTTCATCACACTCTTCATTGATAACTTTGCTCTCAATATCTGAAAAGAGAAAGGGAGATTTTGTATGAGGTCACCCAGAAAGAGTGTTCACACTCTATAAAATGGCAACTGTCCCCCTAATTTCTGACCCCCTCCAACTTCCCTGGTCTGCTGTATTTTCCTCAAGAGCACTATCACTATCTGGTATATCATATGTTTGTTTGTTTATTGTCTGACTCAACTCAATAAAATATAAGATTTATGGCTGGGCGCGGTGGCTTATTCCTATAATCCTAGCACTCTGGGAGGCCAAGGCAGGAGGATTGCTTGAGCTCAGTAGTTCAAGACCACCTGAGCAAGAGTGAGACCCAGTCTCTACAAAAAAAAAAAAGAAAGAAAAAAAAGAAATGTTAGCTGTGTGTGGTGGTGAGCACCTGTAGTCCCAGCTACTCAGGAGGCTGAGGCAGGAGAATCTCTTGAGCCCAGGAGTTGGAGGCTTCAGTGAGCTATGATGACACCACTGCATTCTAGCCTGGGTGACAGAATGAGACTCTGTCACAAAACCAAAAAATTGTGAGGCCATTTGTGTTCACTACTAGTGGGAGTCCACCAAATACTCGAACTCTACCTCTTGATCTCCTGGGCATCCATTAGGATGGAATTTCTTAGGTTTATGTGACTGATACAGGACCTACTACCAGGAGTGGGTTGTTGCTGTAAAAGATCCACAGCACCCAGTATTCCCAAGTGGCCACCCATCAAGCATGCATCAGTCAGGAAAGGATTAGTCATGCCGCAGTAACAAACAAGCCCCAGTTTTAGTAGATTAGAAAATAACAAGGAGGTATTGCTCCTTAATGCTTTGTGTTTGCCATGGATTGACTGGGGGCCATGCTCTGTATTTTCCTTACTCTGGGACCCAGGCAGTTGGAGCAGCTGTGACCTGAAACACTGCCAGTCACTATGTCAGAGGGAAAGAAGGTTCTGGAATGTCTCACACCGGCAATTATTCTCTTCCCCAGTCCATTGGCCAGAACTAGTCACAAAATCCCAGCTAATCCCAGAGAGCCAGGAAGTGCAGTCCTACCACGTTCCCAGCAGGGGGAGCTGGAAATATTTGAACACAGCAAATAACCACTTTGTACCTTAATCCAGCACAAATATTGGCTGAATAAATTAATGACAGGCTCTTATCCCAGTGCCTGGCCCTTGCCAAGCACTCAAGAAACGGGAAATGTTATTATGATTAGACTTGCTTTGCTGGGAGGTCAGGGTTTTGAAACAGCTGGGGAAAAGGTGAGTGGGAGAGTCCCGGAAAATCCCTTTGCCAGAGTCACTCCTCGAAATCAAACCTTGTCATGAGTGGTTTATCCTACCCAGGTTTTCCGTCCGAATAGTCTGACTGATGTTCGCCGAGGGGTCCAGAAGAGCTGCCAGTGTGGTGCTTTCCACACTCTCCAGGACGACCGTGCCCAGGGCAGACGTCTTTTCCTTGGCGAATTTGGAAGATGTAGATATTCGTTCAAGCACAGGGGCAAGGCTCTTAGCCGTACTCTGCAAGGAAAGATATGTTTGTTAGTGTTCTCCCCCCTCTCCCTCTCTCTCTCTCTCTCTCTGTCTCTCTCACACACATACACACTCACACTAATGAAATATCAGCCTTCCTTTCTCTCTTTCGGAAGTGAACGTTGGGAGTCGAGACCAAAGACAAAGTGAAAGGACTATCCTATATCACCGTTATTTCTTATTAAAAAAAAAAAAAAAGAAAGAAAGAAAGGACCATCCACTCAGGCGTTTCCAGAAATACTTAAAATTTGTGCAAGAATCTTGTGCAATGATGTTCATGTTGAGACGGTTTGTGGAATGCCTAAATGCCCACTAGATCAATTAAATAAATGAAGATGAAGCAATCAAATCATGGGATCATATGCAGCTGTTGGGAGGAATGTTGCAGTATACCTATACATATTAGCAGGCAAAAAAAAGGTCCATGGGCTATTGTTAAGTCAAGGAAATTATAAAGTAACATGTATGTATTATCTCGTTTGGTTTAGAAAGAACAATCCTAATTTTTTTTTTTTTGAGACAGAGTCTCACTCTGTTGCCCAGGCTAGAGTGAGTGCCGTGGCGTCAGCCTAGCTCACAGCAACCTCAAACTCCTGAGCTCAAGCGATCCTTCTGTCTCAGCCTCCCGAGTAGCTGGGACTACAGGCATGAGCCACCATGCCCGGCTAATTTTTTCTATATATATTTTTAGCTGTCCATATAATTTCTTTCTATTTTTAGTAGAGATGGGGTCTCGCTCTTGCTCAGGCTGGTCTCGAACTCCTGAGCTCAAACGATCCGCCCACCTCGGCCTCCCAGAGTGCTAGGATTACAGGCGTGAGCCACCGCGCCCGGCCGAATCCTAATTTTTTAAAATTATATTTATGGTATTTATCTTCTGGCATATTGAAATAAAAATAATACACACTTATTAAGAATGTACAGGCCAGGCGCGGTGGCTCACGCCTGTAATCCTAGCACTCTGGGAGGCCGAGGCGGGTGGATTGCTCAAGGTCAGGAGTTCGAGACCAGCCTGAGCGAGATCCCGTCTCTACTAAAAATAGAAAGACATTATATGGACAACTAAAAATCTATATAGAAAAAATTAGCCGGGCATAGTGGCGCATGCCTGTAGTCCCAGCTACTCGGGAGGCTGAGGCAGTAGGATCGCTTAAGCCGAGGAGTCTGAGGTTGCTGTGAGCTAAGCTGACGCCACGGCACTCACTCTAGCCTGGGCAACAAAGTGAGACTCTGTCTCAACAAAAAAAAAAAAAAAAAAAAAAAAAAAAGAATGTACAGATTTCTGGAAGAATTAATTCCTGGAAGGGAAACTGCTGGGTGCAAGGGTCTGTGCAATTTATGTTGTTGTAGGTGCTAACTTACTGCATTCCATAAAGGCAACACCAGTTTGTATTTCCAGTGGAGAATTGTGAATCAGGAAGAGGAGCCTGAGTGGATGGTCCTTTCAATTTCCCTTTGGTCTTCACTCCAAACCGTGTCTTCCTGACATAGCAGAAAAATCTCAACTAGAAGCATCTTAGAAAAACATGGTCCTCAATTCTATAGCTCATGAAATTTCATCAAAACCACCCTCTGAAATGTTGAATCCATTCTTCTTAGTTGGAAAGATTATTTCATATCTTCAGGAAAGTAAAAAAAAAATTTAGCAAATTAAATATCCTTCGTGGTAATACTTTTGTGTTAAATTTAAAAGGTTTTGAAATCTTTTGTGTAATCTGGAAACATCAGTTATTTAAAGGGTTTAGAACAATTTGGCACATTGGAGAAGCTCACCAGTTAACCACATGGTTTTACTGCAAAAAGCAATCAGACTTGTGATTTTAAAATGAAGAATTTGAGACAACATGGCTGTTTATAAACTGTATTGAACGTTTAAGAGAATCTGAATTATTATTAATATATTAATAGGTTTGATCAATTGGATTTATGGGTCAGTCAAGGGCTCTAGTGACTTTGCCTGTTAGATTTGGAAATCTTCCTCATTAGGTACTTGAAATTGGGGGGAAATTAGGATATTTGTAAAGATTGTATAAAACATTTGAGAAAATTTAATTAAGTGTGTAAACAAGGTCAACTATTCATGAAAATGTAATCTGAAAACTCTATTAATATAATAGAGTGTACATTTAACAAATAAATATGTTAAATTAATTTTAAATTGGTAAAATTACAAGTAAATGTGTTATTCTTGTTTTCATACAAAAACAACCAGATTTATAAGTAAAACAACAACATCCCTAAGTTCAACTTAAAGGCTTAAGAAAAACTGAGTTTTCACATCTGCAACTGTAATGACTGAGCTGCCCCTAGGTATTTACCATGGAGAGATGAAAATTCACATTCACACATACTAAAACACTGCACAGGAGAGTTTATAGCAGCTCTGTTGATAACCACCAAAAGCTGGAAATGACTCAAATGTCCTTCCAAGATGAGTGGATAAACAAACCAAGGTGCATTCATAAAATGTGATATTACTTCAGCAATAAAAAACCAGTGAAGCAAGGAATGAGGCATTGATCCACGCTACAATATGGATGAACCCTGAGGACATGATGCTCCGTGACATAAGCCAGACACAGAAGGACAAATCCTGTGTGATTCCACTCACAGGAGGTCCCGAGAGTCGTCAGAGCCACAGAGACAGGAAGTAGGATGGTGGGCGCCAGGGGCTGGGGAAGGGGTGGGAGTGAGTGTTTCCTGGGGACAGAGCGTCAGTTGGGAAGATGAGAAAGTTCTGGAGATGGAGGGTGGTGATGGTTTGCACAATACTATGAATACACTAAATGTCACTAATGGTAAAAATTTAGAAAAAGTAGAAGAAGAAGGAATGGAACTATTGATAAACGCAACATCCTTAAGTCTCAAATGCACTGTGCTGAGTGAAAGAAGTCAGTCTCAAATGGCCATATACTCTGTGATGCCATTTATATAACGCTCTTGAAAAGACAAACTGCAGGGACAGAGATGTATAGAGGTTAGGGGTGAAGGGGGTATCTGACTATAAAGAGAAAGCCAAACAGAATTTTTGGAGGAAATGAAACTGCTCTGTATTCTGATTGTGGTGGTAGTTCCACAAATCTATTCCGGTGATAAAATTCATAGAACTGTACCCCTCCCAAATAATAATAATTTTACTGCACATTAATTTTTAAAACATTACAACTATAGGTTAAGTGTTCACTCACAACCCATTAATTATAAAGAGGACTTTCCACATCCCAAATGTGCCCGAATGTTTGAAACTCAAAACACAATTACAAAGACTTCATTTTTACCTTTAGAGAAACCACATAGGTTTTCTTTTCACACGTATTGTCCAGAACGCTGAAGGTGGCATTTATCAGTGCACAAAAGGAGACCTGTGCCCCAAAGAAACAGCACTTGTGAGCACTGACCCATCCATTCCTCCAAGCACATAATCTACAAATTGAGCCACCAGCCCATCATAGTCCTGAATCCCCAAGTATCTAGAATTCCCAGGAAAATAAAACTATCCTTTGATCAAAATTATAATCATATCACCTTTTCTCTTCCATGAATAAAAGAAGGAAACATAAACAATTAGCAAAACTATTTAGTGGGACAAAAAGATGGGGAAGTGTGTAAGCCAACAGTGGTTTGAATGAAATATTACTCAGCCCTGAAAAAGGAAGGATTTCTGATACACGCTATGGCGTGAATGAAGCTTGAAAACATCGTTCTCAGTGAAAGATGCCAGACACAAAGGAACTAATATTGTATGATTCCATGTATAGGAAATGTCCAGGATAGATGAATTCATGAAGACAGAAAGCTGGTTAGTGTTTGCTGTGGGCTGGGAGAAGGGAAGGATGGGGAGTGAGTGCTTAATGGGGATGGGGTTTCCTCCTGGGGGGATGAAAATGTTCTGGAACCAGAGAGTGGTGACGGTTGCACAACATTGTGGAGGGTCTAAATGCCACTGAATTGTGCACTTTAAAATATGTAAAATGGTGAATTTTATGTTATGTGTATTTTACAATTTAAAAATAAAAACAGTGGTCCAAGGTGTGTGGTAGTTCCAAAGCTAATTTACAAGCTCACGTTTAGAATAGTAGCGCCAATTTCTGGAGAGATTATAGAATCTTTACTCATCATAATGACTTCATTAGCTCAGAGGTCTGTATTCCTCACTGCCAGGCTGGCTGAGCATCACCCGTCCCATATCACTCAGATGCAGCAACAACACTTTCCCTGGTGGGGAGACTCCAATACAGTCTCCCCTTCTTCTTCCTCAAGTTTTAGGTAAGCAAATATCCTTCCTTCCCAGGTTCCCTTGCAGCTATATGTGACCATGTGACTAATTTTTGGCTAATCAGGTGTAAACAGAAGTGATGCTGGGTCATGCACTTAAAGGAAAGGACTGTACCTTTCACTTCCCCTTCTCCCCTTCCCAACACCTGGAATGCCAATGTGATGGCAGGAGCTGGAGCAGCCACCTTGGGCCACAATGTGGGAGCCTTATAGAGATGTCATTATCAGCACTGCACACCTTACACTCAGGCTATTACAGAAGAGAGAAATAAACTTCTATCTGCTTTAAGCCACTGTTATTTTTTCCTTTGTTAAAACTGCAAACACAATATCCTACCTAAGTGGCTTCTAGGAAAACCTCAAGAACTAGGAACCTTCAAAAACACTTACATATTCAGGTTTCACTGCTCCTCCCCCTTGGCATTGCTGGACCTGTTTATTATTGGGTATCACATCTTTCTTACACTTGAAGGGAAGTCCTGGGAAGAAAACAAAAGCAACCAAACCAAACATCAACCACAGCAAGGCAGGATAAAAAAGCAAGTCAGATTTTGTTCCCCCTCTCCGGCTTAACAATGGCCCATGGCCGTAGCACAAAATGGTGAAGATAAACAAACTACAGCTGTGCCTACATGAGGGATTCTACAGAGTGCAATATTGAGTGAAAACAGCAGATCAGAGAAGACCATATATAGTGTGATACCATTTTTGCAAAGCTCCAAAGCAAGCAAAACTAAGCAGATATATTGTTTAGGGATACATACCCAGGAGGGAATATTTTTTAAAAGTAGGAGAATAATGAACCCAAAATTCCAGGTGGGTCCCTCAGAGGAGGAGACAGAGTGGGAAGGAACATGCAAAAGACACAATGGCATTGACGATATTCTCTTTCTTATGTTGGGAAAGGCCTCAGGTATATTCATTTTATTGTTATACCTCATTGCTTCCCTATAAGTATTAATAACATATATTTTTAATGTATCCCATAATGCATCATTTAAAAATTTTAAACCTTTTGTGGTTCCCCATTGTTCTTGGGGAAAAAAAGACTCCAAAATTCTTCACATGGCACACACACAAGGCCCTACAGACTCTGACCTCTCTCCACCTCATCACACACATCTAATGCCACTTCCTCTTGTACTCACTTTGCGTGAGCCTCAGGGCCTTTGCACATGCTATAACCCAGAACACTGTGATACCCTCTCTTCATCTAGAGAATTCCTACTCCTCCTTCAAGTTTCCACTTAAATGCCCTTTGCATGGAGCAAATTCAATATTCCATTGGCCACTCCAAAGCACAGTATACATTTTCAGCCATTGCACTCATCCTAGTGATTGTTAAATATTACATAATTGTGTGTGAAGGAGCCTCCTGGATCCTTTCCTAGACTATAAGCTCCATGAGGATGAGAATCATGCCATCATATCCAGAGCTGAAGAATCCTCAGTACCTAGTGCAAGGGACATGTTTAATTAATTAATCAATTGATCACTGCTCCAAAAATAATTTATTGAATGAGTTCATTAATGAATAAAAATAAAAAGAAAATGTGGATGAGGTGGAAGTAAGAGAAGGATCCAGGCGTTGGGTAGAGTGAGAATTTCTGCAACCAAATCAAGACACCAATTCCATCACCAAGACATACAAGGAGATTATTATTTTTATAGCTGAAATTGCCGTATTTCTGGAAGCCTTCTGGATGGGGATGAAAGCCCACAGTGTAGCTACAGCTGTAGGAGCCCGGGACATTGGTGCAGACAGAATGTGGACCACACAGTGATGGATCTTGGACCACTCATCAATATCATTAATAATACAGAAGCAGTTGTTGACACATTACATCTACACTATGTCATCTAAGGGAATGCAGAAGGCTCTACAACAGGCTTATGTAGCATAAGAGCTAATATTTACCGAGACTTCCTAGGTACCTGGGCCTGCTAAGTATTTTACATGCATTAATAATCATAAAGTGTAGGTGAGGTGTACTAGTTTGCTAGGGCTGCCGTAACATAGCTCCACAAATTGGTGGCTTAAAGCAACATAAATTTACTGTCTCACAGCTCTGGAGGGTAAAAGTCCATAGTCCAGGTGTCAGCAGGACCATGTTTCCTCTAAGGAAGGTGCTAAGGAGGAATCTTGCCTTGCTTCTTCTAGCTTCTGGTGGCTGCCAGAAATGTTTGGCCTTCCTGGGGTTGTGCCAGCCTAAGTCCAATGTCTGTCTACACATGGCCATCTTCCCTCTCTGTGTGTCCCTGTTTCCTAAGTTCCCTCCTTTTTATAAGAACACCAGTTATATAGGATTTAGGGTCCACCCTAATATCATATGACCTCATCTTGACTTGATTACATCTGCAAAGACTATTTCCAATAAGATCACATTCATAGGTTACAAGTGGACATGGATTTGGGGAGCACACCCCATTTCCTGGCATGTGACATGCCTAAAGAGGGCTTGGAACTTCCACACCCCCTTCTCCCATCCCTTGTTCTCTGCATCTCTTCCATCTGGCTGGTCATCTTTGTCTTTTGTAATATCTTTTATAATAAATGCATAAATATAAGTAAAGTGCTTCCATGAGGTCAGTGAGCAAATTAATCAAACCCAAGGAAGGCGCATATGGGACTCGGATTTATAGCCAGTTGGTCAGAAGTACAGGTTACAACCTGGGACTTGCAATTGGCCTCTGAACTGAAAACGCTCTTGTGGGACTAAATTTTCAAACTGTGGGATCTGTAGCTGTCTCCAGGTAGATAATGTCAGAACTGAATGACAAGACACCCAGCTGGTATCTGCTGGAGAATTGCTTGTTTAGGGTGGAAGAAACAATCCATGTATATTTCGTTGACCAAAGATGAAGTATTCTGTGTTGTCCTGTATGTGTGAGAGTAGAGTAGGAAAGTAACCCAAAGTGATTTCCTTTCTACCAGCCATGGTAGGATGGTGGATATGTTCTTAAGCAAATTTCACCATACTAAGGGCAGTTGGAATGGGGAAGAGAGCTGGTTTATTCTCTTGTCCCTTGAATTTATATCTTTGAAAGCAGAGCCCTACTCATATAATGTGAGCATGGAAGACTGTGATTCTGGGAGCCCAAAGATTTTGTCATTCATAGGCCCTGCCCATGCCAGGATCCAGATCTCTTTATGGAGGTCACAGGAGTCTACTCAGCACCTCTTAACCAGTACCAGACACAAAATTTCTACCATTTCCTGGAGAAGCAAATTTACCTGTCTGGGGTGGTTGGGTAGACTTTCTTGCAAAGTCCTTTCTGCTTTCATTCTTCCTCAGATTATCCTGTCAAAGAAATAAAGCTAATTAGGCAGACTTTCACGGAAACTTCAGAAAGCAGGAATATGCATAAATGTGGTAGGGGTGAGCCCAGAAGGCAATATTGATTAAGGTGCTAGTAGGTATGGTGCACATGAGGTTCTAGACACTGATGCAAGTCTTTAAGTGACAGTGGAGGCATTGTCACTCTTTCCAGAGTTTCTTACTTTCTGCTGACATCTGAGACCAGTCAATTCTTGGTTGTGGGAGGCTGTCCTGGGCATTGTACAATGTTGAGCTGTGTCCTTGGTCTCTATTCACTAGATACCAGTAGCACACCCTCCTCGTACCCCTAAAGTTGTGACAAGCAAAAGCATCCCCAGACATTGTCAGATATCCCTTGTGGTAAAGGATAAAATCACCCTGGAATGAGAACTACTCCATCCTAAATACCATAGGGAACCTGCTAGTGTTAGAACAAGAGAGTGATGTGATAAGATGGACCAGCTGCTTCTCAAACCCAGGCTTCACCCCACTTACCTGAGCATTCACTGTTGACTGTTTTCTTTCACTGTTCTCTGGGGGTAAAAAGTAGCCATGAAATGGGATATGGGAGAAAACCCACCCTTGCTCACATCACTTCTTCCAGTTAGCCTCAAGTTGAGTCTTTCTCCGGTGCTTCTGCAGCCCACCCCAATTTCCCTCTAAGAAATCTAAAATGTATTGTAAAGTAGAATTATAAAAGGGAATTAGAATGTGGCTTCCAGTTTAATACTTCAGTCATCAGTATTTATTGAGCATCTACTCAAAACCAGACACGATGCTAAACCACACCGGTAGAGGTTAGTAAAAGAGATCAAGGGTGTCCTCCTGTGGAGTTTGCAGTCTGGAAGGAAAGGCATTAAGCAAATAATTACAGTGAAATAATTAAGTGATTTCAAGTGATGCCCTTAATAAATAGAACAAGATGACATGGGGACACACAGCAGAAGACTCCACCACATCAGGGTTGTGTGCAAGGCTTCCTGGAGGAGTCAGAGTTAACAGAGTTAATAACGTAGAAGCAGTTGTCAACACAGTACATCTACACTATCTCCTTTAAGGGAATGCAGAAGGTTCTACAACAGGCTTATGTAGCATAAGAGCTAATTTTTATAGAGCCTTCCTAGGTACCTAGGACTGCTAAGTATTTAACATGCATTAATGATCATAAAGAATAGGTAAGGTGTACTAGGTTGCTAGGGATGCCATAACATAGTGCCACAAACTGGGTGGCTTAAAGCAATATAAATCTACTGTCACAGTTCTGGAGGCTAAAAGTCCACAATCAAAGTGCCACCAGGACCATATTCCCACTGCATGCTCTAAGGAAGGTTCTTGCCTTGCTTCTTCTAGCTTCTGGTGGCTGCCAGCAATCTTTGACATTCCTGGGGTTGTGGCAGCCTAACTCCAGTCTCTGTCTACACGTGACCATCTTCCCTCTGTGCATGTGTCTCTTTTTCCAAATCTCACTCTTTTATAAGAACAACACTTATATGGGATTTAGGGTTCACTCTAATCTAATATATCCTCATCTTGACTTGATTACATCTGCAAAGACCCTATTTACAAATAAGATCACATTCACAGGTCCAGGTGGACATCAATTAGGGCAGCACAATATTCAACCCAATGAGCTGGATTCTGAAATGGCCTCAAGTTATCCCTGCCTCTTGGGATTCATATTCTTGTGTAATCTCCACCCACTGACTGTTAACAGGACCCAGTGACTCATTACTAATGAACAGTACACAGGAAAAGTGATAGGATGTCACTTGTGTGATTAGGTTATAAAAGACCATGACGTTTGTCTTATTCACACTCTGGCTGTTTCCAGTCTTTGCTGTAATAAAGCAAGCGACAGAGGCCCATGCATCTAGGAAATGAAGACTGCCTCCCACCAGCCACTGAATATGAAGAGCTCTTAAGGGCTCAGTCCAAGGGCTCTTACGGAACTGAATCTTTCCAGCAACCCTGTGAGTGAGCTTGGAGTCAGATCTTGTCCCAGACAAGCCGCTGGATGAAACTACAATCTGGAAAAAAACCTTGATGGCAGCTGTGCTAGACCTCAAAACAAAGGACCCAGCTAAGTCATTCCTGGATCCACACAAACATTGAAACAATAAATATGTGTTGGTTAAGTCACTAAATTTTGGGGGCAACTTGTTACGCAGCAACATAAACTAAGATCATACATCTTAGTGTTACTCCCACTTACAGAAAAGGCATATAGAAGTTAAATCATTTACTGAAAGCCAGCTAGGGAGGGGATGAAGCAGCCTTAAATCCAATCCATTTAACTCAAAACATGGAATTTTATGAGGATGAACAAATAAATAAATATATGATTGTCAGTAGTAAGAGCCAGGCTTCTCATTGTTGGAGAAAGAAATTACAGATAAGGAGACAGGGGAGGCTGAGACAAGCCTTGGTGTTGCGCTGGCATCAGAGCTAACGGCATGAACTCATGGGGTTTGGGACATAGACAGACAGACAGACAGACAGATGTAGGAATTGAATTTAAGGTGAGTGAGAGACAAATAAGTAGACAAGTTCAGAAAAAAAAATTAAATATATTTTTTGGAAGATTAGGAAAGAAACCTGTGTAGGAGACATAAACTGTAAGGCCTCTATACAGAGATGGTTATTTATGTCATGGGCTTAGACAATGTCTCCTTGGGCAACAAGGATAAAGGAAATGGACATGTTGGTTAGGACAGAGCTCTCCTCTCCCACCATGGCCTGACATTGGTAGCTCTCAGAAGATCTCCCAACTACCTCTCCATCCTTTTGCATGAAGAAAAAGAATATTGGGAGGTTCTTACCATAACAATCTGGATGATCTATATCCACCAAACGAGCCACCCACTTGAAGAAAGGATATTTTACCACACAACTGCAGACCTCAGTTATGATTTTGTTTTTACAATATGCTGTATACTTGCACGTTGCCAGTCCAGTCTCACAATCATTAACATCTGTGATCAAAAGAAAATATTGTTGTTTTTCATTTTCATTGAACTATACCAGTTCCCTTGCCTATGGAATCTGAACGCCCAACATTGTTTATAAATGTTCCCAAATGTCCTGAGGAACACAACTGTAGAGAAGAAAGGAGATGACCATTGTTCCCTGAGCTGGGATTAGGGTGGGAAAATTCAGCATTTACCACAGACTACTTAATGAGGAAATTTTTTTTTAAATTTTAAAAAGTTAAATACTGATACAGGTGTCCTTATTAGGAGGAACACAATCTTTCTAAGCAAGAGTAGCTATGCATTTGAAAGTTTTCCAAGTAAAATCATTAAGAGCAGATCTTGTTCATGAGAGAAGAATACCTTGAGTAAACTCTATCCAATCACATAAGCTTGTAAACACAAGATCTGGTGAAAGATTATCGCTACAAATTGTTTTTGGTACAAGGAATTTGCCTCCGCACAAGTAAGAAAATTGTCCTGGGAGTTATGGAGACAGCTCAGTGCCACCAATAACCGTTTGACCCTTTCTTCCCTGGGACAAGAGTTACCAAACTGAAGCTGAACAAAAGTCATTTTCCAGCTTCCCTTGCAGCTAGGTGGAGCCATGCAACTATCTGCAGGCAAATGCATGGAAAATCAGAATGATGTGTCCTACAGAAAATGAGTATCGTTTCTATTCTCCTCTTGTCCCTCTCCCCTTGGCTGGTAAGAGGATGTGGAAGTAGAGCAGCTATCACGTAACACAAGATGGGCATTGAATGTTGAAGATGGCACAGCATAGAGCTGCCATGGAACAGCCAGATCAGTGTTGGATTCTTATGCTCAAACTGTTACAGAAATAATAGTTAAGCCATTGTTTAAGCCAGTGTTACTTTAGTCTTTCTGATGCCACTTGATTCAGAATGCTCATACAGATATTAATTTGTCAAAATAGGCTATAAGACAAGTCTCAATGAATTCAAAAGGACTGAAATTTTAAAGAATATGCTCCGAGACAAGAATACATCAAACAGATTATACATCATGACCATTTGGGATTTATCCCTGGTATGCAAGACTGGTTTAACATGTGCAGATCAATCACTGGGATCCATCACATCTACAGAACAAAAGATAAAAATCATGCAATTGTCTTAATTGATGTAGAAAAATCACTTGACAAAGTTCAATATCCTTTCTTGATAAAAACACATAATGAAATTAAATAAGAAACCCTTAACACACAGACACTTGGAAAAGCCCCAAATATTTGGGAATGAAACACATATTTCTGCATAACCCATAAGTCAAGTGATAAATCACACAGAAAGTTTTAAAATATTTTTAACTGAATGATAGCCAAAGCCCAACATGGGAAAATTTGAAGTATACAGCCAAACCAGTACTTAGAGGGAAATGTACAACTCTAATTTGTAGCTAAATTTGGAGCTTTAAGTGCATTCATTACAACAAGAGGATGGCTTAAAAATCAGTGATCTAAGCTACTAAGTCAACAAGTTAAATTAAAAACCAAAAATAAAGAAAGTAGAACAAAATTAAAACAAAATAAATTGATGTAAAACAAAACAGCAAAATGATAGAAATAATCAACAAAGTCAAAAGTTGGTTATTTGAAATGATTAATAAATACCGAGGTTAAAGAGAAACCAGAGTCCCTGACCCAGAGCTGTTAAAACCCTTGTAATTTCCTTAGCAATAGAAACACTAGGAAAATCTTTTGGTCTGATATTTGCTCTTTGACTCAAGTTCCTGACACACAGCTGCTTTGAAATTTCCTGAGTATCAGAAGCATGTGACACAATTCTGAAATCCCTTGGAATTTCCTGGGTTTATAATAGCATGTTCTGTTCTAACAAAGTTACATTTATCCAGATCCTGGAAGAGCCCAGCTTGGGAGCTGGTTGCCAGGGAAACCACCAGGAGATTAAAGGGTTGGAACTTTCATTTCCACCCCATCCCACCTACAGGGAGGTGGGAAAGGCTGAATGCTGAGTTGATACCAAGGGCCAATGCTGTAATCAATCCTGCCTAAGTAATGAAGTGCCCCCCAAATCCAGAAGCACCTAGATCCAGGAGCTTCCAGGTAGCTGAAAATTTGGAGGTTCCTGGGGTGTGACACACACAAAGAGGGTTTGGAAGCTCCACACCCCCTTCTCCCATCCCTTGTTCTCTGCATCTCTTCCATCTGGCTGGTCATCTGTGTCTTTTTTAACATCTTTTATAATAAATGGATAAATACAAGTACAGTGCTTCCCTGAGGTCAGTGAGCAAATTAATCAAACCCAAGGAGGGAGGTCACAGGACTCTGATTTATAGCTGGACATGGTCAGAAGTACAGGTTACAACCTGGGACTTGCAATTGGTGTCTGAACTGGAAACGCTCTTGTGGGACTAAGTGCACAAACTGTGGGGTCTCCAGGTAAATAATGTCAGAATTGAATGACAAGACACCTAGCTGGTATCTGCTGGAGAATTGCTTGTTTAGGGTAAAGGAAACAATCCATGCATATTTTGATGACCAAAGATGAAGTATTCTGTGTTGTTGTGACTATATGAGAGTAGAGTAGGAACATAACCCAAAGTGATTTCCTTTCTACCAGCCATGGTAGGATGGTGGATATGTTCTTAAGTAATTTTCACCATATTAAGGGAGGTTGGAATGGGGAAGAGAACTGGATTATTCTCTCATCCCTTGAATTTATATTTTTGAAAGCAGATCCCTACTCATGTAATGTGAGCATGGAAGACTGTGATTCTGGGAGCCCATAGATTTTGTCATTCATAGGCCCTGCCCACATCAGGACCCAGATCTCTTTATGGAGGTCACAGGAGTCTACTCAGCACCTCTTACCTATATAAAACTCAGAACTTTCAACCTTTCCTGGAGAATCAGAACTCACATTCCAGATAATTATTCTCATGCTCTGGAGTTCAGTAGCATTTCTTAGAATGTCCTTTATGCTTTCATTCTCCCTCAGATTTTCCTTTCAAAGAAAGAAAGCGGATTAGATAGACCTTCACTCACTGAAACTTGAGAAAGCAGGAATATGCATAAATGTGGTAGGGGTGAGCCCAGAAGACAATATTGATTAAGGTGCTACTAGGTGGGGTGGACATGAGGTTCTAGACACTCACACAAGTCTTTACATGACAGCTGAGGCATTGTCACTCTTTCCCAGAATTCTTACTTTCTACTGACATCTGAGACCAGTCAATGCCTGGTTGTGGGAGACTGTCCTGGGCATTGTAGGATGTTGAGCTGTGTCTCTGGTGTCTATTCACTAGATACCAATAGGACACTCTCCCCTAAAGTAGTGAGAAGCAAAAGTGTCCCAGACATGGAAAGATGACCCCTGGGGTAGAAGTCAAAATTGCCCCTGGATCAGAACTACTCCATTCTATAGATGACATGGACCTCTGCTAGTGTTACAGCAGGAGAGATGATGTGGTGAGACGGACCAGCTGTTTCCCAAACCCAGGCTTCACTCCACTTACCTGAGTATTCACCTGTGACTGTGTCTTTCCATTACTGTTCTCTGGGGGGAAAAAAGTAGCCATGAAATGGGATATGGGAGGAAACCCACCCTGGCTCACGTTACTTCTTCCAATCAGCCTCAAGTTGGGTCTTTCCCTGGTGCTTCTTTAGCCCACCCCAATTCACATCTAAGAAATCCAAAATGTTTCCTACAGTAGATTATAAAAGGAAGTTAGTATGCGGCTTCCAGTTTAAAACTTCAGGCAACAGTATTTACTGAGCACCTACTCAACACCAGGCATGATGTTAAACCACATGGATATGGGTTAGTAAAAGAGACCAAGGGTGTCCTTCTGGGAAGTTTGCAGTCTGGAAGGAAAGGCATTAAGCAAATAATTATAATTAAGTAATTAATTACTTGCAAATTATGCTCTTAATAAATAGGACACAATGACCAGGGACACACAGCAGAGAACCCTAAGACATCAGGGTTGCATAGAAGGTTTCCCGAAGGAATCAGAGTTAACTGAGTTAATAATATAGAAGCAGTTGTCTACACAGTACATCTACACTATCTCATTTAAGGGAATGCAGAAGGTTCTATAACAGGCTTATGGAGCATGACAGCTAAGGTTTACTGAGCCTTCCTAGGAACATGGGACTGCTAAGTATTTAACATGCATTAATAATCGTAAAGTGTAGGTGAGGTGTACTAGTTTGCTAGGGCTGCCATAACAGTGTCACAAACTGGGTGGCTTAAGGAAACATAAATTTACTGTCTCACAGCTCTGCAGGCTAAAAGTCCGTAGTCAAGATGTCAGCAGGACCATGTTTCCTTTAAGGAAGGTGCTAAGGAGGAATCTTGCCTTGCTTCTTCTAGCTTCTGGTGATTGCCAGCAATCTTTGGCCTTCCTGGGGTTGTGCCAGCCTAAGTCCAATGTCTGTCTACACGTGGCCATCTTCCCTCTCTATGTGTCTCTGTTTCCTAAGTTCCCTCTTTTTATAAGAACACCAGTTATATGGGAATTAAGGTCAACCCTAAACTAATATGACCATATCTTCACTTGATTAAATCTGCACAGACCCTATTTCTACATAAGATCACATTCACAGGTTCCAGGTTGATATGAATTTGGGGAGCACTGTATTAAACCCAGTAAGCTGGATTCTGAAATGGCTTCAGATTTTTCCTGCCTCTTGGGATTTGCATTCTCGTGTAATATCCTTCCTTTGACTGAATGGGACCCACTGACTCACTAGTAATGAACAGTATACATGAAAAAGGATAAGATGTCACTTCAGCAATTAGGTTATATACAACTATGACTTTTGTGTTATTCACTCTCTCTGGCTGTTTCCAGTCCTTGCTATAATAAATCCAGTGACAAATGCCCACATATCTAGGAACTGATGGCTGCCTTCCACCAACCACTAAATATGACCTGAGGGCTTCAGTTCAATGGCTCCTAATGAACTGAATCTTTCCAGCAACCCTGTGAATGAACTTGGAAGCACATTCTGCCCTAGTCAAGCCTCTGGATGAAACCACAGTCCGGAAAACACCTTGATGGCAGCTGTGATAGACCCTGAATCACAGGACCCAGCTAAGCTGTGGTTGGACCCAGAGAAACTTTGAAACAATAAATATGTGTTGGTTAAGCCACTAAGTCGGGGGTTAACTTGTTATGCAGCAACACATAACAAACACTGTACATCTTAGTGTTACTCCCATGTACAGAGAAGCATCTAGAAGTTAAATCAGTAACTGAAAGGCAGCTAGTGAGGGGATGAAGCAGTCTTAAATCCAATCCATCTAACTCAAAACATGGAATTATGCTAGGATTGAACAATTAGATAAACATATTGTGGAGAGCAGGAGCCAGGCTTCTCATTGCTGGAGAAAGAAGTTACAGATAAGGAAATAGGGGAGGCTGAGACAAGCCTTGGCATTGCGCTGGCATCAGAGCTAACGGCATGAACTCATGGGCTTTAGGACATAGACGGATATAGAAATTTAAGGTAAGGTGAGTGAGAGATAAATAAGCAAAGTTCAGAAAAAAGATTAGATATGTCTGTTTGGAAGGCCAGGAAAAATATCTGTGTAGGAGACATAAACTATTAAGGTATCTATACAGGGATGGTTACTTATGCCATGCGCTTGGATAATGTCTCCTTGGACAACAAGGACAAAGGAATGAGGGGGGAGGGTTAGGACAGGGCCTTGGCCTGAAATTGGTAGCTGCCAGAAGCTCTCCTCAAGTGCCACCCCATCCTTTTTCATAGAGGAAAGAGTATTGGGAGGTTCTTACCATAACAATCTGGATGATTGATATCCACCAAATCAGTCTCCCAGCTGAAGAAAGGATATTTTACAAAACAAGTGCGACCCTCAGTTAGGATTCTGTTTTTACAATATGCTGTATACCTGCACATTACCAGCCCAGTCTCACACACATCAGTATCTGTGATGAAGAGAAAATATTGTTGTTTTTCATTTTAATAGAAATATACCATTTCCCTTGTTGGTGGAATCTTATTGCCCAACATTGCTCATAAATGTTCCCAAATACTGAGCAGCACAACCCAATAGAAGATAGGAGATGGCTATGCTTCCCTGAGCTGGGATTCAGGTGGGCAAACTCAGCATTCACCACAGACTACTTAAGGAGCAGGAAAAAAAAAAAAACCCAAACAAAAACAAAAGTTAAATGATGATACAGGAGTCCCTGTTAGGAGGAACATAATCTTTCTAAGCAAGAGTATCTATGCATTTAAAAGTTTTCAAGTAAAATCGTTAGGGGCAGATCTTCTGCACTGGGGAAGAATCCCTTGAGTAAACTCTATCCATATCACATAAACCTATAAACATAACATCTCATCATCTGAAGAAAGATTACCCTCATAAAGTTTTTTTTCTTTTTTTTTTTTTTTTGATATAAGGAGTTTGTCTTTGCACAAGTGAGAAAACTGTCCTAGGAGTTATGGCAGATAGCTCAGTGCCCCCAGTCACCTTTTGACCCTTCCTTCTCTGGGACAAGAGTTAACAAATTGCAGCTGAGCACAAGTCATTTTCCAGTTTCCCTTGCAGCTAGATGGAGCCATGCAACTATCTGCAGGACAGCTGATGGAAGAACAGAATGATGTGTCCTACAAAGAATGAGTGTCATTTCTATTCTCCTCTTGTCCCTCTCCCTTTGGCTGGTAAGAATAGGATGTGGAAGTAGAGCAGCTATCATGTAACACAAGATGGGCATTGAATGTTGAAGATGGCACAGCATAGAGTGGTCATGGAACAGCCAGATCAGTGTTGGATCCTTATGCTCAAACTGTTACAGAAATAATAGTTAAGCCATTGTTTAAGCCAGTGTTACTTTAGTCTTTCTGATGCCACTTGATTCAGAATGCTCATACAGATATTAAGTTCACATGGAACAGTTGTCATAAAAGACTATGAAACAAGTCTCAATGAATTCAAAAGGATTTAGATTTTAAAGAGTATGCTCTCACACAAGAACACATCAAACAGATTATATATCATGACAATGTGGGATTTACCCCTGGTATGCAAGGCTGGTTCAGCATACACAAATCAAACCCTGGGATCCGTCATTTTGACAGAACAAAAGATAAAAATCATGAATCATCTTAACTGATGCAGAAAAATCACTTGACAAAGTTCAACATCCTTTCTAGATAAAAACCCACAATAAGATTAAATAAGAAACCATTAACACAAAGACACCTAGAAAAGCTCCAAATATTTGGGAATGAAACACACATTTCTACATAATCCATAAGTCAAGTGATAAATCAAACAGAAAGTTTTAAAATATTTTTAACTGAATGATAGCCAAAGTCCAATACATGAAAATTTTCAGGATGCAGCCAAACCAGTACTTAGAGGGAAATGTATAGCTCTAATTTGTAGCTAAATTTGAAGCTTTAAGTGTATTCATTAGAACAAGAGGATGGCTTAAAAATCAATGATCTAATCTACTAAGTCAACAAGTTAGAAAATCAAAAATCAAAAACAAAGAAGGTAGAATGAATTAATAAAGATCAGAAATCAATGTAAAAGAAAACAGTCAAATGATAGAAATAATCAACAAAGCCAAAAAGTTGGTTCTTAGAAATGAATACTAGATACAGAGGTTAAGGAGAAACTATAGTTCCTGACACAGACCTTTTAAACCCTTGCAATTTCCTTAGCAATAGGCACACTAGGAAAATCTTTTGCTCTGATATTTGCTCTTTGACTCAAGTTCCTGACACACAGCTCCTAAGAGCTTTGAAATTTCCTCAGTATCAGAAGCATGTGACTCAATTCCGAAATCCCTTGGCATTTCCTGGGTTATAATAGCATCTTCTGTTCTAACAAACTTATACCTATCCAGCTCCTGGATGGGCTCAGGATGGGAGCTGGTTGCCAGGGAAGCCACTAGGAGATTAAAGGGTTGGAACTTTCATTTCCACCCCATCCCACCTACAGGGAGGTGGGAAAGGCTGAATGCTGAGTTGATACCAAGGGCCAATGCTGTAATCAATCATGCCTAAGTAATGAAGTGCCCCCCAAATCCAGAAGCACCTAGATCCAGGAGCTTCCAGGTAGCTGAAAATTTGGAGGTTCCTGGGGTGTGACACACACAAAGAGGGCTTGGAAGCTCCACACCCCCTTCTCCCATCCCTTGTTCTCTGCATCTCTTCCATCTGGCTGGTCATCTGTGTCTTTTGTAACATCTTTTATAATAAATGGACAAATACAAGTAAAGTGCTCCCCTGAGGTCAGTGAGCAAATTAATCAAACCCAAGGAGGGAGGTCACAGGACTCTGATTTATAGCTGGACATGGTCAGAAGTACAGGTTACAACCTGGGACTTGCAATTGGTGTCTGAACTGGAAACGCTCTTGTGGGACTAAGTGCACAAACTGTGAGATCTGTCGCTGTCTCCAGGTAAATAATGTCAGAATTGAATGACAGGACACCCAGCTGGTATCTGCTGGAGAATTGCTTGTCTAGTGGGTAGGAAAAAAATCCATGCATATTTTATTGACCAAAGATGAAGTATTCTGTGTTGTCCTGTATGTGTGAGAGTAGAGTAGGAAAGTAACCCAAGGTGATTTCCTTTCTACCAGCCATGGTAGGATGGTGGATATGTTCTTAAGTAATTTTCACCATATTAAGGGAGGTTGGAATGGGGAAAAGACCTGGTTTATTTTCTTGTCCCTTGAATTTAAATTTTGGAAGAGCCCCACTCAAGCAATGTTAGCATGGAAGACTGTGATTTTGGGAGCTCATAGATTTTATCATTCATAGGCCCTGCCCACACCAGGACCCAGATCTCCTTATGGAGGTCACAGGAGCCTACTCAGCACCTCTTACCTATGCCAAACAGGGAATATCCATGCTTTCTTGGAGAAGGAGAACTCACATTCCACACACTCAATTCCACTCTCTGGAGTTTGGTAGCCTCTCTTCCAAAGTTCTTTCTTCTTCTAGTCTTGCTCAGATTTTCCTGTCAAAGGAATAGAGCCAATTAGGTAGACTTTCACGGAAACTTCAGAAGGCAGGAATATGCATAAATGTGGTAGGGGTGAGCCCAGAAGGCAATATTGATTAAGGTGCTACTAGGTGGGGGTGAACATGAGGTTCTAGACACTGATGCAAGTCTTTAAGTGAAGTGAAGGCATTGTTACTCTTTCCAGAGTTTCTTACTTTCTACTGACATCTGAGACCAGTCATTTTTTGGTTGTGGGAGGCTTTTCTGGGCATTGTAGGATGTTGAGTTCTGTCCCTGGTCTTTATTCACTAGATACCAGTAGCACACCCTCCCCCTCCCACTAAAGTTTTGACAACCAAAGTGTCCTCAGACATGGACAGATGACCCTTGGGGTAGAAGACAAAATCACCCCTGTATGGGAACTACTCCATCCTAAATATCATAGGCAACCTGCTAGTGCTACATCAGGAGATGATGTGGTGAGATGGACCAGCTGCTTCCCGAACCCAGACTTCACCTCACTTACCTGAGTATTCAATTGTGACTTTATCCATTCACTGTTCTCTGTGGGGGAAAATGTAGCCATGAAATGGGATATGGGAGAAAACCCACCCTTGCTCATATCACTTCTCCCAATTAACTTTAAGTTGGGTCTTTCCCTGATGCTTCTGTAGCCTACCCCAATTTCCCTCTAAGAAATCCAGAATATGTTCTACAGTAGAATTATAAAAGGGAATTAGAATGTGGCTTCCAGTTTAATACTTCAGTCAACAGTATTTACTGAGCATCTACTGAACACCAGACATGATGCTAAGTCACATGGATAGAGGTTAGTAAAAGAGCCTGAGGGTATCCTCTTGTGGAGTTTGCAGTCTGAAGGGAAAGGCATTAAGCAAATAATTACAAATAAATAATTAAGTGATTGCCAGTGATGCTCTTAACAAATAGGATACGATGACATGGGGACACACATCAGAGTGCCCCAACACATCAGGGTTGCATGGAAAATTTCCTGAAGGATTCAGTGTTAATAGAGGTAATAATATAGAGCAGTTGTCCACACAATATGTCTACACTATCTCATTTATGAGAATACAGAAGGTTCTACAACAGGCTTATGTAGCATAATAGCTAATACTTACTAAGCCTTCCAAGGTACCTGGAAGTGCTAAGTATTTTACATGCATTAATAATTGTAAAGAATAGCTCTTCCCACCTGCCCCCACCCCCATCCTTTTTCATGGATGAAATACTATCGATAGGTTCTTACCGTAACAGTCCGGTTGATTAATATCCACCAAACCAGCCACCCAGTTGAAGAAAGGATATGTTACCACACAACTGCAGATGTAACTTCCGATTTTGTTTCTACAATATGCTCTATACTTGCACATATCCAACCCAGTCTCACACTCATCAATGTCTGTGAATCAAGAGAAAATGTTGCTTTTCATTTTCATGGAAGGACACCAATTCTCTTGCCTGTGGAATCTTTATTGCCCAACATTGTTGATCAAATAACATCTCCTGTTCTTGGATAGGATGAATCAGCATGCGAAAGATGAGAGTTCACCTTATGTTCATCTATAAATCCAATGCAGTACCATTAAAAATATCTATGTGTATTTTATGGAGTGAGATGAGTTGATACTATCATGCAAAAGTAGGCAGAAAAGCTACAATGTGACAACCAGACACTAAAACACCCAATAATGCTTTGAGAAGACAACAAGGTGCTGATACTTGAGTAAATAAAAAATAGACGAATGGACTAAAAGTCCAGAAAAAGACCCATGTACCTATGGAGCTTTAGAATATAGTATAGAAAATGTGTCAAATCCCTGGAATAAGGATGGAATGTTGTTTTTATTTAATGGTGACTCTAAATTTGTTACAACAATTAAAAACACACAGCGAGTAGCAAGGGAATAAATATAGGGTAAGTTAATACATTATTGGGAAAAGTTGCAAGCTAGGTGGAAGAACCACTGTAGTTAAATCCTGGCTTGTGCAATGTCTGTGTGTTCTGCACCTTCCTGTCTCATCAGCCTTCCTTGCTGACGGACCAAGTTGAGGTTCAAGCCCACAGACAGGTGCCCAGAGGCAAGGACTGACACCTTCTGTCTCTGTCTGAAGCACTCAGGGACAGGTGCACCTACCCAATAGCTGTACCTTGGTGATTAGCCTGCTGAAGACCTGTGGATTGTATTTGGTCCATGGATTCACATGCTTTGGACGGAGGACACAAGGACCAGAATAGTTATCACTAATGAGGGATTGGATTAAATCTCATTCATAATATCTTTACCTTCACATGTCTCGTGGGAGCTGAAAAAGTATCTCTTCCCAGACCTGGACCGGAATCCAACTTCACAAGTACAGTGCGTGCTGTTGTGGCATAAGGCATGCTCGGGGCACTGAGGACAGAAAGCTGCAGGGAACACAGAATATGTGCATTCATTTGCTTGTTCATTTATTCCAGAAATGCTCCTTAAGCACCTACAGTCTATGTGCTCTGGTTGGAAGGATGTCCTCTTGGGAATAGCTCTATGGCATCCTTTTTGCACCCAACCCACAGCTGAACACAGATGGGCACAGAGCCTGCCCAGATCCCACTTCTGCCACCAACACCACTCCCGCCTGACGGTGCCTCCAAATGCAGCACCTGTGCTTCTTCACCTGAGGGCTCTCTCTGGTCACCAGAGTCCACTTTATGCACCACATGGCAGGTTAGCACTGCTTTCCCTTCCAGGAGCAGCTCCCTCCATCGGTGACTGACAGGAGTCAGTCCATTAAAACAACTCAGCTTGGGTAATATATTAAAAAAAAACAACCAGGAAAGAACAAGTGTTGGGGAGAATGCAGAGAAAGTGGAACCCTTGTGCCGTACTGGGGGGAATGTAAAATGATGCAGCCTCTGTGGAAAACAGCATGGCCATTCCTCAAGAAATGAAAATTTGGAATCAGCAAATTACCATAGGAGCCAGCAGTCCCACTTCCGGGTATACACACAAGGGAAGTGAAAGCAAGGTCTGGGGGAGATGTTTGTGCCCCCATGTTCATAGCAGCATTATTCATAACAGCCCAATGCTGTGTACAAACCAGATGCCCACCGACGAATGGGCGGATAAACAGACTATGATACAACCACACCATAGGGTACTATCCAACCTTATAAAGGAAGGAAATTCTGACACATGCAACAACATAAATCAATCTTGAGGACATTACCCAAGTGACATAAACCAGTCACAAAAGTACAAACATTTTATGACTCTATTTATATGAGGTCCCTAGAGGCGTCACATTCATAGAGACAGGAAGTAGAACGGTGGGTGCCAGGGGCTGGAGGGAGGGTGGATGGGGAGTCAGTGTTTAATAGGGACAGAGTTTCGGTTCTGCAATTGGAGAGAATTCTGTGCATGGACAGTGGCGATGGTTGCACACAGTGTGAATGCCCTTAATGCCACTGAACTGTACCTTTGACAATGGTTAAAAAGATAAATTTTATGTTATGTATATTTTACTACAAGTTAAAACATAATAGCAATAAAACATCTTCCTTGCCCACTGTGGGGAATAACTGTGAGGTGTGGGCTCCACACTGTCCAGCGGCTCCCCCAGGGGTCGGGCTCCGTCGCCCACATGTATCTCTCGTGACAAGGTCCTACCTCACCCTCTCCACTTCCTATGCCACTGCCCACTCCCAGGCGGTGCCTTCTGGTCACCTCCCAGAATAATGACTTGCTCCCGGGATCTAATTCTCGGGTGAGCCAAACCCACGACGTGGCATAAAGGCAGAGCATTTTGAGGAGTGACGTAGGACACAGGTTGGGGGAAAGAAAGAGCAGAATCCGGCATCCACCAGCTGTGTGACCTTGAGCCGGCGCCTTCTCCAGGGGCCCCCTGGCCAGGTGGGGACAGTGTCCGCACCTGCTGTGTAGGAATGTCACAGAGGACTGAATGGGAGGCTGTGCGTCCGTTGCTTAGCTAAGTAAATGCAGATGATGATGGTAATGCCAGAGAAGGCGGACAGCCCTTGGGAGCTCCCGGGAGCAGGTGGGAGACACCAGGGACTCAGAGCTCACTGTCTTGCAAAGGGCTCCTTCCCCTCCCAGAAGCAAGTCTCCAGATCCCAGTTTCCTTTCCTCTGGCCTTTGGCTATGAGTAGACGCACCTTCAGAATTCCCGGCTTCTGGTCCTGACACAGCCAGCAAGACACCGAGACCTAGAACAGAGAGCGGGGGACAATTCCGAGGGGACTCCTGGGCTCTGCTTGGCTGAAGGCTGGGTGAGTTAGGGGTGACTAATCCTGACCCTCTGCCCCGTCATATGTGCAAACTTCACTGTAGATTCTTCTAGGCAGGCATAGACACAGGGTAATGGGGTGGGCATGATATATTAATACCACTGAAGAGGAAGAGGTACGTGTGTCTGCAGAGGTGGGTCCCCACTCCCCAAAACCCAGCTGCTAATTCAGCTTTTCCACCTAGTCTAGCACCAAAAGGCCAAGGTTGCAACCTCCTTTCCATATTCAACAGTCTGTCTTTATCAGGCCAGACCTCAAACCCCACACTGTCTAATAAAAATATAATGTGAACCACACAGGTACTTTGAAATTTTCTAGTAGCCACATTTTTTTTTTTTTAAAAAAGCAGAGAAACAGGTGAACTTAATTTCAATAATATACTTTACTTCACCCAACAGAGCCAAAATGTTATCATTCTAACACGTAATTCATATGAAACAAATTGTTAATGAATTATTAACACTTTTTGTGGGTGTTAGGTCTTTGGAATTGGGCCTGTATTTTGCACATACAGCACCTCTCCATTCACACTGGCCACATTTTGAGTGCTCAGTGGCCACCTGTGGCAGGTGGCTATGGGGTTGGACAGTGCAGGCTTAACCCTTAGGAACTACGGCTTCCTCTCAGGTCAGAAGAGGTCTGAATAGCACAGACCAGGAGAAACCTGGAATTATCATGGACGTGATAATTCACCCTCAGCTTCCTCACCTGCACAGTGATGGCCCCTCATTAACGCACCTTCATTGGCTCTTCCGTCTTCCTTGTGTGACACCACCACTCCCCTTCTTGTGCTTCCTGGGATCCCCTCCCAAATAAATACTTACACACACTAGTTCTCCTCTCAGTTCTGCTTTGGGGCAGCCCAGCCTAAGAGACTCAACGGGAGAGTTTCACGTAGGACAAGCACACGCAGTTATTGCTGGAGAAAGTGCCAACTGTTAGAGAGCAAACGTAGCCAGGACAGCAGGGGCAGGAAGAGAAGAGAGGGGAGGTCTTTGTCCCACTTACCTGAGAGCAGGAGCAAGCACCTGCTTCCCATGGCCCAGACGCACCAGGAGCAACAACCTGAGAATCTCCTTCAGCGGGATGTGGTGAGAGCTCCTGGAATGAATAAGCCCCGTGAAAACCACCTCCTCAGGGTCACAAGGCTAGAAACCTGGGGGGGGGGGGGCGATGCTTATCAAAACCCTAAATCCTGCCTCTCGTTTGACCCAGTAATTCTGCTTCTGGGCAACTCTCTCAAGGAAAGGATCCTGCAAGAATGATCACAGCGGAGGTGGTTGTAGGACACAAGCTTACCACCCAACACGTGGTGCAAAAGAGATGCATCTCGTGGATTGAATGTTCTGCTGGGATTTAAAATCCTGTTCTATTGCAATTAGTATAATCCAGACTGTGGAAAACTTCCCTTTTTGTTTTTATTTTCTTTCCTTGTTTTTTTTGTTGTTGTTGTTTTTGTTTTGTTTTGTTTTATTTTGTTTTGTGTTTTGAGACAAGGTCTCACTCTGATGCCTGGGCCAGAGTGCACTGGTGTCATCATAGCTCACTGCAAGGTCAAATTCCTGGGCTCAAGCCACCCTCCTGCCTCAGCCTCCTGAGTAGCTGGGTCTACAAGAATGAGCCACTGCACCCAGATGATTTTTCTAATTTTTGTAGAGATGGGGTCTCACTATGTTGTTCAGACTGATCTCAAACTCCTGACCTCAAGCCATCCTCCCACTTTGGCCTCCCAAAAGTGCTAGGATTACAGGTGTGAGCCACTGCACCCAGCTGCTGCTTCTTCTTCTTCTCCTTCTTCTTTTTTTTTTTTGCATTGCTGTTATTTATTTGGTATTTTAATATATATATATATATTTTATTTCAGAAAATTATGGGGGTGTAAACATTTTGGTTACATTCTATGACTTTGCCACATCCCAACCATGATTTGAGATGTGCCCTTCCCCCCCTACGACACTCACCGCATTCATTAGTTGTGAGTTTACCCACCCCAACCCCCACACCCCCAAAGAATATTACCTTAGTGTTGGTCAGTCCATGCCAGTTTGATGGCGAGTACATGTTTTTAACTGACAAATAGTTGTATATATTTATGGGGCACAATGTGATGTTTTGATATATGTTTACATTGTAGAATGATTGGCATCTTCATAACCTCACATACATTATCATTTTTTTTTTGTGATGTGAACATTTAAAATCTACTCTTCTAGCAATTTGGGAATATACAATGTATTGTTATTAACGGTCATCACCGTGCTGTATGGAAATGTCTAAACTGATCCCTCCTAGTTAACTGAAACTCTGTGTCCTTTAACTAACTTCCCTGTTTAACTAACCTCCCAACCCTGCCCCATCCTCTGTTAACCACTGTTCTATTCTCTGCTTCTATTACTTCCACTTTTTTATATCCAAAAAAATGCAAGAGGTTAAAAATAACCAGATAGAAGAGGAACCTAGATTAAAAATATGTAATATCACATTTAAAGGAATTATAAATCCTAATAGAGAATGACATTATGAATGATTTTTTTAAATGATTCATTTATTTTTCTCTAGGCCTTAGTTTGTCAATAAGACATCATGAGTGATTTTAAATCCCTTTTTACTTAGCTGTAATTCTAAATTTTGCATATTGCTTTAACAATAAGAACTTCATAATAATAACAATGAAGTTTTTAATAGAAAAGAAACAGAATGAGTTAAAAAATGGTTTCTCCTGGCAGCTCTGTTTTTTCTCCATACTCCTGTCTTGATATATCTGTTGGGCTTTGATCTTTGAATTTGGAATCTGTTAGGGCTGCCTGTGTGCTTACACGGCAGTTCACACTCAATGCCCCACCCACGGTTAGGGTGAGAAATCTCTCTCATCCTTCCCATTACTGCATCCTAAAATCATTTATGGGAACTCTACTATGGGCCAGGTCCCTTGTTAAGAACGTTGTGACTATCATCTCATTGAAAGCCCAGGAGTATCTTATGACGTAGGTCTTATCATTGTCTCCCCACTCTTCAGATGAAGAACTGTGGTCTCAAGAGACTATATGACTTGCTCAAGGTCATGCTGTTAGGAAAATGCAGAGCGAAGACTTGTACAAAGTCTCCCTGAGTCCAAAGCCCGTGTCCAACCACCTCCCCAAGGTCAGGAAATTCCAATGTCACTGGGAGGCTAGACATGGAACGCAAGTAAGTCAGACCATGGGTGGAAAGCAGTGGGTTCCGTGGGAAACTGGAGACCACAGGCTCTCGCTAGAAACAGCCACATCCACATTTCCCTAAACACAGAGCCAGGGGGCCCCAGCTTGCAATCTCTGCAGTGGACAATATCGCCTGATTGAAAATCAAATTCTGCAGTGGGAATCTTGTGTCTCACGGGAGGAATTATACTTAGTCCCTCTCTGGATGCCTTTCCTCTCTCAATACCTGTCTCCCTTTTTCATTCATGTTTCTCATCCTTCCAAAACAATATTTTACTCTAAAATATTCTGCAGAAACTCTCAGTGCAAAGAATCCCCATCTGAATAAGGACAATTGTTTTTTGAGGCCTCATTTGCAACGAATTTAACTAAAGTGAGTATGTTTACATAAAAGAGGTGACAATATTTGTCACAACAGGGGAGACCTCTAGGGATGCTATTTTGGAGAGATTTTTGGCCATAACCAACTGCAAGAAATGCATTTCAGAGAGAGACAGAGAGAGACAGAGAGAGAGAGGGAAGCGAATGAAGTTTCAAAAGATAATACTCACTATGTACAGCATCTGATATTTTATAATCATGGTCCTTTTCATGTTTAATTTTTGCCAGGCTGGTTGTTACGCACTAAGTTGGTTTTACGGTCAGTCCCCGTCTAGTGGGTCTCCCTCCAGTTGAAAAACGTTGACCTGCAAATCTCTTTACTTTGGCACAAATCAAGCACACAACCCTTCCACTGTGAGCCTGGCATCTAACTGCGCTGGCGTGTTTCTTATGGGAGTGAGGTGTATGCAAAACTTCTTCACTCATTCTATGTCCTCAGGGAAGTCACTCATTTTTTAAAGATCTTGTTGTCATCATTTTTCACAACAAATTAGTTATATGCTACATTTGCTTTAGACTCTGTTTTCTTGAAATGTTATCCTTTTAGTCCACTTGAAAAGCCCCTTAAGACACAATTCGCCACCTCCTCTGAGTGTGCAGAAGCATCTCAGTAGGTTGCACACTCCCACGTAACAACACACACTCCTTGTCCCAGAAGAAGTGAACAAATAAACATGAGACAGATGCTGTCTATCAGCATTCAAGAAATAAAGCAACAGGACATGGAACGAGGTCTCCTTGAAAAGGTTTCCAGAGACAGAGTATTTTTCTAGACTCACAATCGCAGGTAAAACATTTCTCTATATTTTATGAGAAGACACTGTGCCTACTTACCCCAAAGATGAAAAGTCCTTGCCTCCAACCCAGCCTGGTAGCTCCTCAGAACTAACAGAAGAGGAAGTGCATCGCCCCTTATAATGAGGTCCAGTTTCTCACGGAGTCTTGTGGGTAGACGAGAAGGCTGGGCTGTTCGTCAGGGACTTTGCATAAAGGTCCATTGGTTCTCTTTTCATTACAGTAATTTAAATCCTGCATTACCAGCGTGGGCTGTATTAAAGTGCCTTGGAAAATGAACTTGGAAATGGTGATGGTGCTCAAAATGGGGCAAACCCAATAAATAGCAGAGAGTGGATTCAACTCTCATGGTTGCCAAGGAAGTGGGTCCAACTTCGAAGAGACACTTTAAGTTTTACTGCAAGAGTTGAAGGCCAGGGTGTGGAAGGGAGAAGTCAGCACATCTCTGTATTCCCCAGTGTCCCATTTCAGAATCACTTCTCTGTGAACCACTCTGGGAAAATGACTTACCCATATTCTTGGACTTTGGGATGGGGCTGCCCAACAAGCTTACACAGATCTGTTAATACTTGGCTGGTAAAAATTCCTGACGGGTTTCACTAGGATGGTGGACTGCAATATTTGTCTCATTTGTATTAGAAGACCCTTGGTAAGATCCAGCATGGATATGGCCAAAACCCTCTAGTCTGGTAAGTCCAAATTCACATCTAGTGGTTTACTTCTTGTCTCAATTTTACTACATTTATGAAACATGTCCTTATTATCCCTAGTATTAACACTTTGATTTTTCTTTTTCTCATTTATTTTTATAAATTAGTAAGCACAAACACAATAAGGTGTTCAAACAATCACCTAATGATGGCTGCATAGGTGGGCTGGTGGTCAGCCTCTCCACGTACCACTCAACATGTTTGCTGTGTCATCTTGTGAATGACCAATGGAGAGCTCCACTCTGTCATTGTCAGCTGTACTGAAATCAAAATTGTCTGAATGTAAAACTGAAATGCCTGAACCAAAGAGAAGTCCCTGATATTCTGAGCACTCCGTGTGCTCCCCGCCCAATTCTGCACGTGATAGATTGTTTGCATAAGTGAATGCAAGAATTCCCTGTCTTTGAGTGTGGTCTCTTTTCCACACTGACTCAAAGCTTGGCCATGTGACTGGCTTTGGCAACAAAACAATAATTAAGACGATGCAAAGAAAGTGTGAGCTTTCTGGAGAAAAAGAGACCAAGTGGACCAATCTGTCACTCTGATTACCAACCCTCCGACCACCAAGTGTGTGAGTGAGGCCGTGTTAGATCATTCAACCAGCTGACCCACCATTGACCACAAACACATGGAAAAGACCAGCCAAGCCAGTCCAGGTCAGAAGCCTTGCCCCCAAAATCAAGAATTAAATAAAATAGTTGTTATGATAAGCAAAAATTTAAAAAATTAGCCTGTTGCAGTGGCTCATGCCTGTAGCCCTTGCACTCTGGGAGGTCAAGGTGGGAGGATTACTTGAAGTAATAACCTCAGGAAGTGGCATTTTCCTGCTTGGACAAAGGTATTCATTACACATTCAGAGCAAGACCCTCCCACATTAGCATGCCTTAAGTAGATAGTAAATTCAAATAATAAGTGTGTAAGAATTACATGGGAAGGGGCCATCGTGGCCAACTATGAAGAACAGGGAACAATATTACTGTTCCAGCCAGGCGCGGTGGCTCACGCCTGTAATCCTAGCACTCTGGGAGGCTGAGGCAGGTGGATCGCTTGAGGTCAGGAGTTCGAGACCAGCCTGAGCAAGAGCGAGACCCCATGTCTACTAAAAATAGAAAGAAATTATCTGGCCACCTAAAAATATATATAGAAAAAATTAGCTGGGCATGGTGGTGCATGCCTGTAGTCCCAGCTACTGGGAGGCTGAGGCAGTAGGATCACTTAAGCCCAGGAGTTTGAGGTTGCTGTGAGCTAGGCTGACGCCACGGCACTCACTCTAGCCTGGGTAACAAAGCAAGACTCTGTCTCAAAAAAAAAAAGAAAAAAAAAATTACTGTTCCACTTCTCAGTATAAACCCAAGAGAACTGAAAATATGTATGCAAACAAAAACTTGTAGTATAGCTTGAAGTCTGGTAAATTGATGCCTCCCAATTTGTTCTTTTTGCTTAAGATTGCTTTTGCTATACAGGGTCTTCTCTGGTTCCATACGATGCATAGAATCATTTTTTTCTAAGTCTGCTGAACGTTCATGATTCATTAATAGCCAAAAAGTGGAAACAGCCCAAATGCCCATCCATGGATAAATGGCCAAACACCACGTGGTCCATCCATACAATGGAATATTATTCAGCCCCGAAAAGGAATGAAGCCCTGACACGTGCTCCAGTGAAGGCAAACCTTAAAAATTGTTTTGCTCAATGAGAGAACCCAGACTCCAAAGGCCACATATGTAGGATTTTGTGTATATGGAATTTCCAGAATGGGCCAATACATAGAGATGCAAGGTGGATTCAGGGTTGCCAGGGGCTGAGAGGTGGGAAATGGGGAGTGATTTTTAATGGGGATGAAGTTTCCTTTTAGGATCATGAAAATGTTCTGGAGATGGGTGGTGGTGATGGTTGCACAACATTGTTCACGTATGAAAAGCCACCGAATTATACACTCTAAAAATGGTTAAAATGGTAGATTGTATGTGATGTGCCTTTTATGTCAATAAACAGCAGATAAATTCCTGGTCCCATATGGGTTGAAACAGGGAACTTGACTGACCTGTTTGGATTTTGGCAAAATCATGTTCCTCACTCATGGGTTTTTTTTGGTAACTTAGTTTCCATAAGATCTAGACAAAAATTGCGTTTTCATTTTATATCTGTTGTGATCAAGTAGTTATTACAACATTGAAAATGGTGGTGGGAAAGAAGGAAGTTGTAATCAGGTCCAAAAAAAGCAGATGTTAATTCTGAAAACTATTATCATGGGAGATTTCTAAGTTCTCTCTTTGAATTTTATGTGAAAATAAAATCTCAGGGTAGGCTGAAAATATTTAGGAATTACATGTGATGTTGCTGAGAAAATATCAGCATGGACAAGAATTAAGAAATTGTCACAGGCCGGGCGTGGTGGCTCACGTCTGTAATCCTAGCACTCTGGGAGGCTGAGGCAGGAGGATCGCTCAAGGTCAGGAGTTCAAGACCAGCCTGAGCAAGAGCGAGACCTTGTCTCTACTAAAAATAGAAAAATTAGCCAGACATCATGGTGTGCACCTGTAGTTGCAGCTACTCAGGAGGCTGAGGCAGGGAGATTGCTTGAGCCCAGGAGTTTGAGGTTCCTGTGAGCTAGGGTGATGCCACGGCACTCTAGCCAGGACAACAGAGTAAGACTCTGTCTCAAAAAAAAAAAAAGAAAGAAAAGAAAAGAAAAAAGAAAAGAAAAGAAATAGTCATTGGTAGGACTTGCAGCGCCAGGTCTCGGATCTAAAAGAACAAATTCTCTGACCTCAATCTCTTCCCTTTTTCTAATATCCTGATGGTGGTTTCCATTGGCCAAAACCAACTGGAAGCCACAGGCCAACAAGGTCAATTGTGGTCGTCATTTCACAATGTATACGTGCATCAAAATCTCAGCTTGTATGCCTTAAATACATACAATTTTTATTTTTAAATTATGCCTCCATAAAGCTAGAGGAAAGAACATAAAAATTAAAAAGTAATAAATAAGTGAATGAGTCCATTTTTAAGCTCCAAAGATGTCAGCATTAGGAAGAGATATCTGGGTGGACTTGGAACACATCCAGCCCACCTAGATACTCACGTCCTGTTTGTTGGGTTTCCCCTCCCCCACTCCACCCATTGCACATGTAAATTAACGTGATATTTGTCATTTGTCTCAAATTTATCTGGGGTAGGGATGAGAGGTGAGTGGATGTGTAGATAATACAAGATAGAAGGAGAATGATAAGTCTACAGGAGTTCATTACATTCTTTTTTATTCTTGCATATATTTTTGAATATTGCATGTAATAAGCTCTTTGGAAAACTATTTTTCATTTCCACTTTAAAAGAAATGATTTACATTATGTTATTCTTAGATTTATCATTCCTAATGTAGTAAATGTAATTTCTCCACATCATGGCTTACTTTTGCACATTTAATCATGTTGTTAGGGTTAATTGTCAATTCAGTTATGTTCTCAAAGGTTTTAGCCCACCATTATCTAATTTCCTTAAAAATTACCATTTCCTCTAATTCAAACTATCCTAAATGGACAAAAATATTCTTAAGATACATCTGTATTACATTACCCCATTTCTCTTACTGAGGAAAATGTGTATTAATTTTAATTGGTTACATCCGTCAAGCCTTAGAAACCCAGAAATAATTTCTCTATCTAGACTCCAGCATTGTGATTACAGTTTTTCCTAATATCTACCATTTTTATTCAAGCTACAGAACTTTCTTGTCCCTACTAATCTTATCTACACACTCTGGACAGTGATATTGTAAAATGCAAACCTGACCATGCTACTTTCCAAATAAAAAATATTTACGACCTTCAAAAAAAAAAAAAAAAAAAGAGAGGAAGGACAGCATGTGTCTCATTTATTAATAGTATCGTAGCCCAAGTTCCTAGGGAGTAGACACTTGAGAAATATTCATTGCATGGGCACTTGGGTTGTTTCTACGTCTTTGAGATTGTGAATTGTGCTGCTATAAGCATTTGAGTGCAGGTGTCTTTTTCATAAAATGTCTTTTTTTCCCCTTTGGGTAAATACCAGTAGTGGGATTGCTGGATGAAATGGTAGGTCTACTTTTAGTTCTTGGAGGTTCTATTCCTTAGGACAACCTCCTTTCCATAGGGGTTGTACTAATTTGCAGCCCCATCAACAGTGTTTAAGGGTTTCTTTCTCTCCACATCCAAGCCAGCATCTGTTGTTTTGGGACTTTTTGATAACAACCATCAGAAAACAAACACCGCATGTACTCAGTACTAAATTGGAACTAATCAATCAACACTTACGTGCACATACGGAAGTAAAACTCCATGGAAATCAAGCAGGTGGGTGGGGGGAGGAGGGGATGGGTAAATTCATACCTACCGGGTACAATGCACACTATCTGAGTGAAGGGTACACTTACAACTTTGATTCAAACTGTGCAAAAGCAAATTATGTAACCCAAACATGTGTACCCCCGTAATATTCTGAAATTTAAGAAAAAGAAATACTCATTGGATGAATAAATGACTGAATAAATGACTTTGTACAAGTTCCTTAACCTTTCTAAGCCTCCTGGGTCTTCTCACCTGTATGTCACAGGGTGTCTGGGCCGGACCAGAGGTAGAACTTAGATGCTTTTGGCAAACATTGAAGGCACACTCTTCCACTTCCTCTAAAACACCTCCATGAGTGAGTTGATACTCGTGGAGGTGTTGAGATGCTTTCTCTGGAAGGAAAAGAGACAGAAGGGTGGAGAAGGTTTGTGTCTTCAGCTCACTTAAGCCATGGAGCACCCATGGGGGGTGGAAGAAGACATGTCGCAGTGGGGTCTATGAGTCAGGCGTCGCTCTGTGCCCCAGTTCAGCGGCTTTGGGGCCCAGGAGACAACAGCAGCCCCAAGCTGGGGATAGAAGCCTCTACTTACAGCACAGGTCAGGGAGAACCTCAGCATCCTGTGGACTGGACCTCACCGTGGGCGACGACAGTGGTGCTGAGTGAGTCAGAAACTCGGGGAGGGCACGAGAGGAACTTCAATGAGGAAGTCCGAACAGAGAAACGTGAGAGTCACACGTCTTGAGAAGATACCAGACACTACTTCAGCACTACCCAAAAACCCTTAAGGAGGGATTTTTCTGAAATACAGAGAAGAGGAAAAACCACAATCTGAGGTCCCATGGCCAAAAACCTGAATACGTAGATTGAGACGGTTGTGTTTGCAGCCGAGACAGGTGCCGCCGGAGGGCTCCATATTACACACAAAAGGGATAATTCTACCAAAGCTGGGAGCTATCAATGAAGTGGTGACACAACAAAAAGCTGTGACACAACGACGTCTGAATATTTATTATAAAGAGGTCTAATATTCAGGAAGGAAACGACAGAACTATGGTAGAATTTCAAAACAGAACACACGCCCTTTCCCATGATAAGTATGAAAGACATCGCTTTCAGGCGCTTTTCATGTCTTTTAAGCTTTAAAGCACTTTACTGAAGGTCTATTTGGAAGTATAAAAATGATTGCATTCCGTGTTCAATAAAACAGAGTTGTAATGGAAAATGATCTTAAGATCTTTTAGTGACTATCCAATTTTCCCAGCACCATTTCTTGAATAAGGATTCTTTTCCCCAGAGCATGTTTTTGTCTGCGTTGTCAAAGATTAGATGGCTATATGAGGATGGTTTTATATTTGGATTTTCTGTTCTGTTCCACTGGTCTGTGTCCCTGCACTTGTGCCAGTACCAGGCTGTTTTAATAACCACAGCCTTGTAGTATAGTTTGAAGTCTGGCAAATTAATACCTCCCATTTTGTTTTTATTGCTTAAAATTGCTTTTGCTACACGGGGTCTCCTCTGGTTCCATACAAAGCGTAAAATTATTGAGGGAAAGGCTACCTGGAACATCTAAGACATTTGCAGCATCATTTGAAACAAGAATCTTTTTTTTAAATGCACTTCCCAGATCTCATTATAATGAGCCTCAAACAGGTGTCTAGGCGATTTCTACAGCTTTCTGTTTCGTATTTGATGGTCAGAGGCAGAGTAGTGGAATCTGTTGGTACCCCTCCCTAAGCCCCTTTTTGGGCACCCCATCCTCCTCACCAGAAAATTGACGTTAGCAGAACGGGAACTGCTTCACCTGTTGTGGGGGCAACACACACCTGATAACTGACTGACACGGGTGTAAAAGTCTGTGACCCTTGACTCCGAGTGGAACCAACCCTTTGGTATGATTCATGCTCCAACGCTGGCCCCAGGGTCAGGCTGAAGTTCACTTTCTTTTCAAAGGACTCCCTTCATACATCATGGGCACCACAATTCCAGTCTCAAGCTCCGCTTTTAGAACACCTGACATAGATCACCTATTGCCATTTTAGAAATAGTAGTACTAGGAATAGAATTAGCACAGAGCTCCTGGGGTGCAAAGGCAATATATGTAACCGAAGTGTTTATACCCCTGTAATATTCTGAAATTAAAATAAATAAATAAATAAATAAACATACATTTACCATTCCCCCCACCAAAAAAAAAACAAAGTTTGCATTCTTAACAACCATGCTCCATTTTTTGACACATTAAAAGACCTTGGTATATCGGCAAATTACCAGTTTAGAGATCTCTCGGCGATATATGAATACCTTTTTTTTTTTTGAGACAGGGTCTTACTCTGTTGCCCAGGCTAGAGTGCAGTGGTATCATCATAGCTCACAGCAACCTCAAACTCCTGGGCTCCAAGTGATCCTCCTGCCTCAGACTCCCAAGGAGCTGGGACTACAGGTATGTATCATAATGCCCAGCTAATATTTTCTGATATTTTCTATTTTTAGTGGAGACAGGGTCTCGCTCTTGTTCAGGCTGGTTTCGAACTTCTGACCTCAAGTGATCCTCCCACCTCGGCCTCCCAGAGTGCTGACATTACAGGTGTGAGCCACTATGCCTGGCCTTATGAACACCTTTTTCAACACATTATTAGATATTAGCATTGATAAGTTTTTGGCTAATTTGATAAGCCCCTAAAATGGGAGAACTTTGTTATTGTTGTTTTCATTTGCATTCATTTTATTACTGGCAAGAGTAAACAGTTTTCCATATAAAATAAAAAAACGTAAAAAAAAACAATTAGCACACAGTTATTGTCCTTGGGAACTTAAACAAAAGAGACCTGTTTGGGTGATTCTGCAAAAACATGACATTGTTTTTAAAACCACCAGAGTGGTCACTTCAGGAGAGAGAATGTCAGAAGAAAGTGCTGTCACTGGCCGTAGATTGTCACACTCTGTTTCCTGGATGTATTCATTCAACAAACACTATTAACCCAGTCAGTGACCATAATCTGCTCCTGGATAATAGACTCACAGAGATAAATCAGACCAGGAACTCATCTGACTATTGCCCAACATGCTGCATATTACGAATAAAAGATCAAGAACTTCAGGCACCATGGAAAGGAAATGTTAAGTCAGAAGACAGCCAGATGATTTAGAACTGACACTGGAAAGGTTTTCTATGAGCAAACATTAAGTCAACTTCAAATTACTATATTTATAACAGTTTATGCTTTATAGTTGGAAACGTTTGGGCAGCTTTTGTACAGTTGTGTTTTTCTTTGAGACATACAAGCTTCCTCCCATTGATAACCGCATACTAATTTCAAAAGCACTCAAAGAATAGATTGTTAAAATTTTAGCTCAAAGATGTTCGTTACAGTGTTGTGCATAGCGCTGAAAAGTTGGAAATGATACAAACACAGGTTAAATACATTATGACACCATATATAGCATAGATTCCCCATCCAAAGAATGAGGCTCTAAATGAGTTGGAAAATGTTTACAATGTAACAAGTGGAAAAAAATATAGATTTCAAAATAACAAAAGGCACGCCTGTTGTAGGTCACCCTCAGGACAATTTCCTATGTGAGTATGAGACATCTGGCATTGTCATGGTACGATTTTTCCTTTTCAAGTAGACAGGTGTGGCTGACAGATTCTTAGCATTAGTAATGAATGCCGAAGTGTTTTAAGCAAGAGGTGCCGAGAATGCTGCCCCATTTCCTGGCAAGGGGGCTGAAAATCTGCTCCCAAAAGATTACAATAAGGGCCAGAACTAGGGTGAGAAGAGAGAAGCACCCACCGTAGGCACAAAACATAAGGGGGCACCAAAAAGTTATTCAAGAAAAATACTATATCAATGCAATATTTTTAAAAGTCAAAATCAATGCAAGAAAATCCGTGATAAACAACAACAAAAAAAAACATCCAAATCCGAGGTCTGACAGTGCTATGTCAGGTCATGATGGGTCTGAAGGCAAAAGGGGAAATGTGTGACCCTACATACATTTTTAATGTATTTATGTTATTTATTGTTTATATCTAAGGTGTACAACATGATGCTTTTGTGTACGTAGTGAAATAGTATTTATAGTTAAGCAAATTAACATATCCATCGTCTCATGTAGGTACCTTTCATGTGTGTGGTAAAAGTACCTAAAATCTACTCTCTTAGCAAATTTCCATTATACAATGCAATAGTATCGACTATCGTCCTCACGCTCTACATTAGATGTCTCGAATTACCCACCCCACATTCCTGCAACTTTGTGCCCTCTGATCTTCTCCCCATTTCTCCCCCACGCCACCCTCACCCCTGGAAACCACCATTTTACTCTCTGTTTCTATGTACTTGACAAGTTTTTAGATTCCACATATAAATGAGTTCATGCAGTATTGGTATTTCTATGCCTGGCTTATTTCACCTCGCATAATGTCCTCCAGGTCCATCCTTGTGGTCGCAAGTGGCAGGGTCATCTTCTTTTTTTACTGCTAAATGATATTTTTAATGGTTCATTTTTTCCCCAGAAGTTGAGATCTTGAAAATATGATTGATGAAATCTGCATCCATGAAAACCAGGAAAGTGAAATTTTAATAATTCTGGTTTCAGGATAAATAAAATATTTAAACTTGATGTTTTAAAGTTCTGGTTTGCTTATTTTTCAAGTTTTCAATATTTTTCAACTACTTTAATGTTCTGGGGAGGGGAAAGCATATTAGTGGCCAATAAATATTTCTTGAGGGAATGGATCTGTAGTTTTTTGGACAGCATAAATTATCTGGGTTATAAGAAGGCAAAGTTATTTCACATTGTATTTATGGAACTTGAGAACCCTATACTTTTTATTGAGTTCCTTTCTCCCTCTAGTGGAGACATATAAAACTACAGGAGTAAAGGAATGTTAACACCTGTAGCTTGCCTTTATAGTAAGAAACATTCTTGTCCTGGTCACAGTTTTACATACAATCGTCTTAGAAATAGAGAGGTTTTTTTTAAAGGTGACTATGTTTTAGACCTACATGTAACAGCATTGTAGAAACAGAAAAGCCTTGTACAAACCTTTTATCAGAAAAACATCTCTCGTAACCACCAATAGACTCTCCACCTCCATGAGGGATATATTTTTAGTTCCCACATATGAGTGAGAACACGCGTTTTTTGTCTTTCTGTGCCTAGCTCATTTCACTTAACATAATTCCCTCTAGTTCCACCGTGTTGCTGCAAATGACAAGATCTCATTCTTTTTTATGGCTGAATAATATTCCACTGTGCATGTACTGTTTTCTTTATTTACAGATGCATTGATGAGCACTTAGGTTGATTCCATATCATTCCCACAAAGGCTGCACAGACTCCGCTTCTGTCCCTCTCTCCTCTCAAGTCTGAGAGAAACCGAATACCCTTCTGGTCTTCTGAGATGACCAACCCCACCCAGGTCCAGCTGAAATGAAGCATCAGAGACAAAACGCCAAGGGCCAAAGCCATGTCCCTGGGGCCATCTGATAGAGAGAAGGAGACTGGCTGTTGTCCCTCAAAGTAGAATCAGAAGGACCATCAATAAGCTAAAGGAAGAGAAAATTGGACACAAGGTGAAGAGCGTTGTCATAAAGCGCCACCTAGATTCTGAAGGGCAAATTGTAGCTGAACATTGCTCATTTCATTTTTCTAATCATCTCCCACTCCCTCGAAGTTTTCTAGGCAATAACTGATCAGACTCAGAGTTCCAGAACCTGCCTTCATCCCCTTCCTCCTCTCCATCCTCAAACACAGGACGGTCTCTGAATGTTTGCCCATTGAGATTACACACTTTGAAAGATGCTCAAACTTAGTGTCCTCCTCCCACCCTCTTTAGGCACCTGAGAATGGTACCAAAGGAGCACGGCTGCTTCTCTCCCCATCCCACCCACCCTCACCTGTGGGAATTTGTAGAGCTCCAGCAGTGTCCGGATGTGGGCGGAAATTGAAGGTCCTCTGAGTACAGCTGCAGACTTGCGATCTCTCCCACAGGTATAATTAGGGGTGCCCTTGTCCAGCCCTGAGAGCCAAATGAGAGAACTCTCCAACGTCTTCTGTTCACCATGGAGGGCATTGTAGAGATCGTACCCCAGAGATATGTGGGGTGAAAGATGAGGCTTCCTGTTGATTTCCTCAAGGGCAAAAACCACCTCCAGCACATACTGGTAGTTCCTGCTCTGAAATCCACATAGAGAACATAGGAATTGTTAGGGAAAAGATTTTAGCCATAAAAGAGAAGGAAATCCTGTCACTTGCAACAACATGGATGAATATGAAGGACATTATATCTAATGGAATAAGTCAGGCACAAAAAATATACATTGACTGATGTCACTTAGATGTCAAATCTAAAAAAGTCCCACAGAGGCAGAGAGTAGCATGGAAGTTGCCCAGATGTGGGGAGTGTGGGTGGGAGATGCAGAGATATTATTTGAAGGATATGAAATTTCAGTTAGACAGGAGGAAACAACTCAAAAGATACACTGTGCAACACAGGGACTATGGTGAATAGCAATGAATTGTATACTCGAAAATTGCTAAAACAATACATTTTAAGTGTTCTCACCACAAAAAAATGCTAAGTATGTGAATTAATAGATATGCAAATTATCTCAATTTAGCCACGCTACTATATACATAATATTTCAAAATATTATGTGGTACATCATAAATATATACAATTTTTATTGGTCAATGTAAGTTTTTTTATTAGCAAAAGGAATAATTGTAGTGTAGCTAACAACTCCTCCTTCGGAGTACATATTAAGAGAAAAAAGGTAACTACAAAATGCTAAATGATCCTTCAGCCGAGATTACACATGTAGAATCTGATGTTGGTAATCTATCCTTCCATGTTAGCAATCTAGCCTAGGTTCAATGTCTTCTTAATTTCTTATATTCTTAGTTGCCATTCTAAACATAAAACACAATAAATATCTTTAATTAAATAATAGGTGGAAGACAGCTTCACAATGAGGAGACAGCTTTTCCTTTGGATATAATAAAATTCAAAATAGAAAGGAGATAATTATAATTTGACTAAGTGAAGTATCTCAAGAAAGAAAAATAAGCACCACATGTACTCACCATCAGATTGGTTTCACTGATCATCACCTAAGACCACATTTAGGAATAACATTAATCGGGTTTTGGACAGATGTGGGTGGGGGAGGGGATGGGTGTGTACATACATAATGAGTGCGATGCGCACCGTCTAAGGGATGGACACGCTTGAAGCTCTGACTCAGGGGGGTGGGGGTGGGGCAGGGGCAATGTGCATAGCCTGAACTTTTGTGCCCCCATAATATGCTGAAATAAAAAAAAGAAAGGAGATAATTATAACTTGGATCTTTTGTTTTAGTTTAATCTATTTTTTAAAAATTTTTGTTGATACATTCATTGGTCAAGAACAAAGCTTTCCTTGATACATTTATTGCCTTGGGTAAAAATTATATTCTGATGAATACTTTAGTAAAGCAGAAACACTTTTAAACATGTTTTAAATCCCAAATCCAGATCTTTGCTGGTTTTGCTATTTGGCTAACACAGGGGTTATATGTAAGTCATAATCTCTCTGTCCTTTAACTTTTTCATCCAAAAAAGAAACAAGGAAAACAGTATTTACCTAATAGAGTTGCTGTCGGGATTAACTGAATATAGGCTATCTATACTATAGGATACTCTGTGTGGTAAAATTTCGTGGGCAAATTCACAAGCATGCAATTTTTGCACATAATGAAAAGCATCTTTAAAAAAGCCCTGAGAAAGATTTCAATAACAAAATGATATATTTGATAACACCATTAATGCCATCATGCCGTCATTTTTTTTCCTTTTTTCTCTTCATTACAGTTCGTCAGCAAAAAAAGAGGCATTGTAAAACCACAGAGTGGGAAAAGGTATTTGCATTCCCTACATCTGGTGCAGTCTATCAAGCCAGAAAAGAGTATTTATCTATTGAATTCTGTCAAATGAAACAAAATACTGAAAATTCATTTAAAAATGGGGTGAAAGACTTCAGTAGACACTGCTGAAAAGAGGACAAATGATCGAAAAAATTGTGAACAAACGTTTAACCTCTTTAGCTTCAGGAAAATGCTAATAAAAATCACAATGAGATACTATTATACACACATCAGTTTAGCTAAAATGAACAAAATGGCAAAGCCAAGTGCTGCCAAGGCTATGGAGTAATCGGGTCATTCATAGATAACTAGTGGGAGTTTAAATGGGAATAAATCCACTTTAATTATTTTCAACCTGGGTGTTTATTGAAACCACCTGTAGAGCAAAATAAATAAATAAATAAAAATAAAAATAAAATAAAAAAAAATTAAAAAGGCTGTGCCCCCTCCCATTAATTCTTACTCTACTTATGTTTGCTGCAGCCTGGGCTTCAGGAATTTTGCAACTCCCCAAAGGACGAGAGGACAGATAAGGATAATACACCACTTCTCTAGCTGCCTTGGAGCCTGTGGTCCTGGACCTAGGCTTGCATGAAACACACCTGGGGAGTTTTTCACACCTGGATGCCTTCCGGACCAAGTGTATGAGGATGTCTGTGGGAGAGGCCAGGACATCAGAATGTCTTTTTTAGGAACTCCAAGTTCTTCGATCGTAAGTCAAGAAAAAGAACCTTTTCCATGGTTTCAGGATGTTTTAGGCTTTGCAGCACATCCAAATTACATGGTAAAATGTGAGATCCGGGCAGGATTAATTGTATCGGTATAGGGGAGGGAGTAGGGGAGGCATTAGCACATTGAAATAGCCTGAGGTGATTTAAATTTGTAGTTAATTGTATCCACTGCAGCAATGGGGCAAAGAGAAAGTTGAATTCATGGCAATCAGTGAATAAAGAGGTAATTAGAATAATCAGCTGGTATGAAAAGTTCCTTGAGATCAGTGACTTCGGAGACGGAGTGGCAACTTGCATCCAATGGTATAATTAAAGGGCATAAGGAATCCGAGAATGTAGAGTGAGGTGATTGATTTTTAGAGCTCAGACGGTTCAAGGAAGAGAATAAAAATCGCTAAATTCTAGATGGTGAATTAGATGACTATCTCTACATGCATTCTCAGTCCAAGGGGATCAGAAACAAGTGCTTAGAGAGATTACTTCATATTTGTAATGTCCTATTTTTTTTAAGCAGTGTGATGTGATTAGTGAGCTGAGTATACCATTTTTACTAAATTTTTGTTCTGAATTGTTTCAAAATCTGACAAAAGCAGAGCAAGTAGAAAAACCATTCCCAGGTAACCCCCACCTGGCTTCCAAAAGCATCACCTCATTGACACACTGATTCCATTTCAGTGGAATTAACCGGAAACAGGTTCCCGAAAGCATATCATTTTATCTGTAAAATATTTGGATATATTTGTAAGGACCAGAGCTGACTGGGACATGAACACAACACTGGGATGACTCACAAACATGAAAATATGTTCTTGCTATTAATAATCAAGTATCTAATCAGTATTCAAACCCCCCCAATGGTGTTCCAGTTTGTTTCTTGGTTTTACATTATATTTGATTCAGGATCTTTATAAAACCCACACTGTGCAACTGGTCGATGTATTTCTGAAGAATTTTTGAGATCTCTCTAGCCCACTCATTTGGGATTGGAGGTAGGGAAAGAGGTGGGAGGGAGTGTGTGTGTGTGTGTGTGTGTGCATGTGTTTGTGAGTTTGGATTTTGAGGTTTGCATGGTGGTGTCACTTGTAAGAAATGCAAATATCTTCTCCCACTCTGTGGCTTTCCACCCCCTCTCTCTTACTTTTGCGTTTTGATGAATAGTAGCTCTTAATATATCATAATATGATCCAGGTTATAATTTTCTCCTTTCCATTGTGGGTTTTATTGTAGCAAAAGGAAAAGCTGTCACCTCATTGATGATGAAGCTCCTGTTTTACCTCTTTTTAAATTAAAGCTATTTATTGTGTTTTATATTTAGCACTGCAATTAAGGATGTAAGAAATTGAGAAGAGGCCGGGCATGGTGGCTCATGCCTGTAATCCTAGCACTCTGGGAAGCTGAGGCAGGAGGATCGCTTGAGCCCAGGAGTTTGAGGTTGCTGTGAGCTAGGCTGACACCACTGCACTCTAACCCGGGCAACAGAGTGAGACTCTGTCAAAAAAAAAAAAAAAAAAAAAGAAAAGAAAAAAAGAAATTGAAGAAAGATTGAGCCATTACTGAAGTGGAAAGCAGTTCAATATCCCAACCAAAGCACAGGGTGAACAACACTGGAAAATTCAGATGAGAGTTAAGGACAAATGGGATGTGATTAAAAGGAGGAGTAGAAAGAACTGGATAAAGAATGGATATCAGAAGTGAAAATACTCATGCACATTGCATGTTGATGAAAGACATCAACCCACAGATGCAATTAACTCCACACCCACTAGGCAAAGTAAATATGTAGGGAACAATAATGAACTATACCACCTTGGTCTACAAACAAAAGATAATAAGAAAGATTTTAGGGAACGCAGAGGCCAAAGAAACAAGAAAAAGACTGGTGACTAATAATGTCTCAACATCAATAAAAAGAGATGGACATCAATGGAGCACCAGTTTTAAAAATCTGATAGACATTTGTCAAACCAGAAATCTGTACCCAGTAGCAATATTGCCAACAAATAAAGATGCCTTTGGAGAGGTGCAAATGGAAACATTTCATCGTTTTCAGGCTTGAATTAGGAAAAAAAAAAAAATACTAGAGTGAGGTCTCAGGTCCGAAGGGAAACAATCCCAGATTGAAAACTAAAAATACAGGAACAAATGAAGAGGATAGAAAGGATAAAATATAGAAAAATGTTAATGAAGATTGTTTCTGTGAAGCAATCCTAGAAAGATCTCACGGAGAATAAAATGCATGTAAATTAATATGCATGACAACATTAACACAAAAGTCAGAAAAGGTAAAAACAGAATTAAAAGTGCTCTAAGGTAGTAGCAGTTGGAGGGAGGGATTAAAGTAATGATTTGTTTCATACTATATAAAGGATTCATGATTTAATCATTATCATAACTACACGGATTTGTGTGTGATGTGATTGTAACTAACAAGTTAATGGAGAGAACAATAAAATAATACAACATTTAATTCAAAGTCAGTCAAGTAAAGGACAAAAGGAACATGAATCAGTTAAGTGAAACCCTAGGGAAAGAGTAAAATGATTAAAGTAACCTCAAATTTATCGATAATTACATGAAATTTAAATGGACAAAATTGTAATCTCTTTGTAACCGCTGTTACAATATATTCTACAAGATTGTGAATAAATGTGTTGGGCAATCTTTTTTTTGATAAACATTTAAATGGTCTTTAATTTTTCTTACTAAAACAAATATTGCATGGAAATTTCTGTACATAGAAATTTCCATTCCTATTTTTATAAAATGTATTCAAAGATGCTGAAGTAGTGGTAGGAAAAGGAAACATATGTAAAACACTGATCTTAACTGGAAATGCCACACCTCCACACAAATGTATTAAACTTTTTCTTTTCTCAACACTATTTGGCAGTGTGAGTAACCCTACATAATTTTGATTTTGTATAAAGATTCAGGAATCTCACAAATTCTGTGGATTGAAGACAGGATGTCTCCTCTGGATTTTCCACTGATTGGATAATCCATGCTCCTCCCCTATAAAAGAAGAGCCAGATGAGGAAGTTCATCGCCTTTTCCAGCAAACGTCAGGACGTCTGCATCTCAGGAGTGGAGCTGGCAGGATGAACTCTACGACCATGGAGGAACCTGTGTCTACCTCCTTTCCTACCCGGTCTCTTCTGGTGAGTTCGAGATCCACACTGACAGCAAAAGTCTCCATTTGTGTCCTTCCTTGTGTAAAACTTCTTCACATTAGCAGACAGTGGTTCTTAAAACAAGATGATGTCTTAAGGAAAGTTCTATCCTATGTGTTAATATCTGTTGAGTCGTAGCCAAGATATTGTACTTTTTGGTGTATGGAGCTACCTTGGGATCACAGGCTAGACTTTTATTTTTAAACCCACAATGTCATAAGGAAGGAAAAGTAGAATTATCTGGCCCTGCACTGTTCAAATTGTCCCCCTCCCTGGAAAATTCATTAGCCAGATGTGCCTGGGCTCCCCAACCCCACCACTTTCTTTTTTAAATTTAGTTTTCTGGTTAAAATCATGTAATCAGTTAGTCCTTCCCTAAACTCACCATCACTGTTATTGAAATGAATGTCTTTCTCTTTTCTCACCCCCTCAGTCTCTCTCTCTCTCTCTCTCTCTTTCTGCCTTGTTCATCAGAGAACTTAATTATATCTGATCTTCTATAAGAAATTCATTAATCTGTTTATTACATCTTTCTTCTCACCAAGATCAAAATAAACAGGGCACTGACTTTATTAAGTTTAAACTGGATCCCAAGTTTTAGTGCACAGCTTGGCACATAATAGGTGCTCTACTGATACAGGAAAGTGGAACCCCAAACTGGGGTCCATCCTGAAGGCCAAGGGGGTTCTTGGCTTTGCTCAGGAAAGAATTCAAGAGCAAGCCAACAGAGTAGGGCAAAAGCAAGTTTATTGAAGTAAGAAAAGAAGAAAAAGGAAGCTGCCCCATAGACAGGGCAGCAGCTCTCTCGGAGCAACAGACAGTGGCACTTTGTGAGTTTCTGGGGTCTTATTTTAAAACTTCTATTTAATTTTATGTTAAGCAGAGGGAGGCTTATTCATCAGATTTCTGGGGAAGCAGCATGGAGCTCCTGGAACTGAAGATCCATCCTCTTTTTAAAGCATGTAGGGTAACTTCTGGGAGTTGCCATGGCATTTGCAAACTCTAGTGTCTAGTGTGCTAATGCACTCTAAGGAGGGCATAATGAGGCCGTTTTTGTGGCCATCTTGGTTTTATCGGGGTTTGGGTGGCTTCTCCATCACCTCCTTTTTTTTTTTTTTTTTATGTCATCTTGTTATGGGGGATACAGAATTGCAGGTTACATACGTTGCTCCTGTACCGCCTTTCCCCCCAAGTCAGAGCTCCAGGTGTGTCTGTTCCCCAGGTCGTGCACATTGCACCCATCATGTAGGTATATATCCCTCCCTTCCCCACCCCCCTTCCCGAGTCAGCACCTTCAAGCGTTACCACTCCCCAAACGGTGCGCAATGCACTCATTGTGTAGGCATACCCCCATCCCCTCCCCCACCCCCCACCTCAGTCTGACGTCCAATTGGTGTCGTTCCCAGATGTGTATTTAGGTGATGATCAGGGAAACCAATTTTCTGGTGAGTACATGTGATGCTTGTTTTTCCATTCTTGGGATACTTCACTCAATATAATGGGTTCCAATTCTCTCCAGGAGAACCATAGAGATGTCGTATCTTCATCATTCCTTATAGCTGAGTAATATTCCATGGTATACATATAACCACAGCTTACTAATCCAATCATGTATTGATGGGCACTTGGGTTGTTTCCACATCTTTGCTATTGTGAATTGTGCTGCTATAAACATTTGGGTACATGTGTCTTTGTTAAAGAATGACCTTTTTTCCTTTGGGTATATGCCCAGTAATAGGATTGCTGGGTCAAATGGCAGGTCTACTTGAATCTGTTTAAGATACCTCCATGATGTTTTCCACAGGGGTTGCACTAGTTTGCAGTCCCACCAGCAGTGTATGAGTGTTCCTATCTCTCCACACCCACGCCAACATGTGTTGTTTTGGGTTTTTTTGATAAAGGCCATTCTCACTGGGGTTAAGTGATATCTCATTGTGGTTTTGATTTGCATTTCTCTGATGATTAGGGATGTTGAGCATTTTTTCATATGTTTGTTAGCCATTCTTATATCTTCTTTCGAGAAGTTTCTATTCATGTCATTTGCCCACTTTTTGATAGGGTTGCTTGATTTTTTCTTGCTGATTTTCCTGAGTTCTAAATAGATTCTTGTTATCAGCCCTTTATCTGATGTGTAGTATGCAAAAATTTTTTCCCATTCTGTAGGTGGTCTGTTTATTCTCTGGACTGTTTCTTTGGCTGTGCAGAAGCTTTTTAATTTAATCATGTCCCAATCATTTATTTTTGTTGCTGCTGTGATTGCCTTGGGGGTCTTCTTCATAAATTCTTTGCCTAGGCCAATGTATGTAAGAGTCTTTCCTATATTTTCTTCTAGAATTCTGATTGTATCACGCCTAAGGTTTAAGTCTGTTATCCACTGTGATTTGATTTTTGTGAGAGGTGAAAGCTGTGGGTCCTGTTTCAGTCTTCTACAAGTGGCTAACCAATTCTCCCAGCACCATTTATTGAATAGGGATTCTTGTCCCCAGAGTATATTCTTTCCCGCTTTGTCAAAAATTAGGTGACTATATGAGGATGGTTCTATATTTGGATTTTCTGTTGTGTTCCACTGGTCTGTGTCCCTGTACTTGTGCCAGTACCAGGCTGTTTTAAGAACCACGGCCTTGTAGTATAGTTTGAGGTCTGGCAAATTAATACCTCCCATTTTGTTTTTGTTGCTTAAAATTGCTTTTGCTATACGGGGTCTTCTCTGGTTCCATACAAAGTGTATAATTATTTTCTCTACATCTGTGAAGAATGATGTTGGTAATTTAATAGGGATTGCATTGAATCTGTAGATCACTTTGGGTAGTATAGACATTTTAACAATGTTGATTCTTCCGATCCACGAGCATGGTATATTTTTCCATCTATTTGCAAGTTCTGATATTTCTTTTCTCAGTGTTTCATAGTTTTCCTTATAGAGGTCCTTTACCTCTTTAGTTAGGTATATACCTAGATATTTTATTTTCTTTGTTGCTATTTTGAAGGGTATTGAGTCTTTAATTTGGTTTTCTGATTGACTGTTATTGGCATATATAAATGCCTCTGATTTGTGTATATTAATTTTGTAGCCAGAGACTTTGCTATATTCGTTAATCAATTCCAGGAGTCTCATGGTTGAATCCTGGGGTTTTTCCAGATATAGCATCATATCGTCAGCAAAAAGTGAGAGTTTGATCTCTTCCTTCCCTATTTGGACTCCCTTGATTTTGCTCTCTTGCCTGATAGCTCTCGCAAGGACTTCCAATACTATGTTGAAAAGTAATGGGGACAGTGGGCAGCCCTGTCTGGTTCCAGTTCTAAGTGGGAGTGCTTTCAATTTTTCCCCATTCAGAATGATGTTGGCTGTGGGTCTCTCATATATGGCTCGTATCATTTTTAGGTAGGTTCCATCTATGCCTATTTTGTTAAGCGTTTTTATCATAAAAGAGTGTTGAATTTTGTCAAATGCTTTTTCTGCATCTAATGAGAGTATCATATGGTTTTTGGTTTTGCTTCTATTTATGTGGTGAATTACATTTATAGATTTACGTATGTTGAACCACCCCTGCATCTCTGGGATGAAGCCCACTTGGTCGTGGTGGATTATTATTTTGATAAGTACTTAGATTCGATTTGCTAGTATTTTATTGAAAATTTTTGCATCTATATTCATGAGAGAAATTGGTCTGTAGTTCTCTATTTTTGTTGTGTCCTTTCCTGGTTTACCTCCTGTTTTATCAGAGATCTTGGTTGGGGTCTTAGGACTCAGCACGCAGACCCTGCCGGTTGTCTATCTTATTATAACTCGGGGGAAAAGTAATCTTCCCTCCAAACTGAGACATCCTGGGTAATGAAAGGGGTGATATTAATTATCCCAGGACAGCAGAAATAAAAGGGCAATTACAGAAATGAAGGGTTTAAACTAGAAAGTGCACTGATGAGGTTTGCATTTTAAGCAGATTAATGAGGCTGGAGTTTTGTCATTGGATTAGAGGGACAAAGGAGTTCAAATCTTATAGAGTAATTAATCGTCTACTGCAGTATACCGGCAAAAGTTTGTATCATTGTGTGACTGTAGTTAAGTGAATTTATTAGAACTACATAGAAAGGAAACAGGGTGTTTCCAAGGTTTTCCTTTATGAACAGGAACATTTTAGGTGAAGGTGGGTCTGGGTGTGGAAGTGAGTTTAAGGCTTAAGTAGGGTGTGATTTCTTTGGAGACTGGGGGTAAAGGAATTGTAGGAACTAGAAGGTGCCGGCGTGTCCTAAAGCACAGTAAAAAGGGATACCTAGAAATCTGAGGTCTGGGGATGCAAGGACGTCTGTGATCCCTGTGTCCCAGTGACGGTGGGTGTGGAGGCACCAGCACGTGCATCGCTGATGGTGACAGGGAGGAGGAGAAAGGAGTGTCCCCAGGGGAGGATGCAGGAGGGACATGACCTGGAATTGGTGCCGGGTGGTGACCTTGAACTTTCCGTCCTCGGCTCCCATGAGCTGTGTGAGGTCCTGGGATCCAGTCTCCACGTGTGGGCCTGTCCCTGCACCACCAGCCTCACCTGGGCACACGGGCACATGCGAATTCTTGGGCCCCTCCCCAGACCTACTGGAGTTCGGGTCCAGAACTCTGCGTTTGAACAAACTTCCCTGATGCTCTGTATACTCAGTGCAGCTCGAGACACATTTCGCCAGGCAGAAAGGCTGCTTGGTAGATCCGACAGAGCTGAGCTGATCTTCCGTAGCTGATGTTTAAATTTCACATTCTGTTTTCTCTTTCAAGGGGAAGGTCAAGAGAAGTATGTTACCGCCCGCTTTGCAGAAGAAACGAGAGACCCTCGAGAGATCCAAGGCCAGGCGGAGACGATCTCGATCTCTGAGTTTGGAAATACCGGTCAGGCTGACCAGCTACATCTTCCCGCGGCCGGTGACCAGAGTCAGGTCCCACTCCGGCGACGAGGTCAGGCGCAAGCTAGGGGAGGAGAATTTGGAGAAGCCCCAGCAACTCTGTGCCTACAGGAGGCTGCAGGGGCTCCAGGCCTGCGGCAGCGAGGGAGAACTTTTCAGCCCGCTGGACTTTGCAAATGCCTTGAGAATCATCGCGCCAGGAGTTGCAAAGGAGTGCCTGGGCGAGGCTGGCGCTGGGGGTCCGTGCGGCAGCCCCGGGCGCGCCCCTGGCCGGTCCGCAGTGCGCGCGGAGCGCAGCCTGGGAGCGGGTCTCCACCTCCCGCTGCCCCTGCCCAGCCAGCCGGTGACGCGCGCAGACATCCGCAGGCAGGATCGCAGGGTCAAGAAGGCCAGGCGGAGGCTGGCTGAGGCCCTGATAGCCGACAAGCTGGCCAAGGGAGGCCGAGAGAGCGAGGAGCGCGGAGGGAATCCCGGAGACCTGGATGCAAACGCAACCAGGTAGCTGAGCATCCCCGTGGAGCGGCCCTGCGCGGCGACTCAGCCTGAGCCGTCCTGATTTTTATGAGCCTGTCTTTTAACGTGCACCCTCTTTCCCACCCCGCACTGTGACACTCTGTTATTTCCAAACTGCTCTTTATTAAATGCATTTGAAAGGCAAACTGTGTGACCAGTCCCTGGTTTTGTGGGGAGAAATTGGTTCTCGTGGGAGGAGGAAGGAGACCTTTACAAGTCACGGTGCACCTCACTCTGTTACCATCATTTTTATTAGTTAATTTTTACATCAGATGCTACAGGTGAAACCTAGGCTGAAGGATCATTTAGTGTTTGGTAGTTACATTTTTTTCCCCTCATAATACGCACTCGGAAGGAGAACAGGGCATAATTTAAAACTTATGAATTATTCTAGAAACTTTCATTGACTATTTTCAGACGGTGATCAGCTGCAGATAACGGGTTGTGCAGAAAGTGAAACCATGGATAAGACCGAGACCACTGTCTATCAAAACTTCTTGTTGTGTACCGTAAATATATAAAAATGATATGTATCAATTTAAAAAAAATGGCCAGGCATGGTGGCTCATGCCTGTAATCCCAGCACTTTAAGGGTCTGAGGCAGGAGGATTGCTGAAGAGCAGGAGGCTGAGACCAGCCTGGGCAACGTAGCAAGACCCCAACTCTACAAAATAATTTTTAAAAATTAGCCAGAGGTGGTGGCGGGCACCTGTATTCCCAGCTACTTGGGAGGCTGAGGCAGGAAGGTTGCTTGAGCCCAAGAGTTCAAGGCTGCAGTGAGCTATGATGACGCCACTGCACTCCAGCCTGGGCGACAAAATGAGACCCTGTCTCAAAAAAAATTTTTTTTAGGTCAATTAATGAATAAAATAACATAGAAAATAGAAGTAAATAAATAAGAAAATTCTATCAAGAAGTCTTCCATGATGAGTGGTAGAGGGAAAAAAATATATATATATATGGCAACAGGACATCAATGTTGGGTCAAGAATAGAGTTCTTTTGCATTGTGACCTATTAAGGAGTGTAATGAGGCGATGAGTGCTGTGCAGAATGACCCAACTTGAGTCAACCCGCCTGCCCATTGCAGTGGGACAGACGTAAGACCAACCCATGCCTGCAACTGGGCATCTGGTACCCCCGGCAGAGGTGTAGCACTGCTGCTTGGGTTGCTCTGTAATGCACAAAAACCACTGCAGGTATGATGATGATGATGATGATGATGATCATTTTGAGACAGGATCTTACTCTGTTTCCTAGGCTGGAGTGCAGTGGTGTCATAGCGAGCTACAGTCTCAAACCCCAGGGCTCAAGCGATCCTCCTGCCTCAGCCTCCCGAGTAGCTGGAACCGCAGATGTGCACCACCATGCCTGGCTAATTAAAAAAAATATTTTTTTGTAGCGATGGGGTGTCTCTATGTTGCCCGGGCTGGTCTCAAACTCCTGGCCTCAAGTGATCCTCCTGCCTCAGCCACCTGAGAAGCTGGGATAACAGGCACAGGCCATCACATCTAGCCATTGCTGGTATTTTGGAGGACTCTAGCTGACATATTATATGTGCTGTTCCTATGAGGACTGCAGTGGCTCCAGGTGCTGGGTGTGGGCCCTCTCCATGCAGAGGCTGTGGTATCTGGGTTTCCTTCTGATGATAAGTGAACTCTTCTGCCGCGGAGCTTGCTTTTTCATCTGGAGGCACACGTATTCCCCAGCTGCTGATGGAGCAGCCTGACTTTGCTGCATCCTACACCAGACAGTCCCCCAAACCCCAACTCACCCCAGGAAGCATGATTCTCTCCTCCCTTCCATCCCACGGCAACATGTCCCTGCCCCCGTGTGAACAGGTGGTGACGGCCAAGTAGCTGGGTACTGCCCACGTGCAAGAGGAGAGCAATTTTGCCCATTTACTCACTGTTTCTGTGAAGAGGATGGCATTCTGGAGTTCCCTACTCTGCCATGCTCACTGACATCACTTCTCTCAAGTTTTTCTTAAGCACCTCTGTGTTCCGAGGTCTGTGCGGGGGGGGGGGGGGGGGGGGGGTTGGGAGTGCAGAGTTGAACGAGACAGACATGTTCCCCACCCCCATGGAGCTGTCAGTCTAACGCCCTCCTTGTGAACTAAAGACCTATTTCTTGTCCTGACTGTATATTCTCTAAGGCTAAAGGCTTTGGAGCTTTTGAAGTGTGTGTTTGAACTTGGGCTCCTGGGACCAGATATCCCCAATCACCCTGGCTATGGACTGAAGAGGCTTGCATTTTTTTTCCCTTTTGAAAGAGAGTTACTATATTTATTGGAATTTAGGCAACATTATTTGTCTGCTCCTAAAGTCACACCTACTCATCTTGAGCACTTGAGAATTCACACTGGAGGAAAACGCTATGAACGTAACCAGTGTTTTCATGTCTTCCACACTCAACGTATGCTCAAAAGGCACGAAATAGTGCATGCTGGGGAGAATCATTATGGATGCAACCGATGTGGAAAGGTTTTCAGCACAAGCTCTGCCCTTACTGGGCACAATAGCATTCATCAGTGGGGAAACCTTAGGAATGTCAGGATTGCGGGAAAGCCTTCAGGAAGTGCTCACAGCTGACACAGCACATGAGAACTCATACTGGAGAAAAACCCTACTCATGCAAGGAGTGTGGAAAATCCTTCATCGGTAGCTTGTCTTTTATAGTACACAAGGGAATTCATAATGGAGAGAACCCCTTTGAACACAGTGACTGCAGAAAAGCCTTTGATCATCTCTCCTGTGTTAAGAAACATGTGAGAACTCACAGTGGAGGAAAACTGTATGAATGTCATCACTGTGGAAAATCTTTCACTAGTATCTCTTACCTCTCTGTGCATGATAGGTCGATGCAAATGCGATAACTGTGGGAAGGGCATTTTCTCATTCTTCAAACAAACGACAACTCACACCACATGTATGGGTTATCTGTTCATGCGTCAAAAATCACTCCCTAAAACTTTGTGGCTTCAAACAACAAACATTTATTATCTCACAATTTCTGTAGGCCATGAATTTGGGAACAGCTTAGCTCTATAGTTATACCTCAAGATCACTCATGAGGTCACAGTCAAGATGTCAGCCAGAGCTGTGGTCCTCTGAAGTCTTTAATGATGAAGGGTCCACTTTCAAGATGGCTTATTCACGTGCCTGGAAGGTTAATGTTGGCTGTTTTCAGGGGACCTGCACTTCCTCACCATGTAGACGTATCCACAGGGATGAGTTTCTTTACAATGTTGCAGAAGATTCCCCTGAAAGAAAATGATCCAAAAGAGCCAACACAGAAGCCACAAAATCGTTTACGGCCCAGCCTCAGAAAGACATCTTTTTACTTCTTCCATGTTGTATTTGTTACACACATGCACACACACCAATCCTGATACAATGTGGGAGAAGACTACACAAGGTATGAATACCAGGAGACAGATTGCTGGGAACCATCTGGTAAGATTGCCATGAAACCAGTGAAGAAAATCCTTTCGCAGACCCTCACCCTTCTAATCAGCATGAAGTAGCATTCAATAAGCCACAGGTTAACTCACTCCAGAGAGAAACCTATGAGTGCAATCTATATGTTAAAAACTTCCATTCAAATTCTTGCCTTGCTGTGTGGGGAAAAAAAAAAAAAAAAAACGCTATTGGAGAGAAGCCCAAGGAAAGCAGTAGCTATAGGAAAACCTTCAGTGATAGCTACAGTAAGTCAAGTGACAAGTGACACTTAGGCAACACCCTATAGGTGTCACCAAAATGAAAAACCCTTGAGGGTACACTCATCCTTTAAGACACCTTTGAGAAATCACACTACACAGAGAAACACTCTGTGTATAAGTAATGTTGAGAATCCTACAACACAAGCATTTTCATTACTGAGCACAAGACCATAGCGTTTGGTGAGATATAAAACCTTGAATGTTCTTTGGATTTTTTAAGATGTGAGAGTTCATACTAGAGAGAAAGAATTAAATGCCATCAATATGCAAAGGCTCCCATTTTCTTCCACATTTCTTAGTAATGTAAGAACTCACACTGCAAAGCAACTTGTGAATATAATATTGTTGGAATAGTAACGTCAAACCTTGCGGCTAATTCACTCGTAGGTTGAGATGGATTCACTTCCGCTATAGCCTTCAGCTCATCCTTATCCACTTTGGTCTCAGGTTGCCCACGTGGCTCATTTTCAAGATTAGAATCACCAGGATGGAACTTTTCAAACCATTGAAGTACTGTGCATTCATTAGCCACATCTTTCCCAAACACTTTGTTGATATTTCGAGCTTTCTGCGCTGTATTGGTTCCACAACAGAACTCATGTTTGAAAATAAGATAGAAGTTTGACTTATCCATGGTTTCACAAAAAAATTGCTGCAAAAAATAATTGAAAGATAATCACAAGCCAAACCATGCATTTGAAAGAATGAGGATATACCTTCACAATAAAAGTAAAATAAGAAGTGTCAAAGTGAAATGTCAGAGATATCAACTGTCAAACTTAGTACTTAACATATTCACTGCCACACTAGAAAAAAAATTTTTTCCTTGGGGCCATGGTGTTTTATTATGAAAATAGATAAAAACTTTGAAAAAAATGATCCTTTCTTATTTAATGAAAAATTTGTTATTGTTTTCTGTGCATGAGCTATATGCAACTTGAAATATAGTTCTCACAGCTCACAAAGTGGAGATGTTTGAGTTACATATGCTTCACCAGGCCCCAGGCTCAAAACTAGTGTGAGTTAAATACAACTCACATAGCAGTTAATGTGTTAAGGATATTGGACATGTTCATACTTAACAACCTACTAAGATTTTCAGCTACTTTGATCCATTTTCCCAAAGGCTAACAACAAAACACCTAGAGCACCCTTCTTGTTATTAATAATTGCAAAATACACCCTGAAAATGGCAGTGTTTCACCACCCTAAGTCCACAAACCAAAGTGGTTTCTTTTCCATTTGAACTGAGGGTAACAACCAATGATGCAGTACTTTCTGGTTTTTGTTTTATTAAAGACATTGCTTTATTTATTTAGACAGAGTCTTGCTCTGTCACCCCAGCTGGAGTGCAGTGGTGTGATCATGGCTCACTGCAACCTCCAACTCCTGTACTTGAGTGATCCTCCTCCCTCAGCCTCCCAAGTAGCTGGGTCTACAGGCTTGCAACACCACATCTGGCTAATTTTTCTATTTTTTGTAGAGATGGGGTCTCACCCTTGCTCAGGCTGGTCTCAAACTTCTGGCCTCAAGTAATTCTCCTGCCTTGGCCTCCCAAAGTGCTAGGATTACAGGCATGACCCACCTCGACCAGCCTTACTTAACTTATTTTGTATAGCCAGAAATGTGGAACCTTAGATGCCCACCATTGAAAAGAAGAAAAAAGGCTGAATACAAACAAGGTCAACATCCAATTTAAGGAAATTATAAACAGAACAGCACAAGAAACCCTACTTAAGTAGACAGAAGGAAAAATAAAGAGCAAAAACAACAAAATTTAAAACAAAGATACAATAGATTGGCAAAGATGAAAGTCAATCTGGAAAAAAGAAACAATGACAGCAAACTTCTAACATGACTGATGAGGGAAGAAGAAAAAAATGACCAAAAACAATATAAATGGAAACTTGGACATAACTTCAAAGATTAAAGCGGTGCCAAGAGATTATTTTGGACCTCAGGCCCCAAATTTGGAAAACGTAGACAAAAAGGACAAATTCCTAGAAAAACATAACTTGCCAAAACAGACTAAAGCCACAAGGTGGCGCTGAAACGTCAGTGTTGGAACCTTCCAAGTCTGTACTGGAATTTGGATCATTAAGGGATTTATAGGGATGGCCCAAGGCTTAGGCATCTGGAATTTGCACCTGAAGCACCTTGCTCCTTTGGATCCAGGGGCAGGAGGAGTGGAGATGGAGACGCCTCTACCAGGTTAGGGAGGATGCTGATGCCAATGATGTATAAATTGTTAACACTTAGTAATGATATTCTGTGTGCCCTACATGAAATAACTCAATCTGCACAATACCTTGAATCAGGTCACTATTCTATTTTATTAGTTTCCTATTGCTGTTCCACACAGTTAAAAACGTAAAACAATGCACGTACTTATTATCTTACAATTTCTGTCGACTGGATGCCTGTGGGAACAACTTAGCTTGGTGTCAGGGTCTCACAAGACTGCAATTACGGTGTCACCCAGGCTGCGTTTTCATCTAGAGGGGTCCACACATGAAGAATCTACTTGCAAGCTTTTTTTTTTTTTTTTTTTTAGACAGAGTCTAGCTATGTCACCCTGGGTAGAGTGCAGTGATATCATCACAGTTCACTGCAACCTCATGTCCTGGGCTCAAGTGATCCTCCTGCCTCAGCCTCCACAGTAGCTGGGACTACAGGCACTCGCCACTTCGCCTGGCTAATTTTTCTATTTTTTGTAGAGATGGGATCTCACTCTTGCTCAGGCTGGTCTAGAACTCCTGACCTCAAGCGATCCTCCCACCTCGGCCTCCCAGAGTGCTGGGATTACAGGCGTGAGCCACCACACCCAGCCCTGGCCTACAGTTTATTAACAGCATCCATTCTTTAACTCAACATAATCAATGTGCCCAAGTGGCATATTATGGGGTGGCATATTTTGATCCCCGGCACAGGCAAAGGCAGAATAGAGAAGGCCTTAAGCTCCTGTGGTCTTACCCAGGTCAGCTGGACGCACAGGGGTATGGAGTGAAGTGGAGACCATTAAAATGCAGGTTCCCAGGTGCTGCCATAAGTGCTCTCTGAAGGGAACTGAGTGTGGACAAGACAGACACACCATGGCACTAAGAGGTGGGATTCTGACAAGCTGATACTCTGAGGCCCAAGGCCCAGGGGGAAGTTCCAGGAACCCAGTGGCAGACAGCCCCGACTCCGGGCCAGGGCCCCTCTGTTAAATGGCAGTCTGAAAGATCCCTTTTGAGAAATCTTTCCATGGGAGTAAAACATTTTCCATTTTCCAAGAGGCTTATACTGAATTTTGCAAACCCAGGGAGGCACGGTTTAGGCTGCCACCACTGCCAAGCAGCAGTGGCATCCGTTTCTCAGAGAATGGGGAACGTGGAGGGGCTTCGGGGTGTGGGAAGACATTTTGGAGGGAGGGTGGAGAATCAGTGTTACCTCATTTAATCTTCACTGTGGTCATATGAAGGAAGGTCTGTCATCTTCAAGAATAGAAGGATAAAGCGAGAAATGTAGAAGATTATTGTAGGACAGGCCCCCACTTGGTTGACATTTCCCTGTACCTACACCTTTTGGGGGTCCTCTCTCAAGCTGACTCTAGGTTCGGCCGTGTGACTTACTTCGGGCAATGGGACAGCATGTTGGAATAAAGCAAGGTTTTCGGGGTCCACTGGGATTCCTGGAGTGAGCCCCTTAGTGGTTGGATCATGGGGGTGTTTGGGGGTCTGTGGGCAAAGCAGTGACTTTCCAACTGGCATGGAAATAGTGCAATATTTAAATCACCAGTTTGGCTGCACAAATACATTACCTGTGTGTCCTCAGCTCTGCCAGTAGCAATTATTGAACCTCCAGTTTCATGTGCTGAAGAATCCAGGGGTTTGTCCCTTCTCAAAACAGGTACCCACAATTTCCAGTAGGTTTTCCTTAACACAGTGCAACCCATAGCCACACCCCCACACACGCTGCGGGTCCTTGCCTGGACACCACACAAAAAAAACAAGAGTATTCTCAGATAATTTAATTTAATCAGAATTTTAATATAAACAGGTAATTATCCCATATTTTACATGCAGAACAATTTCAATATTCCAAAAAAAAAAAAAAAAAAGGCATATTCTATACATGGTGCTACTTGGCTCTTGTAGGAAAACATTGAAAAAAATAATAATCGAACTTTTGGTGGGTTTTGTGTTTCTGAGTTGTTTTCTGCAAAAGCTGTGGCACATTTGATCCTGCGCTGCTTCCACGCAGGGCCGAGGCTACCCAGGCACACAAAGGGGCAAAGAGCAACAACTTTGACCCAAAGTATAAACACTAAACAAGCCATTCCTGAACATGTGCATAGATGCACGCTCATTTTTTGGGGGGTGTGGGGACAATTCCTTCCTTCACAAATGGGACCAAGAGCCCCAGATCTGGTTTTTAACAAGGGTTTTCATGGCCCACACCCAGATAAAAATTTTGCTGGAGGCTGGTTATGGACCTCGACTGCTTTTTGAGGTGACAGCTCAAAAAGCCACCATTGCCCTCTGTTTCTTGGGGCCCCCCTAAGGAAACATTCACCCTCAGTCTCAGCCCCTGACAGTCCATCATATTCTTTTGTGTGCTCTAAGAAAATAAGTACCCATCTGTTCTTTTCATTTCCAACCCCAGTTCTGGTGTCAATCAATATTCTCAAGAACAATTCTGGAAGATTTTTCTGAAGTGAGATCACTCTACGTGTACCATTTATATCAAATCAGCATTCCCTATTCCCCATCCCCAACAAAACCACAATTTCTAAAAAGCCCAAGATGTCAAGGACTCACCAGGTGGCATCCAAAGGACATTGAACCCCAAACTTCCACCCACCATGAAGTAGGAAAAAGATTCTTGTTGGGATGATGGGACCTGCATTGATTTCCCAAAATGGTCAGCACAGGTCATGCCTTGATTGCATTCCTGCCCACTGACTAGTGTTGGAGCAGGCTACAGATAAACACTTCCCATCCGATACGCATGTCTCATGGTCAACTGTCTGCCCTGGTGGGAGATAGTGGAAGATCTGTCCGCCAGTTGGCCACAAAGTCCACAGCGGTCACAGGAATGGACGTGCAGACCCTTGCATCAATTCCTGCATTTTCTCTCAATTTTTTTTTCTCAGCCTATATCCAGAGAACCAGCAGTCCTTCCCCCAACTAGCCTCAAATTTCAGAACAGCAACCTAGGACAGCTCCCAGGACACGAACATTTCTGGACATCTTTTGTCATCACTGATTAGGGAGAAAGGGATGCACTTGCTATTCTATTCCTGGAGGAAGAAACTACTGCATGGCTTTTACCACGTTAACGAAATGGATTTTTAATAATAGTGAGAGAGACATCTTTAAACACAAACAACAAAAAAGTGTCACCCTAAGCTGGTTTTGTTGCATTTTTTTGTAACCCATCGCTACAAACTTCCAGGACAACCATGACTTCCTAGGACCAAAGTTCTACAGTTACAAAGTCAACAGTTTCTAACGCCAAGGAAGGCTTGTGACCCCATGGCTGCTTGCTCGTTTCATGGTGGCAGTAGAGACAGTTAAACAAAATTGGTGAAATTCGTTTGCACAGGGTGGGCACAGCACTCTGCCCCTCTCTCCAGGGAAGGTGGAGAAGGATGAGTCTGCAAGGGCAGTGCCTAAAAATACAGCAAGAGCAGCAAGGTTTGGCGAGGATGACAACAGCCCTGCCGTCCCTGCCTAGACGTTCACATGGGTTCTCAAAGTTGCACAAGGTCAAACAGTCTTAGCTTGAGGTCAACGAAACCCCAACACTGGGGTCCAAGGTTTTGTGGCTGAAAAAAGCATTCAGCACATTAGTGGGTTTTGGATTGGGATATTCCCCAATTCCCTCCCCTCCCCTTCCCACTCGGAGGATAAAAGGAGACCTTGCATTAGGTGCCTGTGTGTGACATGCCCATGGACACAATTCAATCAGCCCCCAAAGAGCATCATTGGCCTGAAAAGAGTGGGAACAGACCATCGGAGAGCCCAGGGCACCTATGTGCTCACTTCAGGGGGATTCAGTGGGACAAGTGGGAAAGCTGGCTTTGCACCAAAGCCTGCCTTCGCCCCAGCCGTAGATGAGACACACACCCCTCGTGAAAGCAAAGTAGACCGTGCATATATCAGATACATCACGATGGCCTGAAACGTGGTTTATGTTTGGGGAATGTGGTATTAACAGACGGAGGTTTTAAATTAAAAAAAAAAAAAAAAAACACCAAAGAGGAAGATTAAATTCAGAGAATATTAACAGCCAGGGGGAAAAAAAAAAAAGGATCTATGCCCAGGTGAAGGCCACACCTTCTCCATCCCGACTCCCTCCCTCAAAATTCTTTACTGGTCTCTGGCATTCGGAATCAGCTGATACACATTTTCCCTGATTCGGACCAGACCCAGGTGGAATTCTGAAGTCTCCAAGATGTCTATTATTGAACCATATCCTAACAATACACTGAGGTAGACTGTGCTGAAAAAAAATATTACCCCATATTCACCTGTTTATTTTTCTTTGATAAAAATGTACATGCGCTCCATTTTTTACGAGAGTGATTTTGAGTGATTTTATATATTAAAATAAATACTTTTCCCCCTAATAATAAGAAAACCTTCTGAATTAGAAAAATGCGAAAATTGTTGCTAGTGTAGTCTACAACCACTACGAATTTACTAGGAAAAGAACAAAAAAATACCTAGAGCTACGTGTTTTGTGGTTGTTTTTTTTTTTTTTTTAAATTGACGTACAGACCTTCCTATTTACAAAATAAATTTGGCAAAAAATAATTTCTGTACTCTTGCTCCTGGTACGCAATCACGGAGGCTCCCCAGCAACATGTGATAGGTAATTTCTCAAATCATATAAATAAGATAGCAATAGACAATTGGGATTTGCGTCTACCTGTGTTCTGAATCAAGAATTGGGAGGACTCGGAGGTTGCCGTCATGTCTCTATCCTGTTCTTAAGTCCACAACTCTTAAGAAGGAAGCAATCAAAAACTCGTGAGAAAACGCATTCAGGAATAACCCGTGGGTGATGGTTTTGATTGAACCAAAGTGATGAGTTCACCGTGTTCTTTATTTGAGCAGCTGTGGTTGTTTTTTTTGGCCAAAGAGAAGAAATCTCGGGTTCACGCCCATTCGGAAGTTCTCGGTAGTGTGAAGGTCTTTAATGGTTTCTCCTCCGGACTCGACCCTCTCAGGGGTGGCAACATCAGCATCACCTGAGAGTTCCGCTCCGGCACCACACCTGGCCCAGCTTAGGTTGCCGGGCCCAGAGCAGCTTCTGGGAGTTCAGTACTGAAGACAGTCAGAGGCCCCAAGGGCGGAGGAGACCAGGAGGTATTCTCAGCACCTCTCCCTTTTATATTGCTTAAATGTTCTCAAAGTCCATCCGTGCTGTGGCTCTTTGGGATCTGATTTTGTTGTGTTTGCGCAGTGACCGTAGGACATGTACACCTGGGAGAAGAAATGCCACTCGAGGTACACACACAAAACCAGAGGATGAACACAGGTGTTCTTGAAGGCGGGCTCAGCTCTAGGTAGCTACCAGCTTATCTGAACAGCAGACCTTGGTATCCGAACCAGAACATCCGTAAAACCCAGTCTCTCATATGCTCAATGCGGCCTCTCAATGTCCAAAAGGGTTAGCAGCTAATGTGGCTTAGTTCCCAGAAAATGGATGCCTTTAAGACCAAACAAAGAGGCCGACTGGGGCCTTGATCCCTCCCTCCCCCCAGCACAGGTGGACCAACTCACGACCACTCCTCTCTCCCCGGCGGGGCATAGAGTCAATAACTTATGAAGCTACTGCCAGAGACTTTTTTTTTTTAAACTTAAATATGTTACAAATATATTCTCAAAACTCATTTTTTTTCCTTTTTCTTTTTTGCATTTTTAAAAAAAATGTCCTGGCTTTGTTTGGTCTTGAAAAGATCCACAATCACTCCAAACTAAATGTTCCTCCCTTGGCTCCCAGAAAACATTGTTTTTTTTCTTTTTTCACCAACGTGAAGGGAGGAGACACACCTGAGGGTGGACTTCTGACGCAAGAAGAACCTGTGGAGGGCACAGTCTCCCCATAGATAGGAAGGAAGGAGAGAGAGGGACCTGAGTTTGTGCGCACAGAACCTTCACGATCCAGTTCCCATCGCGTCAACCCAGCATGAACACTTTGCACGCGCACACACACCAGCCGTGTCTCACCTGGACACACACACGTGCGTTACACACGTGAGCACACGCTGAGACTGCAGGCCCTTTATCCAAAGTATGAAAGCAGCAGCTATTGGTCAATTTGAGGAACTGAGTTTGTAAAGAAGAAGAAAAAAAAAAAAAATCCTTCAGCCTGGATGAGGACAAAAAAAAAAAAAACCAAACAAACAACAACAACAAAAAAAACCTTCTTGAAGCCCACCCTGCAAAGCTTGGAATTTTTCCTGGAACCAGGGTTGTGCTGCTTTTGTTTCTGTTTTTGTTTCTTCCTTTCAAACCTTTGTTCCACAAACAAGAAGTTTTATCTTTTATAGCATAGCTCAGACACCAGCAAAAAAAAATCTTTGTAAAAACAGGTGCTCTCTTTCGATCTACTGGAAAAAGAAAAGAAAAAAGAGACAGAAGACATCCTGGTTTCAAACTGTCCTTGCCCAAAGGGCAGCAGCCGTGGAAACCCTGCCCCCTCTGGGTTCACAGTTAAATCCTCTGACTAGTCAAACTGGCAACCAGACAAGGGTGTCTTGGAGTCCTAAGAGGAACAGAGTATGTAGGAACCATCTCTGAGCTCTGTTTGACTTCGTGGTAGAGTCGTGAGAAACCTGAGTTTTCTGGAGGCGTTCAAACCAGAGGAAAGTGACAATGAGAACCCCGTCCCCACCCCGGGAGGCGCTGTTAGGAGGGATTGGACCGAGGCAGGGTCAGAATCCGCCCGTTCTTCTTGCCCCCGTTCATGTGGGTGTAGGGGATGTGCTCCTCATAGTTCCGTTTGAGGCCCAGCGAGGACCCTCCATCCCGGCCCCCCGCCTCCTCCCTCTGACAGTGTGAGGACCGGTCCAGGGGTACGCTCTCCATGTCCTCAAACTCCATCTCCAGTTCCTCGCTCTCGGGAGCCTTGTTCTCCTCGCTGTGAAAGAAGGAAACTTCTGGGAAGCTGGGGTGCAGGTCGTCCTTGAGCAGGTTGACGATCTCCAGGAAGGTCGGCCGCATCTTGGGGTTGAACTGCCAGCACATGCGCATCAAGTCGGTGCTGGGGGACAGAAGGACACATCGGCGATGAGTCTGGGCACCCAGCCGAGCAGCCCCCCTCTCCTCCCCACGCCCCCAGACGACAGGTGCTCACGTGCACAGGCAACGGTCAAGGCAGAAAAAGCGATTCTAGCGGTGCTGGAAGCTGGTTTTGGAAAGGGCTGTCTCTTCCCAAATTTAAGTCAAGAAGGGCTCCTTCTGCAAAGCACTGAACGTGGTTTTTTTATCATTTTAGACACCTCTGATATCCCCCGAGATTTGGTGCATTTTGTAAAGTTTCATTCCCACCCTGGGGTTCTTTGCAAAGGCTTCCCTATGCCCCCCTGCACCTGGCAATTTTTCTAGATCTACGACCCTTCAGGGTTGAGATTTGTGGGATCTGGTGGGTGCAGTGGTGTGGATTGAATTTTGGGAGACAGCTCTGAATGGCTATCCCATCTGCAGGTCCAGCCCACACTTTCTGGAGGATGGTGGAAGGGGCCTTAGTCATGGGACGAGTCCCTGCCTGGTGGGCCACATGGTATCTGCCTGAAGGGGACACGCTGGTGTCTAGCAACACACAGGACCCCAGCCCTGCATGCATCCCCCAGGCTGTTCCGGAACCTCCCGGCGACCACCTTACTCAGCCAAAAACATTCAGAACAGAAGCTGAGGGCTTGTGTTTTCAATTGTACCTCTTTCCTTCTCCTCTGTAACTTTTTCTAGGGCAGGAGTTGGCAAACTCCAGCCCTCAGACCAAATCCAGCCCCCTGAGTGTCTTTATAAATAAAGTTTTATCGGTACACGGCCACACCCATTCATTTGTGTAATGTATGTGGTTGCCTTTGAGTTGAGTAGCTTCGATGGAAAGCCACATGGCCCACAAAGCTGAAATCATTTACAATTATTTTTACTGTAAATATTCTCTTTACAGAAAAAGGTTCTGATCTCATGCCCTACCACCTACTTAATCTCCCTGGCCCTGGAACTAAAGCCAGCTGATAACTGGCGTGGCTAGGAAAGGAGCTTCAGGAGGCAATGGTTAGAAATAGTTTGCTCAGAGTTTCCAAATAACTCTGCTTCATACTTTTTGCTCATAAAATATTTCTTCGTACTAGGTTTTCTAAATTGATGTCTTATTCTTTGGGAGATATAACATTACAATGTCCTCCCTCTGTGAATTTTCAGGACAGCAAAAATTTTTCTTAACATTAAAAAAAGGACTTTATGTGTAATAAATGCTCACTGTAGAAAGTTAGAAAATACCCCAAAATATAGAGAAAATACACCTCACATACAACTGTCCTTTAGCTGTAACTTCTGCTCTTTTCTTTCTGGACACATTTGGAAATGTAGTAGATACACACTTTTCCTACTTAATATTTTAACATAAGCTTATCTGCCAAGTTATAAAATAGTTTCATAAGCACCATTTGAAGTGTCAATTGCTACGTCACATTCATTTATCAATGTACTTAGCAATTCTCATATGTTGGATATTTAGATCATTTCAATTGTTTTTTTTTTAATAACTTTAAACAATATTGCTCTGAGTAGCAGGCACAACAAGGTGGTAAAAATGATCTGAATGGTTATCTTGCCATGCCACTGCTAGCTCTACTTATTAAAACTCTCTTTATTTTTTTCTGTTCTTTTCTTTCTTTGTTTTTTTTTTTTTTTTTTTTTTTTTTTTTTTGCTAATTTGGGAAGATAGCACTCTCCTTTATTTACCCTACATTTATCATGTATTGGATCATTAGTGAGGCTAGACAATTTTCCAAATGTTTAATGGCAGTGTGTATGTGTTGTTCATTTGATTCTATAATAAAAATTTAAAGCAAAAATATTCGGGGGGTAGGAGACATGTAATACAAGCACCTGACAAAATTTTAAGTGTATGAAAGAACAAACAGTTAAACGTAGGTCTCTCTCCTACCCCAAGTTCCCAGTTCTCTTCTCCCAGGTTTCTTGTACACCTTCCAAAGATATGACATGCAATACAAGCACACATGTAAAGATATGATTTGCAAACACAAGCAGGCATTTAAGAAGCATGATGTGCAAACATAAATTCATGCAAAGCCATGATATGCAAACACAAGTGTGCGTGCAACAATGCAATATGCAAATGCAAGCATGTATGTACGTAAAAATATGCTATGCACACACAAACACACATGTAAGCATATGGCATGCAAACGCAAGTGTGCACGTAGACAAAGGAAAGGCAAACCCTAGCATATGAGCAAAGGGCAATGCCTTCTGAATGAACAACTCACACACTGCACACCCTTTCTACACTTACACTCTCTCTGGGCAGTTTTCAGGTTGATCCAGATATCCCCCATCCATGACGAATTTTAACACCTGTTCATTAGACAGGCCTTGGTAAGGCTGCTCTGCCAAGCTGGTGATTTCCCAAAGGACCACGCCAAAGGACCTGGCAATGACAATTGTAAGTAGTAACAAAGAAGTCACGAACACACACACACACACACACACACATATACACACACATACATGCACACACACACCCCTTCTTGGTTTGCTAGAACCTGACTTTTCAGTTAATAAACCAATTCACACTGCAATTCATAAATGCCTCTAAGATTGGTCTCCATCGAAATGTAAGGGTAGCCGTGCAAGAGTCCTGAGGCAGGACATCATCTTCATTTCCTTGTTAAAGAGCCCAGGAGGAAGGCAGGCTTTCTTTGCTCCCTCTTGCCGGTCACACTAGCGGGGTCACCTGGAATTCAAGCCCAGCATCTGTCCACCGATCCACGCACAACTAACTCACCACATGTCGGAAGAAGTGGTGAAGACCCCATCCTTCAGGGACTCCGGTGCCATCCACCGTACTGGGAGCAGGCCCTTGCCCCCTTTCCGGTAGTAATCCGTTTCGTAGATGTCTCTGGTCATTCCAAAGTCTGACAACAAACAGTTCACATGCATTTAACCTTCAGCCTGTGGCCCTGCCTTCTGCCATCTTGACCTCCCTGCCCCTCGCTGAGCCCTTAGAGGTGCTCACCTGCCCCACATGTGTGCTCATCTGCCCCAGGTATGTTCTCACCTGCCCCAGGTGTGTGTGTGTTCACCTGTTCCAAGTGTGTGCTCACCTGTCCCAGGTATGTTCTCACCTGCCCCAGGTGTGTGTGTGTGTTCACCTGTTCCAAGTGTGTGCTCACCTGGCCCAGGTATGTTCTCACCTGGCCCAGGTGTGTGTGTGTGCATGCGCTCACCTGTTCCAGCTGTGTGTTCACCTACCCAGCTATGTTCTCACCTGCCCCATGTGTGTGTGTGTGCTCTCCTGCCCCAGGTGTGTGCTCATCTGAGTGGTGGCTGAACCCAGTAAGATGGATTCTGAGGGTACTCACAGGGAGATAAAGGGAGAGGATGGGCCACAATTTAAAAGAAGGGGGATAAGAGGCACCGAGTGACAATGAAGGGGCATTCTGGCCCACAGCTTGGCAATCCTGGTCTCAACAATGCTTCCTTCCCACCTGTACCCTCAAGGCATCCCAAACTGAACTTTTGCCTTTCTCCAGCCAGCCTGCTGTTACCCCCCAGATATAGACCCTACCCACGCAGCTGCCCCACTGGAAACCCAAAGTCGAGTGCTCCTTTGGCCACCCTGCTTCCCTCACACCCTAAGGTGCCCACTCTCCCTCCACATCTCTCTGCGATCTGTCTACTCCTCCCCAGGGCCCACTCCCTTCTCTCACCTGTAGAACCTCCTCTCACCTTGACGCTGATAGCCCACTGCCCCCGCGTCACTTCCTGCTTCCTACTGCTAGTGTAAGACGTTGTCAAGACGACTTACTATGACGTGCAAGGCCCTTCCGGGTCTGGGTCCCGCCTCTCTCCTTAACCTACATCTTATACTGCTCTGGTCCTTTCTATGTTCAGTTTACTCACACCACGTCAGCCATCCTTCCAGCCTCACGGCCTTTGCATGTGCTGTCCCCGCCCCTGGCATGCTCTCACTCAGGCCATCCTGACAGTCTTGGCAAAAATGTTGCCTCCTTGCAGAGAGAGACCTCTCCTGAGCTGCCCCCTGCCCCCTGCCCCCTACCCCCTGGCGTCTCTCTATCATGGAACTCTATTTCTTTCCTTCAGTACTCTTTGCCCAGACTTCATTATCTTGCTTGGATAAGTATTAACTATTTGATTGTTTATGCAGAGTAGCACTGGCTGGTGGAACTTTCCCCGACAGTGGACACGGTCTATATCCACACTGTCCAATACGGTCAGTAGCCACGAGGCTCAGGTGGTTACTGAATGCCCGCAATGCGGCTGGTGCAACTGATGGACTGAAGTTTTACTTTCACTTAATTTAAATTAATTTAAATATAAATGGCCACAGGTGACCATATGGTGCTGTACAGTGCAGATAAAGACAGCAAGCTACACTCAGGTGCAGAAAAATTGTGGTGTTTGATTCACGGATGCATTCTAGCATCTACTGCAGTGGCTAAGCACAGACAAGGTAACACATCTACTTTTTAAACAAGCGAATGGGTGGGTAAGTTTATCATCAAGTGCAATTAAATTACAGTTGGAGGATCTTCATCCAAAATCCTGCCCCTTGAGGCTATAAGAGATTTAGCAACTCATTATAGAAAACCTCTTTCCGCCATCAAATCGGAACCGGGTCACACGTTTCAAAGCAGAAAGCCAGACGAACCTCCGATTTTGACAGTGAAATCGTGAGCGACCATGCAGTTTCTAGCTGCGAGGTCCCGGTGCACAAACTTCTTGGCGTTCAGGTACGCCATCCCGTCAGCGATCTCCGCCGCCATCTGAATCATCTCTTGCAGGGTAGGGGGCGGGCGACCCGGGTTATTCTAAAGTCGAAACATGGGGTCGTGTTCAGCTGCGCTGGTACCCTCGGCTGGGAAGCCCGTGTCCCGCCAGGTACCTAGAGGCAGCTCACCTCAGCCTCCGGCCGCAGAGATCGGAGGTAGCTCTTCAGGTCTCCGTGAGCCATCAGCTCCATCACCACCAGCGTTGGCTGGCCCTTGGACACCACCCCCAGGAGGCGGACCTGCAGAGCCAACATGCAGGTTCTTCGGTGAGGGTCCGTGGAACCATTCAGACTCACAGAGCTCCCCCTGTCTGGTGTCTTTGTCACTTAGCACCCTGTGCCCGGATGGAGCATGCTCAGCCCTAGTCTGGGAGAGCAAACAGACCTGCCCACAGATAGCAACATGCCGAGGCAAAACCGGGCCCCCTTAATGTTCCTGAGCACACAGCGCACGTTCCTACCCCCAGGCCTTAGCTATTCCCTCTGCCTGATTCTCTGTTCCCTCCTGTGTCCGTCACATCCTTTATAAGCTTTTGCTCAAATACACCCGCCAACCCTTCCCTCCTCTCCTTCACCTATCCATAGCATTTTCTCCTAACGTATAAAGTAATTAATACATCGGGTTTGGTGTCTGTCTCCATCTGCCGTGTTGGAAACTCCATGAGGGCAGGCATCTGCAGCATCGCAGGGAAAAGGAGCAGGGCTTTAGGTGCCCCATAAACTTGCGTGGCAAGAATGAAAGTATGTGAAGGCCCAAAGAGAAATGAAGAGACCCTTGTTGGAGCAGAGAGGCAGGAAGCGTTTGTGCTAGTGTCAAGAAGGTGGGCAGGAATGAGGGCAGGTGGGATGGGGCATATCCCCGTGTGGTTCAGGGTTACAAAAAAGCCAGGACGAGGGAAGAGAGGGAAGAGTCCGGAAAGCGATGGAAAATTCCAGAAAGCAATGGAAGATTCTGGAAAGCAGTGGGACACCCATAGAGTCTGGTCCCAGGTGAAATGGGAGAGGATGGGATTGGAGAAGGGAGTGATCCACCCCCCCCATCTTTAGGATGGGAGGCTTCGTGGAGTGGGGGATGGGCAGGGGTCTGCATCCCGTGTGCAGTGGGAGACAGCGGGGCAGAGGAAGGGGCCTCATCCCTGCCTTCGACTTACCACATGATGGCAGGTGAAACCCTTCATAACCGAAGCCTCGTTGAGGAACTCGATCCGCTCGCGGAGACTGGCCGACTCATTGACGGTCTTCACCGCCACCCGGGTCTCTGCCTCGCCCTTGACGATGTCCCTGGCGTTGCCCTCATACACCATGCCGAAGGAGCCCTGCCCCAGCTCTCGGAGGAGGGTGATCTTCTCTCGAGGCACCTCCCACTCGTCCGGCACGTACACAGAACACGGAAACACTACTTTTCACTTATCTACACAGCATTCTCAGCCGGTCCCTTGGGGGTCCCCAGGCACCTCCCACCCAAGTGCTCTCCAGAACACCCCAACCCCCCCCCCCAAAACATTCATTAAGTGGCTGCTGTGATGCAGGACCTGTGCCAGGCACTGGGCGTATGGCTGAGAACAGGACAGGTGTCTGTCTGCCCCCATGGAGAAGACGGCAGAGGCTTGGGAAGGGGTCCCAGACCAGCTGGAGGAGCCCACCCAAGCAGGTGCCAGATAGCGGGTGTCTGACTCTGCACAGTAACGGGGGCGGGGGCAGGTTTCTGCAGCAAGGGCGGGTCAGCGAGCTCACATGAACAAGATGGCTTTCCCCGGCCCCCCGGCGGTAGCAACCCTCTGCTCTCACTTGTGATGATGGCAAAAGAAACCCAACAGCACAGTTCTGGCCACCCACGGGGAAGAGGATGGTACTCACCATCACTGGCACTGAGGTACTCAGGGTTCGAAGATGCGTACAGCGGTCCCAGCGGCCCATCTGGCTGCCTGGAGGAGAAAAAGTGAGGCTTCAAATTTTCATGGGACTCTGCAGGTCTCTAGAAATAAGTTATAAAACAAGGCTCCCCAAGGCAAAGGACAGCACTTCCGAGTAGCATCCACATAAACTCAGATGCAGTCTAGGGCGGAGATAGGGGACCCTTATGTTTTGCATGGAAATGGGTCAGATGGCTACTTAAATGCATCAACATGGGAACGCTCCCCACTCCCTGGGTGGCTTTTATTATAATTTATGGTTGTCCATGTAACACCTAAAAGCTACTAACCCAGTGCTGTTCTGGAGCTGGCAAGAAACAATGTTACATTTTCAGAAAATTTGCTGACTGGTTTCTGAATACAACCATCAGTAAAAATTAAATGATAGAGTCTTATGATGAACTAAAAGCAAAGGCAATAAATGTTCAAAACTCATCACTAACTAATGTTCATACTGCATTTTACTATGATCAAGGTGCTTGAGGTTATTCATGGGATCTCGTTTATTTGCAACACTGTATCATAGGGTAGAAACAGGATACAATGTGAGCTATTGTGTCTATCTTGCCAGCCCTGTGCTCAGGGACATCACATCTAACAGCTTGAAATTGGCTAAGGCAGGAATATTTACACCACAGGCATCGGCCAACGCTACATATCAGAACTGGATTTATTATTCTGTTGTTTGTCCAGGCTTGAGAAAGTGATGAGAAACATGTTTAATCATGCAGATTTAACTTCAAAGTGTGTCATGTGTGCAGTGAAGCCTTGCAAATGGCACAAAAAAAAAAAAAAAAAGAAAGAAAATTTTCTTCTGGTATTTAAAAATTATTATCTGATTCAGCAAAGAAAAGTCACCCACATCATTGATGAATGTATACATCTTATATCATTTTTATCTTATATCTGCAACATAAATTTAAAAAACCAATCAACATTCACAGTGGAGCTATACTGGTTCATCAGTTGTGTCCATGGGTTGGTTATGGATATAAAGGTTTAGAGGGAAAGAAAATCAACTGGCTAGGGTGCATTTACAATAAAGAATACTGTATATTGTATTAAGGTTATTACCTGTAAATTGCACATTACATATCCCATGTCAGTAAAATTTATAATAAACTCAAATATACCTACCTCTGTATCTAGGCATACTTTTTCCCAGAGAGCTGGTTGTTCACCATTTACCAACACACCACTGTACTCACCTTTTTCTCAGGAATAAATAAATACTGCCAATCACCACACTGAAGAGAAATACAAAGATGAGAGGGCCAATGATAATTTTCGCAATATTTGATGGGACGTCTACTGAAATAGAATAAGAAAATATACGTTTGATGTCAAAATGTGTTCACAGCAAAGATCAATCCATACTTGTTCCCTCTTTTCTTGTCCCTGAATCTCTCTCTGCTGGTCTCTTGGGCCACATGTTCCAGCAGTTCCGGAACATCATTTGGCTCAGCGGGGCCAGGTGGTGGGCTCTGAGGGCTGTATTCTGGAAGCACACTGTTGTGACCCTCCCCGGACCACCGCCCTGGGACAGCCTTCTCACGTCCCCACCCAGGGCCGGCTTGACAGGCATGCAACCCAGGCAGTCACACGGGACCCCACACTCAAAGGAGCTCTGCTCTCAGTTTAATGCCCTGCCCTTGTCCCCTTGAAGTTCCTAATAATTTTTAAGCAAGGAGCTCTTTATTTTTATTTTGTACTGTGCCCTGCAGATTACATAGCCAGTAACAAACCCAACATTACCTTTGGCAGATGAAAAATTCTAATAGCAAATACGGATACACTAGTAACAGGAACTAATTAATGTGTTTCCCAGAGGTGCCTCGTGCCAGCCACTTAACTTTTGTGTCATTGAAATCTCCCTCTACCTTCAGAAGTGGGTCCAGTTATTATCTCCATGTACAGATGAGCAAGTGCAGGATCAGAGAGGTCAAGCACCTTGCCCCAGTCACACAGCAGCAACCAGCGGACCCAAGTGTCCAGGGCTAGCACCTGTAGCTTCCCCCAGCTCATCCTCTGCAATGTTCTACCACGTCCAGTGCCAAGCATATCCCCAACCCAGTCAAGGCTGCCGGGGAGACTTACAATAGTCCGTCACGTAAAAATGGGTGGCTTCTGTCCAGGAACCATTGCCTGCCAGGGAGGTGGCCCGGACTCGCACGCTGTAGTTCCCCGGTGACAGCCCACGCAGCCTGCAGCCCCGCTCCAGTGCGTAATGCTTGCGGGACACACAGAGATGCAGCTCCTAGAAGGCAGGAGGAGGCTGGCTGAGATTGGCTCATCTGCCATATCCACCCAAGCAGGGATGTCACAGCCAGGATCCCACTCAGAGACAATGCCAAGGCAACAAAGCACAATCAGAGTATGACACCCACACGACTTGGAGAATTGCAGAATTTTGGAACCATAGTGCTAGGGAAAAGGAAACAGGTACAGAGGTCGTCGTTATTGATAACAGCCAGACTTCCTAGCGTCTGACTTGGATCATATCACCTAATTCTCACAGCAACCCATGGCTTAGGTGCCGTGAGCTTCATGCTGCAAGTGAGGAAACCAAGAGTTAGGATGGAGGTTGTTCAGCTTTTGCTGTCAGGAGTCGGAGAGTAAATGTTCTCAGCTTTGCAAGCCAGACTCAATCAACTCTGCTGTTACACTGCAAAAACAGCCACAAAGAACTTCATGACCTCCACAAGTAAAAGGGTTTGGCTGTGTGCCAATAAAACTTCATCAACACTGAAAAAGTTGGACTCCAAACAATTTTCATGTCATGAAATACTATTCTGTTTTTAAAAGATTATTTCATTTATTCATTTATTTATTTTTGTATAGAAGGGGTCTCACTGTGTTGCCCAGGCTAGTCTGAAATTCCTGGCCTCAAGTGATCCTCCTGCCTCGACCTCCCAAAGTGCTGGGATTACAGGTTTGAGCCCCCGTACCTGGCCTTATTTTATTTTTAATTGACAAATAATAGTATATATGGGGTGCAGTGTGAGGTTAGGATACATGTTTACACTGTGGAATGATTCAAAGAGGCTAATTTAACACATACATTACCTCACGTACTTACCATTTCTTTATGGTAAGAACATTTAAAATCTATTCTTTTAGCAATTTTGAAATACGCATTACTACTTCTAGTTACCATGTCTACAGAGGGCAACAGATCCCTAGAACGTATTCCTCCTGTCTACCTGAAACATTGCACTTTCTGATTAACATTTCTCCTTATTTTTCTTTTATCATATATTTTTAATCATCACACACAGAGTTGAACTTCACCCACATGTCTGGTAAGAGGAGAAAAGTGGTGCACACGCTCTGTGCTAAGCATGCAACTAGCGAGAAACCCGAAGTGTGCTAGGAGGAGAGACAGGAGGCTCACCGGGGAGTGAGACGGCAAAACCTGCAAGCGTCGAGCCAAAGCTCTGAAAACTTTCCAAAACAGTCCAAACTAATAGTGCATGCAGAGAACTGGGCTGGAAAACTTACAAGGGGGCGGGGTGGGGGGGGAGGGAGGGAAGGGGAGGAGAAGAGAAAGAAATGTCGAAAACCCCGTGCTTATCATGTGACAATAACAGGGAGAAAACAAATCGCCCTGGCAGCAGGGGTGGGGGCAGAGGACTCCAGTCCAAAGTTTCTTCCAAGTAGAATGAGTCACCAAGTAGCAAGGGACTATTAAGCCAAAGGTAGCTGCTATCTGGGACAAAGGGGACATGCATCCTCTGACACTTGTCATTCACCCCAGACACCTTCAGGAGCGGGGAGCCAGAAGGGGGTGTGATGGAAGAACTAGAACCTTTGTCAAGCTCTCGCCATAGATACCAATAGAAAAAAAAAAAAAAAAAAGCAAAACAAAACCCAAAACTTGAAGAAGCCAATTACTTAAAAGTTTGTGCCAATGGGAGAAAAAGACTAAACCTCTAAAAGATACTGAGCAAAGAATGTGAAAACACACACACACACACACACACACTTGATGCTCTTTCCGGGGAAGGATGATTCCCCAGAGACAGAGTTTCCAACAGTGGAACAGGGAAGTGTCCAGGGGACAAATGATTTTGATGCAAGGTTTAAAAAAGGACATCCTCAAAGGCAATGCAATCAAATAAATAACAGGAGGTGATTGTGTCTATTACACTAACCAAAAAGGGAAAAAAAAAATTACCTCCCACCAAATGCCGGAGAGAATTCTATAAATGCGGTAAAATTATACTCCGACAGTCCAAATTGTGTATATAAAATAAAAGTCTGATGTTGTTTTTTTTCTTAATCAAAGCGCTGCTAGGTGATTAAGGAAAATGTTGGAAATGGTTAAGTATCTGTGAAAGGTTTTGAAGAAGGTGACTGTAACCTCTCAATTTCTCCTAATTTTCTGCCACATCTTTGCTTCCCTCGAGGGGAAACGGCTGATCTGTCTGGGATTGAGGTTGTGCTGTCTGGGGCAGAGGCTGCTGAAGATTCCTACCAGCGACCCTTGGGCCCCAGGAATAGGAGACACACAGGCCAGTTAAAGGCAGCAGGAAGAAGCTGGGAGAAGTTAGGGTTAGGGTTAGGTCCGATGTCAATAGAGTGATCAGTTTTCCAGGTTTAGCCAAAACTAAGGGGTTCCAGGAATGTGGGATTTAGGTGCCCACAATCAGAAAATTCCAGGCAAATGGGGACAAGTTGGTCATAGCAGCAGAAATAAAATCAAGGAGGTTCTGCAGTAGAAACACATAATGGCGCACTCCACAGAATCCGTATTCTTTTTGCTGCCAAAAATGCCCTCAACTTCCTTTGGAAGCTACTCCCCTCACTTCAGTGGCTGTCACATCCCACCTTCAAGCCCACCCTGGTTCCAGGGCCTGCAACTGAAGCGTCTAAGTCCTCCTGGGGAGGGCACAAAACTCAGCCTCAAAGGAGCCAGGACAAAAATGCAAATCAAGACCACAGTGACACAGCACCTCACAGACAGACACATCATTAGGCAGGAGAAAGCAACACATGAACACGAATTCTATGCAAAAGCATGTTTATGCAAATTAAAAACTGAGTTCTATAGGGCAAGGCATTTTATTTATAAAATGGATGTTTAAAAAAAGGCATACAGCTAGTCCATTTATTTAGCAAACAGGACCCCCAGATAGGCAGACAATGACAATTTCAGTGAGGACATTTCTGTTTTCTAAAATTTACTTTTTCTGGGAAGGGCCATATAGAGTCTCTATTGCATGTTTTTCTTTATTTCTTTATAACAACTCTCTGCAGGCTATAGAAGAACAGGCTGTGAGCCAGACTTGGCCCACAGGCCATAGTGTGATGATCCCAGTTCTAAATCATTGTCACAGTCAAATATTTGGGTGGCAAGAGTTGATGTGATCCCAGGAGGGGTCCCTTGAGGGAGGTGCACCTGGCCATAGCAGGTCTCTCTCCCAAAGTTCCAGGAAATCAGACAGTGTTGCTATAACTCCTGTTGGTTCTTGGCAAACTCTGGCCTACAGGCTAACCCCGGCCCACCACTTGTTTTTGTAAATAAAGTTTTATTGGTACACGAGCACACCCATTTGTTTATGCACCATCCACGGCTGCTTTCTTGGTATCATGGCAGAGTGGAGCAATTGCAACAGAGACCATCTGGCCCTTTACAGAAAAAAAAAATTGCCAGCCAACCCTTGGATTAGAAGAATATCAGTCTCGGGTTTGAATCCTGACTCTATTCTTGCAGACCTTGATTTCAACTCTGGAAGCCTCAGTACCCAGCTCACTGGGATATGCTGAGGATTTATTGTACTTCCTCAGTCCCAAGAAGTATACCACATTTGCATTTTGACATTCCTGAAATCGGAAGGCATGTTGCGAGCAACGCCATTTTACAATGAGAATGAAGTGACTTTTTCTTTCTATAAAAATAATGGGGCTTCTCACAACGTCTGAGATGTGATAAAATGGGATAAACGAGATACTGTGTGTCAAGTGCTCAGTGTGCACGCGGCGAACAGTGATCGCTGAGGACAGCTTAGCTGCTGGCTTAGTTCTCTGTCTTGGATTCTGTCTCTCGTGCATCTCTGCATTTGCCCATTAACTTGCGAGGGTCTGGGACTAAAGGGAGGCGTCCAACCAAAAGTCACTTATTAAAGTTTTAAATGATTCATTCCCAGATTCCGATAACTCCCTCTAAAGCAAAATGAGTCTGCCATGGTGGCAAGAGGGACACAGATGGAAGCAGCCATCATCCCACATGGAGGACACAACTGAAAAGCAACGTAGGAATCTGAGCAAAGAAATCAGTTTGCAGGTTGGCATTTCAAACCTATCTCCCTGGAAGGCCGTGTATCAAGGCTTTAAGTCCCAACAACACAGCATCTAATGAGAGAAGCATTTGGGTCAGAAGTTAAGCAGAGGAAGGAGGTACGAGGACAACTCCAAAGGTGGTGCCCGAGCATCCAGGTCCTTACCTCATCGCCATATCGCCGATAACTCACTTCATACAGCACGATCAGACCATTGGGTTCCTTCGGCTCCTGCCACATCAAGTGAACGACGTTGTTCTCAAAGATTTCATGGGTCACGGGGCCTATGATATCATCAGCCTTGGCTGTATGGAGCAGAAGTTAGAGGCAGGCATGTAAGTCTTGGATCAGATCCCACTTCTACCACCTACCAGCTGAGCGATCTCGAGCTGCTTATGTAATTTTCCCACAGCCCATGTACTATTTAAATGGCCAGGTGCAGTGAGTGGCTCACGCCTGTAGTCCCAGCACTTTGGGAGGCTGAGGTGGGAGGATGGCTTGAGCCCAGGAGTTCAAGACCAGCCTGGGCAACATAGCAAGACCCCATCTCTACAAAAAATTTAAAAATTAGCCAGACAGCTTTGATCACGCCACTGCACTCCAGCCTGGGCAACAAAGCAAGACCCTGTGTCCAAAAGAAAAAAAAAAATAGAATAATAATAAAAGCAAATAAGGTAAAGTACACATATAGTATACAATGTCTATGGGCTGAAGGGTTTGTCCTTGGGCAGCCTGGGCCTCCCACCCCATTTAGCACGGACACCGGTGGGGGGAGTAGCCCCACCTTCAGGCATGGTCCTGGCGCTGACATAGGCTGCCACGCTGCATCGTTCCTCGGGGGCATCTTGGTTGCAAGCTTGCAGCTCGATGCGATAGCCCGTGAAGTGCCGCAGGCCGGAGATGACCAGTGACTCCTTGTTCACCACTTTCTCGAAGGGCCGGTGCTCCTCCGGGCTCGTGGGCACGCTAGTCGAGGAGGTGTTGGGGAAACTTGGGACGGTGGGCACGGCGGGCACGGCGGCCACCGTCACGTTCCCGACTTCGCCAAGAGACCTGCGTTTCCGAGATGGCCTGGAAGGACGACAACAGGACACGCACGATCACACCATCATCATCTTAAAAATAACGATGATGCTAGAGAATGAAAGGCCTAATTAAAAAGAAAGATCGGGGTGCAGGGAGCGGTGGGGTGGAGGGAGGCACATGGATTAAAATGCAGATTGCCAGGAATTACCACCCAGAGCAGCTTTCGAGATGCCTTTTGTAAGCATCTCAAGGATAAGGTCAGGCGCACCCCGTGAGGGATGGATGATTCCAGGACACAGCCCGATATTGCCCCTCAACATGCTTGATTTCAGGTTTTCATTTTGCAGATGAATAGGCCACCCAGGGTCAGTGTTAAAAATAAGACGCCAAAAGCACGTAAGAGTCTAGCTTTTCAGGAAGCCCTGCCAAATGGCGTTGGCCCAGTGGTCCAGGCTACAGACTGACATCACCGGTTTAAACAGGAAGAAATGGATCTTCTCATCTCTGTGACTGCTTAGGGCACCCGTGTCATTTGAGCAACGAAGCTTGAATTCTTGGCAAAGGAATCTCATCATTCAGGTAAGTAAAGGGTACCTCCAAGAACCGTCTATGCAATTGGCACACTTGTCCCCACCTTTTCAAAAGGTACATTAAGAAATAAATGTAGATGGCCCAAAACATTTTAAAATACAAACAAAAAGCATAAAAAAGAAAATGTAAATGACTTATAATTCCACCTGCCATTGCTTCCTTTGGGCAATTTTTTCCCCCCATAAATATTATGTGTGGGTGTAGATGAGGATGGAGCCCATTTTATAACCCACTTTGCTCACTTGTTTTATTGGATGTATTCATTAAATATTTTCCTTACAACCTAATGGCTTAAGTAGGCAGGATTTGAGCTTTTTTTTTTTTTTTTTTTTTTTTCTATTTTAATGTTAGGGTTTTTTTCCCCTGCTCAATGACAAAGTAGCATGTGCTCCTTGTGGAAAACTCAGAAAATATTTTATTGCTGTAAAATATTCCATTTATTGCATGAGCTGTCACGCACTCAGCCATCTCCTATTTTTTTTAAACGTGGTATTCCCAATTTTGTTTGCTATTATAAATAATTGCTTTGATCGTTTGTCTGATTGCCTTATTAAGTTCCCTAGAGTAGATTTCTAGAAGATATCACTCAGTTCAAGGAGAGAGAAAACCCTTTAAGCTTCTTAATACAGAAGCTAGTCTTAAACAGACTGGCAAAGGGGTTAGCACATTTTCCCCATAAAGGGCTAGATAGTAAATATTTGGGGTTTTGCAGGCCATGCGACCTCTGTCGTAACTACTCAACTCTGCCATTGTAGCTTAAAGCAGCCATAGATAGTATGTGGACAAATGAGTGTGGCTGTATTCCCATAAAAGTTCATTTACAAGAATAGGCAGCTGGCCACATGGGCCATAGTTTGCCTGTCCTTGCACTAGACCATCTGCAAATATCAATGACTTGCCACATTCCATTCTTCACAATTCTAATTTGTTTCATGTCTTATTGCATTGGCTAGTTGCCCAGAGAAACGTTAATTAGTAATGATGAGATTAGGCATCCTTGTTTTGTTCCTAACTCTAAGAATTATTTTAAGAATGCTGTTAGCTTGGCTGTTGGCTTAATCCAGGGAATATTTATTTTGTGGAAGAAGTATTCTATTCCTACTTTTGTAAGAGGCCTCTTTTCCCCTCCTTTTTCTAAGTTAGGAATGTTTAATTAATGTTATTGCATTAATGATATGATTTTCCTTATTGTGCCTCTTGATGAAGTAGATGATATTATCAGATCTTCTGATCTTAAACCACTCTTGCATTTTGGACATAAACAATATTGCTAGTGTAGTGTTTTATCTGAAACAGTTGAATCTAAAGTCACATATTTGCTTGGCCTATTTATTTTTTTTCAGTGTAGTATATTCGTCAGGTTCTACTAAGGGTGTTATGTTAGTTTCATAAAATGAGCTGGGATGATTTTCATAGACTTCTACACCCTGGAACAGTTTCTATATTAGAGTAAATAGTGGCTCTTTCAGGGTGTCAAAGAACTCATCTATAAAACTCTCTCGGCCTGAAGACTGTATCCAGGAAATTAACTGCTACGTATCTTTTTCCAAAGTTTTGAAACTGCATAATTTTTCTGCTTCTTTTTGAATCAGTTTAGCTCTAGTTTTATATTATCTTCTCTCCTTCTAGTTTTTTGTGGTTTTCCCCTTAGGTTACATTTACCAAAGGCTTCACTATTATCAATTTTCTTCTCCCTCTTGAACACTTTTATATTTTGACATTTTAAAGTATTTTTCCTAGTTTATGAATCCATTAAAGTCCATTAATTTTCATCAAAGCCCAGCTTTGGCAACATTCTACAAGTTAAGGTATATGATAGTCACATTTCACATTTTCATTATTTTCCAAAGGGATTTCAATAGGAAGTTTCCATTTCTTCTTTGACCTAATAGATCTTGAAGTGATTGACTTTTTAACCCCCAAGAAGTAGAGTTTTCTGTTCAAACTTCTGAAGTTTAACTTTTTGTTTTTATTATTGCATTGTCATCAGAAAATTTGTGGTCAGAAAACAAATCTACTTTGGTGGGAGGTAGTTAATAAGATTTTCCTTGTTATCTTTTTTTTTTATTAAAAGACCAACAACCTTCTTGGATAGAAAAGAAAACAGCTCCCCCACTTCTCAAGCCAATGATATATCCATACTGCAGTCTTTGGAACATTTCGGTACAGGCACAAAGGGTCTTGCAAAAAAATAACCAAGACATTGGAGCCTCATAAATAACCCAAGAGAAACTGGTACCTGAATGACCAGAGACATAAAACAGCCTCATCAAATAGGCCAAATAGTTATCTGTACACAAAGAATTATATCCCCAAAGACCCTAAAGTGGTAATGAAAGACGCTTAGGACAGGGTCTTTCCTGCCAACTGAGGCTTTCACTCCCTACGTAGGAAGCATTTTTTGGGGGGGACAGTCTTGCTCTGTTGCCCAGGCTGGAGTGCAGTGGCATCATCATAGCTCACTGCAGCCTCGAACTCCCGGGAACTTGAACTACAGGCATGTGCTACCATGCCAGGCTAATTTTTTATGTTTTTAGTTGCCCAGCTAATTTCTTTCTATTTTTAGTAGAGATGGGGTCTTGCTTTTGCTGAGGCTGGTCTCGAACTCCTGAGCTCAAGTGATCCTTCTGCCTTGGCCTCCCAGAGTGCTAGGATTATAGGGGTGAGCCACCCCACCTGGCCCATAGGCAGCATTTTATTATCCAACAATCCCACACTAGACTGGTGGTCTCCACCAGGGCTACATCTGCCCCCACCCCCAGGGGGACATTTGGCACTGTCTAGAGATATTTTTGGCTATCACTACTTTGGGGGGCAGGTATGATACTGACGTCGAGTGAGTGGAGGCCAGGTACGCTGCCTAGCACCCTACAGGGCACAGGATGGTCACCACCCCTGAGAATGATCCATCCCCAAATTATCCAAAAGACAGATTGAGAAATCCCGCTTTGCACCCAAGACCACAAATTTCCAGCCCTTTCTTTTAGTACAGAGTATATTCCCAACGGCCACTAGAGGGCAGCTCTGGCCACACAGGTGCCTGGAAAAAATAAACGCTCTGTTAAACAGAAGAAAATCCCTCAACGTGGCCCTAACCTCTCCTTTCCAGCCTCACCTCCTGCTCTTCCCAAGGGCCCAATGCGATTCGTCCCATCTCCTGGCCTTTCCCCCAAGTTCTTCCCTGCTTGTTCTGTGGTCTGGGGGGTCCCCGCCCCCTTCGTTCTGTAAGATGCAAGTTGAAGGCAACTGTCCCTGACTCTCCTCGGTGGAATTCAGTGAGTGACATGGTAGTCCTCTTTGCTTAGGGCCTGTCTCCCTGAATAAAAAAATGTTGTGCTTCCAGATCAATCTTCCCCCAGAGAGCAGGGGGACATGCTGCGGTGGGACACCCCTGCGTCGTGCAGCTCAGACTCCTAGGTGCGCCTCAGGTGCAGGCAGCACGTGGGATGGAAGTTCAGGGAGTGGACGGTGAACAGTGACTGGGACACACGGAAGACAGGAAGGAGGTGCCCCGGGAAGCACTCCTATGATTCTGTGTTTTAGGAAGAGTGTGTTAGTTAAGATTCCCCCCCCCCCCCCCAATTCATGCCCGGATCCCATTTCAGAGTGAAAGACATTTAATTTGTGAATTTATGAAGCGTCTGTTTTCCAGCGCGGAAGCCTGTCGCATGCAACTAAGCCACGGAAACCCCTGGGATCTCCAAGGCGCATAGCGTGCCCTCTGCCCTCTGCCCTACACTGAGCAGCCACCAGGGGCCACACAGGTGAAGTCGTACCTAGGATCCTCAGCACCAGTGCCTGGAGAGGTTTTTCTGTGAAAAGAAAACCAACCGCTTTGAGGACAGACAGAACTTTGTTAGACAGACTGTTTGACTCTGACACCCCGGAGGGCTGCGTTCTGTCCAAGCAAGAGTGCCCTGCCTTTGACCATGAACTATACCTTCCACTGCAGGTGCAGGGAATTCCAGCAAAAGAAGGGGAGAATAATCGGAGAAAGTCATTCCCCAGTGACTTGCCCTGCTGGGGTTCCCCTGGGATGTTAAATGTGACTACTTTTTTTTTTTTTTTTTGTGATAGAGTCTTGCTCTGTCGCCCGGGCTGGAGTGCAGTGGCATCATCATAGCTCACTGCAGCCTCCAACTCCTAGGCTTAAGTGATCCTCCCACCTCACTCCCCAAGTAGCTGGGACTGTAGGCACGTGCCACCACACCTGGCTAATTTTTCTATTTTTTGTAGAGATGGAGTCTCGCTCTGTTGCCCAGGCGGGTCTCAAACTCCTGACCTCAAATGATCCTCCCACTTGGACCTCCCAAAGTGTTGGCATTACAGGCATGAGCCACTGCACTCAGCTTTAATTTCACTACATTGAGACATCACAACTAACTCAGCCATTCCCCCAAGTCTGGCACTGTTTTGTTTTTAAAACGGGTAAAACAGTAACTGCTTCGATGCCTGGGCTGTACCACTGAATGCTCTTTTGGACTCAGGGTCACAGGGGAAAAATGCAAGAAAGAAAGAAAAAAGCAAAAGAAACATTACATATTGATGGTTCTGGGATAAAGTCTACTCAGATGGCTAGCGTTGGGGGATATTTCAACAGACACATTTTAGAACCTTGCTCTATCTGTGGTTTCCATCCGCTTTGGAAACGTACGATTGTATCAGACATTTCTGGGTGGCCACCCACCCAGTTCTAGGGGAAGGCAGACAAAGGTGGTGGGGGAGGGGCCCAGCTACGGGCTCATCGATACACACTCAAAGCCGATGTCCCAGGGCCATTTGGCAATTCCTGAAGCAGTTTTGGTTGTCATGACTGGGGTGGAGTGTGGAAGAGGAGCCATTGGTATCAAATGGGGGACGTCCAGGGACACTGCTCAGCACCCGACAGTGCCCAGACAGCCCCCACCACAGAATGGTCTGGTTCCAAATGTCCACAGTGTGGAGGTTGAAGATCCCTGTGTGACTCGTTTAATCTCACAGCCCTAAAAGGTAGCAATGATTATGGCCATTTTACAGATGGGGAAACTGAGGCACAGGGAGTGGTGAAGTGACCTCCTCACGCTGGTACACAGAATGGCAGGGACCCCAGGTGGTCAGTCTTGAGAATCCCTGCCATGATCGGCTTTGCTCTTCTGCCTCTTGGGCACTAAAGCAGAGAAATGTGCATGGGAAGAACCCATCTAACCTGTATTTGTAAATGTCTCTTCCTGTTTTTAGTACTAATTAAGCTTTAAAAAAAAATAGTGATGCATGGTCATGGGAAAGTGCCTTTTACCTAAGTGTCTTTGCTTGGAGGAAAGGTAAAGATAGATTAAAAAGTCTAGAGTGGTCAGGCACAGTGGTGTCATCCCAGCACTTTGGGAAGCTGAGGCAGGAGGATCGCCTGAGGTCAGGAGTTCAAGACCAGACTGGGCAACATAGCAAGACCCCACCTCTAAAAAAAAAAATTTTTTTTTCATTAGCCAGATGTGGTGGTTGCACCTGTAGTCTGAGCTACTCAGGAGGCTGAGGGAGGAGGATCGCTTGAGCCCAGGAGTTGGAGGCTGCAGTGAGTTGTGATGACCCCACTGTACTCCAGCCCAGGCGACAGAGTGAGACTCTGTCTCTAAAATATAATAAAAAAAAAAATAATAAAGTCTAGAGTAATTTTTACTGCAAATTCTCTCAGTAAATCAGATGTACTGATCAAGACCCTTCACTTACTAAAGGAAATTCTATCTATTTAAATAGGAGATGCCTCTGGGTTTTAGGAAATGCTGTGGAAAGTTCCAGAAGGAGGAGCGGGTTACACAAATAAAAAAAAAAATAAGAGAATATGGTGAGTTTAAGACTCAGTGACAAATCAAGCATGGGATGCCAGAAAGGCATTTGTCAGGATTTGCCTTAATAACCTGATGGTGTTTGTTTCAGAACTCGGAGCCCCGGCTCGGGAGAGATAAGAAAGACAAATGCTGAGTTTTGTAAAGTTTTCCCTTTTTCTGTGATTATGTGCAGTTCCTGCTAAGGTTCCTGTGGAAATCGCAAGATCCCTTCCTCCACCCTGGAGAGGGCTGCGCTCAGGCGCTGGGACTCTGCCCACCCTCCCGTGGGCCCTGGGTCACCCTCCATCCTTCACCTTGGTCCTTCAGTACTGACGCCCCAACACCGAGCCAATGGAAGCCCACTCGGACAGCCCGGGGCCACGTCGAGTCCTGACCTGGGGACGAAAACCACGTTGTGCAGGTAATCCTCGAACGTCTTCCTGAACGAGGACTCCTCCAGCTCCTTCAGGATCTGAGAGTCCGTCTTCGGGCAGATGCAGCACTCGCCGGCCGCGTCCTCATACTCGCTCTGGTTGTGTTTCTGAGAGTCCTCGGACTCGAACGGGGGAGACCACGTCCGCGAGGGCAGCTTCAGCCCTAGAGGAGAGCAGAGAAAAGGGGTGCAAGTTCTTTTTGGCAACACACACACATACGGGGGGAGCAGAAGGGAGCCTTCTCGGAGGGGCTGGGCTGAGGCAGAGCCTGGGTCCAAGTTCCACTCGGAATTCTAAGGGGTCCATGCGTGAATCCAGAAATGAGACTTGATTAGTGAGTGGTTTTCACCCAGGAGCAATTTTGTTCCCCTTTTGCCGCCTGCCAGGGACGTTGGGCAACATGTGGACACATCTGTGGTTGTCAGCACTGGCCAGGGGTGCTCCGAGCAGACGAGAGACACCACTCAACACCCTACAGTGCACAGGATGGCCCGTGGCCCAGAGAACAACGCAGCCCCAGAGAACAACAGTGCCTGGGTAGAAAAATTCTGAACTAAAGACATGGGAGGAGATCAAAGAAGGAACTTATCAGATATGCATAGAAAAGGGAATATAAACATTTCCAAGGTAGCAGTCCTAAAAATACAAAACTCTTTTGAAAGTACCGAGGCTGGCCGTGTCTTGACTTCTGAGGTCAAATCCTGGGGGGCTTCCGTGACCCACGCATGGGGTGAGCCCAGCCACGCCTCTCGCACAGCCGTGAGGAGGGACATGACTCCGTACGGGCAGAACCCACGACAGCCCCCTCCAACTCACCCCCACCTGCCGCCAGCCCGCCGGGTGCCTGGCGTCTGCTAGTGTCTACCAAGCAAAGGAAATGCCAGTTTTCCTTCCCTTTAATGCCTTGGGTGTAGACAATCTGCTCTAAGCGAATGTATCAAGTACCTTCGAGTGAATAGTAAGTATCCACTCGGAAGCCCAAGTATTTATACAGCTTTGAAAGCCTGAAGGGACTTCAGAAAATGCTTCTTACATTTATTAATAGGGTAATCTGGCTGGGTTAGCTTTGAGAGGAGCTAGCTACAACATCACAGATGGAGAAAAAATGTAGGATTGCCTTAGGAAGGGGGGGGCTCTGGACATATTTCTAGAGAGAAAGATGTTTGATAAGGCAGAAGTGTCATACTGCGTCCTCTTTTTAGCGACCACTGCGTGAAACACGGAGCCCCATGGTTTTTCTGAGACTATGAAAGCAAAATATAATGAGGTCCCGAGAGTCATCAAATTCAGAGACAGAGAGTAGGATGGTGGGTGCCAGGGGCTGGGGAGGGGGCGGGAGTGAGTGTTTCACGGGGACAGAGCGTCAGTTTGGGAGGATGAGAAAGTTCTGGAGGGTGGTGACGGCTGCACAGCACTGTGAATGCTCTTCATGCCATGGGACAGCAAGTGTTAATAAATTTTATGGGACGTGTATTCTACCACTATTTAAAACACACACACACAATAAATAAGGTTACTAACCATGACCAGTAGTCACATCCTATTACTATCCCTAGTGTGTGTGTGTGTGTGTTTTTTTTATTGTGGTAAAATACACGTCCCATAAAATTTATTATTTTAACCGTTTCTAAGTGTGCCGTTCTATGGCACTCTGCACACACACAGAGCTGTGCAGCCGTCACCACCCTCCACCTCCGGAACTTTCTCATCTTCCCAAACTGAAACTCTGTCCCCATGAAACACTCACTCCCCGCCCCCTCCCCAGCCCCTGGCACCCACCACCCTACTCTCTGTCTCTGCGAATCTGACACCTCTAGCTAGGGACCTCCTGTGAGTGGAATCACACAGTGTTTGTCCTTAGCAAGTTTACTTTTAATTATATAAACTTTGTGATCATTGCAAATAAAACCATGTTTAAAGAGTCTGGTGGTCATCAGAGATTTAGACTTTCAGAATAAAAAGGAAAGGAAAGCTTTGGCTGACGTTGCCCGTGGCTGCGCTCGCTGGTGGTTTTGGTTACTCGAAGGCAGGGCCAACAGCTTGCAGCAGAGCCGACGCCTGGACTTGCCCCGGAGTTATATAAAGCATCCGAGGAGATAAATCACGTTCGCAACCCGCGGCTCAGGCGGGGATGATGTCACAGGCATACATATAGCACATGATCTTAGAGCTGGGACGGCTCCTGGAGATCATCTGTCCTCCCGCCCCTTCTCCCCAAAAGGAGGTAGATGGTGACTTGCTTGGGGACTTGGCCAAAACCCTACTGCAGGTCAGGGGCCGAGCCAAGAGCAGACCTCAGGCTCTGGGCCTCTGCCACGCCATGCCATGCCCAGTGACACCCCCTGGCCTTCTCCTCCAAGGTCATGGGCTAAGGATATTATCACTAACTGAAAATATCTCGAGAAAATAAAATCAAGACAAACAAACAAACCAAAACTAAAGGGAAAAGTAGTGACTGCTGCTTCTCTGGTTTGGTGGGACTACAGGGAGAATGTGTTTTGTTTTTTTATCTGAGACAGTGTCTCGCTCTGTCGCCCAGGCTGGGGTGCAGTGGTGTCATCACAGCTCACTGCAGCCTCCAACTCCTGGGCTCAAGTGATCCTGCTGCCTCAGCCTCCCAAGTAGCTGGGACTACAGGTGCACACCACTACCCTCTGCTAATTCTTGTTTTACTTTTTGTAGAGACAGGATCTTGCTATGCTGTCCAGGCTGGTCTCGAACTCCTGGCCTCAAGTGATCCTCTCGTCCCGGCCTCCCAAAGCAGGCATGAGCCAACTGCACTCAGCCCCCTTATTTTTTTGTTTTGCTTTGTTTTTAAAAACTCTGTTTTAAATTAACTTTAATGTATATGCACTAGTTTGGGACTTCAACTATTTTTCCATTTTCCTTCAGGTGCATGGAAGCCCATTACGTAAATAAGATAAAGACTTTAAAAAAAATTGTCATTAGTATAAAATTTTAATTGAAAGTTCAGAAGGGGGAGAAGGGATGATCGCTCCTTGCTGCCTCCAACCCTTAGGACTAAAGGGTCTCAGTAGGGACACAATCCTTCCCTGCCTCTGTCTGTAACCTCTCAACGTGACGGGTGTGTCTCTAGCTTTGCACAGAAGAGTCTTCCGTGGGTTAACACGGCTGCATCCTGGTTGGTATGAGCGGGGGAGGAGGAGGAAGAGGAGGAGGAAGACAGGGAGGGGAGGAGGAAGGAGAGGGAAGAGGAGAAAATTCCAGAGGGAAATGGTGCCAAGATATAAGAAATTGAGAAATATCTGGCTTGGACATGTGCCTTTGGAGTGCGTGCTTGTGTAGCAGCTTGTCAAAATGTGTGTGCGTGTTTTGGTATGAGAAGGAACGGAGCGTGTGTGCGCACGTATGTACAGACACTGAGAAACGGGAAGCGAGAGCCGCCTGCCCAGAAACGGAGCGAGGTGGGTCCGACGTGCGTGCAAACCCCACCGACCCCAGCGCAGCCCCCCGTGCTCACCTTTGAGGCAGTAATCCAGCTGGAACAGCTCGCTGTCCTCTGCCTGCCTCTCCCAGAAAACCAGGTAGTGCGTGATGTTGCCGTTGGGGTCGGAGGGGGGCTTCCACTTCAGCAGAATCTGGGACGAGGAATTAGAAACCGAGATCGGGTCCAGGGGGACGGAGGGGTCTGCAAAGGAAAAAGGAAACAGGGCCGCCGTGAGGAAGAGTTGGGTGGTCGTGAGAAGGGAGGACACACACACACGTTGGAAGAAATCACGAAGATGTTCACTGCGGCGTTATCTAACACCGTAGAAAACTGGAGCAGACGCAGGGGACGGTCACCCGGTCGGGGCACGGGTTTCCAAATTTCGGTCCATTCACACCACACATCAGGTGACCATTCATTCATCTGTTTATGCCACGCACGCTGATGGAGCCCCGGTGAGGCGCCAAGCTCTCTCCGCTCTGGGCACCGGAAGATGCTACTGGGGAAAGAGAAGATAGCGGGAGGAGACCCGTAAACACACCTTTCCTGATTAACATTTCCCTGCCAGGAGCCCGGTCACGGGGCAAACATGAAACCATCATCGGATTGCGTCATCGAGCTGGCATCTGACACTCCGCCAAATGCACCATCTTTGGGTGCCACAAAACCTGCCCCTCAAGAAAGGAGGTGGCTGAGGGAGCTGCGGAGGGCGTGGAGATAACAAACACCTGGAAGTTTCTGGGAGCTATGCGTCTTTTGGTGCTGCTAAGAGGGTACCGGGTGAAGGAGGTAGAACCGATTCATACAGTTTAGACTCCGTCCTACAAGCCAGGGTTTCTCATCCTCAGCACTCTTGACATTTGGGGTTGGATAATTCTTTGCCCTGGGAAGGGGGTGTCCTGCACTACGCAGGACGCAGACCAGCACCCCTGGCTCCCACCCGCTAAATGCCAGGAATCCCGTCTCCCCAGCTGGGACCAAAAATGTCTCTGGTCATTGCCAACTCCACCCCCCACTTGAGAACTATTGCTCTAGGAGAAGGACTTAGGTTTTATAAAAATATAACTAAATTGTGATGAAACACTCAAGCCAAAAAACAAAAAAAAGTAACATTAAGTAGGAAGACGGAAGGAGAGTAGAAATGAAACTAAAATGGCCAAAGGTTGACGCTGGAGGGGATTGCATGGGGTTCTTCTTCTTTCTATGTTGTGAAATATCTGAAAATTTTTCATAATAGGATGAAAAAATATATATATTCTCCTCAAGTACCTTGTTGGGAGCTTCCTCATCTTCTGAAAATATAAGCCTCAATATTCAGCTAATTGTTTTTGTTTTTTGGATTTCTTTTAAGACAGAGTCTCACTCTGTCACCCTGAGCTAGAGTGCAATGGTGTCATCAGAGCTCACTGCAGCCTCCAACTTCTGACCTCAAGTGATCCTCCCACCTCGGCCTCCCAGACTGCTGGGATTACAGGCGTGAGCCACCTTGCCTGGCCCAATACCCAGCTCCTTTAAAAGCCAATAAATAACCATGCAACAAAGCATTTCCTACAATTTGCTTAGCCTGTTGAGGCAAGATGTCCAATGCACAGGCAAATTCAAAGTCACAAGACACACTCACTGGTGGCATTTGTCTGGACATAAATGATGTCGCTCTTGGCCCCATAGGTCCGGCGTTCGTCCGAGAAGGTGACCAAGGTCTTGACAAAGATGGCATACTGAGTCCAGGGCTTGAGACCACGCATCAGCCACCCAGGGTGGTTCTGCAACTTGGGGTCATTGGACCTCAGGGGCGGGTCAACGTCCACCACTGTCCAGCTGTTGGAGCCACACGCATCCTGCCCGTCGAACTCTGTCACATTCTGATAAGGGCTTTCAAGACAAAACAGGAGAAAGTGGTTACCCTTACGTGCCTATCACCCGGAGCACTGTGCAGTTGGGCCCCAGGGAAGTTACATCCTATAGGGTTGCATTTTTTTTTCCTGAGACAGGGTCTCACTCTGTTGCCCAGTCTGGAGTGCAGTGGCATCATCATAGCTCACTGCAGCATCGAACTCCTGGGCTCAAGTGATCCTCCTGCCTCAGCCTCCCGAGTAGCTGGGACTACAGGTGTACACCACCACGCCCAGCTAATTTTTCTTTTTGTGGAGAGGGGGTCTCGCTCTTGCTCAGGCAGGTCTTGAACTGGCCTCAAGCGATCCTCCTGCCTCAGCCCCTCAAAGTGCTGGGATTACAGGTGTCAGCCACCGTGTCCGGCCTCGTTTCAGGCTTTGGACAAAAGGGGACGTCACTGCCTGTGCACACCATCAACTGGTGAGATCATAAAAAGGAACCTGTGGCGGGTATGGAAGTAGGAGTAGGAAGGAGACAGAAAGGAACCCTGAGGGGAAGGTGTGAGTACTCGTGCTGCAAGCGCCAAGCCATCCGGCCGTCATCTCTACACCGTTTCCCCAACCTTCTCTCCTCTACTTACGCCTCTTTGTAGAACAGCATGAAGCCCAAGAGGTCCCGGAAGTCGGGGGGCCAGTATGGCTCCCATTTCAGCAAGATCTTGTCAAAAGATGTCCGAATGTAAGAAAATTTAAGTAATTCATTTTCACCTAAAAAAGTTAAAAAAGATAAAAAAAAAAAAACAACCCCAGTCAACATCAGTATCAAATAGTCAGTTTCAGGCCAAAGTGCATCACCCCATACTCCCTTCAGGGGCTGTGGGAAGGGAGAGATCGGCCTGCTATTCCTTTAATGGGTCTGGTCTTTCTGAGTGTGCATGGGGGAAGATTCAAAAGCAAGAACCAGACGTGCACCTCGGCCCTGCACACAAGCCAGTTACCCCGCCAGGGACGCAGCTGAGTCACAGCAGTCTGTGTCTACGCAATGAAACCAAGCCCAAGCTCGTACCATGCGCCACTCTCCGAATAAAGTTGCATTCCTTGCCCCGACACCTTGTCTCTGGACTTAGTGGCTGTCATGCATCCAGGGCTAGGAGCTCAGACTCATAGTCAGCAAGGACAACTGGCCGATAGTTACCAGAAGGGATTTGCAAGAGTCACGTTCTTCCTGATACAACTGTGTGTTGCACGTGGACTTACTTGCAAGGTTCATATGCATCTTCTGCAACCCCAGTGTACATAAACACAGGCTGAATGAGTTTAGACAGCCTGCGCATCATTGCAGTTTAGAGAGACACATGTGCATCATTGCTTCTGCCTAGGCTGCAAACCCTCTCCTAAACTAAACGCCCAACCTTGCTCCCTCCTTGCACTACATTTTGCCATAAGGAACTCACCCTCCAGAAGGGTGTCACCAAAGCCCTTGGAAGCTCACTGCTCAGAATGTGTTAGGGGATTGCAGTCAGCAGACGGTCTCCCACCGTAGAAACTGCGGGACCTGCTACAGCTTTCAAGCCAGAGCCTGGCTTTCCTTGGACGGCCCCCAACCGTGACTGAGCTTGGGCGGGGGTGGCTGGCCGTTCTTATCCAATTCAGGACAACTGTTGCCTTGAGCTCCCTCTGGGCTTGGCCAAGACGCTCATGGATGCAATCTGTCCTATCCTCTTTCCTTCCGCCTCTTTGTTCACAGCGGTCAGACCCACACTGATCAGAAGGCCCTCCCTCTCTTTTCTAGTGCATTACCCTCCATACTTTTTTTTTTTTTCAGATAGAGTCTCGCTCTGTCACCCAGTCTAGAGTGCAGTGGCGTCATCATAGCTCACAGCAACCTCAAACTTCTGGGCTCAAGCCATCCTCCTGCCTCAGCCTCCTGAGTAGCTGGAACTACAGGTGCACACCACTACACGTGGCTAATTTTTCTATTTTTGGTAGGGACGGGGGTCTCGCTCTCAGCCAGGCTGGTCTTGAACTCCTGGCCTCAAGCGATCCTCTGGCCTCGGTCTTCCAAAGTGCTGGGCTTACAGACATGAGCCACAGCGCCCAGCCCTCGATACATTTTTTGCACTTCTAACTCCGACTTGGCATTTGCTCGCCAGATGTGGACTGACACAGACATTTTACTCAACTTGAACTCCCTGGCATCAGCACTGAGCCTGAACTATCTACAAGGAGGCGTCATTCATTCACTCATTCATTCCCGTCACGTTCATGTGGCACCCTCTGGTATCAGGCACTGTATTTGGTGCCATAAACACCAAAATGTTTCAAAACCTGTCCTCAATAAGACAGCCTATCACGCAATGAGTCGTTGTATCTCACTAGGGGGCGGTGACGTGCCCCTGGGGGCCAGTGGGGCAGATGAAGGAGGGTGGTTATGTTTTCTGGTGCGTAAACCAGGAGCCCCGGGATGGGACCACTTACAGGATGCCTGGTCCCCGTTGGTCTTCAGGGCGATGTCATTCCTCTCCTGGCGCCCCTTGGTTCCTGAAACTTCTTCCATCTTGTGAATTTCTGACAAACAGAGTTTGGGATTATAGTGGAAGAAGAGTTTGCCCTGAGTGATGGTGAGGTTGTGTTTGCTCCAATCCCAGAGCTGCCTTAAGTTCTGGTTGTCCAAGGCGTAGAAGGAGTAGCTCCTGCGGAAACAGACACACACACCCCCTAAGCATTCGATCACTGGTCTTCTCCAACTCCAAGATGGTAGGGCCGTGCCTGGAGTCAGTCTTGTCCGCAGCTACATGCCCAGACCTAACCACTTGCTTGGTACCTACTCAATAAGTATTTGTTGAATGGAGGTGATGGGAAGTTTTCATGGCTGGGAAAGTGAGCTTAGTATTAAAGGGGAGTGGTAAGACTGTGATGGATTGAGAAATGGGTTTTTGCAGAGGGGAATGACTGAAGACACAGAGGCACCCGAGCTGGGCCCAATGGAAGAGCAAAGTAACCTGCTTTGGCCGACAGGTGACAGGAAATAGCTAGAGAACTGCAATGGACCAAACCCTCTAGTATACTGCATGCCAGACTGAGACCAGGAGGGTGTGCCCCTCCTTGGTAGGCAGAAAGAAGTCACTGAAGGTTTTATATCAGCTCAGTGACTTGATTAGACCTGTGCTTTAGAATAATTAGGGGGCCACTGGCACATAATGAATGGGAAAAGGGAAGAATCTAGACCTGTGTTGTTCAATACAGAAGCCACTCGCCATGTATCATGTGGCTACAAAGCACCTTTTTCCCTTTCTCTATTTCCTGCCTGTTCTACAGATGTGAGGGAGGGGGTGAGGCAGCCATATTGTGACCATGCAGAGCAACAAGTCAGCAAGAACCTGGGTCTTTGAGAGCTTCACCGAATGGCCTTTCTCAGACTTTTTGCCCACAAATTATTATAATTTCTATCTGCGCCAAGTACAGCTAATCTGTGTTTCTGCTGTTTTACCAACTCAAACAGAGTCAGTGGGACCTCGAGAGGAAGGGATCCAAGAAATGAGGGTAGACAACAGAGACAGGAAGGGAAGCTCCATTTCATATGTGTAATACCTGCCTCACAACGCGGCCCAGATGGCAGGACACCCTCCTGAGCAAATTCCAGCCAGCACCCTCAGAGGTTGGGAACACAGTTTGGGCTGTTCCCCCTTCAGTTTCTTAAGAATGACCACAGAACAGCTTTTATGATTTTTTTGGCTGGATAGACCTTTAGGCACATATTCCAACACAAGTTCCTCTCTCCCAAGGTTTTGCTGGGAACTTTCTCCTAATGATGTTTTTTTGTTTGTTTAAAAACAACCCCAAAAAACTCCAAGTTTTTCTAATTCACAAACTTCTTAGTTAGTGCTCAGGCCACAAGCCTGAGCACAGGACTGCGCCCACGTACCCCATTTCCAAGGTCTCTCCTTGAATCAGACGTAACTTCCGGAAGAAGGAAAGTGACACCAGTGCGTAGGATCGACGGATTTTTAGATACCCCGAAATTTCCTCAATGAGGCCAAGGTTGGCTTCTAGTTCAGCCGCTAGGTTGTCTAAGGAAAGGAGAGAACATGCAGTGAGTTTCTATAGGAATATTTAATCTTCCCATAATTTTCCGTGGAGAGGAGATGACCTATAGACTGTCAACAATTTCAACGTACTCTGCCCAAAACCCTTCGTGGTGAGAACACAGTATGAAGTCTTTGCCATTCTTTAAACATGCCAAGCAGACACCTGCCTCAGGACCTTTGCACTGGCTGCCTCTTTTGCCCAGAATATTATTCCTGCATATATTTCCTTGGCTTATTCCATCACTATCTCAACCCATCCTTCCCCACACGTAGAAACACCTCTAAAACAGCAACCCCTTTTATTCTGTATTTCAGAGGTTGGCAAACTGCAGCCCAGTGGCCAAATATCACTTGTTTTGTCAATAAAGTTTTATTGGAATGGAGCCATATCCCTTGGTGGACACGTGTCTATGGCTGTTTTCATGCTACAACAGCAGAGCCAATTAGTTACGACAGAGATTGTCCAGCCTGCAGAGCTGAATCTATTCATTCTATGACCCCTTTATAAGAAAAAGTTGCTGATTCCCCCTCCCCCCACTCCTCTGCTGCGCGTTTCTCTGAGCATGGGCCACCCCCTGACCTTACGTCATGCACTGATTTGGATTTTTTTTTGCAAGATCCATCACGGCAAGGACTTTGCCTTGTTCACTGCAAGTATTCAATGAATGCTTGCCGAATAAATAAACAAACGAACGCCTTTTTTGCCTGAGCTGGTATTTCCGGAAACATGGTCTGCAGACCTGCTATAGGGCATGTGGCCTGATCGTTAAAAATGCCAGCTGAGTGCGGGGGCTCACGCCTATAAGCCCAGCAGTTTGGGAGGCCGAGGCGGGAGGATTGCTTGAGGCCAGGAGTTTGAGGTCAGCCTGGGCAACATGGTGAGACCCTCCCTGTCTCTACCAAAAAATTTAAAAACTTAGCCAGGCATGGTGGCGTGCACCTGTAGTCCCAGCTACTCAGGAGGCTGAGGCAGGAGAATTGCTTGAGCCCAGGAGGTTGCAGTGAGCTGTGATCACACCACTGCACTCCAGTAGCCTGGGTGACAGAGTGAGATCCTATCCACGCCCCCCCCAAATGCAGATTGCTAATGCCCCCAATCTCCCACTTGGAAAATGACAGTCGCTACTAATGGGAGAGCCACTGAGTGAGGGACTAGAGCCTGGGCTGAGGTCACAGCTCACAGGGACATGGCGCCTGGCAGGACACCCTCCCCCCAACCCAGAGCACTCACTGCCCCCTCGGATGTTGATGATAAGACTCCCGTTGACAACGGTGCATCCTCGGAGCTCCTGGGCAGATGTCACTGAGTCGATGGTCTTCTCGCCTTCGAGGATGTGGCAGACCTTGGGACAGGGGCCCAGGCATGGTGTGCACACCAAGCTGAGGATGGAGCAAAGAAAGAGACAGTGAGGGGTCAGGGCACACAGGGTCCCTTCCACAACAGCAGACAGCACACGACGTCGCTACGTGGGGTTCCCAGTGACAGACTTATGCCGTTAACCTAAGGCAGGGTTTCCTGACCTCAACACTGTTGACATTCGGGGCCAGATAATTCCCTGTGGTGGGGTGGAGGCGGGTCATCCTGTCCATTGTAGGATATTGAGCCAAATCCCCAGGCTCCACCCATTACATGCCAGTAGCATCCCTTCTCCCAAGTTGTGACAACCAAAAATGTCCCTGGACATGGCCGAATGTCCCTGGGGAGGGAAGACAGAAAATCGACCACAGAGAAGAGCCACTGCCCAAAGCAAGAGACTTATGCCATTACTCCACGGTGGAGGTCCTCAAAGCGACAGGACAAGACTCCTGTTGTACCCCAAGGTGATGGGACTCACACCACATCCCTTGGAGACAGGACCACAGTCTACCCTGTGTATTACACCGAAGCGACGGGACTCCTGGTGTTACCATGGTGATGGGAATTATGCCGTGACATTGAGATGACGGGCCTGACATGGGACTCACACCACGGATGCCAAAGTGGCAGAATTGATGCTGTTAACCCAATGTGGCGGGATTCAGCCCACTGCTCCGAGGAGACAGGACGTTTGTGGTTCTGAGCGGGGTTTGCTGCAACACGACCCCACATTTGACAGGCAGGTGACTTGGGCAGCTTTTGGCTTTGCCCACCTACAGCCTGGTGTCCTCAAATTCACAACCTCCTGTGAATTTGGGAACCAGCCCTCCCCAGCATGGGGTCTCTGAGGTCAGTTCTTCGCTGGCAAAGCCCTTCTAGGTCCAGGCAGGGGACAGGATCCAAGCCATGCTGAGCAGCATTGTCTATCCCTTGCTGAGGGTTCAGAGGTGGCTACACAACCCAAGTCAGTGCAGTGAGGGTTTTGTCACAGTCTCCTAGAAGGAGAAATCATCTTCCTTCCAGAGTATATAAGAGAGTGTTGCCATCTTGCTGGCATGGGGTGAGGGGTGAGGGGTGCGGGGGAACCTGCCTGAGACTAAAACCAACAGAGAAGCAAAATAAAGCCAAAGGATGGAAAGAGACTGATCATGTATATTACAAGAGCTCCTGGATACAGCCATACCTGAAGCAGTCCCCTCAACTTTTTGGTTTTGGGCACCACTAGACTCCTTTAATCTTACTTAAGCCAGTTTGAGTTGGGGTTCTGCCACATGAAACCACAAGATTCCCAACTATGACAGTCTCAGTTTCCTCATCTGTAAAATGGAGATAATGACACTATCAAGCTCCCAGGTTGTGACGAGGACTGACACACACCACATAAAGCACATAGAAAACCATTGCTATTCCTTGCTATGTTCATTTTTATGAGTGGTGTCATTGATGCTACTGTTGTTATTTCCATACACCCCTGTGTATCGAATTCTTCAGAATGATTTTTGGAATCATGGTACAATAAAGAATGTATTTGGTCTTTATCCCAGTTCTTGGCACAAAGCTTCCAAAACCCTCAGGATTTTCTGAGAGATAGGAATGCCTATGTCAGGAGCGATGGGAATGTGGGGGTGACTGGTGATGGGCACTCAGTCACTTCAGGATGGGAGTTGGTCAGCAGAAAGTCCAACCATGGGATGACAGGATTGGGGCTTCCAGCCACCTGACCCCCAGGGAGGGGACAGGGCTTGGGGCAATCGCACGGCCAATGATTCAAAGAATCACACCTCAAGAATGAGACCCCAGTAAAAACTTTGCACACTGAAGCTCAGTGGTGTGCTTCCCAGCTGGCGAACACGTCGCGTGCCAAGAAGGTGATGTGCCCCGATGCCACAAGGACAGAATACGGAAACTTGGTGTCTAGGACTCTCCCAGACCTTACCCTATGTGTATCTTTTATAATAAAACTGTAACTGTAAGTATGGCAGGTTTATTTCAGCTCTGTGAGTTGTTCTAGTTAATTATCAAACCCAAAGGGTTTTGCGGGAACCTCCAAATTTATAGCCAGTCAGTCAGAAGTGTGGGTGACCAGGGAATCCCCAAAGTGCAGCTGGTGTCTGAAGTTCGGGAAGTCTTTTGGGGGACTGAGCCTTGAACTTGAAGAGTTTAAAGCCGGCTCCAGGTGGTTAGTGTCAGAATGGTGTTCCATGCCACAGTGTCAGAACAGCTGGGGTGGAGATAAAAGAGTGACCAAATGTTTGGGTTCTTTTATTGGCTCTACACTTATGTGGCAGGTGACACTCTAAGGCAGGGGTTGGCAAACCACAGCCCATGGGCCAAATCCAGCTGGCCACCTGCTTTTTGCAAATAATGTTATATTGGAACACGGCCACATCCATTGGTTACTGTATCACCTAACCCTGCTTTCACACCACAAAGGCAGAGCTGAGTAGCTGTACCAGAGACCATATGGCCTTCAGAGCTGAAAATATTTACTCTCTGGCCCTTTGCCAACTCCTGTTCTCAGCTGCAGGTACACATACGTGAACAAAACAGATAATCTACTTTCCCACTGAGAAATCAGAAATGGCCACAGTTTTTTTGTAGCTTCTGTTACCATGAAGGGAGTTTATTTCTCCACCTGTTGGAGCTGGGCTTGGCCATAGGACTTGCTTTGGCCAATGGGATATTAGCCAATGTGATGCAAGTTGAGGCTTAATAAGCACTTGTGCATTGAGGACTGCCCTTCCTGGCTGCTGGGATGAGAGACCTCATGAGGGAGGCCCAGCTGACCATCTAAGGCATGAGAGGCTATCCTAAACTATCAGCCATAGCTAAGCCAGCCCTGGCCAGACAAACCACCAGTCAATCCACAAAATCATCAGAACTCATAAATGCACAGTTTAAGCCACTAAGCACTGATGTGATTTTCTTATACAGCAAGAGCTAACTGATACACTTGGGAAGCTTATAATCTGGTTGGGGCGAATAAATGAGTTGACAATAAAAATATCAGCTAGGCCAGGTGAGGTGGCTCACACCTGTAATCCTAGCACTCTGGGAGGCTGAGGTAGGAGGAATGCTTGAGCTCAGGAGTTCAAGACCAGCCTGGACAACAAAACAAGATCCCATGTCTACAAAAAATTTAAAAATGAGCTGGACTTCATGATGTGCACCTGTAGTCCCAGCTATTCGGGAGGCTGAGGCAGGAGGATCACTTGAGTTCAGGAGTTGGAGGCTGCAGTGAGCTATGATGATGCCACTGCACTCCAGCCTGGGTGACAGAGTCTCAAAAACAAAAATGAAAACAAAAACAAACCTGGGGAGGGGCAGGGAAATGTGTTCTGCTCTTTGTGTTACAGGAGATAGCTCAGCCATCCCAGGCCTGGCACCAGCCTCCCAGGTGGGGGATGTCACAGGCTTTGTCTTAGGCTGAGATAGAACTATCAGAATCATTAGAATCATTAACACAGTAGCCCAGAACCGAAGGCCCTCCTTTTCAAAGCTCTCTATTTCTGTTATGTTCAGGAAATTTGGATTTCGAGATGAGAGTCTACCATTTTTTTTTCCTTTGCTGGCAAGGTAATAAACTTTTCTTTCCTTCTCCTCACACCACTTGTTCTCATTCTTCTGAGGATGCGGCCGCAAGGACAAGTGCCAAGCTTTCAGGTACAAAAGGAAGGCAAGAAGAGAGTCAAAGATTTTGAAGACTCCCCCCTTCCCAATGGATACCCTACACCCATCAAAAATTCAACATTCATCCCAAATATCTGGTCCTCCTCATCTCAGGAAAGGACACCGCACTGTTCTCATTGGTTACCTTGGGATACTGGTGGACAGACAGCAGGACCTTTTAATGAAACCACGTGGGTTCCCAGAACTCTGCCCTGAAAACATCAAGAACTGTGTTCTAGATAAGCAACCAGAATGGAAGAAAACATATCTGGCCTTATTTGATATCAAACCACATTAGCAAAATGCAACAGTACTATACAGTCTTTCATAAGATAAAATGAAACCTTCGGAAGTAAAAATATTACATTTTTTAAAAAACCTACATAATAAAACACTGCCATGATACATCATTACTAGCATCTCTCACTTTGTTGTTTCTTCCTTTCAGTAAAGGTCCCAGGCATCAAAGGATGTGGTGTCAATGCCTTAGGGTTTTTTGTTTTGTTTTGTTTTGTTGTCGTTGTTCTAGGGTCTACTGTACCATAAACAAGAATCTCAAAGGAGGTTGTGATATTTCTCAGCTCTTTGGGAAAAATACCTTTCATTTAAGGCCAATATCTTTCAAACAAATGTCTCACAGGGAGACAAGAATACTCTTTATTTCAAATGGGGGTGGGGGGGAGGGCGGCGGGGAAGAAATGAATCAAAAGGAATATGGTCGTTTTCCTAACCTTACTAAGAAACTGGTACCACCCTGCCTTCAGAAAAAAAAGTTCTGTCTGGCGTGCAAAGGTGATTTTATAGAGGATTATTTTGGGTCAACAAAGCCACTTGATAGGTTTTTATCAAAAACGAGTAAAACAAAACATATTGTACTTACAGGTTGCACAAACATGAGAAGAGAACCTCCTAAGAACTGAAATTAAAGATTGTTTTTCCTTCCCACCCTCTCCACCCAGGGAAATATAATTTCCCACCAGAACACGCTCGCTTGGCTAATTCTCAAGTCTGAAGAGGAAGATTTTTTACGTAAGCAGGTCAGCTCAAGGCCTCTTGACGTGTGTCTGTTTCTGATTTGTTTTTGTGTTGTTTTGTGGTGTTTTCTTTTTTTTTTTTAACCTCAACACAAAAACCAGGAAACAGATTTTTTAAACTCAGTTACGGCCCCGAGACACCAAAATAGCTCATCTAAGAAGCTAACAACATGAACAAAAAGTCTGTGATGTGCGTAGGAAATCTGACTCATCGCCAAAGAGAGAAAACGCTGCTATTTCTCACCCAGATGGTGGGAAATGGTTTGACTGCACTACCCTTCAAAGAACAGCAAAGCCCTGGAAATTATGCAGCTGTGCATCTCTTCCTCCTTGAGACACTATGTTCCGGGCTAATCTGGGCACACCACCCAGCCATAGATCGGGGAAGACGTGAAAAACCTCAGCTACATTCTTGTTATAATGATGATGCAGCTCCATCAGCGAGGACAGGCCACGTGGAGGATATTAGGGGAAATCAATGACTTCTTTTATGGTTTTTCTGTTCTGAAGCTGAGCAGGGAAAGCTTAGAACTGGTGCACAAGATGCCAGAAATATTTACTATCTAGCCCTTTAGAGAAAAAGGTCATTGACCCCTGCTTCAAAGCCCCAGACCAAAACAAGGGGCAAAAATAGCATCTGAGACCAGCAACTTCACTCATAGCTAGTTAACCCCGTTTTTGCACACAGTTTTAACAGGCAACACTGTCATCACCAACCCCACATTCCTCCTTCTCTTTGCCGCACCCCCCCCCACCCCCCGCAAGACCCACACCCAGGACTCACTTGCTGGAATTCATCGTGTATCCAGAGGGACACTCCGGAATGCACTTGTTGTTGTGAATGACATACTGGTGGCAGCCCTGCCTCCGTGAGTTCTTGCATTTGTTGTGCAGGTCCTGGCAGAAGCTGAAGTTCACACAGCGCCAGTCCTGGAAGTGGTAGTATGGAGGCGGGCAGGTCTCCACGCACCTGCCATCCAGGTAGAAGTTGCGGCAGGCCACACACTTGGTGGGGTCGTCGGGCTCGGAACAGTTGCCCAGGCACTCGCTGTGACAGCAAAGGCCTTCGGCAGTACAGCCGTGTGACTTACAGATGGTTGGGCAAACTGGAGAGAGAAAGAAAACATAGCTGATTTATGGCTTTGCCCAATTCCTATCTGCACTTGCAACAATTCTGGATGAGGGAGAAGAAGCCAGGCAAAATAATAACAAGAATAGATGCACTTTTACATCACTTTACACACGCCAGGCACGTCTATTAACTCATTTAAGCGCCTAAACCAGTGGTGTGCTCCTAAGTGTTTAACAACTGCCTGAAGGAGGGGGACAGAGAGGTCCTGACTTACATAGCATTTGCCAATTTCCATGGCGTAAATGCTCCTGCCCTGGTCAATTTCAGTCTCCCAACATGAAGTCACTAAACACAGAGCTGGCAAGAGATACACAGTAGCACACCACTAAATAGTATGTCCAACAGTAGATACAATTGCATCTACAACAGATGGAAAAGTAGTATATAACCTCAAGAGCACAAATAATAGAAAAAAATGTAGCACGTGGTGAGTTTTGTGCATTTATTACCTTTGTAACATAATTTGTTTCATTGCAGGTTTATATCATTTAATTTTTAAGAGTATTTTTGTGTTTAACAAATAACTTGCAAATGTCCTGAAAATTTCACAGTCAGCTCCAAATAGCCCGCTCCAGCACAGCACGCTGCTGCACCCCAACTGTAAAGGAGATACGTTGTTATCTCCATTTTATTTTCATTTTGTAAATGGAGAAACCAAGGCACAGGGGGGTTATGTAACTTGCCCCAAAGCCATCAATTGCCTCAACAGGTATTGGTTTGCAGTAGTCTAGATTTTGCAGCCATTGTGGGAAGAAAAGGTGGCCACAGACACTGCCTTTGGGAGCATAGAGTCTAACGCAGGAGGCATATTCGTTATTTAAACACGGAGACATGTAATTGCACAAGCACTTTGCTGAGGCGTAAGGGGAGGTGACATTTCTGCTGCAAAGTGAAGGATGAAAAGTAGATAAGGAAGGGGAGGAAGGAGAAGGCTCTGCAGGTGAGGGCACCACCCGTGGGCAGAGCTTGTGGCCAGAGGGACTTTCTCATCCAATGTGACTGAACGTGTCCACTGCAGGCTGGACTTTGCTTCCCGAGGTCTTGCTACTCATCTTTTCCTAATTATTAACACATCTTGATTTGGGTCCCTGGGCATCTGGACTGTGCCCTCCCTTCTTGGGCTGTCCCCAAACATCAGGGACAGTTCTCCAAGGCCAGACAGCCCTTGGCTATATGTATAGCTTCCCTTCCCTCACTCCTCGACTGGTTTGAAACACGGTTTGGAAGCCGGGAGTGTTCGTTCGTCACCCCAAATCCTCAGGTTCTGTGACTGTTGCAGCAGAACAGCACTGTCTGATTGAACTTTCTGTGATGACACAAGTGTTCTCTAACTACGGGTGTCCAACACAGTAGCCACTTTTCCTCTGTGGCTATTGAATGTGGTCAGTGTAACTGAGAAACCAATTTTTTTTTTTTAACTGTAGTAAAATAAACAGAGCATAAAATTTACTGTCTTAACCATTTTTAAGTGCACAGTTCAGTGGCATTAAGCACATTCACGGTGCTGTGCAGCTGTCACCACCCTCCATCTCGAGAACTTTCTCATCTTCCCAAACTGAAGCTCTGTCCCCATGAAACACTCACTCCCCACCTCCTCCCCAGCCCCTGGCACCCACCATTCTACTTCCTGTCTCTGTGGATCTGATGCCTCCAGGGACCTCCTGTGAATGAAATTTTTTGTCCTATTGTGACTGGTTTATTTTATTGGGCATAATGGCCTCAAAGTTCATCCATGTTATAGCCTGTGTCAGAATTTCCTTTTGTTAATCCATTCATTCGCGGATAGCCACTGCCATTGCTTTTACCTTTCAGTTATTGTAAATAACGCTGTTATTAACAGAGACGTACAAATATCTCTTCAAGTCCCCGCTTTTGAGTCTTTTGGGTATACACCCAAAACTGGAATTGTTAAATCACATGGTAATTCTGTTTTTAATTTTTTGACGAACCACCATACTATTGTCCATAGTAGCTGCACCATTTTACATCCCCACCAATAAATAGTGTACAAGGCTTTCAATTACCCACTGAGGAGCAAAACTTTTAACTGTATTTCATCTGAATTTGTTTTAAAATCTATTTCAATTTTAAAAAATACTTTATGGATATGTAATATTTTACATACTTATAGGGTACATGTGATATTTTGTTACATGCATACGATATGTTAATTTCCATTTTTAATAGCCACAGATGGCTACTGTCTCCTATATTGGACAGTTCAAGCTTAGAGAATGAAAACATACTCCTTGCTAAGGCCTCCAGGCCCGGGGGGCCTAATCCCCACCGGCCTCACCAAGCCCTCTTCTAGCCCTGGACAGCAGTCACAGTGGCCTCCTCTCTGCACTCCCACACTCCCCCTCAGGTTTTTTCCTACCTCAGGACCTTTGCTTATCCTCTTCTGGCTGGCTAGAGCACCCCTCCTCCCCTCATGATTGGCTCCTTCTTATCCTCCAGCTCTAAACTCCTTCCAAAGACCTTCCTTGACCTCCCCGGCAGAAGTTGCCCGTCCTTCTCAACCCATGTTCTAACATGTTATCTTACTGCCCTTTCCGTATAGAGCTTATCACTCTGGGGAAACTACCTTGGCTGCTTGTTGACTGTCTGTCTAGAGGGGAGTCCTCGGGGACAGGGCCACGTCTGCTCCATTCACAGCATCTACCCTTAACACAGAGTCTGGCACCCAGTAGGAGTTTAGTAGACATACGTCCATTTAGATAGAGGGAAGGAAAAAGGAAAGACTTAGGAGCAGTTCCAAGGCCCCACTTTTAGTCAGTGGCTTAAGAACTCATTCAAGAACTTCCGGTTGCAGGAGCTCCACAAACTCCCTGGAAAATCTAGAGTATACACACATAGGTGAATATTCTGATTTTTTACATAGATCCAAAAAGAATTAAAAAGCTCTCATAGGAGCAGGATTGAGGGAGGGAAACACCAATGTCTGTGTTGGCTTTTTTAGGGTTTATATACCACTTCTGAGCTTCTTACTTAAATCTAACAAAGACCCTGGCGGGGCAGAGGGTAAGTAGCATTTGTCCCATCTCACAGAGGCAAGAAAGACTGACCTAGCTGGGACATGAAAGGGCCAAGACTGGAATCTTCATCTTCTGGCTCTGAACCTGACGTTCCTGGGTCGGAAGAAAAACCCTGGCAGTTGACAGAATTCACGCAGACAGGAGGAGGAGTGACGTGCATTCAGCTTTGGCGACACGATGTCCAGCACCGCCCAGCTGCCGCACCATAAAGATTTCTTTTAAAGAACCCATGGTGGCCTCAGTTTTCTGATCTGTAAAATGAGGACCTCTCACCCCCTTCTTAAGGCCGTTGCAAGAACTAAACGGGGTGATGTGGTTGTAAAGCATCAAATTCTTTGATGGACATATTTTAAAGCTTGACAGAAGTTAACTACAGGGGAGATTATTATCATCATCATCATAATTATCATCATCATTCATACTGATCTGTCTGTGGGGACCTGGTGGCTGGAACTCAATGGGAGGAAGCAATATATAAGGCAGACAACAATGATCTAAGGTCCACAAAGTCCCACGCTCTCTGGCAGGGCACCTGCAAGAACAGGAAGCGGCCCGTTTCCTGAGGTGGGGCTGCATCAGAGGGTCAGTCCTTTCATTCAAAAGAGGCGTCATCAAAGCCCTAACAAAAACTTCTCAAACACATAAGCCTTCCGGCCTAGACAATGCTAAGAAAAATTATCCAACAATTGCCAAGAAGGCCAGAGGCTGACTGCAAGACTTTTTAATTTTATACTGGAGCTCTGTCTAAAAGGCCTATGTGAAGATTATTGAATTCTCCAGCACAAGGTTTGTTAAACGTTTTCTGTAAAGGGCCACATGCAAATATCTGCGGTTTTCCAGGCCATACAATGTCTGCTGAAATGACTCAACTCTACCATTATGGTGCAAGAGCAGCCACAGACATAAGTACATGAATGGGCTCAGCTGTGTCCAATAAACCTTTATTTATAAAAACAGATGATGGGCCAGATTGTTTACCAATCCCCACTCTAGTGATTGATTTTACTATTTAGATTAGTGCCTAGATTCTGGGAAGTCACACATTAACTTATACGTGGATATGCTGCAAATTGTTTTCATCCAATAGAAAAGATGATCCCCAAGGATTATAGTTGTATTGCCATGTATAACATTAAGCAACTTCATATCTCATGTTGCCATCTTATTCCAGTGATCATTTCAGCTCTACCATCCTGTTGTTCCATCACTATTGGGTTACATAAATGTGTTCACCTGTGTTCTTAATCTTTTTTTTTTTTTGCATATGACTCATGTTTTTAATTCTTTGAAGACTATACTTTGACAACTATATGCCAACTCTGGGTGCCTCCTACCTGGTGGAGAGATGTTGATCAAAGTGAGGAAGATTTCAGTTAGACAGGAGAAATATATCTTAGTGATCTCTTGCACAGAATGGTTACTACAATAAACAATAATGCACTGGTCATTTCAAAATTACTAAAAGAGTAGATTTTAAATGTTTTCACCACACACACAAAAGAAATAGATAAGTATGTGAAGTGATGGCTTTGTTAATTAGCATGATTTCATCATTCCACAAACACATATCAAAACAGCCCATTGTACTCCATAAACATATATTATATACAATTATTATTTGCCAATTTTTTTTTTTAAATAGAAATGCTACTTAAGGTGACCACTCCATCCCCTAGCTGAGTGGGAGTTCTCTAAACAGGTGCAGAAGTTTCCCAAGTCCCCTCTCTGCCCAAACTGGTCACTCTGAGGAATTAATTGTCAGGGAGAACATGAAGTGCTTCACATGAATATCACAAGCAAAGGAGCCACAAAACAGTGGCTGCTTCTGATTCTGCCAGAGAGGGTGGCAGCCTTCTGGGAAAATGCCAAGTGATCTGGGACTTGTCACACCTTTATGCATGCACACAAGCACATGCTGCATGGTGTAGGGAACATCTACCCAGGCAGCCTTCCCCTCTAACCAAAAATGCAAGTTCTCTGTCCATCTGTCTCCCCCACGAAGCCACCTTAAGCTGCTGGTCCCAATTTCTCCCCAATTCTCCCTAAAGTTTCCAAAAGCTCCCAGGCAGAAGCAGCCATCACCTTCCTGAAACTTTGACCCTGTAGTGACTTGGTAACTTTACTCTGCTGGGAAGATTGAAGACTAAAATCTAACTAACTCAGTGGAGGCGGAAGGAGGTAACTGTGTCAGAATCTTCTGGGGGACCCTCCGGAGGGAGTACAACCACCCCACTACATAATGCCTTCCCTAGAGAGAGGCAATGTACAGAAACACCAACTTGCTTAAGGGAGGTGGGTTCAAAGCAAAGGAAGCAACATTGCACTGAGAGACAAGTGCAATTTGACCCAGTATGTCTGCTTCTGGGAATAACCCGGCAGGCAAGAGAGCACATGTACACACAGATGCCTGGGTGAGGGTCTTCTTTGCCCTGTCAGGCCTCCACCACTTGTGTTTATCATAACCAAAGACTGGAAACAATCTTAAGTTCCATGATAGGCGAGTGGGTAAATAAATTCCTGTGGATCAAGGAGGTGGAATAGTATACAGATGTGGAAAAAGGGAGACAGATGTATGCATCTGATGTTGAAATCACTTCCAAGATAGCATTAATTGAAAAAAAAACAAGGTGCATGGTGTGTCTAAAGAGTTTAACTTGGCCGGGTGCAGTGGCTCATGCCTGTAATCCTAGCACTCTTGGAGGCTGAGGTGGGAGGATCCCTTGAGGTCAGGAGTTTGAGACCAGCCTGAGCAAGAGCAAGACTGTATCTTTACTAAAAATAGAAAAAATTAGCTGGGCAACTAAAAATAGAAAAAAATTAGCCAGTCGTGGTGGTGCGTGCCTATAGTCCCAGCTACTCGAGAGTCTGAGGCAGGAGAATCGCTTGAGCCCAGGAGTTCAAGGCTGCAGTGAGGTATGATCAGGCCACTGCACTCCAGCCTGGGCAACAGAGCAAGACCCTATCTCAAAAAAATAAATAAACAAAAAGGCAATGGAACATATATCCCTCTGGAAGGGTCACATGAAAGGTGCCCAATTTGATTTTGATTTTTCACTGTGCATGTGTAGTACCCTTTCAAAACTGACATATTTGGAAATACATTTTTTCAAAAGCTGCTGCTAGACAATAAACAATGTTATTGATCAGTTACGTGATTCTACCACCAAATATTCCAGTAGTGACTAGGTAAGAACAGCTGACAGGCATCATTGAGTGCTTTTACAAAGGTTGTCTTAAAATCTTCTTTGCTTTTTTGTAAAATCAACATAGGGGCTCAGGGATGGAGTATATTTTAGTAATAGCTTTGTTCTTTTATGGACTATTCAATGACATTTCATTTTTTTCCCATTCATTCAACAAATATGTGTCAAATGTCCCAGTGTGACAGGTGCTGTCATAGACATTTGTGGAGGACAGGAAACCTGTTCTTGTATTAACTGAACAATCATCAGAATACAGGTGACACCCCACCCCTGCCCTCAAAAAGTTCAGTTTAGCACCGTCCTCACCCCCACCAGCACTCCCTTGTGCAGGGTGGAGGGGAAAGAAAAAAAACCAGAAAAGATCAGAGTTGAAGAAAATAGCAAGAGTAAATCTTGTGTGAAACTTCTCTTTTGGGTACATGCATGTCTTGGGTACTCAGCCATAAGGCAAAATGTATTTCCTCTTAAAAATGCCAGTCAATAATGTTTCAAATAACATTTGCCAATCATGGTGGGATAAACCAACAACATGTGCCTCCTGTTCTAATGTGCTGAAAAAGGTACAATATTCATGTAGTTTTCTTTCCAAAGATTAATAACCTAACTTGAGGACATTCTATGAAATAACTGGCCTGTGTTCTTCAAAAATGTGAATGTTCTAAAAGACACAGACAACTAACAAATTGTTTAGACTAAAGGAGACTGAACACATACAGCAACATGGAAATGCAAAGTCTGAGTCTAGGTTGAAACCATGACCAAGAAAAAAAAAATTATCAGTGACGGGCAATATAGGGAGAACTGGTGAGATTTATATGAGACTGGATGAAAATACTGTATCAATGTTAATTTCCTGTTTTTGATCATTGTATTGTCATTGCATAAGATAATTTTCTTGTTCTTGCAACTGTCTCACATGGTGTGGGGGTGGGGAGGAAATGTATATAATGTGTGTGCATAAATAGAGAGATAATAAAACAAATAGTATAAAAATGTAAACAATTGATGAATCTAGGTACAATTTTGCAACGTTTCTGAGAGCTTGACTCTACATTAAAATAAAAACGGAGGTTAAAAGCTGGAGTATAGCAGGAGAGACAAAAGCAGTGCTGTCTTATTAAACACCACCCCACACGACCAAAAAAAAAAAAAAAAAATGTATCCACTCTGACTTTTTTTTTCTTCCCCTCCCTTTTAAAGTACAAATCAGTATGGTTTTTCTTCATTAAGAGGCTACTTGCTAAAAACAAAAAAACAAAACAAAATACAAAAACCGCCTTTAAATGCTTCTATAGCACGACATATGTTAATAACATTTTGTTACATTCCTTTCTAAAGCCCGTCTTAAAAAAAAAAGAAAGAAAGAAAGAAAACCACCCAAGATTTATTATTCCAAAAATTACTGCTTTCCAGAAATTTCCAAATGGAACAGTTGCGTCATGCATGGGCCTGCGGGCACTTCCACCAAAGAGCCCCCACAGCTCTCCCTGAAAGTGTGAATTTTACAAACTCCTTAAAATAAGTTTTTGGGGTTTTCTTGCTTCCACTTGAGGTCTTTTGTCTCCCACACTTGTCCCCCACTGGACCCTGACCTCAGAGAGGTTCGAGTCCCCGGAGCCAAATTCCTCTCCTGGGAACCTGGTAAATGATCTCATGGCGGAGCAGCGGTAGGGAGGACAGAGGGTGAACTGTTGTTGACAGCCGGGTGGTCAGCAGCGGCGACCGCGGGAGCGCGCGTCCTTGAAGCAGGGCAGTGGCACCTGTGCCTTCCCCTAATCACACCGTCCCACGTGTGCGGAGCTCTTAGGAGAAATACAGCGCGCGTAGGGAAGGCCAGGAGCGGAGTCCCGGGGTCAGGGAACTCTCCGCTAGGGCAGCCCGAGGACTGCTCTGTTGAGAAGGAAAGAAAAAGAGAGAGACAGTGACAGAGAAAGTGTCGTGTGTCCCCTCGGGGGGCCGGGCCCAGCGTATACTTCGGAACTCTTCGGAGATATACGGCGCACTCGGACGCCCCCGGAAGGGGGCGGGGTCCCACCCACTAGGGCAGCCCCAGGATTGGTCGGTTTCAGAGGTGGTGGGTGGGTGGGTGGGGGTGGGGGTGTGTGTGTGTGTGTGTGTGTGTGTGTGTGTGTGTGTGTGTGTGTGTGTGTGCGCGCGCGCGCAACTGTGTGTCCAAGGGGACGGGGTAGGCCTAGGGCTCCCGAGGCCACGCCCCCTGGAGCCCGTGACGGTCGCGCCACCCAGTCCGGGGCTCTCTCCGCTCCGCGAAATCCGGGCCGGGCTGTCACGGCGGCCGCAGCGCCACCCTCGCGCTCAGCCAATGGGCGGCCGAGCTGCCGGGCGCCGGCCCCGCCCCCTGGCGCGCGGGGGCTGCGCCCTCGGGAGTCCCGCGCGCTCCCGGGGGTGGGCGCTGGAGCTGGGGGCGCCGTGGGGAGGGTGGCAGGGACAAATCGAGTGTGCGGGACGCACGGAGCATCCACCCGGGTGGCTCCGGGCTGCGCGCGCGGCGCTGGGCGGGTGCCCGGGCGGAGACCGGGTCACCGCGTGGCAGCGCCCGGGACGGACAGGGGGCCACTCTGACTCCAGGTCTCACTCGGGAGGGGCCTAGAGAGGGGGCAGCGGCTCGCCAGGGTCACACAGCAAACTCCCCCACATCGCAGGGGGGAGGGTGGGAGGCGGGGAGGGAGGGTCCGCATGTCTGCACTTGGCGGGGCCGTGCAAACCTATTGTTCCCACCCACCTCTCGCCCAGAAAGCCAAGGAACGCACTCACAAATACATTACTAAAAATCTACAGGGTACGTTTTTTGGAGTGCTCTCCAGCCAGTGTTCTCGGGAGCATTTGAAGACTTGTGTGCCCTACCTCCAAAGTCACCATACATAGGGGAAATGGGAAATCGCGGCCAAATATACCTTTATTTACAAAATAGTCATTACAAAATTTTTCCTTTGTATGGACACTTTTGGGACACCCTGTATTTGCAATTCCAGCGAACGGAGGCAGAGAATAGGCATTGTCATTTAACCCCTACCACCCCCACCCCCGTTTTAAAATGTGCAATTGTTTGATGAAGCATACAAGGTCCAATCCATATCAGTTAATATTATTAAGTCTGTTATTCAAACAATCATCTCCATTAGAGACGGGGAAACTCAGGCACAGATGGGCTGCTTTGCCGATACCAGCTCAGCCAGCACTTGAGCCCAGGTCTCCCAGAGAGACTGGGACAAAGGGTGTGGTGTCATGGAATTATCCTGTGAGTTATATTCACCTGTTCCCTACCTCGTGCCACCCAGATCTGGCCCCATCGTGGTGCCGGAATGCAGAAATGGATGGACACCCCGTCCGCACCCTCCCAGGACACTGAAGACACACATAAGCCCCCCCATGAAGGGAAAGATGGTGTCTGTCTTGGTTATTAAAGCATCCCAGAGCTATGCACACAGTAGATGCACAATAAATCTCATAGAAAAAAAAAAAAATGCCGGGGCATTAGGTGACTTAGTCTTATGCCAGCAGAAGAGGAACAGTACTTGCTAATGTGTGAATCACTGGGGTTGTGTTCAGGGAACTATAAACAGTTCGGAGTTGATACAGGGTGAGTGGAGTAGGAGATTAGGTCAGAGAGAAAAGATGGGGACACTAAGAAGCCTGGACTTTACCCTACCAGAGGAGCCAAAGGACTTCAGACAGAAAGGGCACTACCAGATCCACATTTGGGGGTCACCTTTCTGGCTCTGTGGTGGATGGTTGAAGAAGGCAGGAGGCCGAGGGAACAGAGAGGAAAGAGGCTGGATTCTGAAGCCATAAGAAAGGTGGAGTTGTCAGGACTTATCAACTGGATGACGCCCAAGTTTCCACCTTGGGTAGCTGGATACCACTCGTGAGAGGAACAACAGACAAAAAAGACAGGTGCTCAGACTCGGACATCTGGGTTTCAGGTGTGGGGTTCAGGACGTCAAGGCTGAAGAGCCAGACTTCTGCACAAAAATGATTGTGGTTGCCAAGTCACGTCTCAAACCACCCTCCCACCCTCAGCTTGCTCCTGAAAGCTACTCACGCTAAGGTGCAAGGAACCCTCTTTCTTGTGAACATTGTTGAGGTTTCTCCTCATTCATGTATGTAACGCATACACATTTTATGCAACTAACTATGGGAGTAACTTTTAAAATATTGGTGAGCATCAGCCTACTCATGTTTTCTACTTCTCGAGTCAATATCAATTTTATAGGCCATTTAGAAATTAATGCTAAAAAGAGAGTGCAACTTATAAGATACAGACATAACTGTTTTCTGGGGCAAATTCAAAGCCTCAGTTTCTTGCAGAGGGAAACAATCTAAATAAAACTAGCACTTAAATCAGTAAAGGAAATTATTTAATGTTTCCAAAATTATTAGCAGAGCTTTCTTTATAACTTTTTATGGATTTCAAGTTCTATCTCTGTTTTTATTCCTCATATACATATAATATTTGTTCTATAGATAATATTCCAAATATATAATATTTGTTCTTACCCCCACACACACTTTTTCTTAGTTATACTACTTTGTTGATTCTTCCCTCTGAAACAGCACTGTCCAACACACTTTCTGCAGTAATGGAAAAGTTCTGTATCTGTGCTGTCCAGGTCAGGAGTCACCAGCCATGCATGGCCACTGAGCACTGGAAGCTTGGCTTGCTTGACTGAGAAAACGAATTTTTAACTTAATTTCCATGTGGCTAAAGGACTATCCTGTTCAGCAGGGCAGCTCTAAAAGACCCAGCTTTTGAATCTGTCAGTTCTGTTTGTTTTCTAATCAGCTCATCCCTGCTAATTTATTATTTCCTTCCTCCTGGGTAAGTTTGTTTCATTATTCATTGTCTTACTTTTGTGTATATCATCATTTAAAGCTCTGATCTGACTCCACGCCCCATCTTCATTGTGTTTAAATAGTTTATACTTGCAGTATTGATATCCTCCTTAATCAAAGCTAAGAGTTTTGGGTGTGTAGCGTTTTCTTTTTTTTTCTTTTTTCTTTTGGTTTTTCAAAATTATCAAATGGTAGGAGTTTGTCATGCATACTTGTTTCGTTCAGTTCTTAAAAATTAATTTCCGTGGAGTACTACTGAGCCACAAACAACAATGGCAAACTAACATCTCATGTATTATCCTGGTGGAGCTGGAGCCCATTCTACTAAGTGAAGTATCACAAGAATGGAAAAACAAGCAGCACATGCACTCACCATCAGATTGGTCCCAACTGATCAACACTTGTGTGTACATATGGAAGTGACATTCATTGGGTGTCCGGCAGGTGGGAGGGGGCAGGAAGGGATGAGTGAATTCACACCTAATGGGTGTGGTGCGCACTGTCTGGGGGATGGCCACCCTGACTCGGGTGGTGCAAAGGCAATATATGTAACCTAAACATTTGTACTCCCGTAATATTCTGAAATAAGAAAAAAGAAAAAAAATTTCTTTAAAAAAATAAAATAAAAATTAATTTCTAGCTATGCTTATTGCAGCCAGAGATGAGGGCCAGTGTAACGTCTGCTTTTTGGAATGTATTGGTTTGGATTTTTTTTTTAATATTTAACAGATGATTAATTTTTCTAAATATTCCCAGAGCACTTTAAAATGTGTATTGTTTGCAGAGTGCAAAATTCAGTCCCTATCTGTTACCACGATCTTATTAACCATACTATTCAAACTCCTTGTAGCCTAATTGAGTCTTATCTCCAGGATGGAGGCTGTGTTGGAGTTTCCCCTTCCCCAGTTTTCTCAGTGTCTCCTGATAGTTCCAACCATTTATTCTCTAAAGTTTAATTCTATTCTAATAAAGGATTGTCCTTTCAAACCATGCAAAACTCTGTTTCTCCCCGATCATACCTTGTGCCTTGAATGCTTTGCCTTATTTTTCTCTGTTCATATTTAGCCACATGTTTATGTTCTCTGTGTCATTTTTGGAATTAGGTATGACAATTTTCTAGTGGTGGGGAGAGAGAGAGAGAGAAACGCAGCCTCCATGGGAACAAGGAAGTGGAGATGGGGAATGACAGCGTCTGAATGGCAGGGCGGGTTTCCCTGGGGACAATCTCACCCATAAAAAGTTCCACTCACATGACTGATGGCTTTTCAATAACAAGTACATGGTAGTCTTGAATATGCACAGGTGGCCAGACGCCAGTTTCCAAGGAGCTGCTACATGCACCAGCCAGCAGAGTTTAGGGACAAGGACAGGGAACAGAAAAGATGTCCTCAACTCCTTGAGTACTAACGTTAACATTACGAAGTACTGAGTGTCTGCGGAGACACCATGAAATAGAATCCTAAGTCAGAATGAAAATACACCTATTTCAAAGTCCATCATGACAAAAAGGAGACAATTTTCAGCTTGTTTCCTGATGGAGATCAGTTTCTAAAGCCGGAACAACTGCTTTATTTTCCATTCTAGAAATTACATGAGGCTCTCCTGTTCCTGGGGCCACTCCTGTGTCCACCTGAGACACTGCACTTCTATTAGAAAAAGATGAAGTTATCTGATTGGGGGCGAGGGGAAGAATATATTTCTTGCCCATGATAATTTCAATTAGAGAAAAGAACAAGTTTGTCCTTTTGCCTCTGGGTCCTCAGACTTTCCTGGCTGTTTGGTTCCACTTTGCAAGTCTTCATCTACCTGAGCAAACAGCCCATACACCTGGAACTTCCTGGTTCCACCTCTGTGTACACTGCTGAGCCTGGGAGTACACTCAGGGAAAATGCAAGAAGGAAAATAAAACAAAAACAAAAACAAAAAAATTAAAAAATGCTTCCCTATCACACTGGATGCTGGATAACATCATCTAAGAAAGATGGGGACCATTTCAACACTCAAACTAAGTCACAGATACTTCAGGGAAACCGGATAGGGCACAAGAATGCTTATTGGTTAAAAAAAAAAAAAAAAAGCTTCTTTTATGTGCATGCTACAACCTTGAAGGAATTGTGTTTCCTCAACCAAGATCCACCCTCAGCTCTGGACTCAAACTGGTGATTAGAACCGATAGCATTCCACAGCCTAGAGCGGGGACTGAGTGCAAGAACATTTAGTTACAAATGGCACCGGCTCCAGCAAGTTCACAGGGGCCTGGCTGTAGCACACCTGGGTTGTTATATTAATAATTTCTTCAGAGGGTTATTCTATAAAAGCCAAAGTGTTACTTTCTTGCATTGAACAGCCAGAGAGTCACATGCCGACATTCTGGCTGAGCCTTCTGTCCTGCCCTAGGTGGACAGTCTGCCACACCTCCCAGCCCCTCAGCAGCCTGGGACAGGGAGAGTAGAATGGGCTTGGAGAAATGCTACATTGTCCAAATCTGCTCTCTTGAAACTCTCCCGTCAGAGCTGTGATCCACAGCTCCAATCACCAGAGTGTAGGGTACAAACAATTATGGCGTCAGGTGGACCTGGGTTTCTGCCAGATGTACCCACTTTCTGGTTGTGGGACTCTGCTTCCCGTGCCTCAGTTTCCCTTTCAGGGGCACCGTCAGAGTGCCTCGGGTTGACTTCAGAATCAGATGGAAAGATGCACAAGATGTGCTCAAGATGGCAACTGGTTCCTGCTTGGGCCCAAGAAAAGGATTTTTTTATTTTATTTTTTTGAGACAGGGTCTCACTCTGTCACCCAGGCTGTAGTGCAGGGGTGTCATCATAGCTCACTGAAGCCTCCAACTCCTGGGCTCAAGCAATCCTCCTGCCTCAGCTTTCCGAGTAGCTGGAACTATAGGTTCTTGCCATCATGCCCAGCTAATTTTTTAAATTTTTGTAGAAATGGGGTCTTGCTATGTTGCCCAGGCAGGTCTCAAGCTCCTGGCCTCAAGTGATCCTCCCACCTTGGCCTCCCAAAGTCCTGAGATTACAGGCATGAGCCACCGTGTTGGGCCCAAGAAAGGATTTTAAAAGGTGTTATCTGCACCAGCAGCAGCAATTTCAGTTACCTCATCAACTCAGCCTCGATTCCTCCACAAAATAGTGCTAACAACCTCCTCCATTCCATGGGGAAGACAGGGTGGGGTGGATTAGATGACCAAATGCAAAGCTTGTGCCAAGCAACTGTAGGTTCCTTCCCCTTGACGCGTTCTTGGGGACACTGTGTTCGTCCCGTTTTGTGTGTTACTCCAGATCATCCAGGCAGGCAGATTTGGTGTCACTGGTGACCTAGACAGGTGCCTCATCCTAGAAATTGGCCCGTCATGGTGCACCATTCAATTCACCAAATGCAAATATTACAACGGCTCTGTGCCAGGCAGCCCCGGGCCACGCACGGGAGGTAGGAAACTGCTGGGGCCATCCCTGCCCTTGGGGATCCCACAGTCCAATCCAGGAGGGTCACAGCCGGACGGTTCTGTATGTCCATTTGGGTCAGAACCCATGATCTCCCCATCTTCCCATCAACCCTCCGCCCACCTCTTCCCCAAAAGGAAACAGCCTTGCAGAGTCATCAAGGGATACATAAAACAGGCCGCGTGCTCTTGTCTAAAACCCAAATCTCATGTTGTAAAATAACCACACTTCCCGACGACATCTCCATGCCCTCTGAAACCACTTGGAAGCTTCTAGAAGCACTCACCCCCAGTGGCAGAACACTCCAGCCTGAAAGGGAAAACACAAAATGCCCAATTTTCCCCTCAGGAATCAAGATTTAATAGTCTCCTACAGAAACCATAATTTGAGGGCTCTTGGGTGCACTCCTCCCCAAGGTCTGTGATTATGGAATGCAGGGAATGGTTGGGAACTTGAACCTCCAGTGAGACTGGGCTCAAACTGAAATGAGAAAGACCCAAGGCAGGAGGTGACGCTAACAAGTCGGTTCACACGCGACACAGATACTTTGGGGAAACCAGATATAGCACAAGGCACACGGAAATTGGAAAGAAGGAAATTCTCACCTAGAGGAGAAATAAAGCTGCAATCTCAAATAAAAGATAGATCCACCCAGTTAAGTCTCCCCACCTTGGCTAAGGAAAGGAGAGTTGCAAGGAGCTTGGCCTTGGAAAGGGAATTATGATTTATGGAAAGCGATATGGGATTAAATCCTTCCTGCCCTTGTACCCCCAGAAAACCACGCTGTGTTTGGCTTCCAAACTTCTGCTTCTTGGAACTCCTCTAACGCAAAGACAACAACCCCCTCTGAGATGTCACTGATCTTGTGCCATGTAACCTTCATGTGGCTGCCAGGAGGAACCGCCAGTTTCAGCCTTCCGGGGTATACATCCTAATTCCACGCCTACTCACCTTGAGTCCCCCACTTTGGAGTCTAAACATCAAAGGTGTTCTTGGTTCTCACATAGAAACCCCCACCCCTGAATTTCCTTCCTATCTGTTTCCTTGGCACTCCGCGCCTCTGGCTCCATGTGATTCAGAAAGAGTTCCACAGGATGCAAAGATAAAATTTAATGCACTTTCCTTAGCAACCAAAGGAAAAAGGAAAAAAAAAAAAGAACCTTGGAAAATTAAACAGCAGATAGACAAATAGAAACTTGGCTTTAGAAAAATGGGGTCTGAGGTCTGACCACACACATGTGTACACGCACACGCACATACACACACGTACGCACACAGCATCACAACCTTGACCAGCTTCAGAGAACAATATTCTCAAGAGGCTGAGACACTAGCAGCCAGAGCCCCATGGCAACAGGGTGGGCGGTGGCTGGCTAAGGTAAGAGCCGGCTGATGGGGGCCAGAGCCAGCGACCCCTCCAAGAAAAAGCCAAGCAGGTAGCTGTGAAAACTGAAGAAAGGTGATGGGATGTGATGTTGGAACTGAGGCACTGCCTTCCTCAGACCTCACTTGGTACACTATTTAGGGTACGGCAGGCCAGCAATTGGAAGCTAAGGCCAGAGAATCAGATAGATTGGGTGGAATCTGCCACCCCCTGACGCTCGGGACATTGGCCAAGTGTGTTAATTTCTCTGAGCCTCAGTTTCCTCTTTCTTTTCAATTTTTATTTTCTTAGAGGGAGTGTCTTGCTGTGTTGCCCAGGCTGGAGTACAGTGGCACAATCATAGCTCACTGCAGCCTCGAACTTCTGGCCTCAAGCAATCCTTCTACCTCAGCCTCCCGAGTAGCTGGGACTCCAGGTGCCAGCCACCACGCCTGGTTAATTTTTAAATTTTTTTTTATAGAGATGGGGAAGGGTCTCACTATGTTGCCCAGCTGGTCTCAAATTCCTGGGCTCAAATGATCCTCCTGCCTCAGTCTCCCAAGTAGCTGGGATTACAAGCGTGAGGCACTGTGCCCGAGTTAGCTCTACGATTTAAGGGAAAAGAAATTAGCATTTTTACAGCCCTCCTCCCTGCTTCCTTTTCATGAGGCATCATCCTCACAGCACCTGACTCTGACTTTGCCAGCTGGGCGGCAAAGGCAGACCTCACTCATCTCACTTTAAAATACAGGTTTAAGTGAACTGTGATCAAAATTTGCAATGCCTGTTTCTATGGCAAGTGCCAGACAAAAAGAGAATTGGGAATCGAAGCAATAGTCCTGGCCATCAGTCTTCCCTAAATCCTGTGCCTCGGTTGTGGCACAAACTAACTGCACAATAAAAATCTGTTCCTTAAAATTGCCAGTCCTAAAATTTCCTACCTCAGGGCCTTTGCATGTGCAGTTTTGTTCCCTTAGAAGCCACTTTGCCCCTAGCTCCTCCCATAGCAGTTTCCCTGTTATCCTTTTGGTTTCAGTGCCTGTCCCAGCCTCAAGGGACACCCCCAACCACTCTATGGAAAGGTGTACCCCCTGTCCCCCACCCCATCTCATCACCCTGATGATGGAGTTCCTTCCTAGGACTTAATGCCACCTTGTCCATCCATTTGCTGATGTGTTTACTGGGGCACCAGACACCAGAGTCCAGTACAGAGCAAAAGCCCCACAGATCTCACCCCCTCCGACTGTCTGGGAGATGAAGGACACAGTCCATTCTGCTACAGCGTGGGACACGTGTATTCCTACAAATCACCTCGCCGATGGGGCAAACGGTCAGGGCACAGCACTCAAACACATTGTCCATGACATGTGACACGTAATAAAATCAGATAGGAAGCTAATGAAAACAGGAACGCAATTCTGCACAGGTCAAATGGTTAAGAGATACGTAACTGTTACAAAGTAGAAAGTCCCTGACTTGACCAGGGCTGGATGTTTTCACGTCGAAGACAGACAGGTGCAGTGTGTGGCGAGGGGGGTTCCTTTACACGCCACACCTGGAACTTAGACCCACAACTCATTTGAGTCTTAGCAAGAGCTTGAGCTTCAGATTATTAATTGAGTCTGAAGCACGCCTTGCAGAGACTAACGAATGATATCCCACCTCACCCCGAGCAGCCTGCAGAAGCCAGACATCTCTTTGGAATCTCTGGCTCTGCTCTTGCATGTATGCAAACATTGAGATCAACTCCATAAAAGTCGTGTATTTTAACTCCGTAACAGCTCTGCGTGGGTTTGGGGATAAAAATAATGTGCAGGTTCAAATACAGAACGCTGCCACCACGCTCGTCTTTGAATACTCCTTTATCCACCCTGCTCCAATGCAAAGAAAAAGGTCTCACCTCAGCATTCTGGGGTAGCACCCCCCCAAAAAACAAAAATGCCACACATGTCAAGGACAGTCACAAGGGGCTGGAAATGTCTGTTGATTGTGGATTGGATAAACAAATTATAAATGAACGTGGCCACAAAAGAAAAGAAGATTCAAAATGACCCCCAAGAAATGTTATTAAGAGAAAAAGCCAAGGAACAGGGCAGCGAGGAACGTGTATTTGTGCAAAAAGGAGGCAGGCAGGTGTATGGGGAGGGCAGACAAGCAAAGACCCTTCTTTTCCTTGTAAACAACTTTATGAATGTTTTTGACTACGGTGCGTATAATACTCCTTTCTTAAAAACTAGAGAGGAAGAATGAAAAGCACATTATCCATCCATACATGATGGAATATAATTCAGCCTTAAAACGGAAGGAAATTCTGACACAGGCTGCAGCGTGGATGGACCTTGGGGACATCATGCTCAGTGAGAGACGCCAGACACAGAAGGACAAATCCTGTGTGACTCCACTCACAGGAGGTCCCGGGAGGCATCAGATCCACAGAGACAGGAAGTAGGATGGTGGGTGCCAGGGGCTGGGGAGGGGGTGGGGAGTGAGTGTTTCATGGGGACAGAGTTTCAGTTTGGGAAGATGAGAAAGTTCTGGAGACGGAGGGTGGTGATGGTTGCACAGCCATGTGAGTGTGCTTAATGCCGCTGAACTGTGCACTTAAAAATGGGTAAGAGGGTGGACTTTATATTTTGTATATTTTACCAAATATAGAAAAAAAAATTAAAAATGAGCAGCAGACATAGATGGGTAGAAATCTAATGGTTTGAGCAATTAAGTGATAAGGTTCTAAAGTATCTATGTTGCCATCATTTAATTCAAGAAGGTAAAAGCCAAAAGGAAACAGGAGTATCTCTTCTCTCCTTGCCATCCACAAATTCATAGGAGAAACTCCCCCGGACTGAAACACACACAAATTTAGGAAATTGACGAAAACCTAAGGGCCAGGAAAGTATGATTTCTGGAGTCTAACTGCTTGGGTTCAAGTCCCAGTTCTGTCTTTTCGTCACTGTGTGACCACAGGAAGGGAACGCAGCCTGTCTGGGTCTCGGTGTCTTTATCTGTAGAATGGTCTCAGAAAACTATCCACCCTCTCCGGGCAAGGACTAGGGTGACATACATGGGACACTCGCCTCTGGCACAAAATTTAAGGCAGTGCCAAAACAGTCAAGAGAGATACTATTTTAGCATAATTTTTTTTTTTTTTTTTTTTTTTTGAGATAGAGTCTCACTCTGTTGCCCAGGCTGGAGTGCAGTCGTGCCATCATAGCTCACTGCAGCCTCAAACTCCTGGGCTCAAGTGATCCTCCTGCCTCAGCCTCCCCAGTAGCTGGGACTACAGGTGTGTGCCACCATGCCAGGCTAATTTTTTTTTTGTCTTTCTTTCTTTTTTTTTTTTTTTTTTTTTTTTAACAGTCAGGAGTCTCACTATGATGCCCAGGCTGGTCTCAAACTCCTTTCCTCAAGCGATCCTCCTACCTCAGCCTCCCAAATCCTTGGGATTATAGGTATGAGCCAACACACCTGGCTGATTTTTAAAAATATGGCATTAAAGTTCTGAGTTTTGGGGTGCACCCTTAAATATTGTGCTTTATGCCCTGATTCAGGAACTTTGATGAAACTGTTCTTGATACAACCAGGTAATTCTGGAAAAATTATCTCCTGGGGGTCCACTTGTTGGTGTTTTGAGCAATAAGCTAAATTCAGTTTTCGGCAGGTGATGCTGTGATCCAACTGCTCAGTAAACCCAGGTGAGGATTTTACTGCATCCTCCGCGTTCTCCAAAGGAGCCAGTCTCTGCAAAGGACGTGCATTCCACCGAACATTCTTAATGACCTGGGGCTTCGGGGCCCGGTAAATTCCAGATTTTATTATTAGTAACAAATTAAATTGACTAACAACAAAAGAAAAGTGCACAATTCAGTGACCCTGCGTGAACCAAAACATGCACAACCACATTTACACAGGAGCAGGGTAAATCGCCGGGCGGCTGCCCGCTCTCCCACGGACCCGAAGCTCTGGGGCTGGCAGCCGCGGAGTAGGAAGCTGTCCCCATCAGCACGATCTGGAACAATCCACAAAGCTTATCGGGGGAGATACCATGGGCAAATGGCAACAAACAGTTCTTCTGCCAAGCAGGGCTTTGGAGGCAATATCAGTTTGTCTGGGGCACGAGCAAGCTCCCCTCTTCTCCCGTTAAACTTGCCAATTCCACACCTGGTAATTCCAGGGCAGTTTCCCAAGTCACAGACTCAGATCAGGAAAGATCTTGGATGGGCTAGGCGCAGTGGCTCACGCCTGTAATCCTAGCACTTTGGGAGGCTGAGGTGGGAAGGTCATTTGAGGCCAGGAGTTCAAGACCTGCTTGAGCAACACAGCAAGACCCCGTCTCTACAAAAAATAAAAATTAGCCGGGCATGGTGGTGCACGCCTACGGTCCCAGCTACTCGGGAGGCTGAGGCAGGAAGATGGCTTGAGCCCAGGGAGTTCAAGGCTGTAGGGAGCTATGATTGCCCCACTGCACTCCAGCCTGGGTGACAAAAAAAAAGAAAGAAAAAACAAAACTCAGAAACACTCTGCGCAAGGGGAAGAAAGGTCTCTCCAAAGGTCTGCCCCTTCATTTTTGGAGCAATTTCCCATGTCTTCCCTCATTCCATTCCCCACAGCCATTTTGAGGAACAGGTTGGGGTTTCTCATTTTTCACAGGTGCACATGACCGTGGGCACACGGAGCTGGGAGATGGAACAGCAGGGCTTTCTACTCTGCTTTTGTGTTATGGAAAATCTATTCACTGACCATGGCCTAGACACACGTGTGCAAGATGTCAGTGTAGAGTTGGATTTTAAGACCCAAAGAGCACCATCTGTGGGTAAATGGATACATACAATGTGGTCCATCTATGCAATGATTCAGCCTTAAAAAGAAAGGAAACTGTGACACCTGCTACGACAACATGGTTGGACCTTGAGGATATGATGCTCTGTGCAATAAGCCAGTCACAAAAGGACAGATCCTGTGTGGTTCCACTCACAGGAGGTCCCTAGAGGTGTCAGATCCACAGAGACAGGAAGTAGGATGGTGGGTGTCAGGGGCTGGGGAGGGGACGGGGAGTTAGTGTTTCATGGAGACAGAGTTTCAATTTGGGAAGATGAGAAAGTTCTGGAGGTGGAGGGTGGCGATGGTTGCACAGCAATGTGCATGCGCTTAATGCCACTGAACTAAACACTTAAAAATGGTTAAAATGGTAAATTTTATGTTATATATATTTTACCATAATAATAATAAAAAACCCTCAAAGAACAATTATGGTAGCCAACCCCGTGCCAGGCATTGTACCAGGGCATCTGCATCCTCCTGCAAACCATGTCCTAATAGGGTAGGTCCTATTCATTATCTTTATTTTGTAAAGGAGGAAACAGGGAAGGTTCAGTAACTGGCTCAAGGTCACATATCGAGGACGTGGTGGAGGGAGCCAGGATTTGTACCCAGGCAGTCTGGCTCCAGAGTCTTAACTTCACATAGAGACTTCACTGTAGAGACTTCAAAACCCGGGCTTCCTAATTCTTAACTTCTGCCAACAGCCCCTGCCTTCTGATAAATTCTTTCCCCTTCCTTGTGGGTGACTCCGGCAGCTGCCTTCTTGCCACCAAGACACCCAAGACAACACGTGGGAACTGGGACCATTATAGGACCCCTGGGGGTGGGGAAGGGGCAGGGGGAAAACTCAAGGGGTTCCCAGCCCAGCTGGGCAGAACCAGGATGGGGCGGAACTGACCAGACCCGAATAAAGAGCTCAGACTCCAAGGACAGGCAGATCCAAGTTCAGTGACCAGATCTGTCCTTCTGTGAAGGTGGACAAGTGAGTCAACATCCTCCAGCCTCAGTTTTCCCATCTGTAAAATGGGAGTGGGCAGGGGCGGTCATAGAATAACCCCCGCATGGCAGCCCGATTAGAAAATGAAAGATGCTGCAGTGTGGAAGGCAGCTAGAAAAATAAACAGACCATGGCACGGCGATATATCCTATTACAAAAGGAAAAAGATCCCTAAAGATCCTAGGTGGATTCAACAGCACAAACAGAAGAAACCCAAGAACTAAAAACGGAACAAAAATAGTCAAGAGAGCAGATTCTCTAAGTCTGAGAAGTGGTCATAGTTACTATGGGGTTTTAAAAAGGAAACAATAGCTAATAAATAGGATATAGACACTTGAACTTCCCCAAACCAGGACTGGTTGGCTGTGATCAGCCTGCCCAGGCAGTCTATGAATCAGCTCCTTAATAAATGCCTTTTAGGGATAGGAACTGGAGGAAGCCCTTTTCTCTTTGTCATTAAACTCCTTACTCATCTGCAGGGGGAAATTCAGTTCTAGGAAAGAAGCAGGTAGGAGAAGAAACATCCCCCCACCATCTCCCCACCCCAGAGGGTGGCAATGACCTCCTTCCTCCCTGGGCCCCGGAACTCTGTTTCTTCCGATGCCTTTTCGTTGACTTGCACGTCTGCTGAGATGCCTGGTTCATATTTCTCCCCCCCGTGCCCGCCCTGCAAAAACATTTGCTGAACAAATAAACCCAACGGACTGCAGGCAACAGAAACCTCAAGACGCCTGGGTCGCAGACCGCCTGACCGGAGGGAACCGGTCCTTGGCATTAAAGTTAAAAGTTAAAAGCCTTCTCCAAGGTCACGGAGCCAGGTCTCTCCAGCCTGGCCTGAGGTCCCCATGCCTGTTTACCCAGGAGAGAAAATGGCATTCTCTGCCATGGGGCCGGCTGTCCACGTGCGAGATTTCAACACCACGTCTGGCACACGGTTGCCCATCTGCAAACACTATCTTATTTAATCCACTCAGTGACCTTAAGAGGGTGATATGATCATTTATCCCTCCTTTTTTTTTCTGGAAAGAGAGAGACAGAGTCTCGCTCTGTCACCCAGGCTGGAGTGCAGTGGTGTGGTCATAGCTCACTGTGGGCTCAAGAGATCCTCCTGCCTCAGCCTCCTAAGGAGCTGGGACTACAGGTGCGTCGCGCCATCAGGCCCAGCTAATTTTTTTAAAAAAATTTTTGTTGAGATAGGGTCTCACTATGTTGTCCAGGCTGGTCTTGAACTCCTGAGCTCAAGCGATCCTCCTGCCTTGGTCTCCCAAAGTGCTGGGATTACAGGCCTGAGCCACCGAGCCTGGCCTATTCCTCTTTTTATAGAAGAAGGAACAGAGATGTTAAATAGCTCCCAAGGTCACACAGCAAGGAAGTGGTACAAAAGGGATTTGAACCCAGGACCACAGGCACAGTAGTCTGTGCTTCTTCGTGGAAACACCAATGAGTTCAGACACTCCCAGACCTTGTCCAAATTGTCGAATGTTTCAAGCGAGGACAGCAGAGAAGGTCATGGTTTCTCGTATTTTTCCCCTTGTGTCACTGTCTATATCTGGGGTTAAGAATCACTCCTAAAACACCACAACGATCTCCCAGGCTCTTGATCCCAGGCTGTTGCCGCCGCCACCCTCATCTGCTCATTCAACACCCTCTCCCCCTTCCGCTTAGGCATGACTCGAAAGGGAAAAAAAAAACAATCACCAAAAAACCCCGTAGTACAATGCTTTGCTTGGAGACATCGCAACCCCTGGAAACTAGGGGAGCCTCTTTTTCTGATCACACCCCTCATTTCTGCTTCCTTCTCCTAACGTATTCAAACCAGGAGGCCCAGCCCTGTTGGGAAATCCCGGTGGGAACTGAGACAGGTTTCTAATCTCATGGTGTCACGTCAGGGGAAAGTGGTGAAGGAGGAGGAAGTCACTGCTACTTTGAAACCCTAGACAGAATATTGCTCCAGGTCCTGGACCGTCCCCCCTGCCCCCAGGCTCTGTGATACAAATCAGAAAGCCCCTGAGACATCCCTCTCCCCACTGTGTGCCAAGAGCTGGGGGGAGACATTGGGGGTGCCTGAGAGGGGGCACAGTGGCAGGATAGACCCCCAGAGCACGGCCACCAGCCACCCAGTGGGGATGTCCCTGGGCTCTGGGTTCTAAAGTACAGGCTGCCTGTATCCGGGAACAAACTGCCACAATCCAGAGGAGCCACTGCAGGTGCCCCAGAACACACAGCAAGGCCACCAAGCTGCAGGGCCCCCAAATCCACCGCTCACCAAGCCTCTGCCCTGGCAACTGTCGGCTCTGGCTAGAAACCCACCCTGGGGGGGCGGGTCTTTCCAGCCCTACATGCTGGGTTCTCCCCCTGTATTCATTTCCTCCTGCTGCCATACCAAGCAACTGCAACTGTCCAACAATGTCAACGTATTATTTTCTTACAGTTCTGGAGGTGAAAAGCCTGAAATGAGTCTGAAGGGGCTGACATCGAGGTGTCGGCAAAGGACTGGTTCCTTCTGGAGGCGCCAGGGAGAATCTGGCTTCTAAGGTGCCCACTTCGTCTCCTTTCCTTTTGCAAACACGAACAGACAAACAAAACAGAAAAGTCACAAAGCTAAGACAGAGAGTTCCCGGGTACCCTCTACTCAGCAGAGGTAAGTCCCCCAAAGTGACACAGAAACCTGGCACCCAAGAATCTGCTGCTTGTGTTAGTCCCAACGTCTTTCTCCGCGGCGGGAGGACGGGATGGTGGGAGACACTTGACAGTGTCCGGGGACATTTCTGATTGTCAGAACTAGAGTGGGGCTGGGGTACTACTGGCGTCTAGTAGGTGGAGGCCAGGAATGCTACTAAACACCCTAGAATGCACAGGACAGCTCCCCACCACAGAGACCAATAATCCAGCCCCCAACAGCCACAGTGCTGCGGCTGAGCAACCACGGAGTAGACGCTACTATTTTACAAGTGAGGAAATCGCACTGGAGAGAAATCAAATGGATTGCCCAATGTCACCCAGCTCCAGAGGGGCAGACTTGGGGTTAGACGCCGTGGTTGTTTTTTGTTTTGTTTCTTTTCTTTAAATATTTTTTTCAGAGATTCTGCACATTGAACTCTTGGCTTTTTGTTTGAGCAAAATACAATCTGAGGGAGAATCACAGGGAACAGCATGTGGGTAGAGGGAATGGCGTGTGCAAAGGCTCAGAGGCAGCGGGAAGGAGGCCAGTGAGCTCCAGCACAGGACACCATGGCAGAGAGGCAGGTGACTGGCTTGTTGGTGGCAGCAAAGGAGAGACATAAACCATTTGTTCCTCTGTAAGCAATAGCTCTGTGTGGTTTTCAAATACATTTGAAATGGATTGAAAAAAAAAAAAGACTCATAATGTCACAACAAGAGACATGAGCAGAGGCTTTGCCAGGGTTCCCAGGTCCTGGGGGTATGACCCAGGATATAGAATAAAACTGCAGGGGCACCTGCTGCAGGGACCAGATATGCATGTCACTACCCCTTGACCACAACCTTCCCAGTCTCTACACGGGCAACCCCATCAGCTCTCTTTCAGCTAAATTCCCCTCACTGTATCTCCAATCTCTGTCTCGTAAGTCTTTCATAGTCCAGTCAAGTTCTCACAATTCTGCTCCACAGTATGCACCATTGGCTAAATTTCATTCCAAACATGAATGAACTTTCAAAAATCTACATATTATGTGATTCTATGGACAGGACACCGTGGAAAAGAAGGGGGTTGTTACCACCAAGAGGCACAGGAGAATTGGAAGGCGGAAATGTTCTCTCTCTCTCTCTCTCTCTCTTGCTTTCCTTCTCTTTGGGTCTCGCTCTGTTGCCCAGGCAGAAGTACAGTGGCTATTCACGGGCACGATCATAGTTCACTGCAGCCTCAAACTTCTAGGCTCAAGCAATCCTCCTGCCTCAGCCTCCCGCCCGAGTAGCTGGGACTACAGGTTTGTACCACCACGCCCACCTCTCTTCTATATCTTGATTGTGGTGGTGGTTACGTGACTACGCATTTGTCAAAATCCAATGAACTGTATTCTCAAAAGGATAAATTCTACTTAATGTAAATTAGACTTTAATTAAAAATTTTTATTTAAAAAAATTTAAATGAATGAATGAATGGAAACAATCAGCTCGTAAGGCCAAAGTAGCGAGACTGGCATCTGGCCCTGAGCTCCGAAGTTTCTGGCAGCTTCCTCCTTCTTGCACAGGGAGACGGTCCCTTGTGGTCACCTTCACGTGACCTTCTGGGTGTTGGGGACAAACTACAAACTCTAGGACAGTGTAGGGACTTTAAAACTTAAAAACTTTGAAACTGAAGTTCATTGTACTTCAATATCAACAGCATAGGATAGAGTGTAAGTCCTGAAGCCGTTGATGTGGTTCTTTCTTCAGCCCCTGATCTCCCGCCCTCTGCCTGTTTTGCAAATAAAGTTTTATTGGAACACAGCCACACCTGTTCATTCACTTCTTGTCTACAGCTGCTTTTGTGCTACGGCAGCAGAGTGGAGGGACCACAGCAGAGACCCTATAGCCCGCAGAGCCAAAAATATTTACTAGCTGACCATGCAAAAAAAGTTTGCGTGGGCTCTTGGCATCACACTGTCTGAGTTTAAAATATGCCCTCTCTAGCTGTGACCCCTTCTGCAGGTGATTCAACTTCTCCACCTCCCCATGTCTTCCGGCCAGAACGGTGGAATAATAGTAACACCCACTTGATAAGGTGGTTGTAGGGTTCAAGTGAAATTAGGCACATTAAGGACTCAGCCCTGTGCTTGGCACATAGCACCTGAGAAACATTCATTACTGACATTTTTCTGCAGAACACCATTTGGGGAAGGCTGGGTCACAGTCGAGGGTGGGTTGAAGGCTGGAGGACGCTCTGAGCCCATGTCCTCAATAAATGAGCAGAGGTGACCGGCACTCAGCTGAGAACATGACGAGAAAGGAAAGAGGGCGGCGGTGCACGGGAAGAGAAGGGACTTTTCCTCACCATCTGGCCCTGCTTGGCACTTTAAGCTGCAGCCTGTTCTCAAATCCTTGGCCTCTGATGACCTCGAGCTGTCTTGGCCCTAAATCCTAACCCTGAACCTGTTTCCTCCTTACTCCAATAGAGGCCTGACATTTGACATGTGTCCCCCAACCCCCACACCCATCTGGCTTCCCAATTTGATGGTGATCATGCCCACCCCTTGCTCTTATGGGGGGAGAGACGGTTATGTCCTTGGGGGGGGGGGGGCAGGCCGGAGGTAACTGTGCTTCCTTGGAGGAGGCTACAGGTACAAGGAAGCCTGTCTATTACTACAGGGACGGGGGACAGCTCCCACACAGAAAGGGCAAAGAGGGAAGTCAATGCAAAATGATGGCTAGAACTCAAGCGGTTACCATACCCCGGGCACTACACTGAACATGTCACAAGCATTAATGCCTTCATTTAATTCTCACCCAAACCAAGAAATGGAAGTGTCTAGAGAAAGAAGCCCAACATAATGACACAATGGAGCATTTTGGGAGGTGACCACTGTCAAGGATAAGTTAAAGAGAATTCAATAGGTGTGCAGGCTCTAGTGTAAAATTCTGCTGCAGGGTGGAACCTAGGGTGACCTGGGCACACTGTGATGTGTTAGTCACCCTAGTGACCCAATTCTGGCCTCCGGGTATTGGCTTCTGGCCAATTCTAGGAGGAGTGGGAGGCCAAAGTCAGCGCAGAATATGTGCTTCTTTTTCAGTGAACTCCTATTCACCCATCAAAACCCAGTGCAAAAGTTCCCTTCCTCTGTAAGGCAGAGTATAGCAGGAAAAGCTAGGGTTCTGAAGCCAGAATCTGAGTACAAATCCTATCTCCATGAAAAGACTGTTAGGAGAGCCATGTGTCTGGTAGACAGCACAGTCTCAATAACTGTATACAGTTGGTGCTTAATAGACAGTGGCTTGTATGGATGTTCCCATGTGCTTTAGAGCCCTTAATCTGCTCTATCTGTTACTCTGTTAGATCCAGAATTCCCCCAACTTCCCTCCTCTGAGCCACCAGACAGACTGGAACACAATTTAAAAAAAATTAAAATTAAAAAGTAAAAAAGATAAAGTCTTATAACATGTGCAAATCAGTTAAGGCAAATCTCCACTTCAGTCTTTCTCCATTCACCTCAAGTCCTGACACCAAGCAGGGCTGTTTTCCCCTTGGCTTTTCGTCTGCCAATAATTGCACCAGAGCCCAAACAGCGGCATGCAGCAAGAAGTAAACAGGAAAAGTTCTGAAAACCCATTCATGGGCAGCTCCAAGGTGTTAGGACACCGGGGCCGGTGTGCGGCCGAGGCTTCAGCCGTAAGGACAGGAGCCCCCCACGAAGCCGGGGAGACTTGCTGACAGCCCCCCTCCAGGCGACCAAGCCACATCTCGACCAGAGGAACCAGAACGCACAAAGACAGACACTGTCCCAGCCGGAGGACGACTGGTCGGTCTGGGGGGTGGACACTGCAAGGGGTGAGGAGGCCGTGAGACGTGCCTGTCCCGAGGAAACGCGCTGTGCTTAAATATAGCGCAGAGGGTGTGGATGGAGCTGGTGTCTGAGGGTGGCGAGGGTCCCAGCTAACCAAGGGCAGGTGGGCTTTTGCACAAGTCATCCAAAGCCCTTTTCATACGGTCGTGGGGCTATTCAGGAAGCCTCCAAGCCCTGTTAAATATATCCAGGTTCCACTTGTCTCTATATTGGCTGAGGAAGGCCAGAAGGGAGGCTGTCCCCATATGCCACGTGACACTCAGAGTCTCTTATGCAGCCAGCACTGCTCCAATTGCTAACCATTTATTCCTCCTGACAACCCGAGGAGCTACTGTCATCCCCATTTTATGGATGAGAAAACCGAGGCACAGAGAGGTTCAGCAACTTGCCCTTGGTCACACAGCTGGTGAATGGCTGAGCCACAGTGAGACACTCAATCAACGTTACTGTGGTTCAGTTGCCATCGTGGGTATAAGATGATTCCTCAGGGGGAAAACATCAATGCTGCCTTTTCGGAAAACATCAATTTCTCCAGATCAGCTCAGGGGTGTCTGAGTTCCCTGCCCCTACCCTGAGCCAAATAAACTTGAGTGGCGCCCTGGGCTTCTCCAGTGTATGAGGTCACCGATTAGGTGTTTTTGACAGGTGGCTTCGTAGAGGGCAGGACCTGTCTGTTCTGTTTCCCCGCCACTCTGTCTTGACTTCCTAGTGCAGCACCCGGGAGATACATAAACCCACCGGTGTTCAATGGTGGCAGTCATAGTTCCTCAAAGTCTTTGGTCCCCTGAGGGTGGGCATGTTGCTTTTGTTAGCAACACGGCAATGCCAACCCACTGGTTCTACACACATGGGGCTGACGACTGGCTCTTGGTCTCCATTCCATGTTGCATTTTTCCATGCCGTGGAAAGGAGTAGGAAATAGCTGCAGCGTGGTCCTCCACCCACATTCCACCATCCTAATCCAGCGGTTCTCAAACAAGGATGATTCTGCTCACCAGGAGACACCTGGCCATGTCTGGAGACATTTGTGATTATCACAACGTGGGTGGGAGGTGCTCCTGGATGCCAGGGATGCTGTTCAACACCCCGCAGTGGCCAGGATGGCCCCACCCCAGAGAACAAACTGGCCCCAAATGTCCACAGTGTCAAGACGGAGAAACCCTATCCCAGATGGGCAACCCTGCATCAAAGACAACATCACAGCATCCCTAACTTTGACACAAAGTTAAGGAGAGGCCCGGCGCCGTGGCTCACGCCTGTAATCCCAGTACTTTGGGAGGCTGAGGTGGGAGGATTGCTTGAGGCCAGGAGTTGGAGGCTGCAGTGAGCTATGAACGCACCACTGTACTCCAGCCTGGGCGACAGAGCAAGACCCTGTCTGAAAACAAACAAACAAACAAACAAACAAAGTTAAGGGGAAAGTCTCATCTTTCAAATAGCTGGCTGTATACACACACACACACACACACACACACGCACATCCAAAAGAGGAGGTAAATCCTAGAAACCAGCCCAATTTCATCTCTATACACCCCTACTCCAAACAGGTTTCCAAATTGCAAAACGCTGATTAAAAAATCCTTTAAGCTGATGTGACAACCATCTCCCTCCCCGCCCCGATTCTGCTACTCTTAAGCAACATTACGGCGGCTCCACTTGGACACTGGAAATATGTGCCAGAGGAGACATATTACGCTAATTTCCTTCAGTAAACAGTTCAGATCTTACCTTGGAAACCAATGCAACAAGGAGAGTCAGCCACACACTGTGTGGAATCCTTTCGTCTTGACTTGAAGCATCAGACATCCTGTCATCTTCACTCTCAGAGTGGCAAACACACATGTTTCTAGAATGGCTTGAGTTGTGCAACATATACACCCTTCATTTATTTTCAGTAGGCTTAGTGTGAAAAATGCATGAATTTGTTCTTTGCTGCCAGACAGTCCCTCTGGGACAGAGAGTTGCATGCATGTTTGCATTCTTGCCTAAAGATCACTTGCATGTTTTCAGAAGCATGTTAAGAGTTTTGTATCAACTCTAGCCAGCTTAGAGCAACTCCGAATGTGGGTCTCGCCTTTCACCAAGAGCGCCAGCAGATTGCACATCCTCTTGCAAGTTACAAAACTATTTCTCCATCAAGCCGCACAGGGTTATAGATTAAAAAAGCAGCCCACCCCGAAGAAAACCACAGTGGCAGTACAAACTGTTTTGTTTTTGTTTTTCCTGAAAACCGACATGTATTACCCATGATTAACATGGTATCCTAAAAGGTGTGTTTTTTTTTTTTTTTTTTTCTGTTTCTTAACATACCAGAAACAAGGTAATCTGAGACTGGTATCTTCGTGTGAAGGTCATATTTTGACACATAAACTAGAGTGGCATCACCCAGAGAAACCACCAGCTAAACCTGAACTAGACTGTCCCAAACATGGGGACACTCTCAGGGCCCAAGAAGCAGCCCCAGAGGGTCCCAATGGGTCCTGCTTACAAAGGCCACTTTTTGCCACTGTTGTGCAGGGTGGTTCTGAAACCCACTCTCATTCCAGTGAGGACATGGGGTCTGGAGCGAGTACCTCCTCAAAATAAACCTCACCATTTGGCACGAGGCAACAAAACAACACTCCACTGTGCTCAGACATTGGGTTGGGGGTTTACAGGCTTATTTTAACAGCTTAACAGCTTCACAAAATGAATCTGTTGTTCTCATAAATGGACAAATGTCATTTGTATCTTGGAATATATGAGACAGTCAAGAGTTCATGATTGCACCCCCATTCTCTCATCGAGGCTGAAAACAGGAAGGTCAAGAGTATTAACAATTATATAATTACCCTCTGCCATAAAACAATTGAGGCATTCCACTCAAATCAGATGTGAGCCGGGCTGACCGCATTCAACCCTTGTCATTGAACACTGCTCTGGAAGTTCCTGCTGTAACAAGGTTAACAGCAATAACTGGCGTAATTATTGGCAAAGGGCAGTGAATCATCATTATCTGCAGATGCTGTGATTATAGAGTTGGGAAATTGAAGGGAATCAACTGTATGGCTTTCAGAACTAGTAAGTATTTAATAAGGTAGCTGTGAATAAAGAAAACACAATCCCTGTCCCCTAGTCTGGAAAAGAACCACTTTTAATGATTTTTAAAAATCTCTCTTATAGACAGGTGGGGCAAAAAAAATCTCTCTTATATTAGATAGATACATGGATAGATGGATGGATGGATGATGGATAGATGGGTGGCTTGATGAGTGAATGGGTGGATGAATGGATGGATAAGTATAGGTAGATGAATAGATGAGTAAGTAGATGAGTGGATGGATGGGTAGGTGAGTGGATGGGTGGATGAGCAGATAGGTGGGTGGATGGATGAGTAAGTGGATGGATGGGTAGGTGGGTGGTTGGATGGATGGATGAATGGATGGATGGATGGATGGGTGGTTAGGTGGATGGATGGATGGATGGTTGGATGGATGGATGGATGGGTGGTTAGGTGGATGCATGGATGGATGGATGGGTGGTTAGGTGGATGGATGGATGGAGGGATGGATGCATGGATTGATAAGCAAAAGGAACAAGGGAGGGAAAGACAGAAAGCCAGCCAACCTAAGAACAATGCTCACAAGAATTGGACAAACTGCGTCTGATGAAAAATCACAAAACATTTCTAAGAATAGAAAGAACCCTTGGAGAAATGAAGAGGAAATCCACGACATAGGATGGTACAAGTATACATTGTCAAGATGTTACTTCTCTCCAAATCAATTTATAGACTTAATATCCCACAGTAAAACCCACAAAGGGCCTCTGGGTGTGGTTGTTTTCTCTCTCTCTCTTCCCTTTTTCTTTCTTGGAACTTGGCTACATTTTCTAAATTTTTGGAAGAATAAACAAAGCTAGGGTGCTTTCAAAAAATGAGAAGGAAGAATTACTCTGGAAGATACTTTTACAATCACTTTAATTGTGACATGAAGGGGAAAAGAAATGAGAAGGTTGATGGTTTAGAATAAATGGCTCTAAAAGCAGACCCTGCTAGATAAAAAAAAAAAAATACAAGAAAATAAAATAAAAAAGAAAATATGGGCCGTCCAACCCACGAAGATGCACAAGTTGAGTATGTCACATCCCCACTCTCAGCAAAGGTACAGTAAACCCCTTTGTGTGTGAAAAGCACAAAACCATTAGATGGATGCTTCCTACACATAGGATGAGAAAGAACTTTCCAGAACAGAAGCAATGGTGACATCGCACGTCAGAAGGCGGATAAGGAAGGTGGATAGGAGCACAAGTCCAAATTGAGGAGATTTAGGAGAGGTGAGTGTCAACCGATTCACTTCTCAGAGAAAAAGTTCATAGTCATCCACTAGGGTGGCCATAACAAAGTACCACAGACGGGGCGGCTACAGCAGAAATTTATTCTCTCACATTTCTCGGAGACCAGAAGTCCGAGACCAAGGTGTTGGTAAGGTTGATTCCTTCCGAAGATTGTGATGATGAATCTGTTCCCCCCTTTTAATAAGGACACCTGAACTATGGGATTAAGGCTTGCCCTAATGACTTCATTTTAACTTGATCATCTATGCAAAGACCCTATTTCCAAATACAGTCACATTCTGAGGTCCTGGGGGTTAGGACTTCAACATATCTTTTGGTGGGGGTACAAAATCCAACCTGTAACAGAGCCCAACCACTGGCGCCACTGTGGGAAGGGTCCCCCGGGATGTAGCAGGCACCACTTCCCACTCACAGCTAGTCCACGAGTGACTGAACTCAAATCCCACCTCTCCCCGACCTTCCCATCCGACAGCCCCCAAACCCCACCCCAGGCAGACTTAAAAGAGCCCATTCTTTCCGCCCAATAGACCCGCATTCCCCAAGCTTTTATCCACTGAATGTCACTGCTGCCTGCCACGTTACAGCCACTAAGTGGATGCTGAAGACAAAACATGAAAAGGCCACACAGCCCTCCAAGTGGGACAAGATGCTTCCAAGTCTGCCAAGGGCTTCTCGACACACTGCAATGAAATTCCAATTTGTTCCCATGCTCTACAGTTTATTTCATTTTATTTTTTTTTTAATTTATTTTTTTCAATTGTGGTAAGATATATATCATGTAAAATTCACCATCTTAACCATTTTTAAGTGCACAGTTCAGTGGCATTAAGTCAATGCACATTGCTGTACAATCATCACCACCCTCCATCTCCACAACTTTCTCATCTTCCCAAATTGAAGCTCTGTCCCCATGAAACACTCACTCCCCACCCCCTCCCCAGCCCCTGGCACCCACCATTCTACTTCCTGTCTCTGTGAATCTGACGACTCCAGGTACCTCCTGTGAGTGGAGTCACACAGGATGTGTCCTTCTGTGCCTGGCTTCTCTCACGGACCACGATGTCCTCAAGGTCCATCCACGCTGTAGCCTGTGTCAGAGCCTCCTTCCTTTTTAGGGCGGAATCGTATTCCAGTGCATGGATGGACCACATTTTGGTTATTTGTCTGTCGCGGACACTCTGGTTGCTTTGGTCTCTTGGCCATTGTGAATAGTGCTGCTATGAACATGGGCGTGCAAATATCTCTTTAAGACCCTGATTTCAATTCTTTCAGATATACACCCAGAAATGGAATTGCTGGATCATACGGTAATTCTACGTTTAACTTTTTGAGGAGCTTCCACAGTTTTTCCTCCAGCGGCTGCACCAACTTACATTCCCACCAGCAATGTACGAGGGTTCTGATTTCTCCACAGCCTCATCAACATTTGCTATTTTCTGTTTTTATGATAATAGCCACCCCGGTGTGTACGAAGTGGCATCACACTGGCCCACAGTTTATTGGTGTTTTTTTTGTTGTTGTTGTTGTTGTTGTTTGTTTGTTTTGAGACAGAGTCTTGCTCTGTCACCTGGGCTGGAGTGCAGTGGCATCATCATAGTTCACTGCAGCCTCCAACTCCTGGGTTCAAGCGATCCTCCTGCCTCAGCCTCCTGAGTAGCTAGGACTATAGGTATGAGCCACCTCACCTGGCTGTTTTTTTAATTTTTTTTACAGACATGGTCTCACTATGTTGTTCAGGCTGGTCTCAATGTCCTGGCCTCAAGCGATCCTCCTGCCTCAGCCTCCCAAAGTGCTGTGATTACAGGCATGAACCATCTTGTCTGGCCCTGACTTATAGCTTGTTAACAGCACCCATCCTTTCCCTGCTAGAATGTCAGCCTCACAAGGGCAGGACGTTTTATCCATATTATTCTCGGCCACATCTTCAGAGCCTAGAACAGTACCCGGCACATGGCAGGTGGATAGAATGCAATGGCAATGAATCAGCAGCTTGGGTAGGGAAGACAGATTCAAAGGCCATTTAAGGAGTTAAAGGGGCAGGACTCGGTGACTGATCGGGGCGGGGGATGATGGGGAGATATGTTCCCAGCTGTAGGTTCAGGTCAGGTTGTGAGCTCATAGCAAGGGCTACAGCGCATCCTGGCGTGGTACTGATTTCTCTCAGCTTCAATTTCTTCCTCCACAAACTGGGAATCGTAGCAGTGTCCACCTCTTTGCGACACGGAGGAGCTGGCTGCCAGCTCACTGCATGGTACTGCACCCTCTAGAAACGTCAGCTGGGGGCCTCCCCTAGGAGAGATTAAATCAGACTGTTCCTCTCCCAGCGTTCCTCCAGCACGCCCAAGAACCTCAGAGGTCTATGCAGAAGAGAAACTATCTAGGGAATGTGTTTTCAACAAAGCCATTGCCAAAGAAGCACGTGTCTACAGCCGGAGCTCTGGCTTTTAAAAGCTCCCAGCCTCCCCAGCCTGGCTCAGGCCACGGGGAAACCTACTCCTTTCCTTTCGCCGGAGCCAGGACTCACACACCGGCCCTCTGAATTCCAGAAACCCAGAATTGCCCGCTTATTCAGTACAGCCTGAGCTGCCAAGGAAACTGGGAAGTAGGCGATCTCCGTGGAACATTCTGGCAGCTCAGCAAAGGGGGGGTGGGTAATAGTTCCTGATCCTGAACTCGCTTCTGTGAATATTGTTTTCGTTCAAACACTTTGCGTTGTCGCCGCAGCATTCAAAGTCGCCGGGTGGCAGGGCTGTCTCTCCGCTGCCCAAAAAACTGCGGTGCATACGTTTACCCTCAAATTCTTGCGTTTTGAATCCTAACTGCTCATGGCAGTGAACCTCGTCCACCACAAGCCGCCAACATCGCTTCAGCTTTTCAAACACTTGTCTTAAGCTGAGTCTCAGACTCGGTCACATGCAACAGTGTGAGAAGCCCAGAGTGACAAGAATCTTTCATTACCCATTTCTTTCTTTACTCTCCTTTTCAAATAAAAAAAAATGAACACTAATAATGAATAACAAAGGTGACAATGGCAATAACGTAACATGCCTGGGGGGAGAAGGGATTCACTAGAAAGGGGCAGGAGAGAACTCCCCAAGCTGAGACAATGTTCTCGACCTTGGTTTTGGTGGTGGTTACACAAGTGTATGTTATTCATCAAAATTCATTGAACTGAACACACTTAACGTCTGTGCGTTTCATTGACTGTTATATATCTCCGCTGCTAAACTTAACCAAAATGAGTAACAGTAGCAACAATACAACCACAATGAACTACAATGTAACTATAATAGCAACAATGTATCTACCATGTTTATCATTCTTGCATTGTCTTCCTTGACCCTCACAAGTTTATCATACATTTTGATTCCCATTTTACACATGAGGGAACTGAGGGGTCCCAGAGAATTCCAGGAACTTGCCCAGGGTCCCAGAGTTAATAAGGGGCAATGCCTGAATGTGGGACCTTTATAGAGGTCCAAGTACCCGACGCCTGAAACAAAAAGGTTGCAGTAAAAATTCTACTGATGGGGGAGTAAAGTTTTGTACTGTGAGCAGAAGTCTGTTGATGTATTCAAAATGTGTGCAGCACTTGTGCCTGGGTCAACATTTAGTTGTTAAAAATAGAGTCTGGGCGGTCATTAAAAAAAAAAAAAAGTTACCTCTGGGAGAAGAGGGAGTTATGATTAGAAAGAGACATGCAGGGAAAGTTCTAGGGAGCTGGGATTGTTTCACTACTCAGCCTGAGTCAGATTCTCTTTATCACGGCTTGCTAAACTATGCAAATGTTTATGTACTTCCTGTCTGTGTGTTTCACAACACACCTGGCGCTTCATATCTGCGGGTTCTGAATCCACAGATTAAACCAACCCTAGATCAAAAATATTTGGGGGACAAAAATAATAAAAATAACACAATTTAAAAAATACAAATAAAAAACACAGGATAACAATTATTGGCATAGGCATGCACATTGTATTAAGTATTAATATTATAAATCATATAGAGATGATTTGCAGCGTATGGGAGGATGTGCACAGGTTATATGCAAATACTACGCCATTTTATATCAGGGACCTGAGCATCCATGGATTTTGGTCCCCATGAGGGGGATCCTAGAACCAACCCCCTGAGGGTACTGACGCACAACTGTATACTATATCTGGGAAGAAATAAAAATGAGAAAATTAACATGTCAGAGTATCAGGATCTAAGGATGAGATTTCAAAATACTTTTATTTCTTTGACTCATGAAAAAAGAAAAATGTTGTTTTTTTAAAATCCCTTTTTAAAAAACATTTCTGGAAACAGAATTTTCCCAAATGGTCATGAGTGCCGTTATTTAATCAGCACTTTCAATCAGTCAGCCCTAACTTGTGCCTCAGCACCCACTTGCTGAACTTTAAACTCGGCCAACAGTCTTGAAAACAAGGCAAGGTTCAACCTGCAGCTGGAGCAGCCCCCAAGGACCCTGAGAAGGTCGTTAGACCACCATGACGCTCCCTCCTCTCCGAATACAGCTGAGCACTCCTTAAACTCTGACTTCTGTGTTTCAAGAGGAAAACCCATCCTACAATTATTGCTATCCACTCTCTCACAGGAAAGAGAATTCCTAGCACTAAAATTCTGCAAGTGTCCATGTGTCTGGGGCTAGAGTCTTAGGGAAGATTTTCAGAGCCACAGCTTGGAGCTAATTAAATTAATAACAGCACCCTGTGAAAGCCAGGCTGCTCTTCAAAGGATACCGTGAAGAAAATGGCCAAGCCACTACACGAGAGAAAATATTCACAGTATTTCTGACAATGTTATTGATTCCAAAGTGGATAAATAATGAGAAAAAGACCCCACCCACATTTTTTTTTAAATGGGGACAAGGTTTGAATATTCACCCCACAAAACATACACCAGTCAACAATACGCATGTGGCAAGATGCACATCAGGAGTCATCAGAGAAATGCAAATTAGAACCACAATGAGACACCACCTCACACTCACTGGAATGGCTGATGTTAACACGATTAACACCACCAAGAGTTGCCGAGGTTGTGGAGCAACTAGAACACTCATGCATGGCTGGTGGAAACGTAACATGGGCCAACCGCTTAGTCTGACAGTGTCTTACACACACGTTCTGCCCAAACTCATCTACCTTGCTTCTGGGTCTGTAGCCAAGAGATACGAAAGCATTTGTCTACCAAAAGACTCATGCACAAATGTACATAAAGAGTGTACGCAAAATAGCCAAACACTGAAAACAACCCAAATGTCCCTCAAAAGGTAAAATGGAAAAACAAAATGTTATCTCTCCATGCAATGGAATGCCACTGAGTAACAAAAAAGGAATTAGCTGGGCATGGTGGCTCTTGCCTGTAACCCTAACACTTCAGGAGGCCAAGGAGGGAGGCCAGGAGTTCGAGGCCAGCCTGAGCAAGAGCGAGACCCTGTCACTATAAAAAACAGAAAAATTAGCTGGGCGCATGGCTGTAGTCTCAGCTACTCAGGAGGCTGAGGCAGGAGGATCACTAGAGCCCACGAGTTGGATGCTGCTGTGAGCTATAATCATGCCACTGCACTCTAACCCGGGAAACAGAGGGAGACACTGTCTAAAAACTAAAAAAGAAAAAGAAAATAAATAAAGAAAGAGCTATTGATAAACGCAATAGCATTAATGAATCTCAAAACATTACACTGAACAAAAGACACCAGACACAGAGGACACAGTCGACTGTTGAACAACATGGGTTTGAACTGCTGGGGTCCACGTACAGGTGGGTTTACTTTCAGTAAGTTACACCAAGTGTGCTGCCTGTCTGTACTCCCATTCCACCTCCTCCCCCTCTCTGCCTCTGCCACCCCTGAGAAGGCAAGACCAACCCCTCCTCTTCCTCCTCCTCTTCCTCTTCCTCTTCGTTAGCCTACTCAATGTGAAGATGATGAGGATGAAGACCTTTATTTATGCTGACCTGCTTCCACTTGATGAACAGTAAACATATTTTCTCTTCCTTATGATTTTCTTAATTAACGACATTTTCATTTCTCTAGCCTACTTTACTGTAAGCATACAGTACATAATACACACAGAATATGTGTTCATCGACTGTTTATGGTATCAGTAAGTCTTCTGGTCAACAGTAGGCTATTGGCTAAGTTTTGGGGGAGTCAAAAGTTATACTCAGATTTTCAACTGCACAGGGGTCAGTGCCCTAACCTCCAAGTTGTTCAGAGGTCAACCATATATATTGGATGATTCCATTCACGTGAAATTCTAGAAAAGGCAAAAAGAATGTATAAGGACAGAAAGCAGAGGAGTGGATACCTGGGGTGAACAGAAGAGGGGAAATTGACTGCCAAGACTTTTGAGGCTAGGGAAACAGTCTATATCCTGACTGTGGTGGTGTTTATCCAGAGGTGCCCTTTCATCAAAACTCATACCACTGCATGCTTAAGTGGGTTCGCTTCTTAAATTGTGCTAAAGTACACATAAAAAATTGCTGTTTTAACCAAAGTATATCAAAGAGGTATACTTTATTGTATGCAAATTATAACTCAATAAAGTTGATCATAAATAAAAAAAAAAACAGACCTTCAAGTTGGAGCTGATTAAATGAGTAACGGGCTCTATCCTCTCATCACAAAACATTCAGTTATGTGCAAAGCCAGCAAGAGAAAGGAAGGTCTTCTTTCTCCTCGGACTTGGTTTTGCACTCATTGGTTTGCCAGAGGAAGGATGGAAAAAGAATCGTCTTGGCTCAGAATTGACCTGGACAAGAAACCCTAAAATCATTTGAAGAGATGGGATTGAACGTGGAAGCACAAATTAAATCCATAACTGTTTTCCCTCCCACACTAAAGAGGTTCTCCATCTCTCAACACTCAACGACAAATGAAAGAGTAGAGAAAAATAGAGCACCAGTTTCCTGGACAAATGCCACATTCCACATCAACATGGAAAACGTCCACAGGCAGAGACAGGCTTTGCCCTGATGCAGCAGGGATTGGAAGGGACGGGGAATCCGGCCACGAGGCTGGTCTCAGCCTTCAAAGAACAGAAGAGTCCAGGGTGGAGAAGCCCTGCTCCCTTCCCTCCCTCTCCCTTACAGAGGCTCCCGTGAGCCTAAAATGTCCCTCAGAGGGCTCTTCCTTGGATTAACAGAGGAGGGGTGCACTGCTGCTATCTGTCCCCAACACTTGGACAGCCACAAACAGATATTTGCACACCCATACGCACAGCAGCACTACTCACAATAGCCAAAAGGTGGAAACAACCCAAATGTCCATCAACAGAAGAATGGATAAACAAAATGTGGTCCAGCCACACAACGGAACTTTATTTAGCGTTCAAAAGGAAGGAAATTCTGACATGTGCTACAACATGAATGAACCTTGAGGACATCGTGCTCCATGAAATAAGCCAGACACAGAAGGACAAATCCTGTGTGATTCCACTCATAGGAGGTCCCTAGAGTTCAGGTCCACAGAGACAGAAAGTTCTACATTCTATGGAGGGTGCCAGAGGCTGGGAAGCGGGATGGGGAGTCAGTGTTTAACAGGGAAGATGAGGAAGTTCTGCAGGTGGAAGGTGGTGATGGCTGCCCAACATCGTGTGACACTATATATTGTTATAGCCATCTTGGAGGCCAGTTTGGGGGTATATACTACACCTAAAAATGCACATACCCTATTGTCCAGTAATTTTATTTCCGAAGGTCAATCCTAGAGAACCATTCACAAATACCTAGGAGGACATTCATCCCAAGATGTTCATTGCAGCATTGTTTATAAAAGAAACAAACTGGAAACAGTCTCAATGTCCATTACTAAGGGAGTTGGTAAACAGAATGTGGCCTAGTCATACAAGATACTATGTAGCACTTAAAATGAACAAACTAGCACTACTATATCCAGAGACATAAATTGAAAGAACATATTGGCTGAGAGGAAAAAGGCATGCCGCTAAAGAATGCATGCAGCTTGTACAGAAATTATAATCACACACAAAAAATATGTGCATATGGTGAGGGCGAGCTCTGAGTAATTTTAAGGACCAGAGCTGTGCCATACAATACAATTGCCACCAGCCACGTGTGTGGCTTTTGAGCACTAGGAATGTGACCAGCAAGAATTGAAATGTGCTTTCAGTGCAAAATACACAGTAGATGCCAAAGGCACAATACAAGCTAAGCAATAACTAGACCGTGCTTCAATTGATGCATGTATTTAGAATACCCAAAAGCATAGTATGGGTTGAGCATCCCTATTCCCAAAATCTGAAACCCTGAATGCTCTGAAATTCATAACATTCTGAGCATTGACAGGACACCACACGTGGAAAGTTCCACACCGGACCTCATGTGACAGGTTGCAGTCAAAACGCAGCCAAAACTTTGTTTCAAAATTATTAAAAATCTTGTACAAAAGTACCTTCAGGCTATGAATATAAAGCATATAAGAAACATAAATGCATTTCATGTTTAGACCTGGGTCCCATCCCCAAGATATCTCATTAGGTATATGCAAATATTCCAAAATCAGAAAAAGATCCCAAATCTGGAACACTTTTCTGGTCCCAAGCATTTTGGATAAGGGATACTCAACCTGTATATAGCACTGATGTATACAAGCTTATGTGTCAAAATACACACAGGGGGTGGGTGCAGTGGTGGCTCATGCCTTTAATCCTAGCACTCTGGGAGGATGAGGAGGGAGGATCGCTTGATGTCAGGAGTTCGAGACCAGCCTGAGCAAGAATGAGATCCCATCTCTACTAAAAATAGAAAATATTAGCCTGGCATGGTGGTGCACTTATTACTTTCAATAACAAATATTTTATTACTTTATTTTAAATAAATGTGTATCACTTTAAAGACATATACATACACATATGTAAAAATAAACAAACATGCCAACCCATTAATGTATTTATATGTTTGTATGTGTGTGTGTGTGTGTGTGTGTGTGTGTGTCAGTTTGCTTAGACTACATAGGAGAGTACTGCAGGGTGGGTGGCTTAAACAACAGAAATTTATTTGCTTGCAGTTATGGAGGCTAAAAATCCGGGATCAAGATGTTGGCAGGGTTGGTGTCTTCTGAGGCCTCTCTCCTTGGCTTGTAGATGGCTGTCTTCTCCCTGTGTCCTCACATGGTCACCCTTCTGTGCATTTCTGTGTCCTAATCTCCTCTTCTCATAAAGACACCAGTCATACTGGACTAGGGCCCACTCATATGAACTTATTTAATCTTAATTCCTTCTGTAAAGAACCTGTGTCCAAATACAGCCACATTCTGAGACATTAGGGGTTAGGGCTTCAACATATGAATTTTGGAGGGATACAATTTGGCCTATCTATTAATAGATCTATAGAGATGCTATAGATCTATTAATAGATATATAATAGATGTATTAATAGATACATAGATGTAGATAGATACATGATATAGTACATTTGTAATATTTTTCCAAATTAAACAAAAAACAGTAAATTAAATAAAAGTGGATTTCATTTGCCCCCCAAAATCCCAGGTCCCAGAGGATGAAGTCTACCCACCTTCTACAGTGTATCCCCTACTGCTCAGCCTCAGACTAGACACAGGACAGGTCTGGCATAAAGACATGTGGCTCAAGTGTTTGTCTGGTCCCCTGGCATTGAGCCACTCTCCAAATGAGACCATCCATCATCTTCCCAGAGCCACCAGACTCATGCACTGCCCACATGAAAAATCCTGACTCGATTCACCCAAAATACCTGCCACCCACCCAGTGAGCACCCGGCTGCCACCCTCCCAGTCCTTATGTTCTGAATTTTCTCAACAAGGACCCCCCAGGCACAGGGAGAGCAAGAGAAGCACCTGTCAGATAATTGAACCCAATTGGGGGCTCAGAGATTCCATCCGAGAGCCTCAGGTCATCGGTAATTGGGCCCTGTCTTCCTGTGACATCCCCAATACCTGCTTTCAGATTCTATCACCTCCAGCTCAGAGACGGGTTATGCAACCCGGACTTTGTTCCATTAAAAAGAAAACAAAGTAGGAGGACAGGAGCCCTGCTAGGTTTCAGCTCACATTTGTACAGGATTTCACAAAGCTGAAAAAAACAGCTTCACACTCCACGTCACAATTAATTCCCACGACACTCTGCAAGGCAGGTAGAAGTCAGCCACGAGCAGTTAAGCAGCCTGGGGTAGGGGGACTTACTGGGACTCGGCGGGGTTAATGCTGCCCACTACAGCGCTGCACGTGGTGAGTTCACGCCACATTACATGCAGCAGGTTGGGAAGTTTTGATTCCCATCAAGCTACCTTCTCTGCGCCTCAGTTTCCCTTGTCTATAAAATGGGGAGACTAAGATGTTTTCCCCAGAGGCTCATGATGAGGAAACAACATACTTATTAGCTGTCGTAGTCTCTTGGGGCTGCTCTAACAAAATACCATACACTGCGTGGCTTATAAAAACCAGAAATTTATTTCTCACAGTTCTAGAGGCTTGGAAGTCCAAGATCAAGGCAAATTCGGTGTCTGGTGAAAACTCAGTTTCTGGTTCACAGATGACGCCTTCTAGCTATGTCCTCACATAGTAGAACGGAGAACTCTGGTCTCACCAGCCCCTTATAAGGCGCCGATCTCATTTGTAAGGACTCTTCCTTCATAACCCTATCACCTCCCAAAGTCCCCACCTCCTAATACCATCACATTGGGGAGTGGGTTTCAACATATGAATTTGGGGGTGGGAGGATACAAACATTCATTCCATAGCATTAGCACATAGTAAAGATCCAATAAATGTCAGAGCTTTGAGTCCATTGTGATGTTTTATCCTTCTCTCTTCAAATCCTATACAAATCCTTCAAATCTCACAATGTCCAATAACTACAGGAGAACAAGCTTATAAAACAGGAAGAAGTGAAGTTATCTCTCCAGAGACAAAACACAGAATCAAGGTTTGTCCTGTGTTAATCAGTGCTCTGAGTGCAAAAAAGGCTGTTTCCAGCTCATTTCAACATTCATGGGGTGCCTATGGGATTGCCCAGCCCCAAATCAGGCTAGGGGTGAAGGGCCACAGAAAAGAATCAGTCGGGCCAGTTCCCGGATCGACAGGCTAAAGGGGTAACCACCAGGGATTTCCCCAAAGATGAAAATATAGGGGAAATGGACCCTAAAAACAGAACACCCCAGGGATGGTCTAACGGAGATATTTGGGGTTGGTCCCAGAAGGGCGGCCAAGAGCTCCTGCCTGGGTCATGGAGAAGAACAGTTGCCCCAGAACAGGAACTGAATGGGATCTTGGTGAGACACAGAGCTTTCAGATGGTGAGATTCTTCAAGGGTTAGACACTAACTGGTGAGCACCACCTATGTGACCAAATGACCTTCTTGACAGCCTTAGGGAGGTATTACTATCCTATTTGACAGATGGAGAAACTGAGGCTTGTGGGTATTCAGTTACTTTATTTGCCCGAGATCTCGGAAGTATTACCACACAGAGGTAAGAAGGAGACTCCAAGTACTGACTGTGTGATGCTGGGTAAGCTCCTCAGTCTCTCTGCACTCAGTTGCCCATCTATAGAATGGGGATAACAGCACATGTGTTGGCCAGTGGGCTTCACAGAGCTTCACTGTGTGACTTGTGTTGGCCAATGGGCTTCCCTGGACTTCCCCACGTGACTTGGGTTGGCCAATGGGCTTCCCTGGGCTTCAGCAGGTGACTTGGGTTGGCCAATGAGACAACAGGAAACATGACACAAACAGAGGCTTGAAAAATTCTTGCACAATGGAGTCTGCCCTTCTCTGGCTACTCTTGGTACTCTGCCATTTGTAGCAGCCTGGGCTAGCCTGGTGGAGGATGAGAGGCACATGGCCAAATCATCTCCATCACTCCAGCTGACACTGAGTCAACAGCTGGATGGTGACTGAGGCCATCCCCTCCCATCTAGCCCCAGCTCAGCAGACTCACAGAATTTTAGGAGAAATAATAAATGCTTGCTGCTTTAAGTCAGGAAATGTTTGGCATTGTTTGTTACACAGCAGTGCTAACTGGTACAAGGTCATCCAGGGTGAGGACAGCTAAGACCAGAACCAGACTGGATCTCAGGTTTCCTCATTAGGGAAATAATCCCCACCTCATCATGTTGGGGTAAGGATTACACACAGACCCCGGGCCAGAGATTGCATACAGAGTAGGACCTTAAAATATATTCACCGATTGAATGAATGCAATTCATCCTTGGATTCCCAGTCCCTCATACAGTGCCTAGCACATAGGAGATGCTCAATATTTGCTGGTGAACAGATGGGGACTTGAAGTCCCAAAGCTGCAAGGTTTTGGAACATGGAACAAAAGGACTGTATATATTGCCCATGGCTCAGAGAAGATTCTTTGAGTGAGTTAAATGAGTTTTGCTTCCAAAACTATCCTACCTTCCATTCCAATATCACCTGCATTCCTGCTACACCTGCCTGATGTCATTCGGTTCATCAACCCCAAACCTCCTCAGCCCCTGATAAAAATAAAGCACAACCCAAAGTCTGGCAGAAAGGATCAAACTCAAATCTGAATGCTTTATGGATCCAGCTACCAATTTGCAGGAAACACCGAGGACAACAAAATACGTAACATCCAGAATGACGGAAACTCCGTAGGTCAACAGCTTAGCTTCTTCAACGGATTAATTGCAAGAAAAAAAAAGATGAAGGAGAATTGGTAAATTAAAAGATAGTTAAAAGCAACATATAAATAACCAACACTGACTCAAGAAGAAATTATGCTAAGTGAAAGAAGCCGGATACAAAAGAATACCTATCATTTGATTCTATGTATACGAAGTTCTAGAACAGGCAAATCCAATCTAGACTAATGAGAAACAAAGGATTGGTTGCCTGGGGTGGGTGTGGTGGATTTGGACCAAAACTAAAAATTCAGACATTATTGATTTGGGGAAAGAATGTGAAAAAAAAAATGGTGTACATTTACTCGCTACTAATGTGAGTAAAAATTAATAATTTTTAAATTGTTAATGAAAGTAGAAAACAAATTTCCCTTAACCATTTTATTCTTTTTTCTGTGTTCAATATTTAATTTAAAACATTTCTGAAATCAGTTTCCGATTCTATGTTAAACAAGACAAAATCTATGTCATAAAGTTTTGAAACTGAAAATATCTGCATGTTGTGTATCTGGGAAGCTATTTAAAATAAAAATTTGGGGCTGGGTGTAGTGGCCTGTCTCCACTAAAAATAGAAAAATTAGCCAGGCATGGGGGTGTGCACCTGTAGTCCCAGCTACTCAGGAGGCTGAGGCAGGAGGATCGCTTAAGCCCAGCAGTTTGAGGTTGCAGTGAGCTGTGATGATGCCACTGCACTCCAGCCAGGGTGACAGAGAGAGACTCTGTCTCAAAAAATAAAACAAAATAAAATAAAATAAAATGAAAATTTTGTCCTAAATAAAAATAAAGAAAGAAAAAGAACTGAAAGTGGGATCCCTCTAAAAGCAGCACCCCATTTTCAGCCTCCAGCGGAAGCCAAAGCAAAGAAAATGAGGCTTTCAGAAACGGGAGGCAGATGTTAGCAATATTGCCAATCCCCCCCCCCCCCAACAACGTACACACCAGTCTTAGTCATGAACAATAAAAAGTACAAAGAACACAGACTCCAGATGGCAGATTAAACCATTATTAGATTTCAAACGAAAACTCCTACTGTGATATCTCTAATGTGATCCACGAAAATAAAGATGAATCACAGCCCAATCTGAAGAAAGGTCCGATTGTCTCACGTCACAACAAGTCACACACCGGGTTTTTGGTATCCTCGGGCCCAGAAATAGAAACAAGAGCCCAATGAAGCGTCCTAGAAGCCTCACCAAAGAAATGAGCAGGGCTTCAGTTAGCTCACGTCATGGGTGCTTCTAGACGTTAGCAGGAGTAAAAGAAAAAGAAAAAAGAAACAAGAGCCCAAAGGCAGGTGGGTCCCCAGGTCTGGCTCAGCGGCTGCCCGGTCCTCACTCTTCCAAGCTGGTATCACAAAACCACACTCGGGGAGGAGAGAGAAAGTGCCTTTGGAAAAACTGGTTCCAGCTGTCTTAGCAGGCAAAGCAGCTGGGATAAGCGAGCATGTCGGGGATCATTTCTGGAGATTTCTCATTCCAGGGAGATGCATTTTGCCAGCAGAAATTTTTCCTTGTGGGGCTGTAGATTCTGGGCTGAGTCTAAATTCATCTACTCTCTAAGCAACGTTTACAGAAGCTGATAGAACTTGGTCATTCAGCCCCCAAGAAGCTACAAGCAATGATAAAATGCAGAAACTACAAGTCACATTTGAGGGCCATCACCCGAAACAAGTTATTTTCTTATTTTTAAAACCCCATCAACTAGAGACTGAGACAACCCATTCAAATAAAAAGTTAGTTTTTTTTAAACTCTAACAACTAGTGATCACAACTCACTCCACTGGACAGGCAGTGTAGCATAATCAAAAGGCACATGTTTTAGAATCTAAACAGACCATGAACTAAATTCTAGGTCTACCCCGACTCCTCACTCCATTATCTGTCTGACCTTGGGCAAGTTACTTAACCTCTGTTGGCGCTCCATTTCATCTGCCGCGAAATAGGCTATAAAACAAGGATCATTCCCAGGGTGGCTGTGAAGATTAAGTGAGATAATTTATATAAAGTAATTGAAAGATAGTAGGCACTCAATAGCAGCTTTCATAATAATGAGCATAAAAATAACAGGTCAAAATTATCATCACAAACTCTTTAGGAAACTATGAAAACAAGAATGTTATGTAGCCAAAACCTGTGAGAGCAGCCAAAGCTGCACTCAAGGGTGAATTTATGGCTTTAAAAGGTTTAATTGTATTAAAAGAATGGAATTCAATTCTTCATTCATTCATTCCCCAATTTATTCCAAAAAGGATTCAGGTGTCTGGCAAGTCACCCAAACATTTCACACTAGAGAAAAAAAAAAAAAAAAAAAAAAGGACAAAAGCATGGCTCAGAATAATCTTAAAATGAAAAGAATTAAGATTATAACAGTAACTACTAATTACAAAAAATGTTTAATTGATACATAAATCCAAGATCTGTTTTTCTGAAAATACAAGCACAACTAGTAAATCTAAATAGGGTTAAAAAGAGAATATATATACCTCCGAGAAACTAAGAAAAAAAATAAAAGTAAAGTAAAAAAAAAAGAGAGAGAGAGAGACTATATAAACAAGATTATAACAAGCATAATAGCATGCTGTTAAATCTGAAAATCTCAATGAAATGATCGCTAAGAAAATACAAATCACAAAAGCTGACTCAAAAATATCTTACCAGAGGTTAAAAGAATTTTTAGGCTGAATTCTCTAACAACCTAGAATAACATTTTTAAAAAGTTATCGAAGAATTACTTCCCCAAAAGTTTATAGCACCATAAAATTTTCCAACAAATACTCAGTTACCTGCCAATTCGTTTTATGTGGCTAGAACATGATAAATAATCAAACTTGATGAAGAGATTGCAAAATAAGACAAACCCAAATACAGCACAATTTCACTCATGAACGCAGACGGCAAAAATCCAAAACAAAACAAAGTAAACCCAGCAAATCAAATTCAACATTATGCTAAAAGAATAATTCATCAAAACCAAATAAAGCATACTATAGGAAAGCAGGGATGATTTTATATTAGGAAAGCTATTAAACATGGATGTCAGGTAATACCATTGTTACATATTTAATGTAAGTCTAGAGGTCCTAGGCAACAGAATAAAATTTTAAACAGAAATAAGAGGTATGACTTTTAGACATAATTTTTTTAAATGACCATAATTTGTAGAGGATAAAATTGCAAGGCTGGGCATGGTGACTCACGCCAGTAATCCTAGCACTCTGGGAGGCCAAGGCGGGAGGATTGCTTGAAGCCAGGAGTTTGAGACCAGCCTGGGCAATATAGCAAGACTCCCATCACAGTCTCAAAAAAAAAAAAAAAAAAAAAAATTGAACAGATGGGAAAGGGAATCTCATGCCTACATGAAAAGGAAACGTACTAAGGTATTGATTTCTTAAATTAATTTATGGGTTTAAAATTTTTAATTAAATTTTTAATTTGGAGATTAAGTTCAACCAGAAAAATAAACACTTTGAAAAAGTGTGATAGGAATAAAAACTAGACCTACCACTTAATAAAACATATTCTAGCCAGGCATGTGCCTGTAGTCCCCAGCTATTAGGAGGCTGAGGTGGGAGGATCACTTGAGCCCAGGAATTCGAGATTAGCCTGGGCAACATAAAGAGATCTTCTCTCTTAAAAAAAAAAAAAAAGGGCTATGAATTTATAATAATTAAATTAGTATGGTACTGGGATAAGAATAAGACACAGAGGAATGAAATAGAATTGATATCCCAGAAGCAGATCATGTCTTTGGTTGAATTTAATACTTGATGAAGAAAACATCAAGAATCACTAGGTAAGGAATTGGTTATTCAATAATTGGAATTCAAGAAATTAAATCATTACTCAGAAAAATCATTTCACACCCTGAGTCACACCCTACAGAATCCTCATGTCCAACTGAGCTCTAAATCCCGGCTACAAATGTTTTATGAGCCTCACTGTGTTTCCCACCTTGGGGTTCTGTGGCAGATGGCAAGAAAAATGGCCACAAATGTTTCCCTTCCCATCAACAGGTAGAATCTAAATCCCCTCTCCCCCTTCAAGCTCACCTCAGCCACGTAACTTGCTTTCGCCAATGGGACTTTAGCACACATGATGCAAAAAGAAACACACAAAGCATCTGTGCTCTGGAAATGGATCTCTCACCACTCTTGAAACCTTGAGACCCTCACGTAACCTAAGCTCAAACCAGCCAACTGCAGGATGAACAGCCACAGTGAGGAAAATCAGGGTATCTCAGCTGACAGCCAGTGCCAACCACCTGATCCCAGACACGGGAAAGAGCAGAGGCTGTGGTCGTGGTCCACTGGTGGGTCTAGGCCAGAAAACTTGCCCAGCTAACCCATCGAATCGTGAGCTAAAATAAATGATTGCTGGGTAAAGCCGTTATGTTTCAGGGTGGTTTGTTACACAGCACAAGCTAGCTGACACACGTTCCACAAGAAAGCCCTACATTGTCGCAATAAAACCCCATGGTTTAAGTGAGTCGGAGTAGATACCTGCTGGTCTCGTGAGCTGACTGAGACACTCAGTGCTGAGTCAGGAAGATAAATGCAAGCTGAGCGTCCCTGCCACGGCCCCTTCCCCAACCTGAGCCCACTTGCCCTGTCCCACATGCATTCTACTCTGCTTAAGCTGAAAAGCACGGTTCCCAGGGAGGAACTGACACATTCCTCATTCTTGGTCACCCATAGACATGACACTCTGAGCCCCAGTCAACACATCTACTCCTTCCTGTTCCTGTTCTCACTTGCATGTATCTATAATAGCCTCTTTGTTCCCAAGCCACTCCTTCCTCTATGCCAGGGACTCTCAAGAAGGTACAGAGATTGAAAAACAAATCCAAGGCTGTATTTTATATTTGGGTGGTGGAATAGGATTTTTATTTTTATCAAAAGAGGAGATACATGGGTTAAAAGTTGAGAAAAAAAACCTTTGAGGCTGATTCCGTTCCTCACTAGAGAGGAGGGAACAGACCTTCAGAAAAGCTAGACAACTTGTCCAGGGTCTCACGACCGACTCAGGGCTCCAATGCAGGTCTGTCTGACTCCAGCCCAGTACAGCTTCCCGCGAGAACAGAAATGTCCTACGTCTGCGTTGTTTAAATGCAGTGAGCATGGCTGAGGAACAAATGTTTGATTTTATTTCATTTTACTTCATTTCAACTTAAATTGCCACATGTGGCTAGGGGGGCTACCTTATTGGACAGCGCAACTCTAGAATTTCAGGGGGTTGGTTCTATACCACCATTCAAGGCGGAGCCCTCAATGTCCATATCCTTCCTGAATCCCACCCACCCACCCAGAACAAGTGGCAACTGAAAGACGGAAGACCTTAAGGGGCAAATAGCATGAGAGAACTTTGGTTATGACCAAACCTAGGAAAGCTCTTTATAAATATACACCATATATATATATATATATATATATTTTTTTTTTTTTTTAAGAGACAGGGTCTTGCGCTGTGGCCCAGGTTGGAGTGCAGTGGTGCAATCATAGCTCACTGCAGCCTTGAACTCCTGGGCTCAAGCCATCCTCCCACCTCAGCCACCCGAGTAGCTGGGACTACAGGCTTATGCCACCAAGCCTGGCTAATTTTTTTTTTTCTTTTAGAGATGGGGTCTCACTATGTTGCCCAGGCTGGTCTTGAACTCCCGGCTCCAGTGATCCTCCTGCCTCAGCCTACCCATTAGCTGGGATTACAAGCACGTACCACCATATCCAGCCCCTTTATAAATACCCTGATGTCCTGTAAAATAAAGTAAACAGACAACCCATGCCATCCGACACTTACTGAGTTAGCAAGAACGAGATCTGAAGAATGGATTCTCCTCAGCCACTACCGGCTGGCTAGAATTTTTTCAAGATCTCCTTTGTCAAGCTGGGAAAATTTAGAAATTCATTTGCCTCTGTGTAAGCAACATTGCATTTTGGGTCAAGGGGGAAACCAGCCATGTCATTTTCCAACCTCTTTGATTCTGAGTTTGTAACTCTTGGGACCTGGGTCTATTTTAGGCACCCTGATCCATCCTCTCAAAACCTCAGGGCCAGACCAGGTATGGTGGCTCACACCTGTAATCCTAGCACTATGGGGGGCTGAGGCGGGAGGATCGCTGGAGCACAGGAGTTTGAGGCTAGCCTGGGCAACATAGTGAGACCTCATCTCTACAAAAGTAAAAAAAAAAAAAAAAAGTTGAGTGTGGTGGCCTCTGTAGTCCCAGCTACTCGGGAGGCTGAGGCAGGAGGATCGCTTGAGCCCAGGAGTTCGAGGCTGCAGTGAGCTGTGACTGTGCCACTGCACTCCAGCCTGGAGAGCCAAGGTGACAACACAGCCTTCAGTTTATCACATCCCCTAAGGCCTCTTTCGCATTATACCAAATGCCCTTTGCCAATATTTGCAATTCCCAAAGGAAGATTCTTGTAAATATAATACTCCCCATGGCCAGATGTCCCCAAATCAAGTCAAGCCACACTCCAGTATCTTTTGAAGGCATCCTTTCCAAATTGAAAGTCTGTGAAGAATTAACGCCATCCTCTGAACCACACTGGCATCTTTAAAACAATTCTCCAACACTTTTTCTTCATCAACCTTAATCCCCACTTGGGACATCTTTCGTTTCTCAGCTTCGGCTATTGTTTTCCTCCTGACATTTGTGTCAGACATCTTCTGCCCACTTTGTGTCTTCAGCAGGACCATGAATCCTAAGATAAACGTCTTGCTTTTTATCTCGCCCTTATAAAATTCCTTTGCAAGTAACCCTCACCCCTCCCTTGCTTATGAAAATAATTTTCACAAAAACTGGCCTTCGTAAAGAACACAACATTTCATTACGAAGTTCCAGCCTGTGCCTCGTGTGTCTGAAACTAAAAAGGGGTGGGGGGCGGGGAGGTTAGTGAGGACCATTTCACTGCAGAATACAATTCTCAGATATCAAAAAAGAATAAAGCCGGGCACAGTGGTGCAGCCCTTGTTGTCCCAGCTACCAAGGAGGCTGAGGTGGGAGGATCGCTTGAGCCCAGGAGTTAGAGACCAGCCTGGGAAACACAGTGAGACCTTGTCTCAAAAAAATAAAAATAAAAAAAAATAAAGAAAGAAAGAAAAGAAAAAGAAAAAAAAAAAAAACACATCAAAGAACACACCACCCAGATCCGTGCCGAAAAGAACACTACCCGGCACTATTATCTTTGAAAATGGCTTATTACAAATAGTGCTGAGTAAGGGTGAGACACGTAAAATAAAGTCCATCAAAGGGACAGAACCTGAGTTGGACCCTGGCTCTGGGTCCAGAGGTCAGAGGGGCAAGAACTGTGCCATGAGCATATGGGCAGCCACATTCAGATGGGGGACAGGCCACAGGGCAAAGAGCCCAGCTCTTCAGCAGGGAAAACGTAAGGGGTAAAAAGGGATAGAAGGTTCCCATGGATTTCTCACCCTCAGCACTATGGACATTTGGGGCTGGATCATTCTTTGTGGCAGGGGCTGTCTCTGCACTGTAGAATGTTGAGTAGCATCCTCATCCTCTAACAACGAGATGCCACCAAGAGCACATACACATACTCCTAAGTTGCGACAACCAAAAACACCTGCAGACATTGCCAAATGTCCCCTGGGAGACAACATCACCGTCAGTTGAGAACCACCACTATAGATCCAAGCAGGCACATCCATTTTTTTTTTTCAAATGAGCAAGATGAAATATTTGACTAGAGATTCACACTTGAGAGACAAAGCTATATAGAAAGAAGGAAATGTTGACTACAAAGGACAGGACAGTGACCACGTGCGGGGGAAGGCGGTCATGACTAGGATATGGCCCCCTGGAATAGTGCCAGGGTGGTAGCGTGGGGTTGTTTGCTGGCAAAGTATTAATACCATAATACCATTTCTTAACCAGGGTTTGCAGTTACAAGGGTGTTCACCTTAGAGGAATTCATTGGGCTATCCATTTGTTTTGTGTGGTTTTCTGAATCTGTGCTTTTCTTTCATTAAAAAAAAAAAATAGATTTTTAAAAAATAAAACCAAAAGCCAAAAAAAAAAAAAAAAGAAAGTACGACTCAATGATGTAGAATTACCAAATGATCCAGCAATTCCACTCCTAGATACATCTCCTCAAAGAACTGAAGATTGGTGTTTAAACAAAAACTTAAAAATGCAAATTTTTGTAGCAGCATTCGTCACCATAGCTAAAAGTTAGAAACAACCCAAATGTATATCAATTGGTAAACAGATAAACAAAATGTGATCTATCCACATGGTGGAATATTATCGAGCCGTACAAAAGGACGAGGCTCTGACACAGGCTGCAACGGGGACGGACCTTGAGGGCATCGTGCTCAGTGATGCCAGACACAAAAGGCCACATAGTGTGTGACTCCATTTACATGAAATGTTCAGAACAGGCAGATCCAGAGAGACACAAAGTGGCTTTGTGGGTGCCAGGGGCTGGGAGAGGGGATGGGGAGAGATTGCTAATGAGCAGTTTCTTTTAGGGGTGATGGAATGTTCTAGAACCAGATAGTAGAGACGATTGCACGGCATTGTGAATGTATTAAATGTCACCAATGGTAAATCATATGTGTATCTTACCATGATAAAAAAAAAAATTTAAAGAAAAGAAATCTTGACCAGTTCAGATCAAACCTGTCTTGCTTTGCGTATGTCCTGCTCTGAGAGCCAATGTCTTTGCAAACCTGAAAGCCTTTAACTGCCTCATCGCCAATCAGGTAGCCTAGCACAAGAGCCCCGTTCACCAGCTGACAGGCATTACAGGTGGTCAGCAAACAACGCACACTCCGTGTCTGCATGACTCAGTGCCAGCGTGTTAAACCCTGCCCTTATCAGATCTTCAAAGGAGAATGTTTTTCCTCCATAGGTGAGCACCTGGAAACATTTGCTATTAAAGTCAACCAGCTGGCCTTTCTTTCTGGGCTGCAGCCCAGGAGCCGTATGGGTCATTAAAGACTCAAGACCCTCCTTGCAGGGGACAAAACAAGAGGCAAAGAAACGTCTAGGATAAAGAAGCCAAAGGAAACCCCGACCCCAAACCCTCCACAGGTTGGACACCTGTGGGCTTTATCAACCGGGTACCCCCCCAATGCCAATGTGATGGTCACGCTACATCCAGCGTGTTAGGAGATCTGTGTCCACTTCCCAAACCTGTCACTGGAGGGAAGCAGCCCAATCCGCTGCGAGCAGCGATGCGGTACTAAAGGAAAGCAATTCTTTCTAGTTGGTTTCCCACTCTTCACATTTTTGTATTTTTTTTTTCTTTTTTTTCTGAAACAGAATCTCACTCGGTCGCCCAGGCTGGAGTGCAGTGGCATCATCATAGCTCACTGCAGCCTCGAACTCCTGGGCTCCAGCGATCCTCCTGCCTCAGCCTCCCAAGTAGCTGGGACTACAGGCACATGCTACCATGCCCAGCTAATTTTTTTAATTTATATTTTGTAGAGACGGGGGTCTTGCTATGTTGCTCAGGCTGGGCTCGAACTCCTGACCCCAAGCAATCCTCTTACCTCCGCCTCCCAGAGTGCTAGGATTACAGGTATGAGCCACCACCACATCCGGCCTGTTTCCTACTCTTTCTTTTTTTATTATTATTTCTTTTTTATTTTTATTGACTCCCATGGCTTCTAACCAAGTTTCCCCCTCCTTACCTCCCTTTACTGCAAAAGGGAAGGTTCTACCAGGCACAGGTGCTGGAGCAAGAAAGGCCAACAAGGGCACCTGGGCTTCCCAGCCTGACGTGAGCTGAGGTTCCCCCTGGGGACCTCCCCGGGGCATTTCAGGTGTTCAGTCACAAAGAACAGATCTTAATTCTGACAATGGGTCTGGTGACATGGGAAATAACTGGTCAGGTTAAGAGGGAGAAAAAGAAAAACTTGTCGGACCAGTTATCTCTAGTTACCAGACAGCCAACTGGGGAGCCACCATCCCATAATCATGTATTTCACTCTGCCCATCTTCTTCCCAACGGGATCGGGCCAACCTATTTCTCTGGGCAAAAAGATAGTTTTCAATTGCTAACCGTAACCCCGCAGCCTGCTCCAGGAAGCCAGGCACTTGTGAGAACTCTTAAGTCTGCATCTTCACCTCTAAAGCTTTGGACAGCACTGTCTGCAGAATGGGACCACGCAGCCAACTGGTCGGTCTACCTTTCTTCAGTGAATTCTTGTGCCCACCAAAGCACTTTCTGCATTTCTGGCTTATATAACCTTAGACTTATTTCTTTGACTTTCTCCCTGACTCAGCAAGGACTTTGGGGTTCCAGTAGAATGCCTGTCTCAGCATGGCTGTGCACACAATATTGATGGAAACAGCCCATCCCGAACACAGCCCCAGTATAAACTTCGTGATGGCAGTGGGAACACATGAAGCTTCCCTTCGAGGCATGAAGCAGCCTCTTCTCTCTTCTCCACAAAACACCTCTGGACTTTGCCATTCCACCCACCTGGAACATGCTTCCCTCTTTCTTGGCATCATCTGCCACCCAAACCAAAGGCATATTACAGTCGCTCCAATCTGGAACAATCTCTCTCCTTTTATAAATGCTGATGGTGGCTGGGCATGGTGGCTCATGCCTGTAACCCCAGCACTTTGGGAAGCTGAGGCGGTAGGATCACTTGAGGCCAGGAGTTTGAGACCAGACTGGGCAACATAGCACGACTCTGTCTTTACAAAAAATTTAAAAATTAGCCAGGTATGGTGTTACAGCACCTGTAGTCCCAGCTACTTGGGAGGCTGAGGCAGGAGGATCACTTGAGCTCAGGAGTTCAAGGCTGCAGTGAGCTATGATCACACCATTGCGCTCCAGCCTAGGCAACAGAGTGAGTCCCTGTCTCAAAAAATAAAAAATAAAAAAATACCAGTGACAATTTATCATCAACCCTGGAGAGAGGAGGGGGGAATCTCAGAAACATTCTCTCCGGAACACTTGCTCTTTCCTGCTCTACAAAATCCAATCATATCCAAAATTTAATTAATTAATTAATTTTTCATTTGAAAAATGCCAATCATCTCCATGAAAAAGAAATTAAACGGTGACTATGGAATATTTTCAGTACAATGCTTTTTTTTCCCCTCTCCTAGATTTTATTTTTAAAGATCTTTGACAAAACAAAAAGGAATAAAGATGAATGAAAACCACAAATGGCCCACCATTTGTATTACTCCGTCTATGAAATGTTTTTTCTTCTTTCCTTTTCATTCAATACTCATGTGCCCACATTAGATTTTCCTATTTTTTTCTTCATGGACTGCAGTGACATAGCCACGAAGGAATTTATCAATATTCCGTGTTATCTAGAGAACATCGTGATTCCCAGGTGCTCCGGCTCCAAACGTGTTTAGAACCACCGGTCCGATGACTCACTTTAAGAGGAAGGAGGCAGTGGAGATGGGGGGGTAGGGGACCTGCCTTGCCTTGTGACATTTCCTACATGCCCCAGCCAAACCGAGAGCTCGGGAGGGGCAAGGGTGGCATCCGATGCTTTGCAGACCCCTCCCCTTGGCACCAGCGTGGGCCAGGGGCCTGTGTTGCCCTGATGCTGGGGCACTCCGGAAACAGTCTCTATGCCTGAATGTCTCGCTAGTTTTACAAGGTGACTAGCCAAGATCAGAGGTGGGCACATTTTTTTCCTGTAAAGTGCCAAACAGTAAATATTTTAGGCTTTGTGGACCACACAATTTCTGTCGTAATGACTTAACTGTCTCTGTGTAGCACAAAAGCAGCCACAGACGATACCTAAATGAACAAGTGTAGTATGTTTCCATAAAGCTTTACTGATGGACACGAATGTGAATTTCGTGTAATTTTCAACTGTTATGAAATATTACCTTTCTTTGGACTTTTTTCCCCCTCCCAATATTTTAAAAGTATTAAAAAAACGTTCTTAGGCCAGGGGTGGTGGCCCACACCTGTAATCCTAGCCCTCTGGGAGGGGGAGGCGGGAGGATCGCTTGCACTCAGAAGTTCGAGATCAGCCTGAGCAAAAGTGAGACCTGTTCTCTACAAAAAACAGAAAAATTAGCCAGGTGTGATGGTGAGTACCTGTAGTCCCAGCTACGCAGGAGGCTGAGGCAGGAGGATCTCTTGAGCACAGTAGTTTGAGGCTGCTGTGAGCTATTATGACACCACTGCACTCTAGCCTGGGCGACAGAGCGAGACCCTATCTCAAAAAAAAAAAAAAAAAAAAAATTCTTAGCTCATAAAAGTGTTCAAAAACCATTACTAGCCCGTATAAAAAAATAACAGCTCACAAACTGGATGTGGCCCACGGGCTATAGTTTGGTAACCTCTGGGCAAGAGCCTAACACCAGCCAAACCTGAGGTCAAACCATTTCCCAACTAGGTCTCCTGGAGTAAGTCTCTTAATCACAATCCAAGCCTCAGTTTCCTCTTCTGTAAAGTGGGAACAACATACCCTCATAGGCTGTGGTGGAGATCCCATAACACGTGGCTTGTTGAGTGCTTAGTACATAGTAAGTGCTCAATAAACATCAGCTGGCAACGCGTGTTAAAGATGCCATTGTCTGTGGATTATGGGCCAGGTACCACGATGGGTGCTAGGGACACAGCAGTAAAAGTGCCACAGTCCCTGTCTTCGAAGCTTAGTCTGACGGGAGAGGTAGCTAAGTCCAGACGGGATGAAAGAGGGATCAGAGGACAGAGGAGGCAGCCAGACTGTTGTCAGAAGCAAATTCTAGGGGATGTGTCTTCTAATTTCTTTTTCTGTTTGTTTTTTGTTTTCTTCACCCTCTCAACCCAGCTTTTCCCAACTACAGAAAGAACCAGGAAGATTCTCTCCTTCCTCCCTCCCTCCTTCCCTTCCTTCTTCCTTCCCTCCTTCCCAAGCCTCGGAGACACTTGAACTGCGGCGGGCACGCAGCACCCTTTGCTGCAAAGGCAATTCTGATGATTAAAATATCAAGGCAAACTTTAAAAACAGAAGAAGAAAAAGAAACAGAAAGTTTCCACAAGCGGCCAAAAATTCTGCTGAACATCAAGCCCTCCAAGAGCATGCATTTAAATGCATGCTTTTAAAAAGCTGGTATTTAACGTGGTCAATAGAGCACCACGCTTTCAGAGTTTGACTCTGCGGGGCTGTAATCTCAGACCCCCGCCACCCTCACTTCGGTGCCAAAGTCCACATGTGACATCGCCAGCCGGTTTCCCCTGGCACCCAGCATGTCCCGGCCTCACCCACCCCTCTGATCAGCAATAAGCAGCTGGGGTGACCTCCCAGGAAGAAAATGCCAGTGGGTTTGGCTAGAGCAGCCGGCCAGGCAAGCCTTGTGGTTGCTTCAAAATACCCAGAAGTAGGAGTTTCCAGAACTTCCTCAGCTGTAGTATCAGGGGATCAAGGTGGCCTTCCCTCTGAGGCTGTAGGTCTGGCACTCACGTCCCATCAGCAGGTCACAAGATCTGCCTGCCTCAAAACCAAAGTCACAAATGGGGCAGGTCGTCGCCCGGCAGCTGGTCTGCCCAGAAAGGGTGGGCCCATGGTGTTTGCTTACCAGAAGCTTCTGGAACACTCACGGAGTGCCAGGCGCTGAGCTAAGTACACCCCTTGCACCTTCTCATTTAGCCCCTAAACCACAACCCTAAGAAGCAGGTTCCATTGCAAGCCCCATTTTTCAGATGGGGAGACTGAGGCTCGAATCTGGCTCGTGACCAGTGAACGGCAAAATGGTACTCGAAGCCAGTTCTTCCTGACTCCGAGCACTTCTCATAACTACCCAGAAGGGGTTCCAAGGAGGCTGACCTCTGGGAACTTAATGATGCCCCAATTTTAAGGGAGAGACGTTCTTTGACTTTGAAGACTGGTTTAGGGCCTCATCTTGGGCTTCCGTCCACAGAGATCTGCCCCCTTGTAACCAACTCCCCACCTCTCGGTGGTGTGCGGATCACATATTCAATGTCTGTGTTTGCCACCAGATGGGTCACTCTGGGGAGGCAGAGGCTGGTCTCACCTACGCCCCAGTACCAAGCACTCCGGAGCCTGGTACACAGTAGGCTGTCAATAAACGTGTTGCCTGGACCTCGTCTCCACTCTCCTCATTCAAGGCTCTTTGCCTCTGGCCTCTTCTGGCCTCTTCACCCCAAATCCATAAACAGGATGATTGACAGAAAGAGCTCCGGCCATCAGCACCCACCACAGTGGGTTTTTTTTTTCCTTTCAATTATTTTAACCATTGGAAAGCTTCTTTCGCTCTCTCTCTCTCTCTCTCTGCCAAAAAACCATTATTATTAGGGGGACAGAGAGAAGAAGGGGTGGACACTGTAGAGAATGTTTAAACAAGACAGAGGGCAATCCGGCACCTTCATTCCAAAGGTTGGCCCATCCCCCGATGCTTCCAGGAACTGGCAACTGTGTGAGGAAAAGGATGGTGACTACAGACGCCAGAGGAAGTGTTCGAGAAGATTCTAAGGGAAGAGAAAAGTTGATGGGTACTTTTCACTGGGCTGTTTCTGTGGCCTAAGACAAGGGGGTGGCCCTAAAGGCTCAGTCTGTTTTGTGTTCAGAAATCCCGCCGGACGTGCAATAAGCCTCCCAGCGCCGTGGCAGCAAATGCCCACGTAAGCGGTTAAAAGCTGAAGCTGTCGACCCACATCACAACAGTGTGATGCACAGTTGCTCAAACAGGGAAGCAGCCCAAGTGTCTACTGACGGATGGATGGACAGGCAGAATGTGGTCCATCCCTACAATGGAACATGATTCAGCCTTAAAAAGAAAAGAATTTCTGACACAAGCTACCACGTGGATGAACCTTGAGGACATCATGCTCTGTGAAATAAGCCAGGCACAAAAGGACAAATCCTGTGTGTCACATGGGGTGCCTGGAGTCATCAGATTCACACCAGGGGCCGGGGAGGAGGATGGGGAGTGAGTATTTCATGGGGACAGAGCTTCAATTTGGGAAGATGAGGAAGTTCTGGAGATGGAGGGCGGTGATGGTTGCCCAACCATGTGCGTGTACTTAAAGCCGCTGAGCTGTGCGCTTAAAAAATGGTGAAGATGGCAAATTCTATGTTACGTGTGTTCTACCACAATTAAAGAAATTGACGAAGAAAAATAAAGTCAGGGCTGAGTTTTCAACAGACAGGGGCAGCAGTTCAAAAAAACGATCATGTCTTGATATCGTTACCAGGACATGATGGGACACCTGGGGACCCCACCACGGATGGGTGGCTGAGATAAAGGTGCAGATGCCAGGAGCCCGGTACCCCTGGGAGGTGCTGGGCACAGCAATATGTGTGGCTTCACCTTCCCCGGGTGACCAAACTCCCAGTGCCAGTAAAGCAAGCCCAGTTCTCAATAGCAAAAGATTTTTTTTTTTTAAATCCACTCAAAACATTAGGGGATAGGAGACTCGACAGCAGATAAAGCCCTTCTGGATATTTTGACTAAAGCAGAGAGAAAAATAACTCCACAGAGGAATGTCTTAAATTATATCTCAAGATGGGTGACCCTAGAGCATTTACAAACAAGCACCTAAATTTGAAGGACTCAGCCCTGGTGTCCCAGATAGAAGTAGCTCCTCTGTCTCTAAACAGAGGGGACACTCCTCCCACCTCTCCCTGAAAAACATGCTTTGTGTGTGTACGTGTTGCATAGACTTAGCACAAACCCCAGCTCTGTCTTTTATTAGCTGTGTGACCTTGAACAAGTTAAGTAACCTCTCTGGTCATACTTGAGCTTCTCTTTGTCCCTGACCTATAACATTCTCAAGATTTTTCTGCACTGTACTAATAACTGTCCCCTCCCTTATCTCTCTTCACTAGCCCAGTCCCCCTTCCTCAACTTTCTCACCTCCCATTCCTTACCATCCAAGCATCCAACCATGTCCCATGGTTGTTCGGGGACGGAGGACTGCCTTGGAGCCTCCTCCCCAGGCATCTGAGGGAGTCCTCACGGGCAATTCCAAGGGTTCTATTCAGGTCTCATTCTGTGTGGCCTCCCCATATCTTTGGGCTAAGGTGAAAATATCCTCCTTTCTGCCCTCTCCTATCTTTTGTGATACAACCCTTAAGCCACTTACTTTCTACTGCCTCAATTTCACGTTTACTAATTCTTCCCAGGGAAACGTGTGAAAGAGGTTCATGAAACAATAAACAAGCAATGAGTATGTGTGCAGAATCGCCTTCTTGGATGTCAAAAGATTATAAAACTATGGTGATCGGAACAGTTACCGGCCCTAGTGCAAAGAAAGGCAGATGTATCTACAGATACCCAGAAACAGACCCAAAAGCAATGGCGAAGGGATAGACTTCTGCAATAAATAGCACTGAAGTCCCAACTAGTTATTCGGGAGAGAATTGACACCTCTGTTGAATCACATACACAAATAGATCTCGTGCTGAAGACGAAAGTTTTTAAAACATTATTACTATAATAACTAAAATTAGAAAATTGAGGGAAAAAATTTTCTTTTATGGATAGAAAGAAACTTTCTAAGCATAAAGTACATCTGACATGCAAAAATCAAGCTCTGAACCCCATAAACGTTGTAAGCTTCTCTGGCAAAACACATCCCAGGGCATTTTCAACCACTAAACAAACAAACAAACAAACAAACAAAAAATGCAATTGGCAAAGGTTTCATTGCCTTCACTGATGAAAACCACACACAGATGACTTTTTCAAAACTCACTGACGCACCAAAAGATATATGGGCAAAGGATATGAACAGGAAGATAAAACCCAAATGATAAATAAACATGTTTTAAAAGGTTCAACCCTGACAGCAATCAAAGAAATGCAAATAGAACCAATGACGTCACAACAGCTCCTCGCCCCCACGGTAAATCATGAAAGACTTTTCAAAGGACACTCAAAGCTGGCCAAGGTGTTCCCTCTCCTCCAATGCTAGGAGAAGTGTCCGTTGGTACAACATTTCCGGAAAGCCACTTGGCAATCTATATCAAAAGCCTCTGACCCAGAAATTTCACTTCTGGAGAGCAGGCCTAAAGAAACAAACGCTAGCTAAAGCTTTGACTTCAAACTGTTCATCCATCTCTTTGTGAAAACTGAAAATAATCTCGATGTCCAATAACAGGAAAAGTTAAGGAAATTAAGACACAACAGATCTAGCAAATACCCACTAGAAGGATGTGCCCCCAATAAATTCAGCAATGTGCACTGTGGACTAAGACAGACGTTTTTTGTTTTTTGGTTTTTTTTTTCCTTTAAGCATTTTTTTTTTCCCAAATCTCTTTTAGGAGCAATTTGACTACTATACTCAGACAAGAAATAAACTTGTGTTTTAGGTTCTTTTTAAACGAACTCCATACTCTTCTCCCAAGCAGGAAAAACATTCACTCTCTGGCACAGGAGGTGGTAAAGTGGAGTCCTCGGGCAAAATCTGGCCCACGGCTTGTTTTTGTAAATAAAGTTTTATTGAAACACAACTACATGCACATCTGTGGCTGTGTGCCCGCTACAATGGCAGAGCTGAGTAGGTGCGACAGAGACTGTATGGCCTGCAAAAGTCTAAAGGATTTAGTATCTGAGCCTTTACAGAAAAAGTTTGCCACCCCCTGGGCCACAGCAGAATGCCACAAGTTTCTGTTCCCAAGCCCCTCCTGAATGGCCAAGCCTCTAGAACAAGGCATGACAAACTGCTTAGAGAACCCCGTACCCCCATCGTACCTTTCTGGCAATGACTGTGAGTCCAACACCGTTCCACAAACTGCCCATTGATGACGGTGGCAGGGCAGTTGGTCTTGCCCTTGGCAGTCCCCGGGCAGATGTCCCCACACTCTTCGTTGTCATCTTTGTTCAACACGATGTAATTATCCTCCACCGAATCCAGGATACGGGACCAGTCGATCGTGGCCAAGTAGCAGAGCTCGTTGTTTTTCTCGATGCGGACGGAACCCCGGGTTATGTTCATCAGGTTGTACAGACCGAGCTCTTTCAGGTGAACCATCTCGAAGATGACCAGCGCGTAGTTAAAGAAGAGGCGCGAGCCCCGGATAACCGTGAGGTTGGGGAACAGGTCCTTCAGGCTCTCCAGCCCGTAGACCCGGAAGAGCAGCAAGTAATCAGTGATCATGATGAGTTTGGGGAAACTGAGGTCTCGGAAATCTTCGGGCCTCGTCTTGAACATCAAGAGTATCTGCAAATGTCCTTCGATGACAGAGCAGTTCTCCAACTCATGCAACCTGGTGAGGTTGTTCCGGATATCCATGCCGGGACACACTAGAAGGGGAAAAAGTGCAAAGCAGGACAAGTGAGTAGAAAAAGATACACCCATGCATAGATTAGAAGAACCAAGGGCAGAGCCAAGTTCATGAGCATGCGACCCGGGCCCCGCATTTCCGTCCTACACTAGGCCCCACAAATTCTGCAGCCAGCCCTAGGAACGGCTTTCCCCGTCAAGTGCCCGTGCCTTAATAATTGCTTGCAGAAGGCAAAGAAAATAATTCCTTTGGCAGGCCCTGTTAGAAGCCTTCAAAAATCATCGCCTCTGATATGATGCAATTGAGACAATAGGATTACAGAGGATTGAGTAACAAGGCAGGTGCTGACGGGGAGACGGGAGGCGTCCCCGGTGCGTCCGTGTCGGAGACCTTCAGGAGCTGATTTATGGGGATAAAGGTGCCTGCATCAGATGTGGGGCAAGGAGAGCTGCATGTGTGGGTTTTGTCAATTCTCCCACCTTGGGGGCTCTCTTCTTCCCGGCCTGGTGTCCTGGCTGGCCGTCAAGACCTAATTACCTTTCACCTGGGTATAGCAAGGGCTTCCTGCCCTGCGTGCTCATTCTCCGGAAGGTGGGCCCTCCTGAGCTCTGACACTCTCCATGGCTCCCCATCACCCTAGACTTCCCTCTTGTAGCCCAGAAGATTCCACCCCTCCGTCCTCTCCACCCCACTAAACAGGCCTGCCCGGTGCTCTTGTGCAACTCCGGGGCTCTCCGAGTCCTTCTCTGTAACATGATCTATGAGGGGCAAGTAGTGAAATTTTGCAGGGCCAGCACTTAGGCAGGGCCTGAAACATAGTAGGTGCTCCATTTGTGTCAGCTATTTTGTTGTTATTGTTGTTTTGTTCCCCCAAACATATAACAGGCATCTCTAGGCTAGTCTATCTTTTGGCTGGCAAAGCCCTTTTTATACCTTAGCTTCTTATTTCTAAATCCAGCCCATCATCCTGCAAGAGCCAGTTCAAATGCCACCTCCTCCAGGCAGTCTGCCCTGATTTCTTCTCCTCCGTATACCAATGTAGGCCTTTCCCTTCTCCTTGCGGCCCTTATACTTGAGTTAACATTTGTCAGAATCAAACTCTTTAGACAGCTTCTCCTTGCCCACACACACACACAACATAAACACACACAACACAGCCCTCAGCTCCTGGAACATAAGTCTCAGTACACAACTCCAAGGCATTAAACTTTCCCCCAATATCTTGGAGGCAAACAGATTGTTCCAAAGAAGAATAGTAAATCCTCTTAAAAATCCACCCTGAAAACAACCTGCAAAAAAAAAAAAAAAAAAAAGCACAAATTGGAAAGAAAATAGTTGGGCAAAACAAAGTAGCAATGTTCCTAGGTCACATTCCACGCTGCAGAACGGATTAGGCCAAGTCAAGGGAAAACACACACACATACTGGCTCACTCACTCACTGGGAAGTTGGGGGGGAAGCCCTGGGACTCGCTACCAGTAAACCACCACCCCTGCCCTTGACACTCGCTGCTCCGTGTCTGAGCCAAGCAGGGGCCCTGCAGAGGCCAAACCCAGGCTGGGAGGCAGCTTCAAGGGGACAAGGAGGCCAGTTCCAGCCGCCGCCATACTCATGCCACCCAAGCCCAGTCTGAGCCTTCCATATACAGAGATCGCAACATTTACCACGCTGTCAACGCCTCCCAGCAAGCCCCGCCTCCACCCTTCAGATGACAAGTCCGGAGCTCCACTGGCAAAGCCGATCGGCCAAGGACGTGCAGCCCACCAGGGACAGGCAGGGTTGCCAGGGTCAGCAAATAAAAATGCAGGATGTCCAGTTACATTTGAATTTCAGATAAGCAACGAATACCTTTTTTCAGTATAAGTATATCCACCCCACGCAATGTTTGGGATGTACTTATCCTTAAAAAATGACTCGTTGTTGGCCAGGTGAGGTGGCTTACACCTGTAGTCCCAGCACTCTGGTAGGCTGAGGTGGGAGGATCTCTTGAGGTCAGGAGTTCGAGACCAGCCTGGGCAACATAGCAAGACCCTGTCTCTACAGAAAATAGAAAAAAAATTAGCCTGGCGTGGTGGTGGCGCCTATAGTCCCAGCTACTTGGGAGGCTGAGGCAGGAGGATTGCTTGAGCCCAGGAGTTCAAGGTTGCAGTGACAGCACCACTGCACTCCAGCCTGGGTGACAGAGACAGACCCTGTCTCTAAAAAGAAAAAAAAAGTACTCATTGTTTATATGAAATTTAAATTCAGTTGAGTATCCCATATTCTATCTGGCATCGCAGTCTTAAACTTGGCCACAGATCTGGGTTTCTCAAGCCTGAACCTCACACTCTATATTTCATTTCCATTTCTCTCTCTCTCTCTCTCTCTCTCTCTATCACACACACACACACACACACACACACGCACGCACGCATACATTCACTTCAGCTGCCTAGAATACCTACCCGCCCCCCATCCTTCCCAGGCCATGGCAGAGCCAAAATCAGACGCATGAACGTGCATTGAAAGATTCACATCAGGGAGATGCAAATTCAAACCACCATGAGGTACCACATCTTCGCCACTAGGATGGCTAAAATCAAAAAGACAGACGCTAAACAGTGTAAGTGATGACGTAGAGACATTGGAACCCTCTCCTATTACAGACGGATATAAAATGGTACAACTACTGTGGAAACTAGTCTAGCCGCTCCTCAGAATGTTAAACAGTTTCCCTATGACACAGCAATTCCACTCCTAGGATGTCCCCACGAGAAACAAAACCATACGTCCACACAAAGACGTGTACACAGATGTCCAGCGCAACACTGTTCATCCATCGCCCAGCTGTCCGTCAGCTGATAAATGAATCAACGCACTGTGGAAGATTACTCAACCATAAAAAGGAATGACGCTCTGATTCGTGCTCCAACACGGATGAACCTTCAAAATGTTATGCTCAGCGAAAACAGCCAACCCAGACACAAAAGGCTACATCGTGTGTGATTCCATTTATATGAAATATCACAGAATAGGTAAACCCATAGAGACAGAAAGTAGATTAGTGGTTGCCAGGAGCTGGGGATAGCGGGCAATGAGAAGTTATAGCTAAAGGGTATGGGGTTTCTTTTGGGGATAATGAAAATGTTCTAAAATTGACCGTGGTCACAGTTGCACAACTCTGAATGTATTAATACAAAACCACCTAACTGCAGCATGCTTGACATGGCATGCATTTTAGGCCATGAGAATTCTGTCTCACCAAAGTGGTTTTAAATAAAGAGGAAACAGCTAGACTTGTAGAAGACAATAAAGAATTGCTTTTCTTTTTAAATCTCCCATGAATCGAACTCTTAATTCATTAAAGCCGTATGTGTCCCCGTTTGTCGAAGACAATAGAGCAATTTGCCGTTGGGACATGAAAATACCGAGAGGGTGCTAGAAATGGCACCAGCAATAGATGCAGGGACTTCTCTGCTGGCTTTTAATGCCTCTGGGTGGGAACCGAAGGATGTTCAAGTTCTTAATACGTAGCACCTGGTTAATGGCCACTCTGTGCACAGGTAGGGATGGGGAATGATGAGGAAGTAGCTCATATTTTCTGAGAACTTGCTACGTGTTAATAAAATACTTGGTCCCAGCTCTGATGTGCACAATCTCAGGCTAAATTCTAAAAATGGTCCCAAGAGGAGGTGCCACCTTCATGCCCATTTTTGTGATGAGCAAATCGAGGCTCCCACAGGCTGAGTGTTAAGGACACAACAGCGTTAGGGTCGCAGCTCAGCGGATGGACGCAGTGTCTGCGCGCATCACTGTCCCGCTACAGGTTTACTCAAATATCAGTCAACATTAGTAAACATGCCTTTGTTCTTTCTACAGTACTCCTAGTGGAGAAGCAACGGAATGCCACTTAAATTAGGAAGCAATCAAATCGTTTTCACACGGCAATAACCTGGAGAAAGCTTGTCTACACAGCAAATATCTGCTGAGGACCCGATCCGTGCCGGACACTGTTCTAAGATGTTGTCCCTGAACTTACAGTCTGGCAACCGCTAAGTCACTACTCAAATCCACTTAAAATATAACTGATGTCATCAAAGAGAGCTTCAGGAGCTAGACAAGAGAATAAAAAAAAACGAACTGTTTGCCTCCATCTGGTCCAACCGAAGAAGACTTCCTGGAAGAGGTGCCACCAGGACCAAAACCTAAATGAACAGTGCAGTGAGAATTATTCAGTTCTGCCTACTTCACTTTAAGGTCAGGGGCAATGGAAAACTATAGCTTGTTCCTGTGGGTGACCAGGGAAGTATAAGGTTAGACATATAATTCAATTCGTTTGGGTAGATGCCCAGTAATGGGAGGGGCGGGGGGAGGGGTATATACACAGCTAATGGGTGCGGTGCGCACTGTCTGGGGGATGGACACGCTTGAAGCTCTGACTCGGGTGGGGCAAAGGCAATATATGTAACCTAAACATTTGTACCCCCATAATGTGCTGAAATAAAGAAAAAAAGAGTCACCAAAAAAAAAAAAGCCAGACAGGGAAAAAAAAAAAAAAGAAATATAATTCAATTCAGGCCACATATGGAATTTTCAGCTTTCTTTCAAAAGGTAAAAAAAAGAAACAAGAGAAATGAAATGTATTTTATTTAACCCAATGTATCCAAAAATGTCATTTCAACGTGTAATCTATACTAGAGAATGATTAATGAGATCGTTTACAGGATTTTTTTCTTTTTTCCACAAGAAGCCTTCAAGATGCAGTGTGTAATTTACCCTAGCAACCCATCTCAGATCAGAGGCTCAGCTTTCACTGGAAATTCACCATCTGCATATGTAGATTTCATAAAAGAGAGCGTTGAAAATGCAGGTTCATTACCCAAGTTGTTCCAAACATACTCGAGGGTTTTCCAATAACAGAATCGAGCATTAATTTTTTTAATGTTTCAACCAATTAAAGTTAAATAAAAGTGTACGTTGGCTGGTGACAGTGGCTCATACCTGTAATCCTACCACTTTGGGAGGCCGAGGCAGGAAGATTGCTTGAGCTCAGGAGTTCAAGACCAGCCTGAGCAAGAGTGAGACCCTGTCTATACAAAAATAGAAAAATTAGCAGGGTGTGGTGGTGGCACCTGTAGTCTCAGCTACTTGGGAGGCTGAGGCAAGAGGATCACTTGAGCCCAGGAGTTGGAGGCTGCAGTATGAGCTATGATAATGCCACTGCACTTCAGCCTGGCAACAGAGCAAGACTCTGTCTCAAAAAAAAAAAATAAGTAAATAAATAAAAAAAAAAAAGTAAAAAGTGTATGTTAACATTTAAATGAATCACAGAGAAATAAATTAGAGATTCAGTCTGGCCACAATTTCCAGAGTTCAGTAGCTACATGTGGATAGTGGCTGCCACATTGGACACAGGAGATACAGGACATTAATGTCAAAGCAAAGGTTTTATTGGGCAGTGCTGGCCCTGAATCTGAGAATTTTCCAGAAGGAGAGAAGGCTGACACGAGAGCTGTCTTGGGCAGTGTCCCCTTCTTCCCTGGTTTTCTCTCCACCGTGAAAACAGAGGGGGGGATGTGTTGGGGGCAGGGCAGGGGAGGGGATCTCTAGAAGATTCTGAAACCCTTTACAGTGCTGAGTTTTATATCTTCTGCTTTCAATCATAAAGGTCCTCATTCTTCACTCACAGCATTCTTAAAACGCTCCCTGGTGACCTGTTCTGGGGCCCACACGTTCCTTTCTGCATTCTTTCCAGTCTTAAAACCGCTTCCTCCTAATTTCAGGGGGTCCTGCCCAAACAGGCCTTGGGGTTAGGTGTCAGGCCACCACCCATACCGGTTTCGGGGCACCCTAGAAACCCCACAGATCTGGCTTCTGCCTCCCAGCTGTGCCACCTGCCAGCTGTGTGGTCCGGGCCGCCGCCTCAACCTCTCTGCGTGCCTCACTTTCCTCACCTGTAAATGACAAAAACAGCATCCTAAGAGCTACAAAGAATAGATAAGAATGGGGATCTGGCCGCATATACTGTTATTCTCCCGTCTGAGCCACGTAGAACCAATCTCCAGACTTATTACCCACAGAAATTAGAGCTTAGACACGCTGTGGGGTATCAGAGGCCCTTAAGATTCTCCGCCTGCCCGAAAGAATGGCTCTCAAAATTGAACTCCCACCAAGAAGCAGCGATGGAGGAGCCGTGACAAGTGGCAGGCTGTGGACGTGGCAAGTCAGCCAGGCGGAAATCACTCCTGTATTCATTCAACAAACGTTTGCTGGGCATCCTGGTGCGCTAGGTTCTCTCGTGCTGCAGGACGCAGGGGAATTCTCGAGAAAAATAAGGTTGCAGCCTTACAGCAGGTAGAGGAAAGAGACGCCTAAGTTACTGTGAAAAACTGCAGCTTTTGGAGTGAACTGTATGTTTTCCACATTTCCACGAAGGCACAGGAGAGAACAAGAAGCTGGTGGTAATATCCTGCTATTCCTGAATGTAAGAACAGGGGATTTTATATAAACGTGACGAGACACCATCCTTAAGGAATTGGAGGAAAACGCCAGACTTGAAATCCAACGTTAATCCTCCCAAGTCAGCTTTGAACTCCAACAGGAACTTCGAGCCAGTCTGCCTTTGGCCATGCAGGACAGCAGACCTCGCTCTGCTGGGAACAAAATGTTTCTTAAAACCTGAAAGCCACTGCGACACTCCCTGGCACCGGGGTTGGCAGAGCGCAGGGACCCCCGTCACTGAAACATAGACCAGGGCTTTTTGGATCATCTCATGAACTCTCCAAGAGACGACCGAAGATTTACACACAGATCAAAATATAACCAAAAAAAGGGCATTTGCGGTCAAAGGATTCTAAATGGGAAATGACAAGCCTGAATTCATAAATTTTAAACCACAGTGATAGGAAACCACCCAGAACAGGAAACAAGATAATGATTCTCGTTATCTGCCATAGTTCTGTTCTATGAAGTCCCCTGGAACATTGAATTAGCAAATACTGAATGCTGAATCTTGGCTCTTAGGGGAAACACGGGGTTAGGTTCCTGCAAGCTTCTGCCCACAACAGTTTTATCAATGGATCAATGCACGACCTTGTTTTATGTATGGGCTTCTGTTAAAAGACACCTTATTTAATATACATTGTTGATTCATTAATACTGAACTCACAGCCAACAGCACTCATGCCTGAATCTAACACACGATTTTCTCCATGGTGCGTGCTTAGGAACACTAGACAGTACTTCAGCACTATGCTTGGGGGCTGTTTTAAACAGCCAAATCCGCCACCACCAACAAAAAACACACACACAAAAATGCTAAAACCATGGCACCAAATATACCGCAAAAAGGACAGTTGTTTTAATCCTCAGAAAGAGAACTGTACGAATCTGCAGTATGAGGGCAGACACAAGAAGGCAGAGTGTCACCTGGTTTGACTTCAAATTTGAGACTCACCTTTCTTGAGTGGCCCAAACTACTTATTGGGTTACCCATAAATTTTATCGAGTAGGCAAATTCGCCAAGTACACGATTCAGGAATAACAAAGACGGACTGTACTCAAAGTAAAAAAAAATTCAGTTTTAAGAATATGAATCCAAATATAAGATTTTTGTTAAAGTTGAGAGAAAACTCTACAGGTGGAGAAGAGATCTGTGGTCGCCAGGAGGTTGGGGTGAGGGTAGTGTCCGAGTGATAAGACTGATTATATCTTGATTATGGGAATGGTTGTATAGATCTATTAATGGGTTAATATGCATAAAACAGCACACCAAGAAATAGTCAATTTTACTGTGGTAATTTTATTTATTTATTTTAGAGACAGGGTCTGACTTTGTCACTCAAGCTGGAGTACAGTGGCAAGATCACAGCTCACTGCAGCCTCCAATTTCTGGGCTCAAGTGATCCTCCTGCCTCAGCCTCCGAGTAGCTGGGGCCACAGGTGGCACCAACATGCCTGCCCAATTTTTCTATTCTGGTAGAGATGGGGTCTCGAACTCCTGGTCTCAAGTGATCTGCCCACCTTGGCCCCCCAGAGTGCTGGGATTACAGGTGTGAGCCGCTGCACTCTGCCTACATAGTAATTAAGAAAGTAAATATTTTTCGCACACCTAATGGGTGCAGTGTGCACCATCTGGGGGATGGACACACTTAAAGCTCTGACTTGGGTGGAGCAATGGCAATATATGCAACCTAAACATTTGTACCACCATAACATGCTGAAATAAAAAAAAAAATTTAAAAAATAGAAGGAAAAAAAAAGTAAAAATTTTTCAATGAAAAGCTGCACATCAAATCAATGGCACAGTCACGTCCCAAAACAGGAATAGGATAGTTTTGGAGAACAAAGTGCTGAAAGGGGACTTTTGTTTTTTTCTTCTCTATGCTTTTGCAATTTTTTTTTCTGCAATGACAATGCATTATTTGGTGTTATTATAATTTTTTTAAAAAACACGGCCAGATGAGGTGGCTCACGCCTGTAGTACTAGCACTCTGGGAGGCCGAGGTGGTAGAATTACTTGAGCTCAGGAGTTCGAGACCAGCCTGAGCAAGAGTGAGACCCCATCTCTACTACAAATAGAAAAAATTAGCTGGGCGTGGTGGCACATGCCTGTAGTCCCAGCTGCTTGGGAGGCTGAGGCAGGAGGATCTCTTGAGCCCAGGAATTGGAGGCTGCAGTGAGCTAGGCTGATGCCACTGCACTCTAGCCTGGGTGACAGAGTGAGACTCTGTCTCAAAAATAAATAAATTAATTAATTAATTAATAAAACATAAATATGGGCCAATTGCAAAACATAAAACAAGCCACCCCCAGAAGTATTCTTACTAGAAATTAACACAAGGGGTCTTGAGGAAAAAAATCTCCTATCATACACCCCTTCCTTTTGTGTTCCAGAAGCAGGGCTGATGGCAGAGAAGCCTCATTCAATGCCAACATGGCTGTTTAAATAAATAAATCCTGAGCTGTACACACAACTAAGGAAGGAACATCACTTGTTATTTTCTCGCCCTTGGAATCCTCATATTCAGCACAGCAAATGGTAATGGTATAAATTTCTTCAACATGCCTCATGCCATAAAGAGAAAAATGCAGCCTCCCTGGGCATTTCATTTAAATCGATTTATTTCCTTTGTACGAGGGACCACACAAGTGATTAGGCATGCCATCGTGAATCAACCCTCCAGAAGTTGGTTCCAGATCAGGAGTCGGCAAACTTTCTCTGGAAAGGGCCAAAGTGTAAATATTCTTGGCTCTCGGGCCGTGTAATTCCTGCCTTAACTCCTCCATCAGCTGTTGGGGCACTTTGTGCAGCCACAGATGGTGATGAGTCAACAAATGAGTGTGGCCCCGTGCCAATAAAACTTTATTTACAAAAACAGGCAGTGGGATTTGGCCCGCCCATGGGCCAGAGTTTGCCAGCCCCCATTCAAATGAAGGAGTTGGACTATATATAAATTAAAAAGCGGGCTGGGAGAAGGACAAAGGAGAGATTGGCCCTCCAGGACGAGAGGACCAACATCTTAGCCCGGGATTGGGGAAGGGAGGAAAGAAGTAGGAAGAGGAGAAAAAAATAGGAGAAGCCAGACACAGGTGAAAATTCAACGGGCCAGTGGCTCGGTCTTCCGCTGGGAGGGAGTTGGCAGTGTCAACGCCAAAAGAGTCAACTGAGGTGAGGTTGCGGGAGGTGAGGAGTACCTTCAAGAGAGCCATCGGCACAGTGGCGGAGACACAAGCCAGATGCCGTGGGCAGGCTAGTGGGTAAAGGGTGAGATAGCAAGAGTTGGGGAAGAGGGGTAGCTGGGCAGGAGAAGGCCAGAGGTCAGTGGTGGATAATGGGATTCACGGGGTATTGAATGTTTCTGGGCTGAAAAGGAAAGGCTGATGGGTGAGTGAAGATTTCTGAGGTGCAGTAAGAGCTCAGATGGGTGTCTCAGACAAGGAGAAGGTTCGCTCCCCCAGTGCAGTGGCTGTCCAGTGGGGACAGCTGGCAATATCTGGAGACATTCGAGGTTGTCGCAACTGGGGGCGAAGGCAAGGTGCTACCCGTGTCTCATGGGTAGAGGCCAGAGATGTTGCTCAACACCCTACAGTGCACAGCACGGCCCCCATAAGCAGGAATTATCCAACCCCAAATGTCAACAGTGCCAAGGCTGAGAGGCCCTGCTAGAACTAAATAGGAAGTCAAATGGAGTGGGGTGAGGGTGGAGACCCCAGAGGAGCCCACGCTGTAGTCTGTATAAATGAGTAGGGAAGGAACAAGAAGCAGATCTCCAGGAGAGACATGAAGATTAGGAAGAACTGCAGGAAGGTGACATAAGAAATGAGAGGGTCTTGGAAATGAGGGTCTCATGCCTCAGTGAGCAGACCCGCTAGACTCAGCCCCCAAAGCTCTGTGGGTTCCCATTTTAATTAATCCCACAACACGTTCATTCTCTGACTTTGCAATACCTGCAAGCAATTTCACGACAGAGCTGGCCAATCCAGAGGGACGTGGAGAGGAGAAGCCCTTGACCAGCTCAGGATGGCCATGAAGACTCCAGTGCATGAACTGGGATGGCCCACCCCACTATGACAGCTCCAAAAAAGGAGTCCTTCCTCCCTTAAAAAAAATTCCCACTGATTTCCCTTCACCCACCCAACCCCAACCCCAATCAAAATGCTGTATTGGCTGACGTTAAGAGATTAATGATCTGGAAAGTTCCAAGCCTTAGAGAGGCATCACATCTCATTTATTTGATAGGATTTTTGTTAACCATTATCCCAAGCAGGGGTGGGGAGGCTCAGACCCAAAAGAACAGCTATTTGTTAGGAGACCAATGCTCCGGGGACAAACTAGCTGGGGTTCGAATCCCAGCTCCACTGCCTGCTGGCTCCATAACCTAGTCAAGTTTCCTCGTCTGCAAAAAAGGGTGACAAACCCTCCCTCTTAGGGCTGAAGAGTGGATTAACTGAGATGATATATGCAAAGCCCTTTATCCTTAGTAAGGTATTATCCAGAGAATAAGGAGCTCCTTAATGGGATAAAGAGGCCAGGGTCTCCACCACCTGTGCCCCACTCAGGAATAAATATTTCCTGAACACCTTCGACATGCCAAGCACTGTTCTAGACTCTAGAAATGTAGCAGGGAACAAAAAATTAAAAAATTAAAAATTAGTTAAAAAAAAAAAGTCCCTGTCCTTGTGGAAAGAGTACACATGCAAAGACATGGTAAATCCATTTACCGACCCCAAAAGCCCAGACTCACATCCACAATTCCAAAGCTACAAGGAACAGAAGAGGAAAAAAACCACGCACATGGACACACACGCATACACAAAACCTGGCATACGTCTAAACAACTTGTCTTGGATTTTCTTAACAAGAACCCAAACTAATGGCCGCCCTTCACTGAGCACCTACTATATCCCAGGCACCCAGGGGGACTTTTAGACATGGTGTAATTGGCAGAACCACTCCACAAAGCGGTGGGTCCACTCCAGGGACTCTGCCTTCTCCACTGGCAAATTTAGGAACTTCAATTTCTTCCTTCCCTGACTCCGTCCTCATCACCATCGATTTCCTTTTATGGAAAAATCAGAAGCAATAGCCTAACGGATATTTTTTTAAGCAGACCCTCAGACCCCATGGTAGGAAACTCAGGCAATATTCTCTCAAGTGATGCTTCTATCTTCACCTCAGAACCAGAAAGGTGCCGGCTATCAAGCGCAAGGAGGATGCTACCCACACGGGGACACCCAGGAGAAGCACCCATGGGGTCAGGGAGTCACCCAAAGATCAGAGACTCCTTCACGAAGGGCAAAGCTGAGAGGCAGGAAGGGCCCCGGGAGACTGAAACAAGAGGCAGTTGTCTAGAGCCTTGGGTGGAACTAGACACAGAGAGGTTCAAGTCCTCACTCCCGCACTGACTTTAGGGCAAGTGAGTTATGTGCCCTGCCTGTGCCTCAGTTTATTCCTCTGTGAAATGGGTGCGCCACGGTATCAGCTTGCAGTGGCCACTATGACCATCCAAAGAGATACGATGGCCAAGCCTGTGGCATATGGGTGATGCTAACTATAATTATCATGATTTTAAAAACTGCCACTACTGCCACTACAATTGCTGCTGTTGCCAAGGCTTTAGGGTTTGCCTCGGGACACCTGGAAACAGAGCCCCAGAGCGGTAAACATGGACCTAGAGTCCTGGGTGGCCACGGGCCTAGATCCAAGGAAGCAAGGTAGAGGGGTTTCTATGGTTCCCCACCCCGGGCAGCGGCACCCACCGGTGCGGCACTCCAGGCTTTGGCTCCAAACGGTATGCGCTTGGACGCTTGGCTGTCCGAAGCTGTCAGGACCCCGTGACCTCACTTCCCTGAGGCGACCCAGAGAGGACGCGTGTCGCGTCTCCGGGGTGAGTTGGGCTTGGAGGGGGCCAGGCACCGGTCGGAGGCGAACCCGGGAGAGGCGCCCGAGGCGGGGCGGGCACTGGAGCAAGGTTCCTCGGGCTCAGATCGGGCACACAGGGCGCGGAGCCGCGAGGCCGGGCGGGCAAAGGCCAAGGTCAGCTGCTTCCCGCCCCCCGCGGGGGCCAAGCAACTGTCCCGGCCACCGCCCCCTCTCCCCCCGGCAGGGTTCCATGTTGGCGAAGGGGTCCCCTCCCCACATCGGTGCTCCCCGCCCACTCCCGCGCCCCCAGACTCACCCTCTCCGGTGTACAGGTGGCCCGCGGCGCCCACCAGCAGCGCGGCCAGGGCCACCAGCAGCGGCGCGGCCGCCGCCCCCCACCGGCCCCCGGCGCCCATGGCTGCGGGAGCGCGGGGTCCCCGCGGATCAGAGCGCGCGGCGCCCGCCCGCGGGGGTCATGCTCTGAGGCGGCCACCCGAGAGGCGCTGGGGGCCGCGCGTCCTTCTCTTCCACGCCCGCGGCCCGCCGGCTGCAGCCCCCGCCCGGGAGGACCCTGGAGACAGCCCCGGGAAGGGCGCGCGGCCTCTGCCGCTGCAGATACGGAGCCTAGGCCCTGCGGTGGCGGCCCCGACCCCTGGCCACTGCGGCCCGGGCCCAGTCCGGGGATCTCAGGGGCCGGAGCTCCGCGCTGCGCCCCGGCCTCCCGGCTCTCAGCGGTGCGCGCTCTGGGGCGCGATGGGCGGACTACAGGACAGAGAGACGCGCGGGCGGACGGACGCGCTGACGGGCGGGCGGGCACCTGGGCTGGCGGGTGGCGGGTGGCGGGCGGGCGGCGGGAGCCAGGGCTGCTCGGGCCCGTAAACAACGCGGCCCGTCAGCTGGGCCCCGGGCGGGTCGCAGGAAAAGGTGGCGCGGATCTGGCCTTGGAAGGGACTCGGCGCTCGGGAGAGGCCTGGGAGAGGGAGGGAAAAACCGGCAGAGGGAGGTGCCACCCGGCCCCGCCCCGACCCGCCCGCCTCCCCGAGTCGGCCCCGCGCGGGGGGCCCCCGGGCGCGCCCTAACCGAGAGGGCGCCCCAGATGCCCTCCGGCCCAAGCGCCAGCCTCAGCAGACTCCGGGGTCGCCCCGGGTGCCCGCCCCTGCGAGACAGATCCTGTCTTTCTCTACCATTTTGCTGTTTTGTTCATCACAGGCTTTGGGGGAGGATTCATTTTTATTTTAAAAAAATATTGCATTAAAATATTATTGATCTTGGTGAATTGGTTTTTTTTGGCACTCCCTTAAATTCTGCAGCCTGAGCGAGTTAGTGCCTCACTTGCCTCATCCTAGTCGGGGCCCAGCTAGCGACACTCGTCCTAGAGCTCGCGGGCGCCCCAGAGGTCCCGCCCTGAGAGCGCCCCCGCCCAGCGGCGTGACCCACACCAGGCCCCTGGGGACTGCCACGTGCCCGCGCGCTGCGGCTGGCCAGGGAGGCCCCTCGGCTCGGCCGGTGCTTCTAGGTGGAGAAAAGACACCAGGGGAAATGTGCCGAAAATCCTAAAAGAGCAAACCAGGCGCTAGAAACCTTGGCTAGGGCGCAGGTGGCCACAGCCGATTTTCAATACGGAGACCAGTCCATATGTGTTTGAACGTCTAGCAACGTCGTTCGCGAATACCGCATGAGAACGGTCAACCTCCTCTTACCGTAGGGGAGGCAGGGGCCTTAAGTACAGGAAAGTCAGCACCCCTCACTTCCTGTGTGGTCTTGGACCGATGCCTTACTGTCTCTCTGGGTCTGCCTCACCTGTAGAATGGGTTTGAGGATACCTGCCTGCATGGCAGATTTGGGGAAGTGCATGACAAATAAAACTCGGGAAAGCACCCAGCACAGCCCTAGCCCACCGCATTCATTCTTCCTCTATTTATTAAATAAAGTTTGCCCGGATCTGGGCCCACTGTTCTCCAACACGCAAGAACCTATTCTTGCCGTTCCCCCTGCCTGTAACACTTTAGCCTGACTTCACCTCTCGGTGCCTATGAGCCTTCCCTGGCCACGCTTAGCAAATCCTCCCCCAATCCCTTGTTCCCTTCACCTGTAATTTTCTGTCTCTCTTTCTTTCTTCCCTCCTTCCCTCCTTCTTGCCTTCCTTCCTTCCTTTCTTCCTTCCTTTTCTTTCTTTCTTTCTTTCTTTTCTTTTCTTTCTTTCTTTCTTTCTCTTCCTTCCTTTCCTTTCTTTCTTCCTTCCTTTTCTTTCTTTTCTTTTCTTTCTTTCTTTCTTTCTTTCTTTCTTTCTTTCTTTTTCTTTCCTTTCTTTCATGAATGACAGGGTCTGCGTCTGTCACCCTGGCTGGAGTGCAGTGGCATCATCATATCTCACTGCAGCCCCAATGCCTGGACTCAAAGGATCCTCCTGTCTCAGCCTCCCGAGTAGCTGGGACTACAGGCATGTGCCACCATGCCTGGCTAATTTTTTTATGTTATTTATTTATTTATTTATTTTGAGACAGAGTCTCACTCTGTCACCCAGGCTAGAGTGCCGTGGCGTCACCCTAGCTCACAGCAACCTCAGACTCCTGGGCTCAAGCAATCCTCCCACCTTAGCCTCCCAACGTGCTGGGATTACAGGCGTGAGCCACCACACCTGGCCATCTTTTTTCATAACATGCCTATCTCTACCGGAAATTCTTATTTATTATTTTGTGTATCTTCTGCCCTCCCCAGGAAGGCAGAAATCTCATTAGTCTTGTTCACTGCTTAACCCTGTGCCTGACATATCTGTTGGTTACTAAATATTTGTTGAATGGAAGAATCAACAAGCCGTAAGTAATAAGGGATTTGTGGTAAGCAAATCGAGCGTGATCCATTTCCTTGTAGAGCTCACCAGTTTGTGGGAGAGAGACCCATGAGATACTTGTGTGTTATGAGTTGGGAGGGATGGGTGCGGATAGAGAAATATTGGCTGAGGAAGTGATTTTGACCTAAAATCTAAACAAGAGGAGAAGCCAGCCAGAGGAAGCCTCCTGGAAGTGTTCCAGGTAGAGGGAACAGCATGTGCAAAGGCCCAGAGGATGGTGGGTTTGCATTCTTACAACTGAACCATGCACTGTAGCTGTAGAAAGATAAGAGAAGAAACTGGAGCTGTGGGCAGGAAATATAGTTGACCCTTGAACAGCACAGGTTTGAAGCATGCAGGTCCACTTATATGTAGACTTTTTTCAGTAAACATATTGCAAAAGATTTTGGAGATTTGCAACAATTTTAAAAAACCCAAAGATGAACCATGTAGCCTAGAAATACAGAAAAAAATTTTAAAAAATCTTAGATATGTCATGAATGCCTAAAATACATGTAGATGCTAGTCTAGTGTATCATTTACTGCTATAAAAATATACACAAATCTACATGGTGTCCCCAAAGTGGCCAAACATAGGGAAAATGGGAAATTGTATCCAAATGTACCTTTATTTGTAAAATATTCATTACAAGATTTTTCCTTTGGGAAGGAAAAACACATAATGCCATTCCTAATCAAGAGAAATGTGAACAAACATAAAGATGAAGTGTTAAATCATAACTGCATAAAATTAACTGTAGTGTATACGGACTACTGTAATAATTTTGTAGCCACCTACTGTTGCTATTGTGGTGAGCTCAAATGTTGGCATTACCTGCTTGAAATGCCACATGACACTAATCATCTCCTCGTGAGCAGTTTGTCTCTCTAGGAAATTGCATATTGCAGTAAAAAAAAGTAATCTCTTGTGGTTCTTGCGTTATTTTTCATCCTGTTTTGTGCAATACCATAAACCCTGAATAACACCACGGGACTTCTACGGACTGTCACTAGTGACGTTGGAAGTGCTCCCAAGAAGCAGAGAAAAATCATGGCATTACAAGAAAAAGTTGAATTGCTTGATACATACCGTAGATTGAGGTCTGTAGCTGCAATTAATTGTGCATTTCAAACATCCGATTGATTTTGTAAACAGGCCATGTAAACTTGTGATATTGATAAATGCAGGACTGTGAATGTATTTTCTCTTCCTTATGATTTTCTTAATAGCATTTTCTTTTCTCTAGCTTACTTTACTGTTAAGAATACAGTATATAGGCCGGGCGCGGTGGCTCACGCCTGTAATCCTAGCTCTCTGGGAGGCCGAGGTGGGCGGATCGTTTGAGCTCAGGAGTTCGAGACCAGCCTGAGCAAGAGCGAGACCCCATCTCTACTAAAAATAGAAAGAAATTATATGGACAGCTAAAAATATATATAGAAAAAATTAGCCGGGCATGGTGGTGCATGCCTGTAGTCCCAGCTACTCGGGAGGCTGAGACAGGAGGATCGCTTGAGCTCAGGAGTTTGAGGTTGCTGTGAGCTAGGCTGACGCCACGGCACTCACTCTAGCCTGGGCAACAGAGTGAGACTCTGTCTCAAAAAAAAAAAAAAAAAAAAAGAGTACAGTATATAATATACACAACACACAAAACATGTGTTCATTGACTGCTTACGTTCTTGGTAAAGATTCCAGTCGACAGTAAGCTATTAGTAGTTAGGTTTTGGGGGAGTCAAAAGTTATATGCATCCCATTCCAGCAGCTGCAAAAATAGAAAATAAATAAATAAATAAAAGGCCAGGTGCGGTGGCTCACGCCTATAATCCTAGCACTCTGGGAGGCCGAGGTGGGAGGATCACTTGAGGTCAGGAGTTCAACACCAGCCTGAGCAAGAGGGAGACCTCGTCTCTACTAAAAAGAGAAAGAAATGATCTGAACAGCTAAAAATATATATATAGAAAAAAATTAGCTGGGCATGGTGGCGCATGCCTGTAGTCCCAGCTACTCGGGAGGCTGAGGCAGAAAGATTACTTAAGCCCAGGAGTTTGAGGTTGCTGTGAGCTAGGCTGACCCCACAGCACTCTAGCCCAGGCAACAGAGCAAAACTCTGTCTCCAAAAAAAAAAGAAAAGAAAAGAAGTAAATAAATAAAAGGCTGGGCGCAATGGCTCATGTCTGTAATCCTAGCACTCTGGGAGACCGAGGTGGGAGGCTGGCTTGAGCTCAGGAGTTCAAGACCAGCCTGAGCAAGAGCAAGATCCATCTCTACTAAAATTGGAAAAAAATTAACTGGGCGTCCTGGCAAGCACCTGTAGTCGCAGCTACTCAGGAAGTTGAGGCAGGAAGATTGCTTGAGCCCAGAAGTTTGGGGTTGCTGTGAGCTACGATGATGCCACTCTACCCAGGGCGACAGAGCCAGACTGACTCAAAACAAATAAATAAATTAAATTAAATTGTTATATGCAGATTTCTGACTGTGTGGGGGTTGGTACCCAAAACCCCTGCATTGTTCAATAGTCAACTGTAGAAGGTGCAGGACTTCAAATATGCCTTGTTAAGATTTGCTTTTTTTTTTTTTTTTAATTTTATTTTAACCTGAAAGCAACAGGGAGCCACTAGAAGTCCAACATGGGTCTCACTCGGCTAAAATCAAGCTGTGGCAGAGCTGGTCCCTCCTGGGGGTTCCTGGGGACAACCCATCTCCCGCCTTTTCCAGCATCTAGGGGCCACTGTATCCTTCTGCTCAGGGTCCTTCAGAGCCAGCAGTGCAGCATCTTCCAGTCTCTCTACCTCCGACCCTCCTGCCTCCTCGTATGAGGACCCTGTAATGACATTAGGCCACATAGATGATCTAGGATGATCTCCTCTCTCAAGTCCTTAAGTCAATCCCATCTGCAAATTGCCTTTTGCCGTATAAGGTGACATATTCACAGATTCCAGAGATTTTTTTTTTTTGGGGGGGAACCATTATTCTGCCTACCATACCCATCACCCTGGTCAATCTCTAATATGTTACATTGTTTTATTTTCTCATGATATTTATTACTCTGAAGAATGTTTGTCTATTTAATTGTTTCTTTTTGTTTTTTTGTCTCCCCCGCCACTAAGATGTGAGATTCCTGAGAGCAAGTATTTGTTTAATTTAATTTGTTTGATTTGTTTAATTCATAGCTGTCCTCTTGGTGCCTGGCACATAATAAGAGTTTGATATGACTCAGTTGAATGAATGAATAGTGTGAACAAAATAAAATTGCCCATAGACTTCATCTGATCAGCATTAGGTAAGATGTAGAATAAAGGATTGCACCTTTTTTTCTACCTTAGTTCCTTGGGGCTGCTCTAACAAAATAACATAGACCGGGCGGTTTATAAACAACACAAATTTATTTCTCACTGTTTAGAGACGGGGAAGTCCAAGATCAAGATGCGAGCAGATTCAGGTGTCTGGTGAGCACACTTCCTGGTTCATAAACTGCTGTCTTTTTGCTGCATCCTCACCGCTTGGAAGATGTGAGGGAGATCTCGGGGTCTCCTTTCCTAAGAACACTAATTCCATTCACAAGGGCTCGGCCACAACCTGTCACCTCCCAAAGACCCCATCTCCAAATGTCATCGCCTTGGGGATTAGGTTTTAACATATAAATTTGGAGGGAAAACAAAACAGTTAGCCTATATATAGCACTTTTCCAAGTTTGATTTTGTTTTCCTTAACCAATACTTTTATAGTGTATGTTTCATACCAGGCATTCAGGAGTTTAAGGGCACAATCACTCAGGCCAGTCTTGGACAGCGCAACACTCTGATGCCACTTGCTGTTCCCTCCTGGAGTCGGTGGGTAGGAATTTACCATTTAGTAGCTCTCAGTCAAGCAGTTGTAATTCCGTAAAAGCTGCCCGTAATATCTGATGTAAAAACCTGCAGCATTGAAGACATCTGTGTCTAATTACAAAGTAACTCGACTAGAATCAAAGCAATAAACATCCTGACCACGACAAGGTCAGAGATTTTAATTCTGTGCCAGACCTTTCATGGGACAGAATGAAGTATCACAGATGTGTGGCAAAAAGCCGGGCATTTCAAATTCCATCCAGCCAATAGACCTCTCCAAATTAGGATGCAATCGATCTTTAAAGGGCCAGAAACACGCAAGACGAAGATGTTTCCCCGGCTATTCATAATGTACCTATTTGGACGGGTTCCAGACACTCTGTGGTAGCTACTTCAAGTGCTGGTAAGTGTGTGATGGAAAATCTAGACTTGTACGCAAATCTCTCAAGCCTGGGTGGCACTTTTTACCTCTTTGAATACTTTGAATGGCAATTATCAGCTGAAAACTTGATACACTCCCTTTGAGGGCCATAGGGAAAGAAATGAAGGGTGAGCAAGAACTGACTTCTAGAAACTGTTCTCTGATTTAAAATCCACAGTTGATTCTGCAGAAACGTTCTCCTTGTGGGACAGAGGAAGAGGGACCTGTCCGAGGGAATTAAAAGGGAGATGCAGGCATCCCTCTGCCATAGGAGGCCCCTGTGGAGGGATAAGTTGGCTTTGCCTCTGAATCAGCAACACCTGCATTCATTGATCACCTGCTGCATACCCTGCTCTGATGGCAACCTGGGGAGTTCAGTGAT